>NC_079189.1:61241909-62441909 GCF_029499605.1 Hyla sarda
CAAAACTTCCCTTTTGGGGAGTAGTCTGGCTTGGCATATATCCCATTCAGCTTTTTATATTCCTTAACAGGAGCTAAGCTGATACCAGGGAACACTACCTGAAAAGGTTGTGTAATGAGCTGCTTTGCATATTCCCCTACCCAGAATGCCTGCGGAGTGCTAAATGGCCTAACCTGAATCTCCGTTACACCTGAAGAGGTGTCCTCTCCCTGAGGAAAGTACTGACCCCTTGTGTGTGTGTGTATATATATATATATATATATATATATATATATATATATATATATGTATATGTATGTGTGTGTGTGTGTGTATGGTATAAAAAAACATCCAATTGTCATCAATATCAAAATACAGGGATAATACTAGTAGAACAGTACATAATGAATAGTGCAGATCATAGATTAATACAATACATATCCAGAAGTGTAAAGTGCGAATGTATGACAAAAAGCTCTATAGTGCAGAATTAAATCATGTGCAGCATGATTAAAAAGTTAATACATTGGGGCTGCGGGTCCAGGTTCACTCACCATTCAAGATATACATCGGAGCAGCATAAAGTGACACGCCATCAGTGCGCGCAGCTCCGTGGCAAGTCACCGGGATTACATCACATCAGATGTGCTCAACACGTGTGTGTCCGTGGACCGGGCAAGGGCCAATAGAAAGTAATTGTGCATATATCATGTGATCTGCACTTGTCACATGAAACGTGTGCATGGGCACATACAAATACAACAAGGGTCATCTTAAGGACTGGCAAAAGGATGGGCAATGCACATATATTAAAGATAAGCATGTTAAAGGTATTATATAGTACTCAGACCACAAAAATGGGAGGTATAAATAAATAAATATAAATTCTGCCATGTGGATGTTACCATGAAAAAGGAAAAAAAAACTGTCTCCTGGTGCTACAGGAACCCATATTAAGGAATCAATCACAACATTCATACCTGTGGAAAATGGCACAGATCCCCATACGTCCCGTGGAACCATGACTTTGAGCATGTGACATCTATGAAATGTCCTTGTTGAGTCACCCTATCGCCCTCACGGGGTCACCTAATGTACCCCAGAGGGTCATTCGGGTGGAAAAAAGGACCATACCTGGGACTGGTACTAAAACCTAGGAGGTGCACTTACAGACACACACAATCTGCCAGCTGTGGGTCCTGAGAACAGAAAAATAATTAAAAAAAATTTAAAAATCATGAACATAGAATGCATGTAGGGGTGTGAATCACCAAGAATTTGGCGATACGATTCGAATCGCGATACCAGTGTGGTGATTCGATATATACCAATATATCGCAATACCGTCTAGGTGACGATACATCGCGATATATCCCGATTCTGTCTCAAAAATAATGTCTTATACACTTTTATTAAAACTAATTTTTTTAATACACTTTTAGACTTTTAGGAGGAATCATTAGATTCCTCAGACAGATGAATAGAGTTCTATTGAACTCCATTGATCTGTGATCCATTGATAGAGCCTAGTCAAGCCAGGCTCTATCAATGACAGAGCCACAGGACAGCAGGAAGCAGAGGTAAGCCCTCCAGCTACCTCCACAGTGGATCGCCCGCAATCGCGCTGTGGGCAGGGGGGGGGGGGGCGATCCACCCCACTAGCCCACCAGGGAGCATTCACAGATCCCTTTAGACGCCGCTGTCAGCTTTGACAGCGGCGATCTAAAGGGTTAATAGCCAGCCGCGGCGATCGCCGCATGCTGGCTATTAGCGGCGGCCCCCGGCTACTGAGAACAGCCGGGGGCTGCAGAGTATGGATCGGGCAGGAGTCCGGAGCCCGCTCCATACAGACTGCTGAGCGCCGCATGCTGGATATTAGCGGCGGCCCCAGCTACTGAAATCAGCCGGGGACTGCAGAGTATGGAGCGGGCAGGAGTCTGGAGCCCGCTCCATACACGCCTCTGAGCGCCACATGCTGGATATTAGCGGCGGTGATGCATTAGCGGCCCCCGGCTACTGAAATCAGCCGGGGGCCGCAGAGTACGAAGCGGGCACGAGTCGAAGCCCGCTCCATACACCCAGAGTGCCGCCGTGTCAGATCCGGCCTGCCCGGCTCCACAAATGGGGAATTTGTATTTCCTGATGCCCAGGACATACAATTTCCACATCCCTAAAAGGATCGATTCAAAAATATTTTGAATAGATTCAGTATCGCCAAATGAAAAATCGCGATAATCGCGCAAATCGTTTTTTTTTTTTTTTTACATCCCTAAATGCATGTGGCTTTTTTTTTTTTTAAATCTATTTTATTAGATTTCTGTTCTCAGGATCTGAAGCTGGCAGATTGTGGGGTACATTAGGGTGACTCAACAAGGACATGTCACGTTGTGCTGGAAGTCATGGTTCCGCAGGACATATGGGGTTCTCTGCCATTTGCCACAGGTATGAATGTTGTGATTCATTCCTTAATAGGGGGTCCTGTAACTAAATAATATGTACAACTTCATTTTCATGGTAATATCCACATGGCAGAGTTTATATTTCTTTACACCTCCCTTTTTTGTGGTCCGAGCCCTTGCTCGGTCCATGGACACGTGCTTGTTGTGCACATCTGATGTGACGTAATCCCGGCGACTTACCACGGTGCTGCTCGCGCATGCGCACTGATGGTGTTAAAGAGCAACTGTCACGAATTTGTACCCCCATAAAGTTCTTTAGAATTACTCTCCAGGTATGCCTTTTACTACTTTCTAGCAGCTTTTATCAGGCTAAAAAATGCTTTATAAGACAGGCAGCAACAGTCGGATAGGCGTGGCTATGGCTTGCAGCCGCCACGCCTATCTCCTGTATGTCATCGCTAGGACCGCTGTATGATTGGTCCCAGCACATAGGCCCCTTTATTATCCTTATCTGTGGCGGCGAACATACAAATGTATAAGTAAAAGAAGTGCCCGTTCCCCTATTAGGTTACAGTGCAGTCACAACAGGTTAGTTTGCATAGCAAGCGGCAGAGCATTACGCTGCGCACTGGGGCCGGGAGCGAGAGCTTGCTATGAAAACTAGCACCGGATATATGAAGAAAACTGTCTCCTGGTGCTGCTGGCAGCAAGCGCTCTCTCCTGATTGCCCCAGTATGCTGTGATTACATCACCGGCGCTGCGGGCGGCTAGTTTTCATAGCAAATGCTCGCTCCCGGCCCCAGTGTGCAGCGTAATGCTCTGCCACTTGCTATGCAAACTAACCCCCTGTAACGGCACTGTAACCTAATAGGAGAACAGGCACTTGTTTTACTTATACATTTGTATATTTTCCGCCACAGATAAGGAAAATAAAGGGGCCTATGTGCTGGGACTAATCACACAGCGGTCCTAGTGATGACATACAGGAGATAGGTGTTGCAGACACGGGCCATAGCCACGCCTATCCGACTGTTGCTGGCTGTGTTATAAAGCATTTTTTAGCCTGATAAAAGCTGCTAGAAAGCAGTAAAAGGTATACCTGGAGAGTAATTCTAAAGAACTTTGTTACACTGTGAATAGTTTATGGTGGTACAAATTCGTGACAGTTGCGCTTTAAGGAGTTGCCCCTCATAGGTTAGCTCTTGTTAAGCCTCGAATGTGAGTGACTGGCTGCCGGTGCCAATAATTTTTTGTCCAGACCATTTTTTGGAGTTTGGTGTGACATTATGTCCAATTTGCTTTTTTTCCCTCCCTTTTATGGTTTAGTTCCAATACACACAAAGGGAATAAACACGTGTATAGCAAAACATGTGTTACTGCAATCCTTTTCTGTGAGAAATACTTCATTTTCTAGATTTTTCTATGATATGCACTATTCATTATGTATTGTTCTACTTGTATTATCACTGTATTTTTATATTGCTGATAATTGGATGTAATTACTGTTATTTTTTTTATAATATATACTACCACAATGGTCACTTAGTTTTTGTGCTTGAAAAAGGCCATATGTGTGGCTGAAACGTAGCCTTGGCCTAAAACTACTTGATTCACCACATTTGTGTGCTGCAGCAGCCTTCTTTTTGAATACTTGGAAGCTCCTGATGTGCTTTTCTACCTGGACTTTTGTTCGCCTTTTATATAAAGTAGATGTGTGTGTGTGTTAACTCAAAATAATATTATCCCTGCACATGAACGTCCCTGTTCGTCATCGTCAAGGCAACGTCACTAGTCCGGGGCCGGACTCGAAGCGGAAAAGAGGGGCCCCCCGGTGAAAATGGAAAGCCTGGAACGACTAACCCTCCCCACCAGACGGTCCCTTCAGCATAGATGGCCCGGACCAGCTCACCCTTCTTTCACCCCCCGATTGGAGGTGAGTAGAAAACTAAAGGGGGGGTCTGGATGATGACTAAGGCCGGGCAGTGGTCTTCAACCCCTCCAGTTTGGCAACAGCTGGAGGCACACTGTGTGGAAAACCCTGCCATGGGGACTATTGGATGCAATCTTGTGAATGCAGACACTGAATAATGTTGTGCCATGGCAGCCTATAGCACAGCACTGATCAGTGTAATTGCCGCTCCCTTACTACAGGCTGCTGAGGCTACCTGCATTATTAGAGAGCCGATCGGACAGGTCGGATGAAGGTGGGGAACCTCCGTTCGTCCTCTCAGCTGATCAGGACCCTGCGGGTTTTGCCACGGGTGGCCAATCATCCCCACTGAGCTACCAGCGCTTGATTTTGGCATTTTAGACAGTCTAAAGGGTTAATGCTGGACATCACCCAGATTTAGGATGTATGGCATAAGCCAGTATGAAGCGAGCTCAGCTGCGGGTACAAAGACAAGTGTGTCTTGCCTACAGTCAAGCATGGTGGTGGGAGTGCCATGGTCTTGGGCAGCATGAGTGCTGCTGGCACTGGGAGCTACAATTCATGGAAGGAACTATGAACAATGTACTGTGACATACTGAAACAGAGCATATTCACCTACCTTTGAAGACTGGGCCACAGTATTCAAACCCTAAACATCCCTCCAAGATGACCAATGCCTTGTTAAAGAAGCTGAGGGTAAGGCAATGAACTTGTCAAGAATGAAGGATAGTGGGGTATCTTCAAATGGAAGGTGGGGGAGTGTAAGGTCTCTAAAATTCATCAGGTCTGTGATGTCATCATGAAGGAGTGTAAGAGACTCCAGTGGCAACCTGTGAAGCTCTTGTTAACTACATGCCTAATAGGCTTAAAGGGGTACTCCGCCCCTGGCATCTTATCCCTTATCCTTTGGATAGATTGCGCGGTCCCGCTGGTGGGGACCCCGGGGATCGCCGCTGCGGCACCCCGCCATCATTACTGCACAGAGCGAGTTCGCTCTGTGCGTAATGACGGGCGATACAGGGGCCGGAGCAGCATGACTTCATGACTCCGCCCCTCATGACATCACGGCCCGTCCCCTTAATGCAAGTCTTAATGCAAGTCTTCCCATAGACTTGTATTGACAGGAGCAGGCCGTGATGTCACGAGGGGCGGAGCCGTGACGTAATGATGCTCCGGCCCCTGTATTGCCCGTCATTACGTGCAGAGCGATCTCGCTCTGCGCAGTAATGATAGCGGGGTGCTGGACCCTGGCGATCTGACATCTTATCCCCTATCCTTTGGATAGGGGATAAGATGTCTAGGGGCGGAGTACCCCTTTAAGGCAGTGCTGAAAAATAAGTGGCCACACAAAATATTGACACACTTGTGGATGTGTAAATTGTTTTGAGGGGACACAACATAAAACACTTAAACAAGCTGTGCACTTACTACGTTACATTGTAGCAGAGGGTCATTTCTTCAGTGTTACACAAAAATATAAAATAAAATATTTACAAAAAATGTGAGGGATGCACTCACTCTTGGGAGATGCTATAACTCTTTTTATACCGGTTTGTATGTTGAAATGAAATCATTGCATCTGGCATATAGCTACATAGGGCTCATGGTTTGTAACCTGCCTCCTGCTTCGAAAAAGAAAACTTTGAATGTGTAGATATGAAAGATTATACAACCATTGATGTATGTCTTGTGATTCTATAGATATGCAAAAAAAAAAAAAAAAACTGCTGACATGCTTTACATATGCAAAGTATTGATATTTTGCTACACCAAGGAGCATCGAACAGGTGCAGCATGGGATGTCAGTGTATCGACCAACCAAATAGCCAAATAACCACAACTTTTGCTGGATAATTCTCGCCTGTCTTGTAGTCTTCCAGACGTAGTATTTTTATTTGATCTTTCTTCAGTGGTGTTCATAGAGCACAACTCCAGGCATGACAATAATATCATCAATGAATACTTTGTGCCATCTCAATAATCTTAATAATGGTAGGTATGGAAAACTGTCTACTTTTGTGAGAGCAATAATTGAGGTTTTAGTGCCTGTATGGAGCTATTTTCCAAATATAATGTAGAAATTGGTATTGGATTAAATATTACTTTGCTGTCAATAAGTATTAGTATCCCCTTTTGGACTAAAGGAATTTCATAATTGTACTGCCTTTTGGATTGGGTCAGCCAGTTTATTAAATATTTGGTTTTATATAACAATTTGAATCCATTTATATGAGGAGGTTGTCAATTTTTAGGTTATTTCAAAGCACAAAGCATAAGGGATATAGGTGTGTGTGTGTGTGTGTGTGTATATATTTCTTTTTTTAATTTGTGCACTGTTAGTTTTTCATTAATTTACCTGTTTATAATAATTTTAGTATCTCTACTGATCTCTTACATTTGTGATTTTATAATGTTGCTTCTATTTGACGCCACCATATTGGCAGTGCATGTAAATTAAAGATTTGACAGGCATTATTACTGGATAGCCCTTGGGCTTTGTCAGCACCCAGATTGTCAATTGTATTAAAAAAAAATTTTTTCTATACCACTAACAGAATAAAATGTGAAGCTTAAGGGTAAACAAAATTAATCCCGATTAAAACTTCAATCTGTATCTTTGTATATCATAGATAATGATTAGATTTACGTAAAATAACTGACAAGACAACACAATACTGTGGATAGTAGTAACTATTTGATTGTGTAACCAGATACAGATTTCTCGCTTTTTTATTTTTATTTTTCTTATTATGATTTTTTTTTTTTCTCCACCATTATAGGGTAGTCATCTTGCTTTATCTGATTGTAACAACATTTACAGAGGTGCTTTACAGCAGACCTCATAGACCAAAGGAAAGTGTGAACAGGAGATGTTTGACTTTTTGCAGAGTTTTCTAGGCATGCTGCGTGACCTGTGTAAAGGTCATTGTGCAGGGAGAGGGATGGGGGACTATGATCACTTATTGTCAGTGGTGGATCCTTAATTACCTATATATAGGTGTCCCCTTTTACTCTAATCTTTTCTATACTGTTAATAGGATTACAGTGGAAAAGTGAGCTTTATAGAACAGGAAGTTTTAGCCTAAGTGGTCTGAGTAAAAACTAATTTAACAAGTATTGGCATTAAAAATGGGAAAAGAAAAATGTTTTTTTTTTTTTTTTTTTTTTTTTTACATAAAAACTTAACATCATTATAATAATTCTAAAGACCACAAATCTATGACAGATATACAGAGATTTATAGTAATAGACATCCCACCACCAATACTGTATTTTCTAAGGTACCTTCTCATGCACACTCAGCACCCATATGTAGACCCTAGCTGTACCTCCATATCTCCAAGTTTCATAGAAATACGGTGAGGAAAAAATTCTGATTTCCACCCCCCCCCCTTCTGATTTAATGGTCAGTTTATTTCAATAGTGAGAGACAATATAACAACAAAAAGATCCAAAATAACACATTTGAAATAAGTTATGAATGCAGTTGCATTTTAGGTATTTGATCCCCTATCAATCAGCAAAAATTATGGCTCCCAGATGTCTTGTATACAAATAAGGAGCTAAGGAGCACTCCCTTAAAGACATTGCTCCTATTCTCAGCTTGTTTTCTATATAATAGACATCTGTCCACAGAAGCAATCAATGAATCAGATTCCAAATTCTCCACCATGGCCAAGACCAAAGAGCTGTCCAAGGATATTAGGGACAAGATTGTAGACCTCGAATAGGCTACAAGACCATTGCCAAGCAGCTTGAGGAGAAGTTTGCAACAGTTGGTGTATATATTGGCAAATCTCACGTGTGGCATTTCAGTGGTCATGAAAATTGTGAAAAATCAGCCCAGAACTTGTCAATGATCTCAAGGCAGCTGGGTCATAGTCACCAAGATAACAATTGGATAATACACTACAAAAGACACACCATGAATAACTCAAAACCCTGCATAGCTCAAAAGATCCCACTGATCCAGAAAGCACATGTACAGGCCCTTCTGATGTGTGCCAGTAAACATCTAAATAATTTAGAGGAAAACTGGGGATTGTGGTCAAATAAGACAAAAAATTTTTTGGCATCAACTCAACTCACCGTGCTTGGAAGATGGGGATGCTGCCTATGACCTTAATAACACATTCCCCACAATAAAACATGAAGATGGAAACATTATGATTTAGGGGAGTCCTTAATCCCATGGAAAATCTGTGAAGTGAGCTAAAGGTTTGAATTGCCAAGTTAAATCAAATAACTTTTTCCTTCACTGGAAGCTGAGATTTTTCAAGAAACGTTACATAGGATGCCATTAGGGCTGCAACTAGCGATTATTGTCATAATTAATTAGTTGGTTGGTTATTTCTTCGATTATTTGATTTAATTGGATTAGAAAGAGAACTGGACTGGACCAGAGCATAGATAACGTGAGGAGTGGGGTGCGCTTTGTGAAGGGTTAATGGGGGGGGGGGGGGAAGAGTGGACAACACCTAACGGGTTAACCTATGAGCTGGAACCTTGCTGCAGGGTAGAAGAAGCAGATCACAGAACTTAAAGATGGTCGTCCTATCTGCACCAGGAATATCTGTCACTGCAGAGAGGATGGAGAATTGAGCTTCTGGCAGCTGCTGGGATCGGGGTGTCCAGAGAAGTTGAACGGAGATCACTGCGAGCCGGGCAGCGAAACCCTTAAGTTCACGCTTCTCCCCACCCATTCTGTTTAATTGGCTAGTGTCTCTACACAGAGTACCCAACTGATCATAACTTTTGACTTGTCAAATGTTGTGTTTTTTGTTTTGTTTTCTCGTCAGGGACACTTAAACCTCGAGGAGAGGAAAAGCAACAATGAGGCTCTTCTCCTCCTATTCCATCCTCAGGTGAGGCTGAGCTGTGAGGAAGAGATTGTAGGCTTAAAATAGAATTGGTTGTGGAAGAGGGTGTTGGCAGGTCTTTCTACCTTTCTTCCTTTTGTGTGAAAGGAAAAACAGTGACACTGTTCTCAAATCTGACCTGGTCCCCCATCCTAATATTGCCATCCTTATATCCTGACTTGGATATAGTGGGGTTGAGCTAATATGAAGAGATTGTAGCCAACACAAGCTCCATATCGCCAGATGAATGTGGAGTTAGGTGGGGGCTTAGCTGTAATGAAGAGAAGGTGAATGAAGGACCTGTATTGTGGGTGTGTCAGATGAAAATGGTGTTTTAGGCCTTGAGCCAAAATAAAAAAGGGAAAATTAGAAGGGGGTGGCTTGAGGGGTGGAGTATGGCTTGTGGGAGGAACGTGGCTTGTAAGCTGACCCTACACACTAAGCAGAAAATTCAGAGCTTGTAAAGTAAGATTCCAGAATTCCCGTAGACTTGCATGATACTTTAGACGAAAACCTGGCCCCCTGCAAAAAGGGTTGGGTTAAGTTTCATTTAACTATCCTATATTTTTAGTTGACCTAAAAGGAACGTGTGCCAAGTTTCATCCAATTATATAGGTTTGGCACACATATATCAACGATTGCTAGCGTGAACCTGTTAAGGACATAGGGTGCACAGGTACACCCTTGGGTCCTGGGACCAAGGGCGTACAACTACACCCTGAATCCTTAAGTCACTTTGAAATCAGCGCAGGAGCTGCCCTTACTTCAGAGCAGTGAGTGTCGGCTACTATCAGTAGCCAGACACTCTTTGCTGATGACGGGCAGTGGCGATCCAGACTAGAGATGAGCGAACTTACAGTAAATTCGGTTTGTCACGAACTTCTCGGCTCGGCAGTTGATGACTTTTCCTGCATAAATGAGTTCAGCTTTCAGGTGCTCCGATGGGCTGGAAAAGGTGGATACAGTCCTAGGAGACTCTTTCCTAGGAATGTATCCACCTTTTCCAGCCCACCGGAGCACCTGAAGGCTGAACTAATTTACGCAGGATAAGTCATCAACTGCCGAGCCGAGAAGTTTGTGACTAATCGAATTTACTGTAAGTTCGCTCATCTCTAATCTTGACGCAGCCATCATATATCCCTTTTAGACACCATGATCCATGCCGGACACTGCATCTAAAATCAAAGTCATAGTTGCCGTTAGTTCGGTGACATTAAATGGTGGAGGGTCCCCCTTACCTGCCCTCTGCCGTCGAACAAATGATGCAGCCTGGCTTAGCCGGGCTATATCAGTACAGTGAATGCAATCTAACTATTGCATATAAAAGTCCCCTATGGGCACTCAAAAGTGTCAAATAAAAAATGTCTCTAAAATTATATAAAAAAAATCTAATTACCCTTATTTTCGCATTTTATGAAAGACCATTTATTTATTTATTTTTTACATATTTGATAGCACCGCGTGCATAAATGTCCAACATATTAAAAACGTTTTATGATCCCTCATGGCAAACGTAAAAAAAATACCAATGAACCAGTGTCAGCATTAACCCCTTAGATGCGTCGATCAAAGTGGATCACTGCGTCTAAAATGGAAAAAAGGAAAAAAAAAACATTCCCGAAAGCTAATTCGAGATGATCCTCTTAGAGGACGGCAGGAGGGCCCTTGCATGCCTCCTCACCGACCGATCTCTTCTGCGATGCTCCAGCCTAGCTCAGCAGGCTGGAGCAATCGAGCCCAGATAACACTGATCTATGCTATGGCATAGCATTGAACAGTGTATGCAATCAGAAGATTGCATGTGGTGGTAAAAAAAAAAGTTTATAAATGTGAATTAACCCCTTCCATACAAAAAATATAACGTTAATTAAACTGCACAGTCAATGGCGTATACGTAAAAGAATTCAAAAGTCCAAAACTGCATTTTTTTTGTCATTTTGTATACCCTTAAAAAGCGCTCAAAAAGTCCCATAAAAAAAAAATATGGTACTGATAAAAACTGCAGACCACAGCGTAAAAAATGAGCCCTCATGTAGCTCCGTATGCGGAAAAATGATTTTTTAATTTTTTTTTATATGGGCCAGAAGATCATTTTAAACATACAAATTTTGGTGCATGTAGTTCATTTTTCCTGTGTTTTCCTTAAAATAAAAAATACAACCTACATAAATTGGGTATCCTTGTAATCGTATGGACCTACAGAATAAATATAAGGTGTCATTTTTACCAAAAAGTGCATTGCGTACAAACGGAAGCCGCTAAAAATGACAATATGGCTTTTTTTTTTTCTAGTTTTGTACCACAAATAATAATTATTATTATTTATTTTTTTTGTTTCGCCATAGATTTTTTCTTTCACCACAAAATCTATGGCAAAAAAAAATTATTTGTGGTACAAAACTGAAAAAAAAAAAGCCATTTTGTAATTTTTACAATGTAAAATTGGTATCGCATAAAACAAGCCCTCATATAGTTCTGTAGGTAAAAAACCTGAAAGTGTTATGATTTTTAGAATGTGAGGAGGGAAAAACTAAAGGGGAGTCCTTAAAAAGGCATGGTCATTATGAAAAACTTTTTAAATTTTGTAGTACTACTGATGATTACTTTTTTAAATATACATTTATAAAAATTTTTAAATTTTTACAAAAAAATCTAAAATAAAAATTTACGCCATTAGGGGTCATCTGTCTTTACGCAGACAGACTACTCTGTATTTTGCAGCATACTGGATACCGGCCGTAAAGTTTGTTGGCATCCAGTATAGGAGATAACCATTGTTCCACTTCAGCCTTAAGATGTTCCTAAACTACAACTCCCATGATGGGAGTTGTAGTTTTGCAACAGCTGGGGGTACAATCTTAGTAAAACTGTTTTTAGAGCTGTGTATTCTCCAGCTGTGTGCCTCCAGCTCTTGCAAAACTACAGACAAAGGATGTGTGGGCATGCTGGGAGTTGTAGTTTTGCAACCGCTAAAGTCAACACTGCTCTAACACAGTGCTTTACAAACACTGCAGCTCCGGCTGTTGCAATGCAAAACTATAACTCCAAGCATGCTTAAACAGCCAAAGCTTTCTCTGACTCCTGAATGACAAAGAAGCTGATCAGACATTCAGGAGTCTGTGAAAGCTGAATGACACACATAGTGACAGCTATGTTGATTATCATCCAGCTTTACTAGTAACAGATAGAAAATGTATGCATAATAACTACTGTGCAGTGATTTGCAGACTACCAGGCTGCTCAGAGCAGATGAGTCATCACAGTGAGGGAGAGAGACGGACATGCCGCCTCCATAAGGCAATAATACAAAGCAAGTGAGCAACATATAAATGCTATTTGTTAGGATATAGGTCCTGGACAAATAAAAATGATATGTACAGGATCAGGATTAATTACTGAGTAACATAACACATAAGGCTGTGTCCTTTAAAGGGGGTACTCCGGTGGAATTTTTCATATTTTTTTTATTTTATTTTTTATAAACTGGTGCCAGAAAGTTAAACATAGTGCTAGGAACTGTCCGGGGCAGGAGCAAATCCCCATAGCAAACCTATCCTGCTCTGGACAGTACCTGAGACAGACAGACAGGTGTCCGTAGATAGCACTGTGGTAAGACAGAAAAGAATTTCAAAAAGAAAGGATCTAGATTTTGAAATAGAAGTAATTTACAAATGTTTAACTTTCTGGCACCTGTTGATTTAAAAAAAAATAATTAAATATGTATATATTTATGTATAGTTTTCCACCGTTGTACCCCTTATAGGAGAACTCCAGAATATGAAAATTGTACTCCATACTGCCATCAGTAAAAAAATAGAGGTACATACCTTCCTTTGCTCCCCCGTTGCCTCTGGTAACCCGCTCCGGTCTCCATCGCGGTCCTCTTCCTGGTTGCCGGTGATCGGCGAGTCATACTGCGCTCAGCCAATCACCGGCCACAGCGAAGTCCCGACTGGGCCGGTGATAAGCTGAGCGGCAGTGTGACGTTTTTCGCCCCGGCACCTGCTGCCGTGGCCGAAAATGTCACGCTGCCCCTCAGCCTATCGCCGGCCCAGTCGGGACTTCGCTGCGGACGGTGATTGGCTGAGCACACTATGACTTGCAGACCACCGGCAACCAGGAAGAAGATCGCGGTGGAGACCGGAGCGGGTTACCAGAGGCATCGGGGGAGCGAAGGAAGGTATGTACCTCTTTATTTTTTTACTGCTGGCAGTATGGAGTACAATTTTCCTATTCTGGAGTACTCCTTTTAAAGGGGTACTCCTGTGCTTAGACATCTTATCCCCTATCCAAAGGATAGGGGATAAGATGCCTGATCGCAGGAGTCCCGCCGCTGGGGACCTCCGGGATCATGCACGCGGCACCCCATTTGTCATTACGGACATGGCAATACCAATTATTATGTATATGATTTGTGTTTTTGATCTTTTTTGGTGATAATACAGGGAAAGGGGCATTATATATAATATATAATTTTATTTTTTTACACATATACTTTTATTGAAGAAATTTTTTATTTTATTTTTTTACACTTTTTACAGGTTATACTATGCTGCAATACATTTGTACTGCACCACAGTATGACCCGATCAGCTGCATACAGTACAGCCTGTGTGATCCAGCCTCTGGCTGGATCTCAGACCTCTGTAGCAGGCAGTCAAGAGGTCATGATCTGACCTCCTGCTGCCATAACAACCAATGGCTACCCGCGATCGTATCGCGCCGCCGCCATTGGTGAACAGCGCACTCCCCCTGTCAACACCATAGGTGCGTGATCAAGATTGGCATCTATGGGGTTAATGTTGCCGGGACTGGCGTGATCGTGGCCCCAGAAGTTTCGGTTGAACTCCGGCTGTGTTTAACAGCTGGGTCCCGCCGCTGATATCCTAAGCTGCCCGCGAGGGGGCGTGATGTCAGGAGGGGGGCATGGCCGTGAAGTCACGAGCCTCCGGTGTCATCTGGCACGGTGTGAAGTTCACTCGGTGCACCCGTATGAATGGGATGCCGCAGCGGAGATCGCTGAAGGTCCCAGCAGCGGAACCCCCGCCATCTGACATCTTATCCCCTATCGTTTGAATAGGGAATAAGATGTCTAGAGGCGAAGTACCCTTTTATGTATTTGACTTCTGTATGTTTTTTAAGCATTGTACTTTTTGGCCGGCATTTATCATTGTGTTTTACCCTTTTTATTTTCAAAATTTGACGCTATTTTGGCGCAAGTGTCCTCTTTTGTGCCTTTTTTGGTTTACACATTTCTGCTGATTTTGAGTTGTAATCCACTGATTTTGGCAATACACATAATATGGAAGGGTTTTATTAACTGCGCCTTTTTGTAAAAAGGCGCAAAACAACCGAAAAGTTTCTAAACTACACCAGCCCAGACTTAGTTTAGCTTTTTGGTGTATGTAAAGAGGGATATTTCAGAAAATGTACCTACACAAAATGTATCAAGTGCTCTACGACCATTTAATAAATGTGGTGCTCCTACACATTACCAGCCAAAATGTCTTGACCCTTATTTTAGTTTACATGTAATGATGTGGTGTGTGTGTTTTTTTTTTTTTTTTTCTCTCCAGGCTCCTAATTTTATCAATTAACTACCGTATATACTCGAGTATAAGCCGACCCGAGTATAAGCCGAGACCCCTAATTTCAACCCAAAATCCCAGGAAAAGTTATTGACTCGAGTATAAGCCTAGGGTGGGAAATACATCATCCCCCCCTGTCATCATCCAGACCCGTCATTAACATCCTCATCATCATCACCGCCTGTCATCATCCAGACCCTTGTCATCCCCTTGTCATCATCCCCACCCCCCTTCATCATCCCCTTGTCATCATCCCCACCCCCCTTCATCATCCCCTTGTCATCATCCCACACACCCCCCTTCATCATCCCCTTGTCATCATCCCACACCCCCCCTTCATCATCCTCTTCTCATCATCCGCCCTCAGTGGTCTTCAACCTGCGGACCTCCAGAGGTTTCAAAACTACAACTCCCAGCAAGCCCGGGCAGCCATCGGCTGTCCGGGCTTGCTGGGAGTTGTAGTTTTGAAACCTCCGGAGGTCCGCAGGTTGAAGACCACTGCGGCCTTCGACATCATCCAGCCCCCTCTCACCCCCTTTAGTTCTGTACAGTACTCACCTCCGCTCGGCGCTGGTCCGGTGCTGCAGGACTGTCCGGTGAGGAGGTCGTCCGGTGGGATAGTGGTTCCAGGCTGCTATCTTCACCGGGGGCGCCTCTTCTCCGCGCTTCTGGCCCGGAATAGAGGCGTTGCCTTGACAATGACGCAGAAGTACGTTGGCAATGAACGTACCTCTGCGACGTTGTCAAGGCAACGTGACTATTCTGGGGCCGGGCCCGAAGCGCTTAGAAGAGGCCTCCCCGGTGAAGATAGCAGCCCGGAACCACTATCCCACCGGACCACCTCCTCTCCCGACAGTCCTGCAGGACCGGACCAGCGCCGAGCGGAGGTGAGTACTGTAAAGAACTAAAGGGGGGGCTGGATGATGTCGAAGGCCGCAGACCTCTGACTGAACTTTTGACATGTCTGTGTGAATTTTAAAGGAGATGTCCGGTGCGGACTTTTCCTATTCCATCCTGCCCGGGCTGTAAAAAAAAAAAAAAAAACTTTCACTTATCTTCCTACGTTCTCCCGGAGCTCTGCAACAGCTGATCGGTCGGCCGGGCTGTCTACTTCCTACTTCCTTTAGTTCGGTACATCATACGGCGCTTCAGCCTATCACCAGCCGAGGCGGGACATCTCCTTTAACCCCTTAAGGACGCAGGACGTAAATGTACGTCCTGGTGCGGTGGTACTTAACGCACCAGGACGTACATTTACGTCCTGTACATAACCGCGGGGCATCGGAGCGATGCCCGGGTCATGCGCGGCTGATCCTGGCTGCTGATCGCAGCCAGGGACCCGCCGGCAATGGCCGACACCCGCGATCTCGCGGGCGTCAGCCATTAACCCCTCAGATGCCGGGATCAATACAGATCCCGGCATCTGCGGCAGTACGCGATTGCAATTAATGATCTGATCGCCCGCAGCGCTGCTGCGGGGATCCGATCATTCAGAACGCCGCACTAAGGTCCCCTCACCTGCCTCTGTCCGGCTCCCGGCTCCTGAAATTGAGCAGACCAGAGCAGAAGATAACCGATAACACTGATCTGTTCTATGTCCTTTACTTAGAACAGATCAGTATTAGCAATCATGGTATTGCTATGAATAGTCCCCTATGGGGACTATTCAAGTGTAAAAAAAAAAAAAAAAAAAAAGGTTAAAAAATGTAAAATTAAAAGTAAAAAAAAGTGAAAAATCCCCTCCCCCAATAAAAAAGTAAAACGTCCGTTTTTTCCTATTTTACCCCCAAAAAGCGTAAAAAATAAATTTTATAGACATATTTGGTATCGCCGCGTGCGTAAATATCCCAACTATTAAAATTAAATGTTAATGATCCCGTACGGTGAACGGCGTAAACGTAAAAAAAAAGTCCCAAAATTGCAACTTTTTTTTTAATACATTTTATTTAAAAAAATTATAAAAAAATGTATTACGTTTTTGTAAAAACGAAACCTTCCAAAATTAACAAAATTGCGTTTTTTCTTTTTAATTTCCCCCCAAAAAGTGTTTTTTGGTTGCGCCATACATTTTATGATATAATGAGTGATGTCATTACAAAGGACAACTGGTCACGCAAAAAACAAGCCCTCATACTAGTCTGACTATGAAAATATAAGAGTTATGTTTTTAGAAGGCGAGGAGGAAACAACGAAAACGTAAAAATTTAATTGTCTGAGTCCTTAAGGCCAAAATGGGCTGAGTCCTTAAGGGGTTAAGTGAAAGTAACAATTTAAAACATTATTTTTTCCCCCCCTGTGATTACATGTACGCTTCAAGCACTGATCTCTGCTTTTTTATATGTCACAGGCATTACAAAACTGAGCTGCTGATTCTTGGTGTCATTATTTAGATAAAGTTAAAATTCAGTTATTTGTTTCAGTATAAAAACATTCGTTCTTATGTAAATAATTACAATAAAGCAAAATCTCTTTAATTTGGGATGTTATTGCAGGTTATCTTTTATGTATCTTTATCATGTACTTAGATCATTACTCTTAAACTCAGCTTTACCTTTCTAGGACTCTTTTTTTTGAATATTTAAAATGTATGTCAGGTATTTGGCATTCGATCACTTATATACAAATGTTAGGCAAATAAGTATAGAAGCAAAAACAAAATAATGGTTTCAGTATTGCAATAAAAGCTTGTGACATTGTGTGTAATCTTTTATTTTCTTATTCTTACAAATTGTAATTAAAGCAATTAAAATTACTTTTCAAATTTGCATTTGTATTGTTTTTTACCCTCATTTCTTTTATAAAGACAGCTAGCTGTTTTGCTATAAGTAATGCATTTTACATAGAATCTCCTTATTTTATTTTAGTTTATTTTAGTTTCATGCTAAGAAATGTACAGTATTTGCAAGAAAAATAGTTTTAATTTATCTGTCCTCTTTTATTTAAATTTTTGTTTCCTGTGTAGACTTTTAAGCAGGTGTGCATGATGTATGTAAAATGAGGGTGCATGTGTCTGCATGCATAAACCCCGATACACTGTTTCTGACCCCGCAGAAGCCCCCAGGAAAGGCAGGGGGAGAGAGGCCGTCGCTGCCCGCTTCTCTCCCCCTGCCTTTCCTGGGGTCTAGAGCCCTGCTGCCGCCGCTTCTCTCCCGCTGGCTATCTGCGCTGCTGCCCGTTCTCTCCCCCTGACTATCGGTGCCAGGGCAGCGGCGCCGATAGCCAGGGGGAGAGAAGGGGCAGCAGCACCCATTGCCTCCCCCATCCCCGGTTGTATAATTACCTGTTGCCGGGGTCGGGTCTGCGCTGCTTCAGGCCTCCGGTGTGCGTCCCCTGCATCGTTGCTATGCGCTGCGAGACACAATGACGTCACTCGTCATTGCGCCGCACCGTGCAGTGCATAGCAGGGGACGCACACCGGAGGCCTGAAGCAGCGCGGACCCAACCCCGGCAACAGGTAATTAAACAACCGGGGATGGGGGGGGGGCAGCGGCGCCGGCAATGGGTGCCGCTGCCCCTTCTCTCCCCCTGTCTGTCGGCACCGCTGCCTCATTGCCGGCGCTGCTTCTCTCCACCTGGCTATCGGCGCCGGCAATGGGGCAGCGGCACTGATAGGGGGAGAGAACGGGCAGCGGCACCGATAGCCAGGGGGAGAGAAGGGCCAGCAGCAGGGCTCTAGACCCCAGGACAGGCAGGGGCAGAGAAGCTGGCAGCGACGGCAGGTCTCTGCACCTGCAAAGCCGCTGCAGTTCATTGATTTAAAGCGCCTGCTTTAAATCATTGAACTGCAGCGGCTTGTCGGCGTATAACACGCAGATAGACTTTAGGCAAAACATTTTAGCCTAAAAAGTGCGTGTTATGCGCCGATAAATACGGTAATGATAATGAGATGAAAAGACTGCTAGGCACAGTAAAGCTGACAAATCTGCTACAGAAAACAACATCAGCCTGTGACTTCTACTGCTGTGGGCAGTTATTGCAATTTTTATATTTCAAGATTATTTTTTTTAAGTGGATACTAACAAAAAATTGTATTAATGTTAAAAAGAAAGTTTATAATATAAACCTGGTTAAAATAATGTAGTTTTCGAAGTCATTCCGTTTAAAGGGGTATTCCAGGATTTTTTTTTTTACTATGCTACAGGGGCTGTAAAGTTAGTGTAGTTCATAATATAGTGTCTGTACCTGTGTGTGTGTGTGACTGTTTTCTCACAATTCTTATGTGATTTTCACTCCAATGACTTTCACTCCAGCATACAAAATAACTGTCTCAGATTTTTCCCAGCTTGCTATGCGGCTGAGACCCGACTCACTAGTCAGCTGATGACAGGGAGCCTGTCTGCTTCCATGGGTGGAGGGATCGCTTGGTGGGAGAGAGATCAATCTGCAACAGCTCAAGGCACCCTGATTGAAAACCACACCGATTTGAATGGATGCAGCTCATTTATGTTTCAGTGGGTGATGTGTGGGAGGGAGGAAGATGTAATTGTGGGATTTGTAGTCAAAAAAAGAAAGGTCAAACAGGAAATACAAGTTTACAAACAGCTAGTCACAATATTATGGTAATCTCACAACATAGCCATTTAGTCCCAAGACAAGCACAGATCCTTCCTAAGCATGTCTGTTACTGTCTGGCAGGTACTAAAAAAAAAAAAAGTACTAAAATCACTTTATGGTGGATAACCCCTTTAATGTATTAGATAATAGTTGGGAGCGTTGGCTGCCAATAGCTCTTATCTAATACATTAAACATAATGCTATGTAGACAAGGACTAGAGCTTTCTAGTAGAAGAAATCGCCACCATCCATGCCTTATGCATGTTTTTGTTCCGTGCTATCCCTATGTGAGTTCTGAGAATGTGGTGCCCCCACTGTGCTGTTTATTACATAGTTAGTACGGTCGAAAAAAGACATATGTCCATCAAGTTCAACCAGGGAATTAAGGGGTAGGGGTGTGGCGCAATATTGGGGAAGGGAGGGTATTTTATATTTCTTCATAAGCATTAATGTTATTTTGTTCCAGGAATGTATCTAATCCTGTTTTAAAGCTGTTAATTTTTCCTGCTGTGACCAGTTCCTGAGGTAGACTGTTCCATTTGTTCACAGTTCTCATGGTAAAGAAGGTGTGTCGCCCCTTGAGACTAAACTTTTTCTTCTCCAGACGGAGGGAGTGCCCCCTCGTCCTTTGGGGCGGTTTAACCTGGAACAGTTTTTCTCCATATTTTTTGTATGGGCCATTTATATACTTATATACGTTTATCATATCCCCCCTTAATCGTTTCTTCTCAAGACTAAACAATTGTAACTCCTTTAATCGCTCCTCATAGCTAAGATGTTCCATGCCCCATATTAGTTTAGTCGTGCGTCTCTGCACCCTTTCCAGCTCCACAGTGTCCCTTTTATGTACAGGCGACCAAAACTGAACAGCATATTCCAGGTGAGGCCGTACCAATGCTTTATAAAGGGGGAGTATTATGTCCCTGTCCCTTGAGTCCATGCCTCTTTTGAGGCATGACAATAATCTGCTGGCTTTGGAAGCAGCAGCCTGACATTTCATGCTATTCTGTAGTCTGTGATCTACAAGTACACCCAGATCCTTCTCTACCAGTGACTCTGACAGTTTAATCCCCCCTAAGACATACGACGCATGCAGGTTATTAGTACCCAGATGCATAACTTTACATTTATCCACATTGAACCTCATTTGCCAAGTGGATGCCCAGACACTTAGTCTATCCAAGTCATCTTGTAACTTATACACATCCTCTATAGACTGTACTGTGCTACAAAGCTTGGTGTCATCTGCAAAGATAGAAACAGAGCTGTTAATACCATCCTCTATATCATTGATAAATAAATTAAACCACATCGGTCCCA
Organism: Hyla sarda; assembly: GCF_029499605.1. Taxonomy (NCBI): domain Eukaryota; kingdom Metazoa; phylum Chordata; class Amphibia; order Anura; family Hylidae; genus Hyla; species Hyla sarda. The sequence goes on from NC_079189.1 coordinate 61,262,539, forward strand.
GTACAGAACCTTGGGGTACACCACTAATTACCGGGGACCAATCAGAGTACGAATCATTGACCACCACTCTCTGGGTACGATCCATGAGCCAGTGTTTAATCCAGTTACAAACTAAAATTTCCAAACCCAAAGACCTTAACTTACCTGTCAGACGTCTATGAGGGACAGTATCAAATGCTTTAGCAAAATCCAGAAACACTATATCCACAGCCATTCCTCTGTCAAGGCTTCTACTCACCTCTTCATAAAAGCAAATTAGATTGGTTTGACAACTTCTATCCTTAGTAAACCCATGCTGGTTATCACTTATAATACAATTATCCCCTATGTATTCCTGTATGTAATCCCTTATAAGTCCTTCAAACAATTTACCCACAATGCACGTTAAACTTACTGGTCTATAGTTTCCTGGGGAAGACCTAGAGCCCTTTTTGAAGATTGGCAACACATTCGCCTTGCGCCAGTCCCTTGGCACAATACCAGACACCAGAGAATCTCTAAATATCATGAACAGGGGTACAGATATTACTGAACTTACCTCTCTAAGAATTCTTGGGTGTAGTCCATCTGGCCCTGGAGATTTGCTTACATTTACTTTACTTAACTTACCTTGTAGCATCTCTACATTAAGCCAGTTCAGTACATTACATGATGTGTTACCAGCACTGACCTGGCCAATGTCAGCTCCTTTTTCTATAGTGTATACAGAACTAAAGAACCCATTCAGTAGCTTCGCCTTCTCTTGATCGCCAGTGACAACCTCCCCATTATCATTATTAAGGGGTCCTACATGCTCTGTCCTTGGTTTTTTTGCATTTATATATCTAAAAAAATATTTAGGATTAGTTTTGCTTTCTTTGGCCACCTGTCTCTCGTTTTGAATTTTTGCTGTTTTTATTACATTTTTACAGATTTTATTAAGCTCTTTGTACTGTTTAAATGTTATAGCTGACCCATCAGATTTGAATTTTTTTAAGGCTATTTTTTTGTTGTTTATTGCTCTTTTAACATAATTTGTCAGCCATGTAGAATTTAGTTTTAGTCGTTTTATATTTGTTCCTCTTTGGTATATATTTAGCTGTATAGTTATTTAGAGTTGATTTAAAGATGTCCCATTTACCTTCTGTATCAGTATTTGAGAACACCTCCCCCCAGTCTATGTCCTGTAGTGCAGATCTCAGCCCAGGGAAATTTGCCTTTTTAAAGTTATATGTTTGTGCCTTCCCCGTCTGTCTTTGTTTTCTACATTTTAAGTCAAAAGTAACTATATTGTGGTCGCTTTAAATTATTGTTGATCTTAATTTACATTGCCTATTTTTATATATATATATATATATATATATATATATATATATATATATATATATAATTTTTTTTTTTTTTTGTGTTTTTCATTTTGGGAATTTGTACATTTTTAGACAATTTACAGAAGAGACCTCAGTAGAACTAAATGGAATGGTACTAAATGGGAAAGTAGCCTGGATTCTTGCCCGCATAATGACCATAAATGTCATATCTACATTTTTTCTAAATAGATGAAGCTAAATGTAACTATGATATTGTAAGCAGATTATTTTTAAATGGGGAAAGCACTAGACAATATCTGTAAAATTAAAGAGGAAATGCTTTTAAGAATCTCCATCATATTTATTAACCCCTTAAGGATGAAGAGTTTGTCCGTTTTTACACTTATGATTTTTAGAAGGTGATGAGAAAAACACAAAACTCTTTAAATTTTGCACCTACAGACCCATATGAGTGCTTTTTTTTTTGTGCCACCAATTGTACTTTTTAATTACATCAATCATTTCACCACAAAATGTACGGCAAAACCAGAAAAAAAATATTTGTGGGGCAAAATTGGGAAAAAACACCATTTTGTAACTTTTGGGGGCTTACGATTGTATATAGGTTTTATATTAATTTACTACTTATAATTAACATCTTTACTGAAAATTATAACTACATGCACCAAAATTAGTAATTGTAAAATTGTCATCTTCTGACCCCCTATAACTTTTTTTTTTTCTTTTTTTTTATATTTCCATATACAGGGATGTATGAGGGCTCATTTTTTGCTCAATGATCTGAAGTTTTTATCAGCATTTTTGTTTTGATGGGACTTTTTGATTGCTTTTTATACATTATTTTTCGGGTATACAAAGTGACCAAAAATACACAATTTTGGACTCTGGATTTTTTTACGTGTACCCCATTAACCGTGCAGTTAATTTAACATTATATTTTTATAGTTTGTACTTTTTTTTACACACTACATACCCCATATGAATTTTTTTTTCTTTTTTTCTTTTTTTAAGGGGTTGATTCACACTTTTATTACTGAAGGAGTTAAGTGACATTTATTACCCTTTTTTTTTTTCCAGAGGGGACTATTACATGCAATCCTTGGATTGCATACACTATTCAATGATATGCCATAGCATAGCATTGATCTGTGTTATCAGTGCTCTGCTGCTCCAGCCTGGATCTCAGGCAGGGAGCAGCAGAGTGACAATCAGATGCCGGGGAGCAAGGTAAGAAGCCTCCCACTGTCCGCTCTGCTGTTCGGGATGCCGCAGTGTCCCGAACAGCCCACTGAGCTAACTGGCAACTGTTTTCTGCCTTTTTAGATGCCGCGTCTAAAGGGTTAATACCGGACATCAGCCTGATCGGCAATGTCTGGTATTAGCCGTTGGTCCTGGTTGCTAATCGTTTTTCTTTTCTTTTTTTTTTTTTTTCCTTCTTCTTCTTAAATTTGTGGTTTTTCATTTGTGATTCTTTTTTTTCGTTCTCAATATTTACTGGCCACTAGGGCAGTCACAATAGTTTAATGATATTATCATAACTTAGCATAGGATAGGGGATAAACAATAGACCGTTTGTTACCCCCTCGATCTCCAGAACAAGGCCCCGACTGTTTTAGCTGTTTAGCACAATAGACTGCACTTGCAGCCTGCAGCTGCATGCATTCTCTATGGGAGTGCCTGAGAGTGCTGTCCATTTACATTACACTGTGCATTTACTGCACCGACCTATGTAGCACTAAAACGTGGGATATATATGTTGATGTTACAAGGCCACTATGTTATAATAATGAATTTATTATAATTCCACTTAAAGGGGTACTCCGATGCTTACACATCTTATCCCCTATCCAAAGGATAGGCAATAAAGATGCCTGATTGCGGGAGTCCCGCAGCTGGGGACGCCCGCGATCATGCATGCGGCACGCCGTTTGTAATCAGTCCCCGAAGCGTGTTTGCTCCGGGTCTGATTACGGTCGACCGCAGGGCCGGCGGCGTGTGACGTCATGCCCCCACCCCCGTGTGATGTCACGCCCCGCCCCTCAATGCAAGCCTACAGGAGGATAGGGGATAAGATTTGGATAGGGGATAAGGGGATAGGGGATAAGATTTGTAAGCACTGGAGTACCCCTTTAACCCTTTCAAGGACTCCGTTTTTGCACTTTCGTTTTTTTCCCTCCTCACCTTCTAAAAATCATAAGGCTTTCAGTTTTCCACCTACAGACATATTTAATATATATATGTATGCGCTACCCATTTTACTTTTGAATTACATCAGTTATTTTACCACAAACTCTATGGCGAAACAAAAAAAATTATTTGTGGGACAAAATTTAAATAAAAGGCCATTTTGGAATTCTTAGCAGCTTCCATTTCTACGCAGTGCACTATTCGGTAAAAATGACACCTTATCTTTATTCCGTAGGTCCATATGATAACAAGAATATCCAATTCATGTAGGTTTCATTTTATTTTACTACTTTCAAAAAATTATAACTACATGCACCAAAATGAGTACGTTTAAAATTGTCATCTTCTGACCCCTATAACTTTTTTAATTTTTCCTCATATGGGGCTATATGAGGGCTCATTGTTTATTTTTTTTTTTTTATTAACATTATATATTTTATAGTTCGGACATTTACGCATGCGGCGATAACACATGTTTGTTTTTGTTTACATATTTTATTTTATATTTTTTAAATGGGAAAAGGGGAGTGATTAAAACTTTAATTAGGCAAGGGATGTATTCATTTATTAACTTTCTTTTTTTACACTGTTCAATGCTATCTGCGCTTGATTTGCTCCAGGCTGCTGAGGCTGCCTGGAGCATCGCAGAAGGGATCGGGCGGCGAGGAGGCAGAAAAGGGCCCTCTCGCCATCCTCTCAGCTGATCGGGACACCGCCCTGCATCCTTAACAGGTTAATATAAAAGGATAGTCTAAAAAATGTTTGTTTTTGTTCTTTTTTTAATGGAGACATTTTGGGCTCAGGTATTTGAAAGCCAACATGCCCAACAAACCCTTCTGTCCCCCAACTTCATATGTCAGAGGAAAGTTGGGAGGCTATGATACACTTGAGTAAACTGGTCCTGCAATAATAAGGTATATGGGAGGAACATCACATAATCCAGCACTTCTTAAGATCCCATTCTTTATTGCAGATGAATAAAACAAATACAAATATTCACATAAAACCACATAGCTGGAACAAAGGTTGACCTTTGGTTAACTTTTGTTCCAGCTACGTGGTTTAATGTGAAGATTTGTATTTGTTTTATTCATCTGCAATAAAAAATGGGATCTCAAGAAGTGCCAGTGTAATTAAGAAAACGGAGTCCCTGTAGCCGAATGTGACTCCTGCAGTGTTTGCCTGGTACAAGCACACCCTCCACACACCCTAGGCTACCGGGACACAGTTTTCTTCATTACCGCAGGACCCCCCCTTTTTTTTTTTTTCTCCGGTTTTACTGTATTACTGACAGTGTCCGTTTACTGCACCCCATGTGAGCTGACTATACCTGCAGTATTGCGATTGTTCCTGTATGGGAGGACCTTAAAGGGGTACTCTGGTGGAAAACTTTATTTATTATTTTTTTTTTTTTTTATAAACTGGTGCCTGAAAGTTTTAACAGATTTGTAAATGACTTCTTTAAAAAAAAAATGTTTAACCTTCCGTACTTTTTAGCAACTGTATACTACAGAGGAAATTATTTTCTTTTTGAATTTCTTTTTTTTGTCTTGTCCACAGTTCTCTGCTGACACCTGATGCCTGTCTCAGGAACTGTCCAGAGCAGGAGAAAATCCCCATTGCAAACCTATGCTGCTCTGGACAGTTCCTGACACGGACAGAGATGTCAGTAGAGAGCACTGTAGACGAGACCAAAAAAAATTCTAAAACAATTTCCTCCTTAGCATACAGCTGCAAAAAGTACTGGAAGGCTAGGTTCAAACTGCAGAATCTCTGCCCGGAGATCGAGTGCTGCCAGTGCCGACTGAATAAGTCGGCGCTAGGACCACGCGGACACTGCAGTCTCCAATAGACTGCAATGTGTTCTGCGAGTATTTCCACCTGAAGAATGAGCAATGCCATTCTTCAGGTGGATTTTCCATTCACGAATTCCGAAGTGTGAACCTAGCCAAAGGGTAAAGATTTTTTTAAAAGAAGTAATTTACAAATCTGTTTAACTTTCTGGCACCAGTTGATTAAAAAAAGTTTGCCACCAGAGTACCCCTTTAAGACACCAAGTTAAGATAGGTAGACAAGAAGAATTTAGGAGATTTTTATCTTGTAGTTTCTTCTCAATTTACTAATGCCTTGACTAATTCCTATATTAATAATAATTTATTATTAATATATATAATTTTTTTCTTTTTTTTTTTTAGAAAAATAAATTGTTTTCCATAAGTGTATGAAATGTAATGAACTGTATTTATTTACCAGGAATACCATTTGATAGCCTATACTTAAGATAAAACATCACTGTGTGATCAGTTTAGTCTGACCCCAGGAACCCCCATGATCAGCACAACAGACCAGCCAAGACGCTTGCTGGAGAAATGCCGCTACTTTAAAGAGGCACTGTCATTATGAAAAACATTTTATATTTTCTAGTACTACTGATAAGATGACAGACTACTCTGTATTTTGCAGCATACTGGATACAGGCCATAAAGTGTGTTGGTATCCTGTATAGGAGATCACTATTACACCACTACAGCCTTAAACTGTTCCTAAACTACAGTACAACTCCCATGATGGGAGTTGTAGTTTTGTAACAGCTGGTGGTACAATATTTGTAAAACTCTGTTTTAGAGCTATGTATTCTCCAGTTGGGTGGCTCCAGCTCTTGCAAAACTACAGACAAATGATGTGTGGGCATGCTGGGAGTTGTAGTTTTGCAACAGCTAAAGGCAACACTGCTCTAACACGGTGCTTTACAAACACTAAAGCTCCAGTTGTTGCAATGCAAAACAGAACTCCCAGCATGCGTGAACAGCCAAAGCTTTCTCTGACTCCCGAATGACAAAGAAGCTGATCAGACATTCAGGAGTCTGTGAAAGCTGAATGACACACATAGTGACAGCTTTACTAGGAACAGATAGAAACTGTATGAATAAAAACAACTGTGCAATGATTTGCAGATAGCCAGGCTGCTCCCAGACTCAGAGCATATGAGTAATCACAGTGAGGGAGAGAGACATACACTCCCCCTCCATAAGGCAAGAACAAAAAGCAAGTGAGCAACATTTAAATGCTATTTGTTAGGGATATATAGGTCCTAGACACATAAAAATGTACTTGATCAGGATTAATTACTGAGTAAAATAACACATAAGGCTGTGTCCTTTAAAGGGGGTTCTCTGGTGGTATTTTTTAATTTATACATTTTTTTATATCAACTGGTGCCAGAAAGTTAAACAGAGGGCTCTCACCTCCCTTTTATTTATATATATATATATAATATATATATATTTTTTTTTTTTTTTTTGATCTGACAGGTACGCTTTAATGTTTTCTGTGCACTGCAATTTATCTATACATACAACCATGTCTGGCATGGCAGCTTAGGTCTATTCGGCTTTGTTTCGAAAGCCCCACTGTCTCTTCACTCTGCTGACCATTGGGAGTCCCAGAGGGTCAGTGGACAAATTATTGGCCCGTCAAAAACATAGTCTATCATTTGCATTCTTGGTAAAATCCATGAAGATTCAGTGTGCTTTTATGTTGTGAAATATATATCCAGTTAATTGACTTTGAATTATTTTCATTTATATGTTTTAGGTCTCTGAAGAACACGAATGCGATGTAAGCAAAAAATTTAAATTGCCACCATCAATAGTTCCTTGTTCTATGAAATCTGAACTTTCTTAGGCCTCATTGAATCCATGATTTTGAAGCTTGGAAACCATCAATAAATAAATTCCACAAGTAGATGTCGGCAACACTTTTTAATACGCAAATGTATTCATCCACTGGTATACCATCATTTATCCATAAACCTGTCCTTGAGAACAGTAAGTATGTAACACAAACGTCATCTTTATGTGAACAAGCAAGAAACCTTGGAACAGGAATCATGATGAATAGTATGCTGCAAAAACAAATGTTAGAAAAGTTCAACTGTGAAAAATGCAGATTTTCCACTAAGGACCTCAACAAGTACAGAAACCATGTGTCCCTTCACAATGACATTAAATATACATGTTCACATTGTGACTTCATGTCTTACACTAAAACAGAGTTTCAGCGACACTTGGTGTCACATACTGGGAAGTTTCCCTATACTTGTGGTTACTGCGGATATGGGGCCATAAGAAATGATTACATTGTCAAACATATCAGAAGAATTCATGGTGACGGCAAGATCCACTGTTCTGTGAGCACCATTGAAAATGAGTCCAAGAAAGCTTCAGTTAACATAATGCAAACCCAGGTGATAGGACCCAATGTCCAGAACATCTTACAGAACAGCTCTACAACATTAACTGAAGAGATAATAGACTTAACAGAAGGTGACAGTCTTAGCACGAGTAGCAATATTTTTCCCAATGGAAATAATGTTGAAGGTAATGTAGAAGTAGAAGTAATCTCACCAGCAGATCAACAGCTGTATCCATGGATACCATTAACTGTGGTGGCACCAACATCTTTTAAAGTGCCCCCCAATTGTATTGCTCAGGTTGTGGAAGTGAAACCGGTCAACAGTGCATGTCATTTGGTTTTAAAGTGTTTAAATTTGGTTGAGGCGAGTCTGCCAACCCAGCCTGTTACTAGTGAAAATATTTATGAACAGAAACCTTCAGGACTTGTCATGCCACCTAAGAATATGATCGAAACCCCAGAGCTACCTTCAGTACAAGAGTGTACATTGTTACGTGATAACTGCCAAGAGAATATACTGTACCCACCAGATACTGTTTGTGGGACCCAAGAAGATCTCCCCAAAGAGGTGGCCACTCCAATAGATACTACTACTGAAGTTGTGGATCCTATCAGTACTGTAGCTAATGACGTGTTAGATGATCTTGAGGAGTTTACTGGGGGACCAATAATTTCTGCTGTGTTTTCTTTAAGTTCTGACTCACAAAACTCTATTGAAGGTATTCAGTGGGAATGTCCATTCAGCAGTCCAAACACCAGTTCATCCCATGATAGTGTTGATGTTACACAGCCCTCTTCTAACCAACCTGCAAGTCAAGAAAAAACTACTGTAAAAACTACTGTATATGGCAATGAATTAAACTCAGAGATGGACATTGAAAAATCTCAGGATGAAATAAAAAACACTGTTTCGGAAAGTAACAAAGAAGCGCCCGAAATTGAGAGAGAGAATGTTAAACAAAACACTGATTCTGAAATACAGCTGTCTACAGCATTGATACTAACAGATGTCAAGAAAGCTGAAAGCCAGCCATTTGTTTCTCAGAAGATCAGGAAGGGTGGGCGTATATCTGACCGTCTCGGTAAAATAGAGACAGACCGCTTTAGTAAGCCCCAGGTCCTCTTTTTATCTTGTGACAAAAGAATAGTCATGCAGCCGCTTTCATGCACAATGCAAAGTACTAATAACCAGACTTCTCTGGTAGATAAAGTTACAGAACAACTACAGGTTCCAGTGAAAACACGAAAGTCGAGTGCCAAAGTGAAGGTTAAAAGACTTGTGGCTCCTGCTTTGAAAAACAAATCCCAACCAAACCTAAAAACTCTCAGACTGCATCCTGTTAAGGTGGATCAGGTGACACACACCCCATGCTACAATCAACCTGTAGTTGTATTAAACCACCCTGATGTAGAGTCAATTGAAACATCTCATATTATGAAAGCAATCCGAGTTTTTAGGGGCAAGATCACAAGAGTAACTTTATCCAAGAAGATGTTCAAAAAAAAAGTATGATTTAACTAGAAGGTGTTAACTATTGGTCCGCAAAGATAATACCTTTTTGTTAACATTATTATTTTTGTTCATTTTAGAAGAATTTACTATTAAAACAATGGTTTGTCTCTCTAAATCTTTTCTTTTTCTTAGATGTTCAATAAAAATATTTAATGTTTATTATATTGGGTCTACATGTGCTATTTTGAATGGAGGCTGATTCTAAAGCTGCATTCATGTAGTGTTTAAAAAAAAAAGTGCACTTTTTTAAATTTACAGTTGCATTTTAGCTCTCCCCCCCCCCCCCCCCCTTGTTTTTTGCTGTAATCGGTTAAAAAAACAGCCGGAAAAATATATATATATATATACAGCTGAAAGTGCAAGCGTAAATAAAAAATAGTGCATATTTTTTATGCTTAGTAAACCCATTCGAACACTATAATTTTTCACTTTACTTAAAGGGGTGTTCCGGGATCTAACCTTTTATCCCCTATCTAGAGAATAGAGGATACAATGTCTGATTGTGGGGGGCCCGCAGCTGGGACCCCCCACTATCTCTCCCTGCAGCACAGCGGTGGGTCCCCCGCGATCAGACATGGTATCCCCTATCCTCTGCATAGGGGATAAAAGCTTAGATCCCGGAATACCCCTTTTAAATCAACAACTTTTTGAGCCTTACCATTACTTGTAGGCATGGGATACAGGAGAATAAAGTTGTGATGGTTTTCCCATCACATACACAACTGTAATCTTGGCTTAATTCCATATGAGTAGGCAAAAAGGTAGAGGAATAATATTGCTCCAGTAAATTCATACTTTGTAGTTTTACAAACTGAAAACCTACGTGTAGGTCATGTTATAAATTTTTTTTTTTTGCCCTTTAAAAAAAAATGTATTCACTTGTCTGTATCGTCTGATACATATCTGATGTATTTTAATAAATAAAGCTGTATTTTGATATTGTAGAGGTGTCATGTTCATGCATTTATATATTTTTTGAAGTTTTTAGTTTGTGTTTGACATTGGCTTGCACTTCACATGTAACATTTGTAGTGCTCAAAACATAACTAGACAGCATGGACACTACAAAGGTGGACTCTCATGTGTATCATTACCCACTATACCATTTGAATTGGGCATAGCATTGTCTTCAAATGATATAGTTATACTTGCAGGATTATTATTGACACTATTTTATGTGTTTTTTTATAGTTTTTTGACTGAATATTTCATTTACTTACCCTATAATTTTTATGCATATAATGCTTAAAAAGTTTGATCAAAAAAAGTCTTTTGGGTAATAATACATTTATTACCCAAAAAAAAGGAGCAACATTATTTCTTTCTTTTTTGTTCTTTTTGCCATAGTTATGTATTAAATAAAGTCATAAATAAGGTTATGATTTATAGATGGCTTCTGCTATTTAATAAAATCACAAGAATTAAACTACAGTCAATTGGAAATTGAAGTGAATAAAAATATTTGTTCTCCCAGTGAATCATTCAGTATTATAAATGAAAGCTGCCCATCAAGAAAAGTGATCGTGCATTAACAATGCTGTACAAACGAAAAATTCCAAATCAGGTCACAACTTTCTGATCCCAAAATATATATATATATGCTGCTTTCATGGGAGCTACATAGTCAGACATGAAATCACATAAATAATATAAACCTTTAAAACTGTACTAAAAATACCTGGCCCGGCTCAGTTTAGGACCCCCACCCACTAGGTGAATCCCATGCACAAAGTTATTCTTCCCTGCATAATAAACAAGTCCTGACATGAACTTAAGTGCACCAGATAGTGCTAGTACTTTTTGCACATGTCTTATGTCTTGGTTTACATTAGTCATGTCTGTCTGACCATGTGGCTACTATGAAAGGACCATTTCTATATATTCTGTTTTTGTGTTTTTTGGTATTTAATAAAGTTGTGATCAGATTAAAATTTTTCAGTTGTACAGCTATTTGTTTTATGCATGATCACTTGTTGTTTGGTAATTTGGATTCACCTGATTCCTGTGTAAGTCGATGCAGCTGGGAAAAAAGAACTATTTGGTGGCCAGTATGCACTATTTTATCCATGAAATGACAGTATTCCTACTGATGTTCCAATAGATAAGAAATTGGCAGGCGTCACTCCAGGCGATTGTGCATATAAAACCGCTTCTTTATTGCTTAGTAGCAGGTCACAGCAGACAGAAACACACCAACAGTTTCACGTTAACCAGAATGCTTTCTCAAGGCCTTGAGAAAGCGTTCTGGTTAACGTGAAACAGTTGGTGTGTTTCTCTCTGCTGTGACCTGCTACTAAGCAATAAAGAAGCGGTTTTATTTGCACAATCGCCTGGAGTGCTGCCTGCTAATTTCTTATCTATTAGATATCTGTTAGACTAACCTATTTCAAGCAAGCACCGGTGGTGCTACCGTGGATAGGTGGTCTCGGAGGATCCCGGACTCAAGTTTGGGTGCATCGGGCTGGAAAGGTGCATGCATTACCTGCTCTCTCCACTGTGCATTCCTACTGATGTGTTTAGGGGGTTTCTGGGCTGAAGTGAGTGAGTGGCCCACAGGATAAGCCTTTAATTGCTGATCGGCACAGCTGCAGCACTGTTAACAGGGCCGAAAGAATTTGGCTCTGTTCATTGAGGCTGGTTCTGGTTTCTGCAGCTTGGCTCCCGTTCAGGTGAACAGTAGCTAATCTGCAGTTAACCTCCGTCACCACTACCCAGTAAACAGCCAACTGCTTCTAGGCTCCATTCACTGTGTTGTGCTGGTGCCACAGCTGTGCCGATCACAGATTGATGGCCTATCCTGTGGATGGGCCATCAATTACTTTACCCGCTCCAAAAAACCTTTTAACACTATTTTATATTTTGTGGCTAAAATTACTTAAATTGAAACGTCATCTTTTAAAGGGAACTGTAGATTTTTTGAGTAAACCAAGTGCCATGAATTTATAGTTCAAGTAAACCTTCTTAACCTCAGCCACAGCCCTATCCTCTCCTGCTTGGCAGACAGGATGTCAATAAAGGCAGAATGGGCATGCTAACAGCCAGGACACCATAACTCTTCACCATACCTCCACCACCAAGGTGGCTCTGGGTGAATGATTTCATGCACAGCTAGATAACTTTTTATACACCATTGAAAAATGGCCAATTTTATAGGGGCACATTAAAATGGGCACTACCAAACAATGTAACATCATGATGCTGGTTTGCTCTATGATATGTATATTCCTTAAACTCTTTCTTTACCATAAAGGTGTTAAGGGTAAAAAGATTTAAAAAAAAAAACAATTTCCACCGCCAATGCTTTTTATACCCATGGGCAGTATTTGGTGTTGCAGTTCAGTTCCAAATAGTGCTTTGTATTATTTGAATGAGGCCCAAACGTCATATATGGTAGTGTTCTATAACCCTTAAATTAATTTTCAATCAGTATTTTTCTAATATTAGAATCTCCTAGTAATACTCCCGTATAACTATTACATCCTTAAAAAGCATATTGCTCAGAATATTGCTCAGAGGTTGGGTTTATAAATCCCAATGCTGACATTATTTAGTATAGATGGTTATTGGGGGTCATAGAAGCTAATGCATTGTCTATATTATTATTTCAGTGAATGGCAAACATATTCTAGCACTTAGATCACCAGACTGTATACTGCAACAGTGTTTTTCATCAAGAAATTCTTCATGAACTTAAAGGGGTGCTCCACTGGCCAGCGTTTGGAACATTTAGTTCCGAACGCTGTGTGCGCGCTGTGGGGGTAGGTCATGCCCCCTCGTTACATCAGGCTACGCCCCTCAATGCTAGTCTATGGGAGCCATTACACCTCCCATAGACTTGCATTGAGGGGCCTGACGTGGCCTGATGTCACGAGGGGGCATGTCCGACCCTGCAGTGCACGCTCAGCATTCGGAACTAAATGTTCTGAATGCTGGCCAGTGGAGTACCTCTTTAACCATATTAGGATTCTATATTACACTGATCCTGAATACAGTGGTCAGGCACATAAGGTCAGTATGAAGAGAGTAGTACAACATGGTTCCACAAGCTGAATGCACATGTGATAGATACACGAGAATCCTTGTAAATGCCAGTTGTATAATACTAATACTTACCAACACAATTGAAAGAGGACCTGTGATGCCTTCAGGAATATTTCTTTTTTTGTAAATATTTATATTTCATATGAAATAATTCTAGAAAATTCTTTTTCAGGAACATTGTGTTCTACTGTTCCTCTGTTATTCCTCATGAAATGGTTTGATGACATCAATAACTCTGTTACCATTTAACCTGAATTTACTCGCAGAAGGTTCTCTTTATCCACAGGTTATTGCAATGTAAGGTTCTACACGGTGAGCTGTTAAATCTATTCTTATTCTTATTTTTTAGACCTTAGATTTGAGAAATTCTGTAACGTATAGCGTTTAGTCAAATTTATTATCTTCATTTTGTACTGATATTACTAGATGATTGGTAATATAAACTTTTTGCTTCCTAATATTTTCATTAGTTTTATATAAAATTCTTCTAGAAATGTATTAAAGTTAAAGGTGCTGCTCAGAGCCCAGATTGTGAAGTTGGGGGATCCTAAAGTTACTTCTGTTAATGTGACATTGAAAAATACAAAACTTTTTGGCAAATTGGGAAAATCCCCCTTTTTTTTAGAGTTTTGTTTTACTTGTTCAAATTGAACGTTCAAATGGTTTTATTCATTCTTGGTTTTATTACATTGATACTAAGATGAACAAGTTTTTGTATTGTAGAGAGGTATTGGGCCATATGTCTCAAAGTTAACATAAAAACTGGTTTCATTGCTTATAGCAAAAAAAGTTGAACCAAAAAAAAAGTTTTGGTTACGGACAGCATTAAAGAGGTATTCCGGTGGAAAGAAAAATGTTCAAATCCACTTGTGCTAGAAAGTTAAACAGATTTGTAAATTACTTCAGTTAAAAAATCTTTATCCAATCCTGACATGGACAGAGGTGTCAGCAGAGAGCACTCTGGTCAGACTGGAAAGAACTTCACAACTTCCTCTGGAGCATACATCTGATAAATACTGGAAGGATTAAGATTTTTTTTTATTAGAAGTGATTTACAAATCTGTTAACTTTCTGGCACCAGATGATTTGACATTTTTTTCCACTGGAGTACCCCTTTTGAGGCCAGTTTTTGGCTCATTGTATTCAGCTAAATAAATGTTTCTTTAAATTCTATAGACTTTTTTTTTTCTTTTGATTTGTTTATATGATGGTTAATGGTTTTGAAAAGTCATGTTTAATAGGTATTTTTTCATGAAAAATATTACTTTGTAAAATAAAAGTGAAAAAAACAACCCTTGTTGTGTTATTATTTTTTGTAATTGCTGCTATATTTTTACCTTTTACAATAAACATGTTAAATGCGCATATTGTGTACGTTTACGAACTTCATGGGGATTTATTGTACAGCTGTGTGTGATAAACACTTTGAGCAACAACGCCCTCTAAAGGCCCTTTTTGCATGTGCCTATTATTGGGTGAACAAGCATTCCTAGGAACACTCATTCCACATTGTCGGCCTATGTAAAAGGGCCAACAATCAGCCAACATATAAGCAAATGTATGGCTGATAAAATCATCCTTACCAGACTCACATAGCCCTATGTAAACGTGATGAATGGCTGATAATAATGATTTTAAAGAACTGCACAAACCAGCAATCATGTGTGCCACCCAGCTGATCTAGCCTTGAGAAGGTTCTGTGAACATGTGCTGATCACAGGGATCTGTGCTCACTTACTTTTGCAAGTCGCACCATCTAAATGGGTCTTTAGAGATATTTAATCAAAGACAACCCTTTGAGAATCAGCAGTGATCTGATTACAGGAGTTTAGGCTCATGGCACTCCTAGTAAAGAGAATTTTCTTGTATACATTGTCTAGTAATGCAGGAGTCTTAGAGGGGAACTCTGGTGAAAAAAAAAATTTCAAATCAACTGGTGCCAGAAAGTTAAACAGATTTGTAAATTACTTCTATTTAAAAATCTTAACCCTTCTAGTACTTATCAGCTGCTGTATACTACAGATAAATTTGTGAAGTTCTTATCAGCCTGACAACAGTGCTCTCTGCTGACACTTTTTATTATCTATATATATAAAACTCAACGTGTGTGTGTGTGTGTGTGTATGTTCCACAAAAACTTCCAAACGGCTAAAGATATTAAAATGAAACTTAGCACACATGTTACTTATATGTCAACAACAAACATAGGATAGGTGATTTAACCCTTACTCACCCCCATTTGCCAGGGGCGGGGTTTATGTTTAAAGTCCCATGCAAGTCTATGGAAAATATGTTACTGCATAACTTCCAAACGGCTGGAGATATTTCGATAATACTTTACATGTTACTTATATGTCCACTTAAAATATAGGATAGTTAATTTAACCCTTAATTACCCTTATTTGTGAGGGTCAGGGTTTTTGTTTAAAGTCCCATGCAAATCAATGGGAAATGTATGTTCTCACATAACTTCTATACGGCTGGAGATATTTCAATACCTGGTACACATATTACAGGTCAGGATATGAGGACGGGATGGGAGGATGGGATGGGATGGGAGGATGGGATGGGAGGACGGGATGGGAGGTCGGGATGGGAGGACGGGATGGGAGGTGGAGATAGGAGGACTGGATAGGAGGACGGGGTGGGAAAGGAGGTCGGCATAGGAGGAGGGGATGGTCGGGATAGGAGGTGGAGATAGTAGGTCAAGATGGGAGGACGGGATAGGGGGTTGGGATATGACAACAATATATGGGGATGGGATTTGAAGTCAAAAGCTTCCTCCTTTTGTTGATTTTCCTCCCCAACAAGGGTGAGGAAGGAAAAACCGGGCAACGCCGGGTACTCAGCTAGTAAATATATGAAACTTAACAAAACAGAAAAACAAGCTTAACTAGCAATAACAAAACACAACACAACAAAACCTGCCTAACTGGCCAGCCCAACTTAACTAAACAAACAAAACACATAACATTATACCTACATATAAATTACCTACGTATAAATTATCAAAAATTCTATCTCACACACACATACCCACGCATTCTTTACATAAACATAAAAATAGCTTTACTAAAAACAACCAGACTTGGTAAAAACTCAACCGCACATTACATTCACAATGTAAGCGCCAGAGGCTTCTGGAAGTGGGTCAACAGAACCCATTTGTCAAGGAACTGCCTTGACTGGGTCCTGATCTCCCACACTCCCAGACCCCACCGACGTATCGCCTTCAGAGTCGGGGTAGCATAAGCCGGCAGATATCCGTGTGGCATACGGAGGTCCTTCACTCGCCCTCCTGTCTCCCATTCCTGGAAGAAAGGCCGAAACCATTCCCTGCAGGAGATTACCCACAGAGGAGCCCTCTCTGACCAGAGGTTTGAGATGTTAGCTTTCAAGAAGGTGTTTGTTAAGAACACCACAGGGTTTACCATAGATAAACCCCCTAGTCTCCTCGTATGGTACGTAACCTCCCTCTTGACTAGGTTCATCCTGTTCCCCCATAACAGTTACATAGTTAGTACGGTCGAAAAAAGACATACGTCCATCAAGTTCAACCAGGGAATTGAAGGGTAGGGGTGTGGTGGGATATTGGGGGAAGGGATGGGATTTTATATTTCTGCATAAGCATTAATGTTATTTTGTTCTAGGAATGTATCTAACCCTGATTTAAATGTATTAATCGTTCCTGCTGTGACTAGTTCCTGAGGTAGACTGTTCCATAAATTCACAGTTCTTATGGTAAAGAAGGCGTGTCGCCCCTTGAGACTAAACCTTTTCTTCTCCAAATGGAGAGAGTGCCCCCTTGTCCTTTGAGGGGGCTTAACCTGGAACTGTTTTTCTCCATATGTTTTGTATGGGCCATTAATATATTTATATACGTTTATCATATCCCCCCTTAAACGTCTCTTCTCAAGACTAAACAATTTGTAACTCCTTTAATCGCTCCTCATAGCTAAGATGTTCCATGCCCCATATTAGTTTAGTTGCGCATCTCGGCACCCTTTCCAGCAACACAGTGTCCCTTTTATGGACTGGTGACCAAAACTGAACAGCATATTCCAGGTGAGGCCGTACCAATGCTTTATAAAGGGGGAGTATTATGTCCCTGTTCCTCGAGTCCATGCCTCTTTTGATACATGACAATATCCTGCTGGCCTTGGAAGCAGCAGCCTGACATTGCATGCTATTCTGTAGTCTATGATCTACAAGTACGCCCAGGTCCTTCTCTACCTGTGACTCTGCCAGTTTAACACCCCCCCCCCCTAAGACATACGATGCATGCAGGTTATTAGTACCCAGATGCATAACTTTACATTTATCCACATTGAACCTCATTTGCCAAGTGGATGCCCAGACACTTAGTCTATCCAAGTCATCTTGTAACTTATGCACATCCTCTATAGACTGTACCGTGCTACAAAGCTTGGTGTCATCTGCAAAAATAGAAACAGAGCTGTTAATACCATCCTCTATATCATTGATAAATAAATTAAACAACAGCGGGCCCAGTACTGAACCTTGGGGCACACCACTAACAACTGGGGACCAATCAGAGTACGAATCATTGACCACCACTCTCTGGGTACGATCCATGAACCAGTGTTCAATCCAGTTACAAATTAAAGTTTCCAAGCCCAAAGACCTTAACTTACCTGTCAGACGACAATGAGGGACAGTATCAAACGCTTTAGCAAAATCCAGAAACACTATTGGGGAGATTTATCAAAACCTGTGCAGAGGAAAAGTTGCCCATAGCAACCAATCAGATTGCTTTTTTCATTTTGCAGAGGCCTTGTAAAAAAATATAAGAAGGAATCTGGTTGCTATGGGCAACTAGGCAACTTTTCCTCTGCACAGGTTTTGATAAATCTCCCCCTATATCCACAGCCATTCCTCTGTCAAGGCTTCTACTCACCTCTTCATAAAAGCAAATTAGATTGGTTTGACAACTTCTATTCTTAGTAAACCCATGCTGGCTATCACTTCTAATACAATTATCCCCTATGTATTCCTGTATGTAGTCCCTTATAAGTCCTTCAAACAATTTACCCACAATGCACATTAAACTTACCGGTCTATAATTTCCTGGGGAAGACCTAGAGCCCTTCTTGAAGATTGGTACCACATTTGCCTTGCGC
The DNA here is from genome assembly GCF_029499605.1 of Hyla sarda. NCBI lineage: Eukaryota > Metazoa > Chordata > Amphibia > Anura > Hylidae > Hyla > Hyla sarda. The sequence continues at coordinate 61,280,922 of NC_079189.1, forward strand.
CAGTCCCTTGGCACAATACCAGACACCAGAGAATCTCTAAATATCATGAACAAGGGTACAGATATTACTGAACTTACCTCTCTAAGAACTCTAGGGTGTAATCCATCTGGTCCTGGAGATTTGCTTACATTTACATTACTTAACAGTTCAGTACATTACATGATGTGTTACCAGCACTGACGTGTCCAATGTCAGCTCCTCCTTCTTCCCTAGTATATACAGCACTAAAGAACCCATTCAGTAGCTCCGCCTTCTCTTGATTGCCCGTGACAACCTCCCCATTATTATTAAGGGGTCCTACATGCTCTGTCCTTGGTTTTTTTGCATTTATATATCTAAAAAAATATTTAGGATTAGTTTTGCTTTCTTGGGCCACCTGTCTCTCATTTAGAATTTTTGCTGTTTTTATAAAATTTTTACAGATTTTATTAAGCTCTTTGTACTGTTTAAATGTTATAGCTGACCCCTCAGATTTGTATTTTTTTAAGTCTATTTTTTTGTTGTTTATTGCTCTTTTAACATAATTTGTCAGCCATGTAGGATTTAGTTTTAATCGTTTATATTTGTTCCCCTTTGGTATATATTTAGCTGTATAGTTATTTAGAGTTGATTTAAAGATGTCCCATTTCCCTTCTGTATCAGTATTTGAGAACACCTCCCCCCAGTCTATGTCCTGTAGTGCAGCTCTCAGCCCAGGGAAATTAGCCTTTTTAAAGTTATATGTTTTTGCTTTCCCCATCTGTCTTTGTTTTCTACATTTTAAGTGAAAAGTAACTATATTGTGGTCGCTATTACCAAGGTTTTCCCGCACAGTTACATTACCAACCAGCTCTGCGTTGTTGGAAATGATCAGATCCAACAAGGCATCACTTCTTGTTGGGTCCTCCACAAACTGGCCCATAAAATTATCCTGCAATAAATTTAAGAATTGTCTCCCCTTTGAAGTTTTAGCCAACCCCCGACCCCAATCTATGTCTGGATAGTTAAAATCTCCCATTATTACCACTGTACCGGCCCGGGCAGCCCCCTCTATTTGTTTATACAGCCGACCTTTAATTTCCTCAGTGATATTAGGGGGTCTGTAGATTACACCAAAAATTATTTTTTCAGTAGTACCCTCCTTTTGTAATTCTACCCACAGTGATTCCACATCCTCAGAATCATCACACACCATGGCATCGTTCACACTGACTTTCATACCACTTCTAACATACAGACAGACTCCACCACCTTTCCTGTTCATTTTATCCTTGCGAAAAAATGTAAACCCCTGCAGATTGACAGCCCAGTCATGCGAGTCGTCCAGCCATGTCTCAGTGACCCCAACTATATCAATATGTTCCTCCAGTATCAAGGCCTCCAACTCCCCCATTTTATTTACTAGGCTTCTGGCATTTGTGAGCATACACTTTACATTTCCATCCTTTATGTTATTGGGGTTAATGGGATTCAAGGGTATATGTTTTATTTTCCTATGAAGCCTATTCCTATTATCTATTCTAACCCCTCCCTCCGCTCCACCCCCAGGTACATTAATAATTCCCACCTCTCTATCTACACTATCTTTCCCCTCTTTGCTGTAGGTTCCCTCCCCCCAAGTCCCTAGTTTAAACACTCCTCCACCCTTCTAGCCATCTTCTCCCCAAGCACAGCTGCACCCTCCCCATTGAGGTGCAGCCCATCCCTACGGTAGAGCCGGTAACCGACAGGGAAGTCGGCCCAGTTCTCCATGCACCCAAACCCCTCCTTCCTACACCAGCTTCTGAGCCACTTGTTTACCTCCCTAATCTCCTGTTGCCTCTCTGGTGTGGCTCATGGTACTGGAAGTATTTCAGAAAATACTACCTTGGAGGTCCTTGCCTTAAGCTTGCGGCCTAAGTTTCTGAAATAATTTTTAAGGACACTCCACCTACCTCTTTCTTTCTCATTGGTGCCAATATGTACCATGACTGCTGGGTCCTCTCCGCCCAGCAACCTGTCAACCCGATCCGCGATGTGCCGAACTCGAGCGCCAGGTAGACTACACACTGTTCGGCGATCCCGGTTGGAAAAACAGGCTGTAGATCCTAGTGTAGTAAGCCTCTGGCAAGATACATACACTGCCCATATAGGTAAACAAGGGGAGCAGGTACGATTTGATCAGGTGTACCCTTTCCCAGAGGGTCATAGACCAACCCTTCCACTGGTCCACCCTCTGAGTGGCATCCCGGAGCTTACCATCCCAGTTTTTGGTGGGATAATCATCCTGGCCGAAAGTGATGCCTAAAACTTTTGCTGACTCTTGGGGCCCTGGAAGGGTGTCCGGGAGATCAAGCGTGGGATCTCCCCCTCCCAGCCAGAGACTCTCACACTTATCCCGGTTGATCTTAGACCCGGATGCCTCCGAGCAGCAGTCCACTTCCGACATCACCACATCGACCTCCGCTCTTGAGGACACGAAAATGGTGACATCATCAGCATATGCCACCACTCTCTGGGCGACATCCAGCTCCACCTGACTCCCGCCAACGGGCCACAATCTACCCTTCGGACGAAGGGATCAATCGAAAACACGTATAAAAGCGGGCTCAAAGGACAACCCTGACGGACTCCGGATACCACCTCAAAAGGGCGGCCAGACCACCCGTTCACCAGAGGGAAACTCTTTGCCCCTTCATACAAGATCTTAAGCCAATTAACAAAAGTACTTGGTAATCCATATCTCAGGAGGACAGACCAGAGGTACTCGTGGTTCACCCGATCAAATTCTTTGGCCTGATCCAACGACAGCAAGTACCCTTTCCAGAAACCCGCACTACTCCGCTCCACTGCCTCCCTGACACTGACAGCACTTAAGGGGCTTCGGCCTGGAACAGAGCAGTGCTGAGCCCCCGAAAGGAGCCAGGGTGCCAACTTCACCAGCCGATTGAAATGACTTTACTACTCACTGACATCTTACAGTTTCTGTAAGGGTCGGGCGAGCGGTACTTCCCGAAATCCCTCTCAAAAACCAAAGATGCGTGCCTATCGTACTGACACCTCATCAGCAAGGATTTCACTCTGGAGATATCCTCTCTGCTACCTCCAGTTGAGACGAGAAGCTCTAGTTTCCTCCTCAGACCCTGATACAAGCGATACCTGTTCAGGGACCCATAGGCTCGAGAGCTGGCGGAAGAACCCCGCAACCCGCTTCTTGAATATCTCCCACCATTCCAGCTTATTACTACAAAGATCCAGTAAAGGTACCTGACTCTGAAGAAAATTCTCAAAGGACTGTCTGTCTTACCTCCGCTTCCTCCAGGAGGGACAAATTCAGCTTCCAGTAACCTTTACCCATCCGGGGGGTCTCTGAAACATTCAGGGAAAACAAAATCATACAGTGATCAGAGAACTCCACCTCAACCATGGACACTGCGGAAGAGATGGCTTCCTCCTTTAAATAAAGCATATCTATTCTAGACCTGCGGCTACCTTGATGATAGGTGAAACCCGCGTGGCCCGAGGGGCTCCAGATGTGGGTGTCCTCTAGGCGAGCTTCTCTAGTTATGCTAATCAGTGCCACACTATCGCAAGTCAGTGGACCATTGGAGCCTCTCCTATCCTGGGACCTCGTGACATTATTGAAGTCCCCTCCAAAGATCACCTGCTGACTCGTAAAAAGAAAGGGCTTAATCCTCAAAAAGAGATCTTTACGGCCCCGCTTAGTTTGCGGGGCATATATGTTATTGAGCCGGAGCTCTTGTCCCTTCATGAAGACATCAATGATCAGGCACCTCCCCATTTCTAGCTCAATAACCTGTCTGCATTCAACAGGAACGGAAAAAAGGACCGCCACCCCACTATACGGCTCAGCCGCAAGAGACCAGTGGGAGGGACCGTGCCTCCACTCTCCTGGCTTTTACCAGAGAGGCAAGATCTGACAACCTGGTTTCTTGTAAAAAGAAAATGTCGGCTTCAACACAGCCAAGAAAAGCTAAGGCTGCAAATCTAGCCGTATCCAACTTTATGCTGGCACAGTTAATAGATGCCAGCGTCAGCGGGGTGAGTGCCGCCATCCTGGGTGATTGAGTTATATGACCTCACCCCTTAAACCTTCTTCCTCTCCTTCCCTCCACCCCCATCTGAATCAGAGGAAGACCCTTTACTTCTTTTTAAACTCTGGGACATATCCATCCCAGGATATTTACCTTTGGCACCTGGTTACCTCTCCCCCTGAGGAAACTGCCCCAGAGGAAGGAGGCTCGGCACCTCCTGGAGGCCACACCGCCTCCTGACCCTCGAGAGGAGGGGGGAGATAGTATCCCCGAGGGCTTCATATTGATTCGAAAGGACGATCAGAGGGTTGGAGACTGAGTTGTTCCTTCTATGGTCTGAGGCTACAACTGAAGAGGAGGACGGCACCGCCTTACTCTTACCCTTCTTCCTCCTCTTCTTTTTCTGGCCACCATTTACGGTCTGCCCCTCCTCCACAGTTTCGGATTCAGAGGTATGGCTGGAGGAAGGAGCATCTTGACCTTCTTCCCTACGTAGTCTCCCTATCTCCTCGTCCAGTTTGGCCTTACCCAAAGCCTCAGAGTTATTCTGACCTCCTTCTGAGCCAGTGTCTGGAGTGGGACCCCGAGCTACCCCTGGCACCTGGGCATTCTCAAGGTCCCTCTCCAACCTGCGCTTCTCCTCTCGCCTCCGCATAGAGGGGGTCTTATGTTTTTCCTTCACTGGCTTTGGTGCCCCCTCTCCTCCACTGGTCCCCTCCCCCGCCGGGGCAACCGTTAGGCTTTCCCCAGTCGGGGCGGCCACCGGCTGACCTAAGTCACCACACAAGTTACACCGAATCTGCCCGCCAGGTGACCCACCCCACAGCAGAGGGCGCATATATGCTGAGTGCAGTTGACACTAAAGTGGTTTGGGTCACCACACCTGTGACACAGCTTTGGCTGCCCCTTGTAGAAGATCTGAATCCTGTCGTGTCCCAGGAAGGCGGCCGAAGGAATGTGGGTGACCGTGTTCCCTGAACGCCTGAGACGGACGGAAAACGTCCAGGCCCCAGACCATATATTGTGCTCATCAAAGTTCTTCCGGGGGATGTCAGTCACCTCACTGTACCTGCCCAGCCAGGTAATAATGTCATAACAAGAAAGTGACTCGTTACGGGTCAAAACAGTCACTTTCTTTACCATACTCTGGCAAGATACCGCTTTTACAGCAAAATCTCGCCATCCGGGCTCGTTTTTCACCAGCTCATAATTAGACCAGAAGAGATCTAGTCCCTCCGGCCTAACAAAGCTGACGTCAAACTCAGAGGAGCCGAAAGGGTGGATCATGGCAAAGATGTCCCTAGCCCTGAAACCCATCTGGAAGAGAAGCTCCGCCACCTTGCCCCTTTGGGGACACACACCTTCGCCTTTCCAGACCAGATGGGCCACATTCCTGCGACCTACCTCCTGCCCGGGTGTCTGGAGGGACCAAACGGTCTCCCCATTTCTCTGTCTGAATGCTCCCAGACCATGTCTCTCCACCCAGAAAGATAGTTCCATCTCCTTTCCCTCTACCTGGCGCGTTCTTTCTCCTCTCTTTAGTGCCTCCAGGAGGCGCCGTTGCAACTGACAGTCTCCAGATCCAGGAGGTAAAGATCCCAATGAGCCCCCAACCGCCACAATGGCATAACTCCTGGTGACCGAGGGGGCAGCCGGACCAGACCCTGTCCCTACGGCCCCACCTAAACCACCTGCACTGCCACAAATGTCACTATTATCCACACCACTACTACTCCTCTCATTCACTCCACTATCACTCCTCCCATCTGCACCACTCCCACTCATTCCACTACCACCCCGCCCATTCACTCCACTACCACTCCTCCCATCTGCACCACCACCACTCCTCCCATTCAATCCACCACCACCACTCCCACTCACTCCACTACCACTCCTCCCATCTCCACCACTGCCACCCCGCCCATTCACTCCACTACCACTCATCCCATCTGCACCACTACCACTCCTTCTATTCACTCCATTACCACTCCTCCCATTCACTCCACCATCACTTCCACATACACCCCTCTCATCCACAACACTACTACTCCCATCATTCACACACCTTGTAATGACATTGCTTTTGGTTTTATTAGCAGTGTTTTTGGGATCAGCCGCTGCTTTACCCACTACCTCTGGGCTGGCCAGGACGTGCTTTAGCTGGATCTCTGTCGGCAATGCTGATTCCTCCTCCATACGGGATGTCACCACAGATGTCACATCCCGAGGCTGCCCCTCCACCTGCCATTGACTTGCAGGGACCCCCCTCTCTCACAGGGGAAATCCCTACAGCGTCCACTCCACACACTGCGCCTGACTGCACGGGCTCAGCAACGGGTCCTGGTGCCCGGACACTTCCCCCCCCCCCCTCTCAGGGGAGTGCCCTACAGAGCTGGTAACGCCAGAGACACCCACCATTAACCCATCCTGCTCTTCCCTACCAGCAGGACGCGTGACTGTAGCACCTGCGGCCATGCTGGATGCAGCACTGTACCCCCCAAGCTGGTCCTGTTTCACAGCAGAAACGGGATCTGGCAGGGTGGGGGGCCCAGCAGTCTGAACCAACTTTTCAGGTGGCCCAGACTGCTGGATAGGGGAGAAAACAAACATGACTTACTCCTCAGCCTTTTTCTTCTTCCTGTTCTTTTTCTTCTTCTTGCTCTCCTCAGGGCCCAGTTCCTGGCTGAAAGCTGAAATTCTCCAGACGGGTGGGTGACTCCTGCATCACTATGGCCCGCAGGAGCCCCCCACCGACTGGGCCGCTGTCACCGCCATCACTACTGTTGCTTTCCTCTGAGGTGGTTGGTAAGGCGACTTGGGCAGGGTTAAAATATTCTGCACTTGGGTTGACAGAGGTCTTAGGGGTACACGGGGTATCACACACATCCCCCTCACTCTCATCACCCTCACTGCCACCATCTCCCTCACCACCTTCCACCATCTTCTCCTCTGTATCACACAGGCATTCTTCCTCCCCCTGGCTATCCTCTTCCTCCTTCACAGGGGTCTGCATGATTTTATAGCGGTCCTTGTTTTTTTATTTTTTTGAAACCTACCCGCACCCTCTACAATCAGCATTTGGGCTCTCACCACCTCCTGCTCCTCTGCCTTCAGCTCACACACTCTAGCACCAAACTTAGCCCCCATAGCCTTGGCAGAATTATCTGTTTGGTAGCAGGCAAACTTCAGATCCTCCCATAACACTTTCAGCTTCTTTCCCAGCTGTTCATATTCCACCAGCTTAGCCTGCATGCGGGATCCAAACGTGGCAAGTGACGCCCTGGGTCCCTTCACCCCCCCCCCCCCATTGCTGGGGTTCCATAACATTAGACACAGTCCCTGAAGACACAACAGTAATCTTCCTACCGTATGCCTTGCGGTTTCCAGCGACGGACGGGGGAGTGGGCTCCACATTACTGCGGAGCCTGCTGGATCTTCTGACCCTGTCCTGGGAATCGGCCGTAGCTCTCTCACTCCCACCCCCCGCCGGCCTAGTACGGAAGGTGGAAGGCCGTGGGTCCATAGCAGGAGGCTCTTCCCAGGAGTCTGCCACCCTCCTGGGGGAAAAAGCTGTTGGAAAACCTGCTTCACTCTCAGGACAACTCAGGAAGCCAGACACCCCTAACTGCTCCTGGCTGATGTGTTTCACAGGAAGTGCTCTCTGCTGACACCTCTGTCTGTGTCAGGAACTGTCCAGAGTAGGAGAGGTTTTCTATGGGGATTTGCTTCTAATCTGGACAGTTCCTGACATGGACAGAGGTGTCAGCAGAGAGCACTGTGGTCAGGCGGAAAATAAATTCACAAATTTCTCTGTTTATATAGCAGCTAATAACTACTGGAAGGATTAAAATGTTTTAATAGAAGTAATTTACAAATCTAAAATATAACAAATATATCACTCGTGCTGGTGGAGACTGTGGGCTACTATACCCTGCTGCATTAGCTCCAGTACGTTTTCCTGTATGACGTACAAAAATGAGTAATAAAATCTGAATATAATAGGAGCACGTGCTGAGAAATAGCTGGGAGAAATGACAATAGATAAAAAAACAGAAATTATGTCCTACCTTAAGATTTGTAGTGCTTCATCATAATGGGACAATGTACATAAGTTTTCTGGAAATGTAGAATGAATAGTATGGCAGCCAAGAATGAAATAGATCCTTCATTGGTGGGCCCGTTAATGGGTTGCTCCAGTGCTGGAGTCTGTAGATCGGAACAGTCACCTTCCAGGATAGAGATCTTTAGAACAGGTGTAGCGGGAGAACGCTCCGGCCGGTAGCGTCTCAACCGGCTTCCGTCCTCGTGGCAAAGAGCTCGATGGTGTGAGCGGCTAATAGTGACGTCACTAAGGGGGCACAGAGACGAGGAAAAAAACATCAATCTCTTCTTCTCCTCAGCGCGCCAAGCAGATACTAACCACTAGAGCGTCACGTGCTCCATCGAGCAGTCTAACCTGCAGGCGCCTCGCAGGCAAGCTCATGCCACAATTGCTATTGATGTACTGCAAAGTGTGTGAAGTACCAGGCAGCCATGCCATTCTATCCAATGTGGAGAAGGAGTTAAATGGGTACTCCAGCAGAATTTTATTTTTTTTTAATCAACTGGTTCCTGAACGTTAAACAGATTTATAAATTCTATTAAATAATTTTAATCCTTTCAGTACTTATCAGATGCTGTATGTTCCAGAGGAGAGTCTCTTCATTTTGAATTTCTTTTCTGTCTGACCACAATGCTCTCTGCTGTCATCTCTGTCCATATCAGGAACTGTCCAGAGAAGAAGGTTTGCTATGGGCATTTGCTCCTGCTCTGGACAGTCCTTAAATGGACAGAGGTGTCAGCAGAGAGCACTGTCGTCAGACAGAAAAGAAATTCAAAAAGAAGGGAACTTCCTCTGTAGTATTCAGCAGTTTATAAGTACTAGAAAGATTAAGATTTTTAAATAGAAGTAATTTTGAGAAACCTTAGCGTTGGTTTGCAGGCTCTGGTATGTCCTTCATATAAGGATATGCTGGCGAATGTCTCAATTTTAACATCAGTGTTGAGGGATAACCAATGTCATTGTATACATCTACCACAGTAGTGCACCCATATTCCTGTATTGTATTATTCTAATTGTTACACATCCACACTGTTTATCTGGTGTAGGATTCTATTGTGGCACTTGTAGTCTGCTGCAGGCATCCTCCATTGTATGCATTTTTATGCTGGGGATCGCCCCTAGCAACGGACTACAAGGGCAGGATCTGCTCCCCCAGTATAAATGCACAAACGCATTTGGGGTTGAGCACCTCCAGCCATTTGAGACCACATTTTTTGTTGTTTGTTTTAATTTACAAATATGTTTAACTTTCTGGTACCAGTTGATAAAAAAAAAAAAAAAAAATTAAGGGAAGAAAAAAGGATCCAGCAATCATTTTGTGTGGCCCAGCCTCACCATTAATCGGACCACGTGAAGGCTCAGTGAATGAACGCCAGTCACAGAGATCAGCACTCATTGACATGACCTGTTCTTTCTTATAGAGTGTCTTTCTCTTCTGAGAAGCACTCTATCAGACATATGGACAGTGTTTGTCACCTTGACACATTTCCTTTTAACCTGAACATTATACAGAACAGAATTGAAAACTATTTATTTCTACTCTTATTTTAAAAGTTCAATGTACAATGTCCAAAATGCCTAACATTCTGAGAAATTACAATGTCTAAAACATTTTTTGCCACATAAATCTACATAAATTTTCTTGTTTTTATTTTTTTTAAATTCCTAACAATAGTAAATGGTGATACAATTACCAGTAACAGTGTTAAGTTATTACACCGTAATAATGAAGCCCAGAACCCCACCTCATAGCAGGGGAGAGGAGAAAGATAAGGAAAGAGAAGAAAAAAGGAAGGAATTTCTCCTTTTATCTCCAGTGTTCTTTACAAGACTTCAAGGCCGCTTGTTACAGAACCAGACAAATGGTGAGGACAACTTCTTATTTAATTTTTTTACTGCAAAAAAACACTCACTCCCAGGTAAAATCTGTCCAATTATTTTGGCTTGCAAGGGATTAATAGTAGATGCCTCTGTGGTCATGACCAATTAGAATCTCATCAGATGAAAATGAAAATAAATTATAATTCAGTACACTTTAATGCTAATGTACTAAAGTATCATCTCGTTTGGCTGATCTCCTTTTACAGTCGGCCTATCGCAGTATTCCATAGATTTACCACCCTCTGTTCATAGCACTGAGCCAGTTGCTATCCATTTGCACATTTTTTTGCATAGTCCCAGCATCAAATGTATTGCACTATACTTTTATGGTGCACAGTATCTAAGGTCTTTGAAAAGTTTAGATATACAACATGCACAGCCATACACTTTCTATATAGTAAATGATCGCTCCAAACCTCACTGCCTCCGTTGTGCCCGGGTTGTGGGGTAGCATCTCCCCTCCTTTAGTACAAGCAGAAAAGAGTCATCTGGCATCAGCGGCAGGTAAAAGGATCCACTTTATTGAAGCATGAAGATAAAATACATGCTGTGCCCAGCTTGTATTTTATATTCATGCTTCAATAAAGTGGATCCTTTTACCTGCCGTTGGTGCCGGATTACTCTTCTGCATGCACTGGCATACAAGCCTATCATAAGGGCTCAATTTTGGTCCCTACATTTGGTATGCACCAGTCTTGTCAAACAGACCTTGGGCACTGTCACTTTGATTTAAAAAAAAATACAAAAAACTTTTTGATATCTCATAGAAACATGTCAAAAGTGTTGAAAGGTTGGAGTCTGGGTTTCAGACTATGATAGATAGCTAGAACTAGCTGAAAGACATTAGGCGAGACAAACTTAATGTAAGTCTATGGGATTGTCTCCATCAGTCATGCTTTTCTCCCTGCTCGCTCCAACAATTGGTTGGGGTCTGAGCACTTAGACCCTGACTGATCAAAACCTCTGACATGTCTCTACAACATGTCAAACGTTGTTTAAGGTGACAGGTACACTTTAAAAAGGTACTCCAATTTCACATATTGCTAAATTACTTATCCTTTATTTACAGGATATGAAATAAGTGCCAGCAAGTTACAAACTGGCACTGTCGCTCCATTCATTGTCTATGGAGCTGCCAAAGAGAGTACAGCACTAAAGCAGTTCCTATAGAGAATGAGTGGAGTGACGGCATGCATGTGTCACTTGTCGTTCCATTCATAACAAATATTTGGGGACCCGTTCTAGGAAGCCTCCAGTGATTGGGGATAATTGTCAGATCATGTAGATCAACCGCTGCCCCCCCCCCCCCCACACACACACACAATCTGACACTTAACCTCAACCACTGGAGGATGCATAAGGCGAACCCCAAATCTGCAGGGAACAGCAGAGGGCACGACCACAGAAATCAATGGAAGCTATCTCTTAATGGTTTTTTTTTAAATCAATTGCTATGGATGAAATGTTTATTTTCTTTATTATCTGAAATTTGAAAATACACACGAGATTACTTGGGAGATAATCCCTTTTCATAGGAAAAAAAATCCATAAAATGACTGTCTGATTTTTAAAGAATTTATTTGCAAATTATGGTGGGAAATAAGTGTTTGGTCAATAACTAAAGTTCATCTCTCCAAACACACTGTTGCTGGTATTTTGACCCATTCCTCCATGCAGATCTCCTCTAGAGCAGTGATGGGGCTGTCGCTGAGAAACATAGACTTTCAACTCCCTCCAAGGGTTTTCTATGTAGTTGAGAGCTGGAGACTGGCTATGCCACTCCAGGACCTTGAAATGCTCCTTATTACGAAGCCACTCCTTTGTTTCCTGGTGTGTTTGGGATCATTGTCATGCTGAAATAACCAGCCAAGTTTCATCTTCAATGCCCTTACTAATGGAAGGTTTTTACTCAAAATCTCATGATACATGGCCCTATCCATTCACATCAATGCAACTAAACTGCAATACCACACACAATCTGAGGACAGGTGTGGTGCTGTTTTTGGAAGTATTAAGCTCTGGTTTTCTTATCCTGGACAACCCCTTCAGGACTCCGCGTTTTTGCATTTATTTTTTCCTCATCACCTTCTAAAAATCATAACGCTTTCAATTTTGCACATAAAATTCCATATGATGGCTTATTTTTTGCGCCACCAAAAAATCCACGGCGAAACGGAAAAAAAAAATCATTATGCGACAAAATTTAAGAAAAAATTTCATTTTGTAACTTTTGGGGGCTTCCGTTTCTACGCAGTGCATTTTTCGGTAAAAATTACACCTTATGTTTATTCTGTAGGTCCATACGGTTAAAATGATACCCTACTTTATAGAGGTTTGATTTTGTCGTACATCTGAAAAAAATCATAACTACATGCAGGAAAATTTATACGTTTAAAATTGTCATCTTCTGACCCCTATAACTTTTTTATTTTTCTGCGTACGGGCCAGGGCTAATTTTTTGCATCGTGTTCTGAAGTTTTTATTGGTACCATTTTTGCATTGATCGGACTTTTTGATCACTTTTTTTTCATTTTTTATGATATAAAAAGTGACCAAAAACACGCTATTTTGGACTTTGGAATTTTTTTGTCGCGTACGCCATTGACCATGCGGTTTAATTAACGATATATTTTTATAGTTTGAACATTTACGCACGCGGCAATACCACATGTTTTTTATGGGAAAAGGGGGGTGATTCAAACTTTTATTATGGAAGGGGTTAAATGACCTTTATTAACTTTTTTTTTTGCAGTGTTATAGCTCCCATAGGGGGCTATAACACTGCACTCACTGATCTTTTCCCCTGATCCCTGCAAAGCCATAGCTTTGCATGGATCAACGTAATAGGGGGTTGAATGCTCAAGCCTGTAGCTCAGGCTTGGAGCAATCAAATGCTGATCGGACGCTTTTACTTTTGTTTCGACGCGGCAAACAACTTTGATCGCCACGTCTGAAGGGTTATTAGTGCGCGGCACAACTGTCTGTGCCACACGCTATTAGCCCAGGGTCCCGGCTATCAATTGCAGTTGGGACCGACCCGTTGTGATGCGGGGTCACGGCGTGACCCCGTTTTAAACATCGGGACGGGCGCAGGGCGTACAGGTATGCCCTGCGTCCTTAAGAGGTTAAAGGAAATCTCCAGGTAAAAAAAAATGTGTTTCACCTTGTACTTGGTCTCACAAATCCTCTTGCTCCTTGCCTCTTAGCCTAATACTTAAATTTTTGCAGAAATATTCCTTTAAAGTATTTAAGAGCGAACAAGCAAATATAATGTCAAATTAAAATTGTATATTACAATTTGTATTGCAATTTCTCCTTAAAGGAAATGTGAGGACATCCTGCCTATCAGGATTGGTGGATGAGTGAGAAAACACTGGTGTCCTTGAAAGTCGCTTTTGGTTTTTCCATCAAGAAGCAGCAGCGGCAACTTCCTATGGAAGTCAATCATTTTCTCCACAGATTGGAATTTCTGAAAACAAAAGCAAAAGAATTGGACAATTAATGGTTAAATGAAAAGCAAATTCAGATAGGCCATCAAAATGAAACCATACACTGCTGCTACCTTTTTAATATGGGGATGCAAGAACTAGTGCAATTCAGCACTGAAGATATTCACAGATAAAAAAAAAAAAAAAGTACAAAAAATGTGGAGCAATACTAATAAATCAATTAAAGGGGTACTCCGGTGCTTAGACATCTTATCCCCTATCCGAAGTTTTTTTTCAACTGACCACAGGTTCTCTTTTCTAACAAAAAGAGACTGATAAGTACATTACACATCATCCATTACATATAATACAAGCAAAAAGAAAATTAGCTAGCACAACAACCTAATACACTAGTGCACACTGCTGTGGCAGATACAGAGTATACAAAAAAGAGGATTGCAGCAGCACACATTGGTCAAAAAATTGAGGCTCTTAGCGCACTTTTTTGATCAAAAACGTGTCCCCCATCCACCACGGGGAGGTGGCCTCATTTAGGATGGGATCCTAACACACATTCTGAGCCTAACAATCAGACACCAACTCACCTCTGCGGGGCATATAGCCTCTGACTGGGTGACATGCTGGATCCATATACAATTTAAAACACCACCTGGGAGAAAGGGGGAGGGGTGCACAGCTAAAGAGGGTGCCATTCCCCCTGTGTAGTAAATACAAGCAAAAAGAAAATTAGTTAGCTAATTTTCTTTTTTCTTTTTGCTTGTATTTACTACACAGAGGGAATGGCACCCTCTTTAGCTGTGCACCCCTCCCCCTTTCTCCCAGGTGGTGTTTTAAATTGTATATGGATCCAGCATGTCACCCAGTCAGAGGCTATATGCCCCGCAGAGGTGAGTTGGTGTCTGAGTGTTAGGCTCAGAATGTGTGTTAGGATCCCATCCTAAATGAGGCCACCTCCCCGTGGTGGATGGGGGACACATTTTTGATCAAAAAAGTGCGCTAAGAGCCTCAATTTTTTGACCAATGTGGGCTGCTGCTATCTTCTTTTTTGTATACATTACATATAATAGTTACCTATCAGTCTTTGTATTTTCTAACTGTATTGAGAAAAATACTAATACCATAAAATCTGTACAATCCTTGTTTAGGGCAATCTATATTTCACATTATGCATTTTTTTAAATCTAGAGGATATAGGTGGAGATTTATCTAAACTTGTGCACAGGAGCAGTTGCCCATAAACCAATTTTGATTCTAACTTTTATTCTTAAGAGACTTAAAAAAAAAAAAAAATTTAAATTTGAGTTTAATGGGCAACTGCTTCACAGTTTTTTTAGCCAAATGTTTTGATACATCTCTCCGGTAGTGAATATCTTTTGCTTACAATATAATAATCAGGGTGTCGGTTACAGATTTTTGCCTTGGGTCCAAAATACACCACCTAAGGAAAAAAAAAAATCCTATACGGAGTTGAGATCATAAGGATTTTTTGCTTACATGGTTTCCTCTGCGTCCTGTCCCCAAGGCGTATTGCTCAGTGTCTTCCAGGTAACGTATCTTGATATGATACACTTTACTCTTATAATAGACTGATAAAACATAGGGTTCATTCAAGGTTCTGTGGCTGTTGTCCCGCACCAAGAATGCCCCATCCTGTAAAAAAGTGACATCATCATCTGACAGTAAACTGGTCGATGAACATGCAGATTTAACAAAAAAATACATAAATATCCAGTATCATCATTTTTTTAACCCTAATTATACAATGTATTAGTATGCAATGTATGCATTGTGAGAAGAATTTTTAAGTAACAGTATTTTCACTGTGGTTAAGGAGTAAATTCTCTATATATTTTATCTTAATAAGTTGAAGGGGTACTCTGGTGAAATATTTTTTTTTTTTAATCAACTGGTGCCAGAACATTAAACAGATTTGTAAATTACTTCTATTTTAAAAATCTTAACCTTTTCAGTACCAATCAGCTGCTGTATGCTCCACAGGAAGTTCTTTTCTTTTTAAATTTATTTTCTGTCTGACCACAGTTCTCTCTGCTGACACCTCTGACGGTCTCAAGAACTGTCAAGAGCAGGAGCAAATCCCTATAGCAAACCAATCCTGCTCTTGACAATTCCTGAGACAGGCAGAGGTGTCAGCAGATAGCACTGTGGTCAGACAGAAAATAAATTTAAAAAGAAAAGAATTTCCTGCAGAGCATACAGCAGCTGATAAGTACTGAAAGGGTTAAGATTTTTAAAAAGAAGTAATTTACAAATCTGTTTAACTTTCTGGCATCAGTTGATTAAAAATTTTTTTTTCCAGTGGAGTACCCCTTTATGGTCTATTCACACATACAGTATTCTGCGCAGATTTGATGTGCATTTCAATGTAAACTGAATGACTGAACACAGCTTGAAATCCTGCGCATCAAATCTGCCCTTAGAGTACGTTCATTTTTCATATTTCGTTCATATTTAGCTGCGGATCCGCCGCTGAAGGACCTCCTATATGCTACCTTTATTTGTGCCTGCTAGGAGCGGCAATATGCCGCTCCGAGCAGACACACTGCGATGTGCGAGTCGCCGCGCATGCTCGGTGTACTCGGAAGCATCGTGGCCGCTCCCCCTGCTTAATGAGCTAGGCCGAGAGCTGCCGCGATGTGCGAGTATACCGCGCATGCACTCGGCGACTCTCACATCGCAGTGTGTTTGCTCCGAGCAGGCACATGTAAAGGCAGCATATAGAGGTCCTTCAGCGGCGGATCCGCAGCGAAATACACTGCAGCAATCCGCACGTGTGAACGTACCCTTAAGGAGCAAATTCCCTACATATATTTTGTGCAGTGATGATGGTGGGGTGCTGCAGCTGAGGTCACGGGGGTCCCCTGTGGCAGGACCCCCGAGATCAGACATCTTATCCCCTATCCTTTGGATAGGTGATAAGATGTCTAGGGGCAGAGTATCACTTTAATGATCCAGCCAATTTTCAATTTTGTGTTTTGTTTTTCCCTCTTCGCCTTTTAACCCCTTCACAACCCAAGACGTATAAACACATCATGGCACCATAAAGGAGGTATAGCGTGGCATCCTGACTCCAGCCTGTGCCATACTGGGCATTGGCATGATTGTCGCTGTCAGGCATAAAAGGTGTGTCCTGGCTGCCATTTTTCGCCCTCTGTTATCATATTCCTGCCCATGATGTAACTATATGTCCTAGGGTGGGAATGTGTTAAACATACCATATATAAAGGGGGTTCTCATAAAGACAACTCAGGAGCAGTATGGAGAACTCAAGACCCTCCATATGAGCTAGAACAGTGTGACTTTGTCAGGCTACAGTATGCTTGCATTACATGGATGGTCATTCATCTAAATGACCTCTAAGACTACATGTTCTATCTGGGCAGGGATAAGTGTGGCCCTGAACTTACTGACACCCACTATCCCTGCCTTTTGGGGTGCCCACCTCCTTAATAGGGAGGCGTCAACCACTGTGACAGTTTCTACACTACTTCTTTGGTGCAGGGCATAACAAAGTCAAATGGACATCAAAGAAAAGGTCAGGGCACAACAGAGGAGCAATAGAAACACAAACAGGGAATACACAAACAAATGTATCGTTTGGGCCAAACAAGCCATGTTTGTAACAGACAGAGCAGAGCGGTACGAAATCTGCATGTAGTAGAGTATTCAAAGGCAGGCAAGGGTTAGACCAGACAGAGTCAAAGGTACAGAACCATAGGCAAATAATAGATAAAACAGAGGTCAGAAGAACAAAGCAAATGGGCAGAAACAAACGCTAGAAAATAAGGTATAAGCTAAAATCACAAGCAAGGCCTGGAAGCTGAGCAGGGATTTGAATACACCACCTCTGAGGGTGTGAGGGCTGAGGTGGCAGCTGATTGTACCAGTGTTTGCAGTTCCTGAGTGGCCAGAGTACAGCACGTGATGCTTAGCCAGGTGTGATCATTACACTATATTTTAGATGAAAGAAGAAAACAACGGAGCACACACCTTGGAATCTTGCTGTGTAGATTCATTCAAGGATTACATCCCAAACAGCGGCATCCCTTCACCCCGTGATCCAAGCAAAGCTGGAGTGGCTTAACTCCTGGACGACAATGCTGTTTCACGCCAAGAGGCGTTTCCTCAGGTCCCTGGTGACAGCTTCCTGTTGCTCAGTATAGTATTTAAACAGTGCACACCCATTACATGTTACATATTAAAACAATCAATATATGTAGAAAAACACATAAAAATGCATTGTTATATTAATTCAACAATACTAAAACCAAGAGCAATTAGTGTGAACTAAAGAAAATAACCTAGTTAATTCCGATCATTCAGCCCTAAGGCTCCAAGTGCTTCAGCTATAATTATCCAACGCGCCTCTGCATCTGCTAGGCTTTCATGTCTATCCCCACCTCTTTCCGGGCACATAATCCTTTCTATGCCTGCAAATTTTAATAGGCATATGTCTCCTCCATGGACCAACTGCATGTGTGTCACAAATCTTTGAGTTGCTGTACCTGTCTCTACGGACCTAAGATGTTCCTTGATACGCAAATGAAGCTTCCGCTTTGTTCTACCTATATAGTAGAACCCACAAGGACATATCATGCAATACACTACAAGTGATCAACTCCCTGGTGTTGATCCTGCAAGCACCGAGGGTAAGGATATCACCTGTTAGATTTTTATTACAAATGGAACAATTTCTACATTTCATGTTACCAATTGGGGTTGTATTTTTCAATCAGTGTTTTTTGGCCTGGACATGCCTTTCATGTTTAGTTTTTAGAACTTTGCCAATGGTTCTACTGCGTTTGAAATTGATAATGGGACTAGAAACATCCACTCCTTTGATAATGTGATTCATTGGGGTATTGGCGAAAGTGAATACAACCTTGCTTTCTTTCTTAGTCTGACTATCCATTCTTTTTCTGTTCTTTATTGTTTTTAGACAATAGGGTAGACCTGTCAATTTGGTAAGCCTTCTCAAAAGGCTGATCAATAATTCTTCTCGGGTATCCTCTTTCAGATAATCTATCCATCAAATTCTTGGCTTGATTCAAGAAAGTATTATGATCATTGTTAATTTAAGGTGTGAACTGTCAAAATGTAACAGGGCATTTTTGGATGTAGATTTCCTGAATCCTGATGTCATCAGTCTTCCATTCTTTACGTGGATTTTAACATCCAGAAATTCCAGTGACTGATCCCCAAAATGATGGGTAAAGGTCATATTGACTGTGTTGATGGTATTAAGCTCAGTGACAAAATCACAGAATTCCTGTTGTGTACCATCCCGTACAATGAAGATGTCCTCCACGAATCTTATGAACAATTTAATGTGTCTAGTGAAGCAATTCGCAGACGAAAAAATATAATTCCGTTCAGAAATAGAAATAAATTATCATACCCATCGCCATGCCATATTTTTGCTTGTACCAATCCCTGTTGTATGTGAAGGTATTATTAGACAAAATAAGGAAAAGTGCCTCGCAAACAAAATCAACAAATCCAAGAGAGTTATCTGTACTAACAAGTACCTCTCGGATCGCCTGTATACCCTCATCGTGGGGGATGCGGGTATACATGCTCTCCACATCAATTGAGGCAAGATGATACTGATCCTGCCAGCAAAACTCTTCAAGGGTATCAATGAGATCACCCATGTCCCTCAAATAAGTTGGCATTTCTTTCAATAAGGGGGATAATAGCCAGTCCAGATAACCGATAGTGCCTCAGTCACTGAGCCAATCCCCGCCACGATAGGGTGGCCAAGGGGCTGGCTCAGCGACTTATGCACCTTTAGGGAGGATATACCAATGAGGATATTTAGGACTATCTGAGAGGAGTTTAAGTGCCATCTTCTCAAAATAAAATTGGCCTGGTCCTTAAGGTCAAAATGGGTTTGGTCCTTAAAGGGTTAATATTGCTTTATAGAATACATCAATAGGACTCCCTGGTACTAAAGGTGGATTAAATTTAGATCTATTACCTGCTAAAAATGGTGTAATCTTGTCAGTCTCAACTGATACACTAACACTGGCCTCCCCACTACCTTTATCCCCCCCCCTAAATTAGCCAATACACAGTCGAATTGTACGTCTTCAGACGTAAATTCTTTCATTAATGAAAATCCCAATGGACCTATATGACAGGGAACATCACTTTCAATAACAGATCTAACATTGCTGAAATTTTTGTTGGGTTTTATATTTGCAAAAAAATTTTAAGGTTAAATTTGCGAACTCCTCTGTAGAAGTCAATCTCAAATTTGGTTTCATCGAATCTATCACACAGTCCAAAGTTTACACCTCTATTAAGGACACTGAGACAATCTTCTGATTTGATGTAAGATTTAGCACTAACGAGGATGCAGGGACCCATCCCATGTCACTGACTTCGCTTTCTTTGCTGGTCTCCACGGGTTTCCTCTTGCTTCCCCTACATCTCCTACCGCCCCTTTGGATACTCTTTCTAAAGGGACTGATGCTGGGGGATTAGAAGAATGGGTGTCACTCACTCCCTCTCTGGAGTCGCCAGAAAGCGAGGTGTCTGATTCCATGGTAAGAAAATCTGACTGCATTTTCCTCTTACCATGGTACAGTTGTCGCCTCTTATTTTTTCTCCAGGTCCCGGTCTTATTTTGCTGAGATTGAATCACATTATCAGTGGAGTGCTGCAAAAGAATTGGTATAATGTACAACAAGAAAAAGATTTAAAGGAGTAGTCCAGTCCTGAAAAACTTATCCCCTATCCTAAGGATAGGGGATAAGTTTCAGATTGCGGGGGTCCGACCGCTGGGGCCCCCCACAATCTCCTGTACAGGGCCCTGGCAGCCCGCGGGAAGGGGGCGTGTTGACCACCACATGGACCGGCAGCCGACACGCCCCCTCAATACAACTGAAACTTATTCCCTATCCTTAGGATAGGGGATATACGTTTTTCTGGACTGGACTACTCCTTTAAAAGAAGTGGATGTTTCTAGTCCTATTATCAATTTCAGATGCAGTAGAACCATTGGCAATGTTCTAAAAACTAAACATGAAAGGCATGACCAGGACAAAAAACAACACTGGTTGAAAAATATAACCCCAATTGGTAACATGAAATGTAGAAATTGTTCCATTTGTAATAAAAAATCTATCAGGTGATATCCTTACCCTTGGTGCTTGCAGGATCAACACCAGGCAGTTGATCACTTGTCAGAGCACGTTTGTAGTGTATTGCATAATATGTCCTTGTGGGTTCTACTATATAGGTAGAACAAAGCAGAAGCTTCATTTGCGTATCAAGGAACATCTTAGGTCCGTAAAGGCAGGTACAGGAGCTCAAAGATTTGTGACACACATGCAGTTGGTCCATGGAGGAGACGTATGCCTATTAAAATTTGCAGGTATAGAAAGCATGATGTGCCCTGAAAGAGGTGGGGATAGACATGAAATCCTAGCACGCGCAGATGCGCGTTGGATAATTAGGGCTGAAGCACTTGGAGCCTTAGGGCTGAATGATCAGAATGAACTAGGTCCCTTTCTTAAGTTCACACTAGTTGCTCTTGGTTTTAGCATTGTTGAATTAATAAAACAATGCATTTTTATGTGTTTTTCTACATATATTGATTGTTTTAATATGTAACACGTAATGGGTGTGCACTATTTAAATACTATACCGAGCAACAGAAAGCTGTCACCAGGGACCTGAGGAAATGCCTCTTGGCGTGAAACAGTGTTGTTGTCCAGGTGTTAAGCTCCTGCTGCTCCAGCTCTGCTTGGATCAGGGGGTGAAGATATGCTGTTGTTTGGGATGTAATCCTTGAATAATTCTACACAGCAAGATTCCAAGGTGTGTTCTCCGTTATTTTCTTCTTTCATCTATTGCATACAGACTTTTATCTTACCGTGTAGCACCGCTCAGGAGCTTTGAGTTTGCCACATCCACCCCCATCTGCTACAGAGACACTTTGCTTTCATTTATGTCCATACGCCACACATGCAAGCAGTGCCCGGTTATCTCTCCTTTTGCTGTTTAATTACACTATATTTGTCTAGGCTACTTGGCTTTTATCTATCTGGAAACCAAACTTAGGTTAAAAAAGGCATAGCTGTTATATTACCATCCTAATATGGTAACATGAGTTGTCCTTCTATCTTTTACTTGGGGTTGTGTGGAGGCATAAGGATTTATTTTTTATTTTTTTTTAGGGCAGATTGGTTTCAAATAATAATTGGAGCATTACTCACCAAACCCCAATTACTGCTATTCTGACATTCACCAGGCCCTCAATAATCTCTACTTCCCATTCCTGCCTTAATACAGATGACTACTAAGCCAATCTTTGGACTAGTAGTAATTTTCTTTTGATTTACCATAATGGCTTGTGATTGGCTGAACTACCATTTTGTGTGCTGAGAGGGGTCCATTAAGTGGAAATAGGAGAAGACCTAGAAAGAGTGGTTGGTTAGGTCAACAATCATTTTTTTTTTTAAGCCAGTATGCCCACTGAAAAAAATAAATAAAATATCCCATTAGACAACCTCTTGGACAGTGGTGGTTGTTTAAGTGAATAAGAATTGGCTTTAACCCTTTAAGGACCCAGACCATTTTCACTTTAAAGGGGTTCTCCGTTCCCTTTGTTTTTGGAGCTCCGCTCCCCAGCGTCTGGAAGTTATTGTTCTGAATGATGTGTGTGTGGGCTTCCGTGTACAGGGCCGCCCCTCTTGCCATCGCGCCCCCTTCCCATAGACTTTTGTTGAGGGGCGGGCGTGACGGGAGAAATCACAAGGGCGTGACGGGAGGACTTCACAAGGGGGCGGGCGTGACGCCACAAGGGGCGGCCCTGAACACGAAAACCCGCACACACATAGTTCGGAACAATAACTTTCGGATGCTGGGGAGCAGAGCTCCGAAAGCAAGGGAATGGAGTACCCCTTTAAGGACCCCAGCATTTTTTGCACATCTGACCACTGTCACTGTAAGCATTAATAACTCTGGGATGCTTTTCCTTTTCATTCTGATTTCAAGATGGGTTTTTTTTGTTACATATTCTACTTAAGTTAATGGTAAATTTTCGTTGATACATGCATAATTTCTTGGTGAAAATTTTCAAAATTTTATGAAAAATGTGAAAATTTTGCCTTTTTTAACTTTGAAACTCTCTGCTTATTAGGAAAATGGACATCCCAAATAAATGATATATTGATTCACATATACAATATGTCTACTTTATGTTTGCATCATAAAGTTGACATGTTTTTACTTTTGGAAGACATCAGAGGGCTTCAAAGCAATTTTCCAATTTTTCATAACATTTTCAAAATCAGAATTTTTCAGGGACCAGTTCAGTTTTGAAGTGGATTTGAAGGGCCTTCATATTAGAAATACCCCATAAATGACCCCATTATAAAAACTGCACCCCTCAAAGTATTCAAAATGACATTCATAAAGTGTGTTAACCCTTTAGGTCTTTCACAGGAATAGCAGCAAAGTGAAGGGGAAAATTCTAAATCTTCATTTTTTACACTTGCATGTTCTTGTAGACCCAGTTTTTCAATTTTTACAAAGGGAAAAGGAGAGAAATCACCCTTAAATTTGTAACCCTATTTCTCACGAGTAAGGAAATATCTCATTTGTGTATGTCAAGTGTGTTGTGGGTGCACTAGAGGGCTCAGAAGGGAAGGAGTGACAAAGGGATTCTGGAGAGTGAGTTTTTCTCAAATGGTTTATGAGGGGCATGTCACATTTAGGAAGCCCCCATGGTGCCAGAACAGCAAAAAAATTTATAAAAAAAAACACATGGCATACTATTTTGGAAACTACACCCCTCAAGGCACGTAACAAGGGGTCCAGTGAGCCTTATCACCCCACAGGTGTTTGATGACTTTTCGTTAAAGTCGGATGTGTAAATGAATTTTCTTTTCACTAAAGTGCTGGTTTTTCCCCACATTTTACATTTTTACAAGGGGTAATAGGAGAAAATGCCCCCAAAAATTTGTATTCCCATCTCTTCTGAGTATGGAAATACCCAATATGTGGACGTAAAGTGCACTGCGGCCGCACTACAATGCTCAGAAGAGAAGGAGTCACATTTGGCTTTTGGAAAGAAAATTTCTCTGAATTGGCTTTTGGGGGGGCATGTCGCATTTAGGAAGCCCCTATGGTGCCATAACAGCAAAAAAAAAAATACACGTACTATTTTGGAAACTACACCCCTCAAGGAACGTAACAAGGGGTACAGTGAGCCTTAACACCCCAGAGGTGTTTGACAACTTTTCGTTAAAGTCAGATGTGTAAAATGAAATTTTTTTTTCACAAAAATACTGGTGTTACCCCAAATTTTTCATTTTCGCAAGGGGTAATAGGAGAAAATGCCACCAAAATTTTTTAACCCCATTTCTGTTGAGTATGGAAATACCCCATATGTGGATATAAAGTGCTCTGTGGGTGAACTACAATGCTCAGAAGAGAAGGAGCGCCATTGGGCTTTTGGAGAGAGAATATGTTTGGAATGGAAGTCGGGGGGCCATGTGCATTTACAAAGCCCCCATGGTGCCAGAACAGTGGACCCCCCACATATGACCCTATTTCGGAAACTACACCCCTCACAGAATTTAATAAGGGGTGCAGTGAGCATTTACACCCCACTGGCAGTTGACAGATCTTTGGAACAGTGGGCTGTGCAAATTAAAAATAAAATTTTTCATTTTCATGGACCACTGTTCAAAAAAATCTGTCAGACACCAGTGGGGTGTAAATGCTCACTGCACCCCTTATTAAATTACATGAGGGGTGTAGTTTCCAAAATGGGGTCGCATGTGGGGGGGGGGGTTCTGGCACCATGCAGGCTTTGTAAATGCACATGGCCCCCCGACTACCATTCCAAACAAATTCTCTCTCCAAAAGCCCAATGGTGCTCCTTCTCTTCTGAGCCTTGTAGTGCGCCGCAGAGCACTTTATGTCCACACATGGGGTACTTATACACAATTTTTTCCTATTACCCCTTGTGAAAATGAAAAATTTGGGATAACATAAGCATTTTTGTGAAAAAATTTATATTTTTCATTTTCACGTCTAAGTTTTACGAAAATTCTTTAAACACCTGTAGGGTTTTAAGGCTCACTATACCCCTTGTTAAGTTCCGTGTGGGGTGCAGTTTTCAAAATGGAATTTTTTTTGCGTTTATGCCTGAACAGCTGTAACAATCATCCACCCCTGTGCAAATCACCTCAAATGTACATGGTGCTCTAACTCCTGAGCCTTGTTGTGCGCCTGCAGAGCATTTTACGTCCACATATGGAGTATGTCCGTACTCAGGAGAAATTGTGTTACAAATTTTGGGGGTCTTTTTTTTCCTTTTACCTCTTGTGAAAATGAAAATTATTGGGCAATACTAGCATGTTAGTGTAAAATATTTTTTTTTTTTTACAATAACATGCTGGAGTAGATCCCAACTTTACCTTTTCATAAGGGGTGAAAGGAGAAAAAGCCCCCCAAAATTTGTAAGGAACTTTCTCCCAAGTATGGAAATACCCCATATGTGGCCCTGAACTGTTGCCCCCCCCCCCCCAGGCATTTGCACGGGATGCCTGCTGAATGATTTCAGCAGGCATCCTGTTCAGAACGAAATTCCTACTGGCGTACAGGTGTGCACTAGGTCCTTAAGGGATTAAAACCAGACAGACACAGTCTATAGATGAAAATGGTGGTGTTTTGAAAAAATAAAGAGAAGGGAAAAAAAATGGCTTTTTTAAAATAACTCTGGACAGCCATTTTTTATTCTGGAATGGAAAAACTGAGCTAATTTCTTCCAAAATCAGCACCATCCTGTCCTTAGGTCATGCACAGTATTACAACTTTGCTCTATTCACTTCTATGGAAGCGATCTGTGATACCACACGCAACCTGAAGACATGCGTGGTACTGTTGTACTGTTTTAATTTTTTAAGAAATCAGTTCTGTTTTCAGAATCCTGGATAAGCCCTTTTACGTTTTTATATTCAAATTTGAATCAATTACAAGTTTTGCTTTTTGTTTTGTTAGTTTTTTTTGTGTGTGTTAGTTATATCATCATGACAGCTATAATTTAAATATAATTATGAAACAAAGCACTTACTTTATTCTCTTGATACAAAACATGTTCTGCTTTACAGCGATCATATTCTTTTAGGTACCATCTAGGATTTCCTGGTGACTGTAAAATAAAAAAATATTTTCAATATGGTCATATTTTATTGTTCTAGAAGTATTTTAGAATTGAGAACACAATAATTATGTTTATGTCTATTAAAAACTAAAAAAGAAGATGGACAGCCTACAGTTACCTAATATATAATACACTGCTCAAAAATAAAGGGAACACTAAGATAACACATCCTAGATCTGAGTGAATGAACTAATCGTATGAAATACTTAAGTCTTTACATAGTTGAATGTGCTGACAAGAAAATCACACAAAAATGATCAATGGAAATCAAATTTATTAACCCATGGAGATCTGTATATGGAGTCACGCTCAAAATCAAAGAGGAAAACCCCACTACAGGCTCATCAAACTTTGATGTAATGTCCTTAAACCAAGTCAAAATGAGGCTCAGTAGTGTGTGTGAACTCCTCGTGCCTGTATGACCTCCCTACAATGCCTGGGCATGCTCCTGATGAGGTGGTCCAGACCTGGACTAAAGCATCCACCAACTCCTGGACAGTCTTTGGTGCATCATGGCGTTGACGGAAGGAGCGAGACATGATGTCCCAGATGTGCTCAATCAGATTCAGGTCTAGGGAATGGGCAGGCCAGTCCATAGCATCAATGCCTTCCTCTTGCAGGAACTGCTGACACAATCCAGCCACATGAGGTCTAGCATTGTTTTGCATTAGGAGGAATTCTGAGACCAACCGCACCAGCATATGGTCTCAGAAGGGGTCTGATGATCTCATCTCGGTACCTAATGGCAGTCAAGCTACCTCTAGCAAGCACATATAGGGCTGTGCGTCCCCCAAAGAAATGCCAGCTCACACCATTACTGACCCGCCGCCAAACTGGTCATGCTGGAGGATGTTACAGGCAGCAGAATGTTCTCCACGGCATCTCCAGACTCCAGTCAAGTCTGTCACATATTCTCAGTGTGAACCTGCTTTCATCTTTTAAGAGCACAGGGCGCCAGTGGCAAATTTGCCAATCTTGCTGTTCTCTGGCACCCTCATGAAGTCTGTTTCTGACTGTTTAAGTAAACACATGCACATTTGTGGCCTGTTGGAGGTAATTTTGCAGGGCTCTGGCAGTGCTCCTCCTACTCTTCCTTGCACATAGGCAGAGGTAGCGGTCCTGCTGCTGGGTTGTTTCCCTCCTACGGCCTCCTCCATGTCTCGTGATGTACTGGCCTGTCTCCTGGTAGAGCCTCCATGCCCTGGACAATACGCTGACAGACAAAGCAAACCTTCTTGCCACAGCTCGCATTGATGTGCCTTCTGGGATGAGCTGCACTACCTGAGCCACGTGTGGGTTGTAGACTCGTCTCATGCTACCACTAGAGTGAAAGCACCACCAGCATTCAAAAGTGACCAAAACATCAGCAATAGACAGACAAGGAGAGCGCTCCTAGTGTGATAACGTATTGTAAAAGCAAAGATAAAAGACAAGAAAAACTTGCTCACCAAGTCTGGTTGTACTGCGACCAAGTACAACTATGGTGAAGGCGTGAAATAACCCTGCAACGGGCGAAGAGCGGCAGCTGCTCCTGGACACAAAGGCGAAGAAATAAAGCGGATCCCTCCAGGGAACAAACCAGGATAGAGGCAGCGCACAGGACTTCAAAGGTAAAATGGTTTATTTACCCGGCATGCAACGCGTTTCGCTGGATAACCAGCTTCATCAGGCATGTTGAGGGTGGAGATACATAGGGTATTTATACACAACAGTTAACCCGCACATTGCTGGAATAAAAAGCGATGGGCGGGAGCCCATAAAACACACATTTGAAAAATAGTAAAATACAAAAAAATATATATATAAAAATAAATAAATAACAAAATTATATATATCAACAGGCCCAACTAGAAAAATTGGACATGTAAATATATAAAATATAAAATAAAATGTCAATAAATTTGTAATATATTTATAATATGTTATGATAATAGAAGGCAAGTCAAGTCACACAGCGTTCTCAATCATCTCATTTAAACCACCAGGGAAAAGGGAACCAAGTGAAAAAATCCAGAATGATTCTCTATTAATTAGTCTTTGGAAACGATTTTTTATAATAGATGGTATGACTTCAATGATTTTTAATTTAAGACAGTCAAAATTCCCGGAGTGTATTTGACATATGTGTCGTGAGACACTGTGTAGCATGAATTGTCTTCCCACATTAGAACGATGTTTATTCATGCGGGACCGCACTGTCTGAACAGTGCGGCCCACATACTGCAAACCGCAAATACAAGATAAAAGGTAAACCGCATAGCTGCTTTCGCAATTATGCGTTCCCTTAATCCGAAATACATTTTTCGAAATATTACAAATAAAATTATCACCTTTTTCTATCATGATGCAGCATTTACATCTCATTTTACCACAGGGGATAGTGCCATTATCCTGTCCTACACGATTAGATATAACAAAACGATTATTCTTAAGACCGTCACTGGGGGCCACCAAATTACGCAGATTTTGTGATCTGCGGAATGTGACACCTGGGTGGTCGGGTAGTATATCTTTAAGTATCGGATCACCTTTTAATATATACCAATATTTATTGAATATTGTTTTTATCTTGGGTGCTGCGCAATTAAAGTTGGTAACGAAATTGTGACTATAATTCTTATTCGATTTTTTATTATTTTTGCAATCAATTTGGCATTTATCGATTGTGAGATTTATAATTTCTTTCTTAATATCATTCGCATTAGTTTTATCAATTATCAAATCCTCTTGTCGTTGTCCCTTAGCCTGATTAAAAGCTTTATTTAGAATCGATTTTGGATAGTTTTTCTCTCTAAAACGATTCTGTAGAATACGTGATTGTTCCAAAAAGTCAGAATTAGATGTACAATTTTTTCTGATACGCAAATATTGCCCATAGGGCACATTACGGATCCACTGGGGATAATGGGAACTATTAAAATCCAATAGACTATTTATATCCACTGGTTTAAAAAATGTTTTTGTTTTTATACGGCCGTCCGAATCCTTTCTGAGTTGAAGATCAAGAAAATCAATAGAGGAAGAAGAGCAGTGAATGGTAAATTTTAAACCCCAGGTGTTAGAATTAAGAGTGTCAACAAAATCATGTGCTTGAGAGGAAGAGCCTGTCCAAATAATGAACAGGTCGTCAAAATATCGCCTATAGAAGGCGACATACCGATTAAAAACAGGGGACTGTGTGATATGTGAGGACTCGAAACGCCCCATGACCAAATTAGCATAACTGGGGGCGAATCGAGTCCCCATCGCACAGCCCCTGCATTGTCTGTAAATGATATCATTAAAACTAAAAATATTGTGTTCTAAAATAAAAAAAATAGATTCAATAATGAACAGCACTTGAGTAAGTGAAAAATTACCATCTGAGAGGAGAACCTCCTTTATGGCCGCTAGACCTATAGAGGTAGTAATATTAGAATAAAGTGCACAAACATCAAGAGTCAAAAACAAAAAATCAGCTGGAAAGATAATATTGCTAACCTCCCTAATTAGCTGTGTGGAATCTTTAAGATAGGAGGGAAGAGAGAGAACAAAAGGTTGTAGAAATAAATCTATATAATGTGATAAATTACAAGTGAGTGAACCAACACCAGATATAATAGGACGTCCAGGGGGACATAACAAGGATTTGTGCAACTTAGGTAAGTAGTAAAAGATAGGTAACGAATAATTTTTCACTGATAAAAAATCACATTCTTTTTTATTTAACAAATTATTCTCAGTAGCATTTTTTATAAGTTCTTTATATTCCGCAAAATACCTAGGGGAGGGATCATTCGTCAAAATTTCATAGTATTCCTTGTCGGTATTGCAGGCTGCTTCTTCATTGCAACATGCAAACCATGTTCCAAATATTTCGCAATTTGAAAAACGTTGTCAGAAACTACCGCAACATGTGAATTCGATTCATATAATTGATCCACCTGTTGACGAACCCTGTGGTGATGAATCTATGTCAGAAGATACCATTTTCAATAGCTCTATACTTACGGTACATAATGTTTCTTCCTCTACTCTGCTTCATAGTCCGGTAGACACTAATTCTGACTCTAGCCTTTTTTTAGGCTCCCGTCCTATAATTGCCAGCACTGTCACACTCCAACATATGGAGGAGTGTGTCACCACCAACCGTATCACCCAATATTTTCAGCCAATTGCAACAAAGTCAATAAAAAGAAAATTCGGCATCGAGGTTGCAGGGGAGGCAGAAAAAATAAATCAAAAAGGTTCCAGTCCAGATCTCAAGAGGAACAAAAATCTATTATAATAAATTCCGAATTAAGTTTCCCCAAGAACATAGTTAGAGATAGTGATGGTAAAATTAAAATTTTCAATTTATCTTCTTACGTCTTGGCCCAAAATGAGAGTGATTTATTATCAAAAGGGTTATCCTTTTGTCCAGTTTCCTTACCAAACAATTTCCAACTATTTTTAGATTTGAATCGTTTCACACGTAAACTTACATTAAGTAGACACTTCTCCCTTTCGAATAAACGTAACATCTCAGTAGAGGACCCAATGGTAGGGCAATCTAATACAAATGTTTCATCATCCTTGGACACCATAAGGAATACTGAAATTAAGCATGTAAAAGTAACCCCCCCGTCATCTTTCTATCCTATCCACAATAAAGGCCCTTATGTGGATACATTTTATCAGATTGTTTCAAAAGAACTTTGTTCCTTACGTGATAGCCATAATTTTGGCAATATACAAGACAATCTAAGTACTGTTGAACGACAGGCTGTAAAAAGTCTACAGGATAATTCCTCTATAATTATCCGCCCCGCTGATAAGGGGGGTGGTGTTGCAGTTCTGGATAGATCTGCATATATTGATGAGGCCCTCAGAATCCTTTCCGACAAGGAATACTATGAAATTTTGACGAATGATCCCTCCCCTAGGTATTTTGCGGAATATAAAGAACTTATAAAAAATGCTACTGAGAATAATTTGTTAAATAAAAAAGAATGTGATTTTTTATCAGTGAAAAATTATTCGTTACCTATCTTTTACTACTTACCTAAGTTGCACAAATCCTTGTTATGTCCCCCTGGA
The DNA here is from genome assembly GCF_029499605.1 of Hyla sarda. NCBI lineage: Eukaryota > Metazoa > Chordata > Amphibia > Anura > Hylidae > Hyla > Hyla sarda. The sequence goes on from NC_079189.1 coordinate 61,311,627, forward strand.
CGTCCTATTATATCTGGTGTTGGTTCACTCACTTGTAATTTATCACATTATATAGATTTATTTCTACAACCTTTTGTTCTCTCTCTTCCCTCCTATCTTAAAGATTCCACACAGCTAATTAGGGAGGTTAGCAATATTATCTTTCCAGCTGATTTTTTGTTTTTGACTCTTGATGTTTGTGCACTTTATTCTAATATTACTACCTCTATAGGTCTAGCGGCCATAAAGGAGGTTCTCCTCTCAGATGGTAATTTTTCACTTACTCAAGTACTGTTCATTATTGAATCTATTTTTTTTATTTTAGAACACAATATTTTTAGTTTTAATGATATCATTTACAGACAATGCAGGGGCTGTGCGATGGGGACTCGATTCGCCCCCAGTTATGCTAATTTGGTCATGGGGCGTTTCGAGTCCTCACATATCACACAGTCCCCTGTTTTTAATCGGTATGTCGCCTTCTATAGGCGATATATTGACGACCTGTTCATTATTTGGACAGGCTCTTCCTCTCAAGCACATGATTTTGTTGACACTCTTAATTCTAACACCTGGGGTTTAAAATTTACCATTCACTGCTCTTCTTCCTCTATTGATTTTCTTGATCTTCAACTCAGAAAGGATTCGGACGGCCGTATAAAAACAAAAACATTTTTTAAACCAGTGGATATAAATAGTCTATTGGATTTTAATAGTTCCCATTATCCCCAGTGGATCCGTAATGTGCCCTATGGGCAATATTTGCGTATCAGAAAAAATTGTACATCTAATTCTGACTTTTTGGAACAATCACGTATTCTACAGAATCGTTTTAGAGAGAAAAACTATCCAAAATCGATTCTAAATAAAGCTTTTAATCAGGCTAAGGGACAACGACAAGAGGATTTGATAATTGATAAAACTAATGCGAATGATATTAAGAAAGAAATTATAAATCTCACAATCGATAAATGCCAAATTGATTGCAAAAATAATAAAAAATCGAATAAGAATTATAGTCACAATTTCGTTACCAACTTTAATTGTGTAGCACCCAAGATAAAAACAATATTCAATAAATATTGGTATATATTAAAAGGTGATCCGATACTTAAAGATATACTACCCGACCACCCAGGTGTCACATTCCGCAGATCACAAAATCTGCGTAATTTGGTGGCCCCCAGTGACGGTCTTAAGAATAATCGTTTTGTTATATCTAATCGTGTAGGACAGGATAATGGCACTATCCCCTGTGGTAAAATGAGATGTAAATGCTGCATCATGATAGAAAAAGGTGATAATTTTATTTGTAATATTTCGAAAAATGTATTTCGGATTAAGGGAACGCATAATTGCGAAAGCAGCTATGCGGTTTACCTTTTATCTTGTATTTGCGGTTTGCAGTATGTGGGCCGCACTGTTCAGACAGTGCGGTCCCGCATGAATAAACATCGTTCTAATGTGGGAAGACAATTCATGCTACACAGTGTCTCACGACACATATGTCAAATACACTCCGGGAATTTTGACTGTCTTAAATTAAAAATCATTGAAGTCATACCATCTATTATAAAAAATCGTTTCCAAAGACTAATTAATAGAGAATCATTCTGGATTTTTTCACTTGGTTCCCTTTTCTCTGGTGGTTTAAATGAGATGATTGAGAACGCTGTGTGACTTGACTTGCCTTCTATTATCATAACATATTATAAATATATTACAAATTTATTGACATTTTATTTTATATTTTATATATTTACATGTCCAATTTTTCTAGTTGGGCCTGTTGATATATATAATTTTGTTATTTATTTATTTTTATATATATATTTTTTTGTATTTTACTATTTTTCAAATGTGTGTTTTATGGGCTCCCGCCCATCGCTTTTTATTCCAGCAATGTGCGGGTTAACTGTTGTGTATAAATACCCTATGTATCTCCACCCTCAACATGCCTGATGAAGCTGGTTATCCAGCGAAACGCGTTGCATGCCGGGTAAATAAACCATTTTACCTTTGAAGTCCTGTGCGCTGCCTCTATCCTGGTTTGTTCCCTGGAGGGATCCGCTTTAAAACATCAGCAAGGAAGAATAGGAACTGAGAAGTGGTCTGTGGTCACAACCTGCAGAACTCCTCCTTTATTGGGGATGTCTTGCTAATTACCTATAATTCCCACCTGCTGTCTGTTCCATTTGCACAACAGCATGTGAAATTGATTGTCAATCAGTGTTGCTTTCTGAGTGGACAGTGTGATTTCACAGAAGTGTGATTGACTTGGAGTTACATTGTGTTGTTTAAGTGTTCCCTTTGTTTTTTTGAGCAGTGTATATTGTCAGACAGTATTAGTGAATACACATTTTGAAACACATTTTATTTTAACACACACACTGGCTGTTGTTCTTCTGTAAATGTGTGTTAAAATTCCCCTTGTTAATGGGCGTGTCCCTACATAATCTGGAGCTTCCCAATCATTGATAACTGTGTCAGACTGTGCAGGTATACATCCTGTTTTTCTAATTCCGAGTTTATTTTTAAAAGGGTACTTTAAACAGATTTGTAAATTTATTCTACTAAAAAATCTTAATCCTTCCAGTACTTATCATCTGCTGCATGCTCCAGAGGAAGTTGAGTTGTTCTTTTCAGTCTGATCACAGTGCTCTCTGCTGACACCTCTGTCCATGTCATTAACTGTCCAGATCAGGAGCAAATCCCCATAACAAACCTTTCTTGCTGTGGACAGTTTCTGACATGGACAGAGGTGTCAGCAGAGAGCACTGTGGTCAGACAGAAAAGAAATTCAAAAGGAAAAGAACTTCCTCTGTAGTATACAGCAGTTGATAAGTACTGGAAAGATTAAGATTTTATAAGAGAAGTAATTTACAAATCTGTTTAACTTTCTGGCCCCAGTTAATTAAGAAAAAAAAAATTCCACTGGAGTACCCCTTTAATTTAGACAGGAGAAAAAAAAAATCTGTGTGTAGAATTCTGTGTTGTGGCCGCCTCCTGTTCTTTGTTTGCCTCTCAGAATGTCTACCTAATGTGCCCAGTGCCGAAAATGGTACATCGTCTGATGAGTTCCATGCACAAGTCATATGAAGAATAGGGCTCGTGCACAGAATTTGTACAATCACTACACTTCACTTTCAGTGATAGCATCTAATTCTCCTTAGGCTGTGTTATTTGTTCTATGTGTTTTCACAGAGCTGAATGCATAAGATGGCGTACTCTATAAATATAAAAAGCTCTTAGGAGTTGGTGAATGTTCTGTGAATCTTAATAGCTCGCAGTGTTGGCAAAGATGTTGCATTTTTTTCTTTGATTAGTTGTTGATTTGTGTGAGAATTTAGCTTTTTTTTTTCTTCCAGTAAGTGACTTCACCTCTGCAGAGTTACGTCAGGTCAGGGCTTCCATCTCTAATCATGACTGCAGTGGGAAAGATATACAGCACAGCACTGGGCCAACCTGTGCTTGAGGTTAAGATTAGCTTCTCCTCTTACTGGATGTTTTAGATGCTCGGCATGGACTGTACTTGTAAGTATTGGATTTCAACATACCTGATCCTAATGTCCCCAGCATCTGGAGGAAATTTTTTTTTTTTACTGTGATGTTGACCAAACGCCTCACTTTTTAAGCTGGTCATACACGAGATGTATGGAAGAGCAAAAATATAAATAAAATACCACTCTGGAATACAGCTATCATTCTCAAGAAGTCCCAATCATAAGGTAAATCGATCTATACAGTAGTCTTAGGGTGCCCTCATTCCACAACTTTTTGTAGTTTCTTCATACTCCATCCTGATCCTGAGATATGAGGGTTTATAGTTTGTCAGACAATTTAGCGAATCAGTCAGATGGGCATGAACTTATTTTTAATAATGGGAGTGACTATATAATCCCTCCCCTCACCTGATAGTCCCATGCCCCTCTGACGGATCCACTGAATTGTCAGTTAAACTATAAACCCACATATCTTGGGAAGGGAAGGGCATATCTAGAAACGGTAAAAATGTGCATGATCAGAGCACCCTAAGCTAATAAATGTAAAATATCATGTTTTCTTTAAAGTTCTGTTTAAGAAGAATCTTAGACCACTATGATTGCAATGTCTGTATTCTGTGTTTTTCTGTATTGGTGTGTATTCATACCTGCTTTTCATGCCTGCCCAGGCAATAGGCTCCGGGGTGAAGTTATTTAGACCCCAGCTCTGCTGGTATATGTTGCTGCTAATTCCATTATGTTTGCACTATATTTTCATAGCACATTAGTCTTTCCTCATGAGTTCAGCCATGGCTTCTTATCCTGTATTTGTGTATCTAGATTTTAGCCCTGTTATATTTGTGCTTTGTTCGGAGTTTTAGTGTTATGCTTTGTATATATTTAGTGTACCTTGGTTAGACCTGTGTTCAGATTGTATTTTATCAGTCCTGTATAGTTCGTGTTCAGTATTTTGTACTCCTGTTTAGTTTCTTGACCTATATTCCTCCATGTTTTGGAGTTTGGCTTTTGAAGTATCTTGTATCTGTCTAGTGTGAATTGTGTTCTAGTAATCCTGACCTGTATGGTGTCTGACATCAGTTATCTCGTCCATCCCCTGCATATCCTGGTCCTGTTTAGTTTGTATTGTATTTATCCTGTTATTCAGTCCTGTTCATATTATCATATATGTCATTTATCTTGTCTCTGCTTCAATAAACTGATTGTCAGTATACTGTATCTTGCCTTGATATTCCTGTTTGTTGGTTATTGTGTTAACCCCTTGAGTTGTTGACATGTACTCCGAATTTGTACAGTTACGTTTATTATTATTTTGACTCTGACGCCCCAGCACATTTCCCAATGTATGGACTGTCTTATTGGTTGGTAGATCCGTCGCATAGGGCGGATATGCAATAGGAAGGGACAGCAGATTTAGGGAAACTTAGGGTGCATTTCTTCCCTGCCCTCTGTGACATGATTTTATGACAATGATATTTTGATCTCTTTGATAAATAGCCAGGTTTTTTTAGCTTTACATTTTTACATGTCTATACCGTAGCTAAAATATAACAAATATAACAAATTTACATTGTATTATATCTGTAAGTATCAGTCATATGCTTGTTATATGTAAGTACAAAAAACTAATAGAACTGTATTAATTTATATGGTCGTAATGTGAATAAATGACAAAATAATTTGCCATGCTTAGAGTGTGGTCACCAAAGCTCTATAACTGGTGCTGGAGCTGTTCTGCGAGGCTTAGGTCCTCCCTATTGCCCTTACATCTTTGTACACATTGGAGGTGTCTTCTTTGTATTTTCTAGTGAAATACAATGCACATGTGTCAATGCACATGTTTCTTATCTTACCATTCCTTTTTTTATTGAATATTATGGTATTTATTACTAGTTCTGTAGAACATTTTATAATGAAGGATGAATGGGGTTAGTTACAATACTTGCCTTTTCAGTAACTGGGCCGACCAAAATGGATTCTGGTCTCAGTGACTGTGGCATCTGCTTTATATCCTTGTGCACCTTGAGTCTCGTCTGTGTCTGTTTTAAAATAAGTGTAAAAAGTTACAAAAAAATATACATGGCTTTACAATCACATAAATGTGAAATTTCAGAAAGTTGTACTGTCTACATTTTGACTTTAAATTCTTTGTATTCACTATCACCCATGGTTGTTTTGATGGCAGGCAGAGTAGGATCTCATTCTTTTAGCAATGTAATTGAAGATAGGAGTGTATACTTATGCTGTAAGAATGAATGGTTACAAATGGCTCCTGTTCTTTGAGCAACCTCCTGATTTCAGCTGCAATGGATATTTTAAACCTTTGATCTTTGACCACAGCATAACAGGTTATTTAGTGTCAAACCTAAACATTAAATAATATAAACAAAAATACTACTTTATTCTAAACTAGCTGAGTACCCGGCGTTGCCCGGTTTTTCCTTCCTAATCCTTGTTGGGGAGTAAAATAAACAAAGGAGGAAGCTTTTGACTTCATATCCTGTCCTCATATATTGTTGTCATAGCCAAACCCCATATCCCGTCCTCCTATCCCAAACTCCTATCCTGACCTCCTATCCAGACCTCCTATCCCGACCTCCTATCCCGACCTCCTATCCGGACCTCCAATCCCGACCTCCTATCCCAACCTCCTATCCCAACCTCCTATCCTTTCCTCCTATCCCGTCCTCCTATCCCATCCTCCTATCCCGACCTCCTATCCCGACCTCCTATGCCGTCCTATCCCGACCTCCTATCCCGTCCTCCTATCCCGTCCTCCTATCCTGACCTCTCATCCCGTCCTCATCCCAACCTCCTATCCCGACCTCCTATGCCGACCTCTTATCCCATCCTCCTTCCCATCCTCCTTTCCCGTCGTCCTATCCTGACCTCCTATCCCGACCTCCTATCCCGACCTCCTATCCCGACCTCCTATCCCGACCTCCTATCCCGACCTCCTATCCCGTCCTCCTATCCCGTCCTCCTATCTTGACCTCCTATCTCGACCTCCTATCTCGACCTCCTATCCCATCCTCATATCCCAAACTGTAAGATGTGTACCAGGTATTGAAATATCTCCAGCCGCACGGAAATTATGTGGGAACATACATTTCCCATTGATTTGCATGGGACTTTAAACAAAAACCCTGACCCTCACAAATGGGGGTAGTTAAGGGTTAATTTAACTATCCTATATTTTAAGTGGACATATAAGTAACATGTATTATCGAAATATCTCCAGCCAGTGGAAGTTATGCAGTAACATATATTTCCCATAGACTTGTATGGGACTTTAAACAAAAACCCTAACCCTGGCAAATGGGGGTGTATACGGGTTAAATTACCTATCCTATGTTTGTTGTTGACATATTAGTAACATGTGTGCCAAGTTTCATGCTAAAGGGGTACTCCGGTGCTTAGACATCTTATCCCCTATCCAAAGGATAGGGGATAAGATGCCTGATCACGGGAGTCCCGCTGCTGGGGACCCCTGTGATCTTGCACGTGGCACCCAGTTTGTATTCAGTCCCCGGAGTATTTTCGCTCCGGGTCTGATTACTGGTGACCACAGGGCCGACAGCGCGTGACGTCACGCCTCCGCCCCCGTGTGACGTCACGCTCCGCCCCTCAATGCAAGCCTACGGGAGGGGGCGTGATAGCTGTCATGCCCCCTCCCATAGACTTGCATTGAGGGGCGGAGCGTGAGGTCACACGGGGCGGAAGTGTGATGTCACACGCCGCCGGCGCCGTGATCGACAGTAATCAGACCCGGAGCGAACACGCTCCGGGGACTGATTTCAAATGGGGTGCCGCGTGCAAGATCACGGGGGTCCTCAGAGGCGGGACTCCCACGATCAGGCATCTTATCCCCTATCCTTTGGTGTCTAAGCACCGGAGAACCCCTTTAATATCTTTAGCCGTTTGGACATGATGCTGGAACATACACACACACACACACACATACAGACACACACACACATTGAATTTTATATATATAGATTTGTGCTCTTAATTTGCTTAAAAATACAATTTGTGTTACATGTGGCCACATCAATAAAAAACTTGATGAAATGCTTCAATGCAGAAATGCAAAACTATTGAATGGTTTAAGTAGTTTAATTAGTTTATTGCTGGGATCTGAGTTTTCCTGGACCCCTGTGTTTTCCTGCTAATGATCACACTGGCATAATGGTAACATAGTGGCCATAGGAGGCGTATGATGAGGGTAGTAGTCCCTATGGTTTGTGTCAAAGGCTGAGTGGTGTTGACCTAAGAGTTAAAGGGGAACTCCTGTGGAAAAAAAATGCTTTCAAATCAACTGGCGCCAGAAAGTTAAACATATTTGTAAATTACTTCTATTTAAAAATCCTTATCAGCTGCTGTATACTACAGATATATTACAGAGAAATTTGTGAAGTTCTTTCCAGTCTGACAACAGTGCTCTCTGCTGACATCTCTGTCCATGTCAGGAACTGTCCAGAGCAGGAGAGGTTTTCTATGGGGATATGATTCTAATCTGGACAGTTCCTTACACGGACAGAGGTATCAGCAGAGAGCACTGTTGTCAAATTGGAAATAACTTCACAATTTTCTCTGTAGTATACAGCAGCTGATAAGTACTGGAAGCCTTCACATTTTAAGTAATTTACAAATCTGTTCAACTTTCTTTCACCAGTTGATTTGAAAACATTTGTTTTCCACTTGTTTCCACTGGAGTTCCCCTTTAATCTGTGGATCCCACAGATACCCTTTTGTTAAAGCTGTTTCTGCATACAAAGCCAGGATTCCATTAAACAACTTGTAAATTTAGTGAACTCCATTTGCAGATTTTGAACAGTACAGCTTAGGAGTCAGGAGAATGATGATTTGGTCACTGTCTCCTGAAAAAATAATTGCAGAAATAAATATTTAGTGCTTTAGCACAAGTACATGGAACTATTCTGTCTGTAGATATCTGTAGGTATTAAAGGCTCTTAATATCAAGTTCTAAGCATTTAAAGCATTACTGTCATTTACATAAACTTTTCACATGTTGCACAGATATATCAAAAGTTTAGATTGGTCAGGGTTTCAGTGCCGAGGTAGCAGCACACTTCACTCTTTGCCTCACCGGTAGACCGGACTGATTTCAGAACACAGACTTCAATGCCCTTCTCCAGCTATCAGACGGACGGAGCTGCCAACCAGAGAGTGACGCACACAGCCATGTGTTTCCCCCCTGCTATAACTAATGACTGAAGGGGGTTTCCACATTGAGACTCTGACCAATCTTTACATTTTTGACATGCCTGTGCAACATGTTGGAAGTTTATTTAAATGACAGTAATGCTTTAAGACTTTCTTTGATATATCTATGTGATTGGCCTCAGAAAAGATAGATAGATTATACTAAAGGCCAAAATAAAAATTCCTTTACCTGGGTTACAACAGGAGGGCAGGTCACTGCTATATATATATATATATATATATATATATATATATATATATATATATATATATATATATTTATATTTCAGAAGACTTAAAGGTAGGCTGAAAATGTCATAGAGCAGCAGGAAATGCTAGCAGAATGCTTGAGTGTATAGGGAGAGGTATTAGCAGTAGAGGGAAGTGCTCATGGAGCTGTACAAAACTTTGGTGCGACCTCACTTGGAGTATTGTGCGCAGTACTGGAGGCCAAATCTGCAGAAGGATATAGATATTTTGGACAGCGTTCAGAGAAGAGCTACTAAACTAGTCCATGGATTGCAGGATTAAACTTATCAGGAAAGGTTAAAGGATCTTAACATTTATAGAAAGACGAGACAGAGGAAGAAAGACGAGACAGAGTAGATATGATAGAAACTTTTAAATACATAAAGGGAATCAATACAGTTAAAGAGGAGAGTATATTTTAAAAGAAGAAAATTTACCACAAGAGGAAATCGTTTTAATTCACTTCCAGGAAGTGGAAGAGAGAGGTAGTGTCTGGTAACTATAAAAGAAAGTATGCTAAGCGATTGTCTGAGCTAGTGATTGTGTGTCTGTATACAAGAGTGTGAAGTATACAAGTGAGTGTAAGTATAAAAGTGAGAGGGACTTAAAATTAAGGGACTTTAAATTCAGGGAGTTTAATTGAAATATTTGTTTTTTTACTGTTAATTTTGGCAATCCCCAAATCCAGTATGGCCTCCATGTTGGAAAAGGCAGTCCAGTGTGCATCTTGCACAATGTATGCAATCCTTGAACAGCAGTTTGAGGGTGCATATTGTTGTGTGAGATGTGTGCGAGTTGTTCATTTGGAAGACCAGATAATAGATCTAGAGGAGCAACTGGCAACACTGAGATGCATTGACAACTTGGAGAGGAGTCTCCTGCTCACTGAGCAAGTACTCTCTGGGGTAGAGGTGGGGGAGGATAGTGGGACGGAGGTGCAGGACAGTCAGGCAGCTAGCTGGGTTACAGTTAGAAAACAGGGTAGAGGGAAAAGTGTCAGGGAGGCTAGTCCTGAACTGGCACACCCCAACAAGTTTGCCCGGTTGGCAGATGAGGGGGAGGCCATTTCAGAGCTAGCAGTACTGCAGCAGGACTCTGACCGCCAGGGTGGTGTCTGCTCCAGTAAGGAGGGAGGGAAGAGTGCAGGGCAGGCCAGACAGGAACTGATAGTGCGGTACATGGTACATATTGGCACCAATGACAAAATAAGAGGTAGGTGGAGTGTCCTTAACCCCTTTTTGCGTCACCAATTGTACTTTGTAATTACATCACTTATTTTACCATAAAATGTACGGCGCAACCAAACAAATATTATTTATGTGGGAAAATTAAAAAGAAAACCGCAATTTAGCTAATTTTGGAAGGTTTTGTTTTCACGCTGTACACTTTACGGTAAAAATGACATGTTTTCTTTATTCTGTGGGTCAATACAATTAAAATGATACCCATGATTATATTCTTTTCTATAATTATACCGCTTAAAAAAAATCTCAAACCATTTTAGCAAAATTAGTATGTTTGAAATTGCCCTGTTTTGACTACCTATAACCTTCTCACTTTTCCGTATATGGGACAATATGAGGGCTCATTTTTTGCGCCATGATCTGTAGTTTTTATCAGTATCATTTTTGCTTAGGTTTTACTTTTTATAAATTTTTTATAAATATTTTTTGGAATAAAATGTGACAAAAAAGCAGCAATTTTGGACTTTTTTTTTATTTTTTTACATTTACGCCATTCACCGTACAGGATGATTAACAATATATTTTAATAGTTCAGACTTTTACGCATGCGACGATACCAAATATGTGTATTAATTTTTTTTTACGCTTTTTTGGGGGTAAAATGGAAAAACGGATGTTTTACTTTTTTATTGGGGATGGGATTTTTCACATTTTTTTACTTTTTTAATTCACATTTTTTTTTACACTTTTATGTCCCCATAGGAGACTATTCATTGCAATCAGTTGATTGCTAATACTGTGCAGTGCTATGCATAGGACACAGCACTGCTCAGTATTATCGGTGATTTTCTGCTCTGGTCTGCTCGATCTCAGACCAGAGCAGAAGACCCCGGGAGATGGCCGGAGCAAGGTGAGGGGACCTCCGGCCGCCATGCTGGATGATCGGATCCCCGCTGCAGCGCCGCGGGCGATACGATCATCTGTTCAAAGTACCGCAATGCCGCAGATGCCGTGATCTGTATTGACCACGGCATCAGAGGGGTTAATGGCGGACATCGCAGATGTCCACCATTACCGACGGGTCCCCGGCTGCTGATAGCAGCCGGGACCTGCCGGGCATGACGGGCGTGACGCGATCATGTCGGCGCGTAAATGTACGTCATGGTGCTTTAAGTACCACGTCACCATGACACCATGACGTACATCCATTGTCGTTAAGGGGTTAAAAATGATTTCAGGGGCTTAGGCTGCAAGCTTAAGGCAAGGACCTCCAATTTAATATTTTCTGAAATATTACCTGTACCACGAGCCACACCAGAGAGGCAGTGGGAGATCAGGGAGGTAAACAAGTGGCTCAGAAGCTGGTGTAGGAAGGAGGGGTTTGGGTTCATGGAGAACTGGGCCAACTTCTCTGTCGGATATATGCTCTATCGTGGGGATGGGCTGCACCTCAATGGGGAGGCTACAGCTGTGCTTGGGGAGAAGATGGCTAGAAGGGTGGAGAAGTGTTTAAACTAGGGACTGGGGGAGGGAACCTACAACATAGAGGGGGAAGATAGTGTAGATAGAGAGGGGGGACTTATTAATGTACTTGGGGGTAGAGCGGAGGGAGGGGTTAGAATAGTTAATAGGGACATGCTTTATAGGAAGAAAAAACATACACCTTTGACTTGACTTGCATGTTGACTAATGCCAGAAATCTGTCTAATAAAACAGAGGAACTGGAGTGGTTGATGTCTGAGGAAAATTATGACATAGTGGGTATAACAGAGACTTGGTTGGACGATAGCTGTGACTGGGCAGTCAACATACAGGGTTATAGTCTATTCAGGAAGGATCGGCCAAAACGGAAAGTGGGAGGAGTTTGCTTTTATGTAAAGTCAAGTCTGAAGGCTGCACTACGGGAGGATATATGGGAGGGAAACGATAATGTGGAGTCATTATGGGTAGAAATATATGGAGATAAAAAAAAAATTCTGATAGGGGTTTGCTATAAGCCACCAAATATAATGGAAGAGGCATAAGATCAATTACTGAGGCAAATAAACAAGGCAGCAAATCAGAATGAGGTGATAATAATGGTGGACTTTAACTATCCTGATATAAACTGGGAGACTGAGTCCTGTGAATCTCAGACAATTATCTGTCCCAAATGGTGCAGGGCCCGACCAGAGGGGGCGCGCTACTAGACTAAATATTAACCAACAGACCTGACAGAGTAACTAATGTGCAGGTAGAAGGACACCTAGGAAATAGTGATTATAATATAATACCTTATAATTTGTTCTCCAATAAGGGAATCTCGAGAGGGGCCACTAAAACAACGAACTTGAGGTAGGCAAAGTTTGATCAACTCAGAGAAGCCCTTAACAATATAAATTGGGATAATGTCCTGAAAAACAAGAATACTGACACTAAATTGGAGACTTTTAAAAATATCTTAAATTCTCACTGTAAGATGTATATACCTTACGGAAATAAAATGGTCAGAAATTAAAGAAAACCAATATGGATGAATAACTATTTTAAGGGGGCAATAAATGACAAAAATAAAGCATTTAATCTACTAAAACAGGAAGGCAGTGAAGAAGCATTAAAAAGCTATAGAGAAAAATGTAAAACATGTAAAAAACAGATAAAAGCCGCAAAAATAGAGACAGAAAGACTTATTGCCAAAGAGAGTAAAACTATCCCCAAAATGTTCTTTAACTATATAAATAGCAAAAAGTTTAAAAATGAAAGTGTTGGCCCTTTATAAAATGATAAAGAAGAAATTATAAACAGGGATCAGGAAAAAGCAAATATATTAAACAAAGTCTTCTCAAATTCTTCTCCACTGAGGAAAATTAAATGCCAGGTAAAATACAGCAAGATAAGGTAAACTCCACAGTACAGGTCACCTGTACTTTCGCCTACAAAAAATCAAAACAGACAAATTGCCAAGTCCACATGGCATTCACCCCTGTGTTCTAAAGGAATTAAGTAATGTCATAGACAGACCCCTATTTTTAATATTCAGGGACTCTATAGTAACAGGGACTGTCCCCCAGGACAGGCGCATGGCAAATGTGGTGCCAAATGTGTACGCCCTGCATCCCCGATCCTTAAGGACTCAGGGCGTACCTGTACGCCCTGGTCCCGTTTACAGAATAAAGTATGCTTGTAACCGTATGGACCTACAGAATAAAGATAAGGTGTCATTTTTACCAAATATTGCACTGGCATTTTTTTTAATTTCACTCCAAAAATATATTTTTTTTGTTTCGCCGCAGGTTATATTATAAAATAAGTGATGTCATTGCAAAGTACAATTGGTGATGCAAAAAACAAGCCCTTATATGGGTCTGTAGGTGCAGAATTTAAAGCATTATGATTTTTAGAAAGAAAGGAGGAAAAAGCGAAAATGCTAAAATGAAAATGTGCTGAGTTCTTAAGGTGAAAACAGGTTGAGTCCCTAAGGGGTTAAAAAGGGGTCAAAAGGTGACCCCAGGAATTATAGACCTGTTAGTTTAACCTCTGTTGAATGTAAATTGTTTAAGGGTTTTATTTGGAGTATCTTAATAAAAATAAATGTATGACCCAGTATCAGCATGGCTTCATGAGGGACCGGTCCTGTCAAACTAACCTGATCAGCTTTTATGAGGAGGTGAGCTCCATACTGGACCTGGGGGAATTGCTGGATGTCGTATATCTGGGATTTTCCAAAGTATTTGATACGGTGCCACATAAAAGGTTCAATAGGTACAACAGGTGCGGCACAGCTCACTCGATTGCCCCTCCCGCTCACGGACCGGACCGGACCTCAGTCCATATAATAGTAGAAAGAAATGGAGTTGTCCAGAGCAGGATATCAAGCAATGCAATATTTATTCAGCGGTAACTGTGGGTGATGACAAGGTGACGCGTTTCAGCTGCACTCAGCAGCCTTAGTCATACAAAACAATAGTGCAAATGGCTCGCTTATATGGGGGTGAAAAGATTGGGTCCGCCCTGATGGGAGTTTTCACTGGGCTTAACCCATTATTCACCTCCATCCAGCAAGTATAATACATATAGTAAAAAACGCACATATAATGTGAACAATAGTCAACATATTAAAACGCTTGAATTACAAGCAATGATGTAGAAAAAAAACATACGTTAATACTAAAAATACAAAAGCAAATTACAAAATGTCAGATGACATATATACATGTGCGATCCCAAAATGGAAAAGGAAAAGACAGGGGGGAAATTTCCAAAAATAGAAAAATCTATATAGAGATAGCCCTATATAATATCATATGAATCTAAATGAATTCAAGTGACCTATATGGCTGTATATATTACCATAGGGCATGAAAAGCATAAGTTCGAAAAAATTTTTTGTTTCTTTTTTATGTTTATTATATTCCAATTATATAATAGGATCGCAAATGGATATACGGAACAGTTGAATTATCTCAAACATATCCCCACATGTGGTATGAATATTGTTTAATGCTCAGTTATATATATACTATTAATTATCAATTGTCACATGTGCGGGAAATGATTGTGGGGAAGAGAATTTGTCTATGTATATAAAAATAAATATATGTAAAATTGTCCCCCCAAAACTCCAAGAGAGACCAAAAATATTTAGTTCCATACACAAACAACAGCAAATCAGTAATGGAGAATGACATCTTGTCTTAAATTTAAACCAAGGGGACACCTAGTTTGAAGTTTGATGATCCAGAAGACTTCTCTATCCAATAATTTTTGCTTAATATTGCCTCCTCTAATATTATTGGTGACCCTCTCAATCCCCTGGAGGCTGAGACCAGAAAAATCACCCTCATGTTTCTCGGCAAAATGCTTACTGACCATGGAAAGATGTCGGGTCTGGAAATGGGGGATGTCCGACAGGTGTTTTCTGGTCCTAGTCTTCAGGGGATTGGAGGTGCACCCCACATACTGTAACTGGCAGATGTTGCATGTCATTAAATAAACCACATGACTCGTGTTGCAATTAATATATTCTGACATGCCAAATGTTTCTCCAGTTACTGTGGACATAAAGGTTTTGGAATTCTTCATGATTTTACAACAAATACATTTTAGATGTCCACATTTGAAATTGCCCTTGGTATTCAGCCAAGTTGGTTTTTTGATTTCACCAGAAATGAACAAGCTCGGGGAAACACATTGGCCAATGGTTCTGGCCCTCCGTGACACAAATTTATACCCATGTTCAAAAATTTTTATATATTGGCTATCATTAACTACCATTGGTAAATATTTCTCAATTATTTTACATATTGGTTTGAAATCTTGGCTATAATTTGTGGAAAAAACAAGGGGTTTAGCTTCACTATTATTTTTAGGAACTTGTGATAATGGCTTTTTGATGCCATATACCAAGTCAGACCTATTTTTTCTCCTAGCAATGTCCTTGGCTCGGTTCAATGACCAAGTCTGGTAACCTCTTTCACCCAGCCTCATTGATATATCCTCCGCCTCTTTTTCGAACAGCTCCAATGTGGAGTTGTTCCTCCTGGCTCTAATCATTTCTCCTACCGGGAGATTCTTGACCACATGCGGTGGGTGGCACGATGTTGCCTGCAAAATCGAATTGGTAGCTAATTCTTTACGGTATGTTAAGGTGGTGACCCTATAATTCAAAGGATCACCTCTCAATGTCAGATCCAAGAAACTAACCTCATGTTCCTCACTATGAAGTGTGAATCTGAGGTTACAAGGATTCTGATTGAGGTACAGTCCAAACTGCTGCATGGTCGGCATAGACGACCCCCCGATAAACAGGAGGTCGTCTATGTACCGGCCATACCACAGGATGTGCTCCCCAAATGGATTGTCATGAGAAAAAAGAAAATTTCTTTCCCACCAACACATATATATGTTTGCCAATGAAGGCGAGAATCATGCTCTTTCGATTTCTACAGAACCATGTTGGATGTTAATCGTTTTGTCCGCTCCATTACGGTGCGAAAACATTTTGCCAAGATTCAGGATCAGAGATCCACTCAGGAACTTGTGCTGGACTTGGGGAGGGAGGGGGAGGCGGGAGGCGGTGGGAGTCTGGACACGGGTGACCATGATTTTTCTGATTACTTTTTTGATTCGAATACAGCATTCATATCTGTACCAACTGTCGATCATGATGTTTCCCTCATGGTACCCCAGTATCCCACCCATGGTGGTGTTTCCGACAGAGTGGAGGGATTCTCTTTCCGGGACCTCTCCACTCTCTCGGAATTACAACAATTGACCACATCTAGAAATCATGTAGAACCTTCCTTCCCTACCCCCAACCCCGAATTTTATCCCATCATGTCCCGCACACCTGTATTGGAACAATTTCAGAATTTAGTAGAAAGGGATTTATACAAATTATCTCGAAATGTCAAAATAATGAAACATAATTTAACAAAATGTGAAAAAGTGGCTCTGAAAGAATTGTCTGAAACCAGAGATATAGTGATTCGCGGAGCGGACAAAGGTGGAGGGGTTGTTGTATTGGATTCTAAATTATATAGAAAGCTCAATATGGACATTTTGTCGGATATAAATACATACAGAGTATTAAAAATGAATCCAACACCACAATTCAAATTGGTATTATACAATCTGGTAGATTTGGGAGTAAAAGATGGCCATTTCACGTCCAAGGAGGCAGATTATATTAAAATAACTAATCCCGTCATGGCAATTTTTCATTCGCTCCCTAAAATCCATAAGAATACATTTCCTCCCCAGATGCGTCCTATTGTAGCGGGGATTGGCTCTCTCAATGAGAGACTCTGTGAGTGGGTCGATTCCAGACTTCAGCCGTTGGTCCCTCTCATCCCGGGTTTCCTCCAAGACACCAGGGATGTCCTGGTTGCCATGGACAACATCCGGTGGGAACCCGGGATGAGATGGATAACAGCTGACGTCACCGCTCTGTATTCCGTGATTCCCCACAAGGAGGCATTGATTGCCCTGAGATGGTTTTTGTCCATTTATGCCCCATACTCCGGTGACCTGCAGAACTTCATTATTTTGGTGGTGGAATATTTACTTACCCACAATTTTTTTATGTTCGATGGAGAGTATTTTCTGCAGATCACCGGAGCATCTATGGGTGCTAAATTCTCGCCTTCATTGGCAAACATATATATGTGTTGGTGGGAAAGAAATTTTCTTTTTTCTCATGACAATCCATTTGGGGAGCACATCCTGTGGTATGGCCGGTACATAGACGACCTCCTGTTTATCGGGGGGTCGTCTATGCCGACCATGCAGCAGTTTGGACTGTACCTCAATCAGAATCCTTGTAACCTCAGATTCACACTTCATAGTGAGGAACATGAGGTTAGTTTCTTGGATCTGACATTGAGAGGTGATCCTTTGAATTATAGGGTCACCACCTTAACATACCGTAAAGAATTAGCTACCAATTCGATTTTGCAGGCAACATCGTGCCACCCACCGCATGTGGTCAAGAATCTCCCGGTAGGAGAAATGATTAGAGCCAGGAGGAACAACTCCACATTGGAGCTGTTCGAAAAAGAGGCGGAGGATATATCAATGAGGCTGGGTGAAAGAGGTTACCAGACTTGGTCATTGAACCGAGCCAAGGACATTGCTAGGAGAAAAAATAGGTCTGACTTGGTATATGGCATCAAAAAGCCATTATCACAAGTTCCTAAAAATAATAGTGAAGCTAAACCCCTTGTTTTTTCCACAAATTATAGCCAAGATTTCAAACCAATATGTAAAATAATTGAGAAATATTTACCAATGGTAGTTAATGATAGCCAATATATAAAAATTTTTGAACATGGGTATAAATTTGTGTCACGGAGGGCCAGAACCATTGGCCAATGTGTTTCCCCGAGCTTGTTCATTTCTGGTGAAATCAAAAAACCAACTTGGCTGAATACCAAGGGCAATTTCAAATGTGGACATCTAAAATGTATTTGTTGTAAAATCATGAAGAATTCCAAAACCTTTATGTCCACAGTAACTGGAGAAACATTTGGCATGTCAGAATATATTAATTGCAACACGAGTCATGTGGTTTATTTAATGACATGCAACATCTGCCAGTTACAGTATGTGGGGTGCACCTCCAATCCCCTGAAGACTAGGACCAGAAAACACCTGTCGGACATCCCCCATTTCCAGACCCGACATCTTTCCATGGTCAGTAAGCATTTTGCCGAGAAACATGAGGGTGATTTTTCTGGTCTCAGCCTCCAGGGGATTGAGAGGGTCACCAATAATATTAGAGGAGGCAATATTAAGCAAAAATTATTGGATAGAGAAGTCTTCTGGATCATCAAACTTCAAACTAGGTGTCCCCTTGGTTTAAATTTAAGACAAGATGTCATTCTCCATTACTGATTTGCTGTTGTTTGTGTATGGAACTAAATATTTTTGGTCTCTCTTGGAGTTTTGGGGGGACAATTTTACATATATTTATTTTTATATACATAGACAAATTCTCTTCCCCACAATCATTTCCCGCACATGTGACAATTGATAATTAATAGTATATATATAACTGAGCATTAAACAATATTCATACCACATGTGGGGATATGTTTGAGATAATTCAACTGTTCCGTATATCCATTTGCGATCCTATTATATAATTGGAATATAATAAACATAAAAAAGAAACAAAAAATTTTTTCGAACTTATGCTTTTCATGCCCTATGGTAATATATACAGCCATATAGGTCACTTGAATTCATTTAGATTCATATGATATTATATAGGGCTATCTCTATATAGATTTTTCTATTTTTGGAAATTTCCCCCCTGTCTTTTCCTTTTCCATTTTGGGATCGCACATGTATATATGTCATCTGACATTTTGTAATTTGCTTTTGTATTTTTAGTATTAACGTATGTTTTTTTTCTACATCATTGCTTGTAATTCAAGCGTTTTAATATGTTGACTATTGTTCACATTATATGTGCGTTTTTTACTATATGTATTATACTTGCTGGATGGAGGTGAATAATGGGTTAAGCCCAGTGAAAACTCCCATCAGGGCGGACCCAATCTTTTCACCCCCATATAAGCGAGCCATTTGCACTATTGTTTTGTATGACTAAGGCTGCTGAGTGCAGCTGAAACGCGTCACCTTGTCATCACCCACAGTTACCGCTGAATAAATATTGCATTGCTTGATATCCTGCTCTGGACAACTCCATTTCTTTCCACATAAAAGGTTGGTACATAAAATGAGAAGGATTGGGCTGGGTGAAAATTTGTGCACGTGGGTAAGTAACTGGCTCAGTGATAGGAAACAGAGGGTGGTTCTTAATGGTACTTATTCTGATTGGGTGACTGTTACTAGTGGGGTACCACAGGGGTCAGTCTTGGGTTCTATTCTATTTAATATATTTATTAATGACTTTGTTAGAGGGGATGAATAGTAAAGTAGCAATCTTTTTTTTATTTTTATTGTATACCGCCCTCCCTCCCGCCTCCCTGTGTGGGAAAAAAGAAAAAAGAAAAAAAAAAGGGAATAACCAAGTTGAGGAATACCCCCATCATAACACCTATTTATAATTATGAATAACCAAACTACCATTTACCCCATACCCTCTCAAATTCTTTGTTTCTTCTTTGACTTAACTATTCTGAATCTTTCATAGTTTTTAATCCTCTCCACCAAACATAACCACTGTTCAGTATATGGGGGGGGGGTTAGGATCAATCCACATTCGTACTATTTAGCAAGCATTCCTACTTTCAACAATAGATCCTTCAAGCTCCCAAAGTCATTCATATCTCCTAATATAGCCGACTTAATACCCAAACGTATTGTCTTCATAATTTTTTTCCCCAGACATTCCTCTATATGCACCCAGAAACCTATCACCTTTTTACAGCTCCATATCAAGTGTATACAATTTGCTTTATCTTTTGAGCACTTTGGACAAATAGAGTCTTGGCTACAACCAATCGACTCAAGGAACATAGGGAAATAATATAGTCTATTATTAACTGTAAGTACTGGAATTTTTTATTCGAGGACCCCAGCACGACATTGTTCAAGATTTTTCCCATGTAGAACCTGCCTGGGGACCTATATCTCTCTCCCATTTATTTTTAATCTGATCTTGAAAGATGGATGAAGTTTCCTGAATTAAACCCTTGTAAATATTTCTCAGGGACTTCATTGTGCTCTGTGGTTGCATAATATACATAAAAAGTTTATGTGTTCCTATAATAAATTCATCTCTATCACTTGTGTATCTATCTGCTTCCCTTAATTGAAAATAGAAAAATTCCTTCCCTTCCCCAATATTATATTCTAACCTCAAATCCCCCTGATTATAGAGCTGATGTGCAAATTCAATACCCCTTTGTACCCAAAATTGCTTTTCCAAACCTCTATTAAATTCACTAAATTTGTAACTCCCCCAAATCCTCGTGCATCCAAAACTGTGTCTTATTCCACAAATGCATTTTATTTCATTCCAAACTTTATAATATATCTCAAATATTGAGAAAAATTTAAGTGAGTGCTCCCTCGGTTGTGACTCCACAATTTCAAACATGTTTCTATAATCCCTTGAGTAAAAATGTATCATAGGTTCCAAGATACTATTCTTAGTACCTTGCTTTATTTCCTTTACTTTTGCCACCAGGAGATAAAATTTTAAGTTCGGTAATGCCCATCCTCCTTTCCCTTTTGGAAATGTAAGAGATGAGTATTTTATTCTTACTTGACCCCGTTCCCATATTAGTCTATTATGAATTGCTTCTAAACCTTTAAACCAAGAATCTGGTACCCATACCGGAGCAGCCCAAATTACATACGAAATCTGTGGTAAGAAGATCATTTTTAATGCCGCCACTCGATCTGCCTGTGATAACAGTAATTTACACCATATATTTACTTTTTTCTTGATTTTTTTCCTTCAAAAGTTTAACCCCTTCATGACCCAGCCCATTTTTACCTTCATGACCTGGGCATTTTTTGAAAATCTGACCACTGTCACTTTAAACATTAATAACTTTGGAATGCTTTTATTTATCATTCTGATTCCGAGATTGTTTTTTCGTGACATATTCTACTTTATGTTATTGGTAAAATTTCACTGATATTTGCATCCTTTCTTGGTAAAAAATCTAAAAATTTCATGAAAATTTTGAAAATGTTGCGTTTTTCTAACTTTGAAAGTCTCTGCTTCAAAGGAAAATGGATATTCCAAATAAATGACATATTGATTCACATATACAATATGTCTACTTTGTGTTTGCATAAAAAAATTGACAAGTTTTTACTTTTGGAGGGCACCAGAGGGCTTCAAAATGACATTCAGTAAGTGTTTTAACCCTTTAGGTGTTTCACAGGAATAGCAGCAAAGTGAAGGAGAAAATTCGAAATCTTCATTTTTTACACTCGCATTTTCTTGTAGACCCAATTTTTGAATTTTTACAAGGGGTAAAAGGAGAGAAATCACCCTAAAATTTGTAACCCAATTTCTCTCGAGTAAGGAAATACCTCATATGCGTATGTAAAGTGTTCGGCGGGCGCAGTAGAGGGCTCAGAAGGGAAGGAGCGACAATGGGATTTTGGAGAGTGAGTTTTTCTGAAAGGGTTTTTGGGGGACATGTCCCATTTAGGAAGCCCCTATGGTGCCAGAACAGTGGACCCCCCCACATGTGACCCCATTTTGGAAACTATACCCCTCATGGAATTTAATAAGGGGTGCAGTGAGCATTTACACCCCACTGGCGTTTGACAGATATTTGAAACAGTGGACTGTGCAAATCAAAAATTTTATTTTTCATTTTCACAGACCACTGTTCCAAAAATCTGTCATACACCAGTGGGGTGTAAATGCTCACTGCACCCCTTATTAAATTCCGTGAGGGGTGTAGTTTCCAAAATGGGGTCACATATGGATATTTATTGTTTTGCGTTTGCCAGAACTGCTGTAACAATCAGCCACCCCTGTGCAAATCGCCTCAAATGTACATGGCGCACTCTCCCTTCTGGGCCTTGTTGTGCGCCCCCAGAGCACTTTGCGCCCACATATGGGGTATCTCCGTAGTCGGGAGAAATTGCGTTACAAATTTTGGGGGTCTTTTTTCCCTTTTACCTCTTGTGAAAATGAAAAGTATAGGGCAACACCAGCATGTCAGTGTAAAAAAATTATTTTTTTACACTAACATGCTGGAGTAGACCCCAACTTCACCTTTTCTTAAGGGGTTAAAGAAGAAAAAGCCCCCCAAAATTTGTAAGGCAATTTCTCTCGAGTATGGCGATACCCCATATGTGTCCCAAAACTGTTGCCCTGAAATACGACAGGGCTCCAAAGTGAGAGAGCACCATGCGCATTTGAGGCCTGAATTAGGGATTTGCATAGGGGTATTATATGCCAATGATTCCCAAACAGGGTGCCTCCAGCTGTTGCAAAACTCCCAGCATGCCTGGACAGTCAATGGCTGTCCGGCAATACTGGGAGTTATTATTTTGCAACAGCTGGAGGCTCCGTTTTGGAAACAGTAGCGTACCAGACGTTTTTCATTTTTTTGGGGGAGGGGGGCTGTGTAGGGGTAAGTGTATATTTAGTGTTTTTTACTTTTTATTTTAGGTTAGTGTTAGTGTAGTGTAGTGTTTTTAGGGTACAGTCACATGGGCAGAGGTTCACAGCAAGTTTGCCGCTGGAAGTTTGAGCTGCAGCGCAAAATTTGCGCCATCTCAAACTTGCAGCACTCACTGTAAACTTACGCCCATGTGAGTGTACCCTGTACATTCACATTGGGGGGGGGGGGGGGGGCAAACATCCAGCTGTTGTAAACTCCGAGCATGCCCTTTGGCTGTCCGTGCATGCTGGGAGTTGTAGTTTTGCAACAGCTGGAGGAACGCTGGTTTGGAAACACTAAGTTAAGTAATAAACTTTCAAGTGTTTTGCAACCAAACTTAGTGTTTCCAAACCAGTGTGCCTCCAGCTGTTGCAAAACTACAACTCCCAGCATGCATGGTCTGTCAGTGCATGCTGGGAGTTATAGTTTTGCAACAATTGCAACAGCTGGAGGCACTGAGGTAGGAAACGGACAATGTTTCCCAACTAGTGTGCCTCCAGTTGTTGCAAAACTACAACTCCCAGCATGCCCAGACTGCCCAGGCATGCTGGAAGTTGTAGTTCGGCAATATCTGAAGGATCAGATGTTGCCGAACTACAACTTCCAGCATGCTTGGGCAGTCTGGGCATGCTGGGAGTTGTAGTTTTGCAACATCTGGAGGTCCAAAGTTTGGAGACCACTGTATAATGGTCTCCAATCTGTGCTCTTCCAGATGTTAGAGAACTACAACTCCCAGCATGCCTGGACAGACTGAGCATGCTGAGATTTGTAGTTTTTCAACATCTGGAAGAGCACAGATTGGAGACCATTATACAGTGGTCTCCAAACTGTGGACCTCCAGATGTTGCAAAACTACAACTCCCAGCATGCCCAGAAAGCCAAAGGCTGTCTGGGCATGCTGGGAGTTGCAGTTTTGAAACTCTCAGAGGCAGCAGTGAGATCGCTTTACGGCGATCTCACTGCTGCCAATGAAGATGCCGCACTGCTGCCGGAAACTCACCTCCGGGACGCAGCGCAGCCGGGACCGCCTGGAGGACGTCGGGACCGCCGGGACCACTCGGGACACCGCTCGGACGGGTAAGTGATGCCGGGGGACGGGTCAGGGACACTTAGCAGAGCGGTGTGTGTCCCGATCCCCGTGATCGGGACTCACACACCGCGCTGCTAAGTATTTTCATAGCGAAACGCTGCTATCAGCTAGTCAGATTTGACCAGCTGATAGCAGCGATCGCTGGGGGGGGTGGGGGATGAAACCCCCCGTGGTCGCACGGTAAGATGGCTGGCTATCAGTGATAGCCACCATCTTTCCGGGCGCTGCGGGGTGCCGCGAGTAGCGGCAGTGATGTTCATGACGTACCTGTATGTCATGGGTCGGGAACACCTTGCCATCCATGACGTACGGGTATGTCATAGGTCGGGAAGGGGTTAATGTTTGCATCCAAAAGTAGCAATCTTTGCAGATGATACTAAACTCTGTAAAGCGGTAAACACTATAGAGGATAGTCCACTATTAAAAATGGATCTGGATAGGTTGGAGGTTTGGGCTGGGAAGTGGCAGATGAGGTTCAACAATAGGGGCATAGATGCCCACGACAAGGAAATAATTCTACCGCTGTACAAATCACTAGTCAGACCACACATAGAATACTGTGGACAGTACTGGGCACCAGTGTACAAGGAAGATATAGTGGAGCTGGAGAGGGTTCAAAGACGGGCAACCAGAGTAATACGGGGAATGGGAGGACTACAGTACCCAGAAAGATTATCAGAATTAGGGTTGTTTAGTTCAGAAAAAAGAAGGCTTAGGGGAGACCTAATAACTATGTATAAATATATCAGGGGACAGTACAGAGATCTCTCCCATGATCTATTTATACCCAGGACTGTATCTATAACAAGGGGGCATCCTCCACGTCTAGAGGAAAGAAGGTTTCTACACCAGCACAGATGGGGGTTCTTTACTGTAAGAGCAGTGAGACTGTGGAATTCTCTGCCAGAGGAGGTGGTCATGGTGAACTCGGTAAAATAATTTTAAAGGGGTCTGGATGCATTTTTGGTGAGTAATAACATTACAGGTTATGGATTCTAGATCTATAGGGGCAGAAAGTTGACCAGGGATCTATTCTGATGCCATATTTGGAGTCGGGAAGGAATTTTTACCTCTAGTATGAGGGTTTTTTGCCTTCCTCTGGATCAACTCAGTAGGGAATCATTTGGGTTATAGGTTGAACTTGATGGACTTTTTTCAACCTTTTGAACTACCGTATGTTGCTAAATCTTTGCCCCTCTAGTTTCAAACTAATAAAAGGAAGTATTTAGAGATGAGCGAACTTACAGTAAATTCGATTCGTCACGAACTTCTCGGCGCTGTAATTGATGATTTATCCTGCATAAATTAGTTCAGCTTTTAGGTGCTCCTTTAGGAGACTCTTTCCTAGGACTGTATCCATCTTTTTCAGTCCTCCGGAGCACCTGAAAGCTGAACTAATTTATGCAGGATAAGTCATCAACTGCCGAGCCGAGAAGTTTGTGACAAATCGAATTTACTGTAAGTTCGCTCATCTCTAGAAGTATTACTTTACTGAGAGAGTAGTAGATGCATGGAATAGCCTTCCTGCAGAAGTGGTAGCTGCAAATACAGTGAAGGAGTTTAAGCATGCGTGGGATAGGTGTAAGGCTATCCTTCATATAAGATAGGGCCAGGGACTATTGATAGAATTCAGAATATTGGGCAGACTAGATGGGCTACATGGTTTTAATCTGCTGACAGGATGGGGTTAAATACTAGAGAGGCGTTACTATTAAATGGCAAATTCATTGGGCCTCTTTTTGCTTTTGCTGAATGAAAGATGCTATAACTCCTATAGCTATATACTCCTGCAATATAGGAGTAAAATGCTTTCCTAATAAAACTTACATAAACTTTTCAATATGTTATATATTACGATTATAGTGTTATCTACAGATTATTATTATATTTATTATTATTTATTAGTATTACAATTATGATTTTTTGTTGCCATCAAAATATAACTTCCAATTAAAGTAATACTGTAACTTACTAGACATGAGAGGGAGGCAGGAGGGAGGGAAGTTCCTGTCTAATAAAACTTGCCTGTTCAGGAGTTGAAACTTTGGGAATGATCACTGAATGAGGCCTTTGTAGTATAGGCTTTATGCTTCTGTGAACCACAGGTTTCTCTGCAGTACATTCTGCTTCTATTTTCTACAAAGAAAAACTTTGTGAGTGTGTAAAAATCCAGAACCACATTGCATCATTCCAATCACATGTTGTATGATGTGAACTTGTTCATGTTCATACGATATATACAGTCATGGCTACAAATGTTGGCACCCTTGAATTTTTTCAAGAAAATTAAGTATTTCTCACAGAAAGGGATTGCAGTAACACATGTTTTGCTATAGAAATGTGAATTCCTTTTTTGTGTATTGGAAATAAATGAAAAAAAGGTTGGAAAAAAAAGCAAATTGGACATAATGTAACACCAAACTCCAAAAATGGTCTGGACAAAATTATTGTCACCCTTTCAAAATTGTGGATAAATAATATTGTTTCAAGCATGTGATGCTCCTTCAAACTCACCTGGGGCAAGTAAAAGGTCTGGGAAATACAAAATTCACAACTGAAAGCAGATAGAAAGGAGAAAAGTTAATTTAATCTTTGCATAGTGTGTCTGTGTGTGCCACACTAAACATGGACAACAGAAAGAGGACTTGAGAACCAAAATTGTTGAAAAAAATCAACAATCTCAAGGTTAAAATTCCATCTCAGGAGATCTAGATTTGCCTTTGTCCACAGTGCACAACATTATCAAGAAGTTTGCAACCCATGGCACTGTAGCTAATCTCCCTGGGTGTGGACGGAAGAGAAACATTGCTGAAAGGTGTCAATGCAGGATAGTTCGAATGGTGGATAAGCAGCCCCAAACAAGTTCCAAAGATATTCAAGCTGTCCTGCTCTGGGAGCATCAGTGTCAGTGCAAACTATCCATCGACATTTAACTTAAGTGAAACGCTATGGAAGGAGACCCAGGATGACCCCACTGCTGACACAGAGACCTAAAAAAAAGCATGACTACATTTTGCCAAAATGAACTTGAGTAATCCACAATCCTTCAGGGAAAATGTCTTGTGGACAGATGAGACCAAGACATCTTACCAAAAAATTGAATGAGGCCTACAAAGAAAAGAACACAGTACCTACAGTGAAATATGGTGGAGGTTCAATGATGTTTTGGGGTTCTTTTGCTGCCTCTGGCACTGGGTGCCTTGAATGTGTGCAAGGCACCATGAAATCTGAGGATTACCAAAAGATTTTGGGTCGCACTGTTCAGCCCAGTGTCAGAAAGCTGGGTTTGTGTTCTAGATCTTGTTCTTCTAGCAGGACAATGACCCCAAACATATGTGAAAAAGCACCCAGAAATAGATGGCAACAAAGTGCTGGAGAGTTCTGAAGTGGCCAGAAATGAGTCCAGATCTAAATCCCATTGAAAACCTGTGGAGAGATCTTAAAATTGCTGTTAGGAAAAGGCGCCCTTCCAATAAGAGAGACCAGGAGCAGTTTGCAAAGGAAGAGTGATCCAACATTCCGGCTGAGAGGTGTAAGAAGCCTATTGATGGTTAGAGATATCGCCAATTGTTCGCCGGCGAACAGTTCCCTGCGAATTTCGCATGTTCGCGTTCGCATCGCCGGACGAACATATGTGAAGTTCCATCCACCCCCTATACTTTAACATTGCAGTAAACTTTGACCCTGTGAGTCAGAGTCAGCAGACACATTACAGGCAATCAGCATCAGTCCCTCCCTTCCAGACCCTCCTACCTCTTGCACGGA
The DNA here is from genome assembly GCF_029499605.1 of Hyla sarda. Lineage (NCBI taxonomy): Eukaryota > Metazoa > Chordata > Amphibia > Anura > Hylidae > Hyla > Hyla sarda. Next base: position 61,339,207 of record NC_079189.1, read on the forward strand.
CGCCATTTTGGCCTCATTCAGCATGCTGCAGGCTTAGGAAGTGGAGGGTTAGAGAAGCTGCTCCTGCTGTTTAGGGAAAGCGATAGCTAGGTTGCTGCTAGGTGGTGTATTCAGGGTCCAGTTTACTCCTAAAGCACTAATGTAACATCTGCTTTAAGGACAGCAACCAAAAAAGCCCTGATCAGTCCTGGTTGGGAGGGAACCGCTGGCTAAAAGGGGTACTCCAGAATCAAACTTAAGTTCCTTCAAGCAACTATCTACTACAGTATTCAAAGGGCTGAAAGATATCAGTCCGTTAATCTTGCAACAGCTGGAGGCACCCTGGTTGGGAGGGAACTGCTGGTTAAAAGGGGTACTCCCGAATCAAACTTAAGTTCCTTCAAGCAACTAACTACTACAGTATTCAAATGGCTGAAATATATCAGTCCGTGTGTTTTGCAACAGCTGGAGGCACCCTGGTTGGGGACCACTGCATAAAAGGGGAACTCCGCTGGCAAGTTTTTTTGCTCATTGTCACACTAGTGCAAATCACATTAGGTGTGACAGTTGCGCAAATAAATAAAAAAATACCTTTTTTGGCTGTTAAATAAAATCAGCCGTCACTCTTAGTTCACGTCACAGTTGCCATTTTTCCTGCCTGCAGGGCAAATTGTGTCACCCTAGTGCAAATCACATTAGGTGTGACAGTAGCGCAAACGTAAAAAAAATATACCTTTTTTGGCTGTTAAATAAAATCATCTGTCACTGTTAGTTCACGTCACAGTTGCCATTTTTCCTGCCTGCAGGGCAAATTGTGTCACCCTAGTGCAAATCACATTAGGTATGACAGTTGTGCAAATTAAAAATACCTTTTTTGGCTGTTAAATAAAATCAGCCGTCACTGTTAGTTCACTTCACAGTTAGTGTTGAGCGGCATAGGCCATATTCTAATTCGCGAATATTCGCGAATATATGGACGAATATTCGTCATATATTCGCGAATATTCGCATATTCGTTATATCCTCGTTTTATTTTCGTATACGCGAAAATTCGCGTATGCGAAAATTAACATATGCGAAAATTCGTATATACAAAATTAGCATACGCGAAAATTCGCATATGCGAATATTAGCATATGCTAATTTTCGCATGTGCGATTTTTCGCACGCCAGTCTCACACAGTAGTATTACAGCCTTCTTTACACCACACAAGCTGGAAACAGAGAGGGATGATCACTGTGATGTGTACTGTGAAGAAAAAAAAAAAAAAAAAAAACGAATATTCGTAATTACGAATATATAGCGCTATATTCGCGAAATTCGCGAATTCGCGAATATGCGATATTCGCGAATAATATTCGAATTGCGAATATTCGCGAGCAACACTATTCACAGTTGCCATTTGTCCTGCCTGCAGTGCAAATTGTGTTACCCTAGTGCAAATCACATTAGGTGTGACAGTTGCGCAAATTAAAAAAAAAAAAAAAACTTTGGCTGTTAAATAAAATCAGCCATCACTGTTAGTTCACATTACAGTTGCCATTTTTCCTGCCTGCAGGGCAAATTGTGTCACCTTAGTGCAAATCACATTAGGTGTGACACTTGTGTAAATTTAACTAAAAAAATGACAGGCAGAGGAAGGCCACCCCGCAGGGGCCGTCGTGGTGCTGGGATTCCCTTTGGCCCTAGAATGGCCAGTGTTCAGAGGCCACGTACCCTGAACCCCCAAAGTTCTGAGGACTTAGTTGACTGGCTATCACAAGACACCCAATCTACTACTAAAGCTTCCGCTCGGAACATTGACGCACCGTCCTTCTCCTCCTCTAGCTTAGCTTCGGGCACCTCTCATGCTACCACTTGCCCGCCTGCCGCCACCACCAACACTAGCACCACAGCAGCTTTACTTGATCCGTCAGAGGAGTTATTTACACATCAGTTTGAAGACATGAGTAATGCACAACCATTATTGCCAGAGGATGTAGTTAACAGGGATATGTCTCAGTCAGGCAGCATTACACACATGGACATACGGTGTGATGATGATGTTGTACCCGCTGCTGCTTCCTTTCTTGAGGTGTCAGATAGCGGTGAAGGTGTTGATGATGATGATGTGTCCGTGGATGCCACGTGGGTGCCCGCTAGAAGAGAAGAAGAGGGGGAAAGTTCAGAGAGGAGACGAGTTGGAAGCAGGGGGAGGTCGTTGCAAGGAGCTAGTGGCACAGTCAGACAGCTTGCATCGGCACCCGGGGTCAGCCAGACGGGACGCCAATCAACGCATGCTGTTGCCACCACCAGGATGCCGTCATCGCAGAGCTCAGCAGTGTGGCATTTTTTTTGTGTGTCTGCCTCTGACAACAGCGAAGCCATTTGCAACCTGTGCCTGAAGAAACTGAGTCATGGGAAGTCCAACACCCACCTAGGCACAACTGCTTTGCGAAGGCACATGATGTCACATCACAAACGCCTATGGGATCAACACGTCAGTACAAGCAGCACACAAAGTCAAAGCCGCCATCCTCCTCCTGGTCCAGCATCTTCAGCCAGGTCAACAACTGCTGCCCTCCTTGCCCCCTCTCAACCATCCGCCTCTCCGTCTCTCGCCTTGAGCAGTTCCTGCTCATCTGCCCACAGTCAGGTGTCTGTGAAGGAGATGTTTGAGCGCAAGAAGACAATGTCTCAAAATCACCCCCTAGCTCGGCGTCTGACAGCTGGCTTGTCGGAACTGCTAGCCCGCCAGCTTTTACCATACAAGCTGGTGGAGTCTGAGGCCTTTAAAAAATTTGTAGCCATTGGGACACCGCAGTGGAAGGTACCCGGACGAAATTTTTTTGCACAAAAGGCAATCCCCAACCTTTACTCCATTGTGCAAAAGGAAATTATGGCATGTCTGGCACACAGTGTAGGGGCAAGGGTCCATCTGACCACTGGTCTGCAAAGCATGGTCAGGGCAGGTATATCACCTACACTGCTGATTGGGTAAACCTGGTGATGGCTGCCAAGCATGGAATGCGTGGCTCTGCAGAGGAGTTGGTGACACCGCCACGACTTGCAGGCAGGTCTGCTGCCACCTCCTCTACTCCTCCTGCTCCATCCTCTTCCATAACATCCTCGGCCGAGTCCTCTTCCACTGCTGTGTCTTGCTCCACATCACCGGCACTTTCCCAGCTCCACAGGTGCTATTCCACATCCTGGATACGGCAGTGTCACGCCATCTTGGGGTTGACTTGCCTCAAAGCGGAGAGTCACACCGCACCAGCGCTCCTGTCGGCCCTGAACGCACAGGTGGACCAGTGGCTTACTCCGCACCAACTGGAGATCGGCAAGGTGGTTTGTGACAACGGAACAAATTTGTTGGCGGCATTGAGGTTGGGCAAGTTGACACATGTGCCGTGCAAGCCATGCATGGCACATGTGTGTAATCTGATTGTACAACGCTTTGTGCTCAAGTACCCAGGATTACAGGATGTTCTGAAGCAGTCCAGGAATGTGTGTGGCCATTTCAGTCGTTCCTACATGGCCATGGCGCATTTGTCAGATATCCAGCGGCGAAACAATATGCCAGTGAGGCGCTTGATTTGCGACAGCCCGAGACATTGGAATTCAACACTCCTAATGTTCGACCGCCTGCTCCAACGAGAAAAAGCAGTCAACGAATATTTGTATGACCGGGGTGCTAGGACATCATCTGCGGAGCTGGGAATTTTTTTACCACGTTACTGGAGGTTCATGCGCAATGCCTGTAGGCTCATGCGTCCTTTTGAGGAGGTGACAAACCTGGTCAGACGCACCGAAGGCACCATCAGAGACATCATACCGTTTGTTTTCTTCCTGGAGCGTGCCCTGCGAAGAGTGCTGGATCAGGCAGTAGATGAGCGTGAAGAGGAAGAGTTGTGGACACCATCACCACCAGAAACAGCCTTATCAGCATCGCTTGCTGGACCTGCGGCAACGCTGGAAGAGGATTGTGAGGAAGAGGAGTCAGAGGAGGAATGTGGCTTTGAAGAGGAGGAGGAAGACCAACCGCAGCAGGCATCCCAGGGTGCTCCTTGTCACCTATCTGGTTCCCGTGGTGTTGTACGTGGCTGGGGGGAAGATTATACCTTCCCTGACATCACTGAGGACGAGGAACGGGACATGTGTAGCTCAGCATCTGTCCTTGTGCAAATGGGGTCTTTCATGCTGTCGTGCCTGTTGAAGGACCCTCGTATAAATAGGATGAAGGAGAACGACCTGTACTGGGTGTCCACGCTACTAGACCCCGGTATAAACATAAAGTGCCTGACATGTTACCGCATTACAGCAAGGCGGAAAGGATTCAGCAGGTCCAAAATAAATTAAGAAGTATGCTGTAGCAGACTACCTGGCCTTAACCGCAGATTTCGACACTCTGAGGAGCGATGAACCCCTGGACAACTGAGTGTGCGGGCTTGACCTGTGGCCTGAGCTATTCCAATTTGCGCTCGAACTTCTGGCCTGTCCCGCTTCAAGTGTCCTGTCAGAAAGGACCTTCAGTGCAGCAGGAGTTATTGTCACTGAGAAGAGGAGTTGCCTTGGTCAAAAAAGTCTGGATTACCTCATCTTTCTTAAGATGAATGAGGGATGGCTCCCGAAGGGACTGACACTGGACGATATGTTTGACTGAACAAGGCCTGATCAGATGACCTGCCTTGGCCTAAAAATGGTCGACACGCTGCTGTATTTGAACTCTGAATGCCGGATGACTTGCGTGACTTATCTGCCACCAACTAGGGTTCAAGCTGCAATGTTTTAGGGCACTTTCTGCCTGGCAAAACAAACAGAAATTTTCAGGCCTCTGCTGCTGCACTTGTTATGGTGCTGCAATTTTTATGGCCGCTGCTACAGCTGCAACAATACCAAATTTTCCTGCCAGGTGTACATGCCTAATTTTTCTGGCCTCTGCTGCTGCACTTGTTATGGTGCTGCAATTTTTCTGGCTGCTGGTACAGATGCGGCTGCGACAATACCCAATTTTTCATCCATGTATACATGCCTAATTTTTCTGGCCTCTGCTGCTGCAATTGTTATGGTGCTGCAATTTTTATGGCCGCTGCTACAGAAGCGGCTGCAACAATACCAAATTTTTCAGGCATGTGTACATGCCTAATTTTTCAGGTACTCTCTGCTGACATCTCTGTCCATTTTTGCAACCGTGGATATTAGATGTATGCTAAGGGTAGCATGGTGGCTCAGAGGTTAGCACTGCTGCCTTGCAGCGCTGGGGCCTTGTGTTTAAATCCCACTATGTGCTGCCTCAAGGGGGGCTCTAACTATGTGCTGCCTAATATGGGGGAATCTTATGTGCTGTCTAAAGGTTAGCTCTAACTATGTGCTGCCTAACATGGGGGAATCTATGTGATGCCTAAAGGGGGGATCTAACTATGTGCTGTCTAAAGGGGGGCTCTATGTGCTGCCTAAAGGGGGCTAAAGCACGTTATTCCAAACCATTTAGGAATAATAGGTGATTTATGCCCTTTATGGTTTAAAACCAGACTCTGCATCAACTATGTAATTTTCCATGGCAGTTTTGCCATGGATCCCACTCCGGCACGCCACAGTCCAGGTGTTAGTCCCCTTGAAACAACTTTTAAATCACTATTGTGGCCAGAAAGAGTCCCCGTGGGTTTTAAAATTCGCCTGCCCATTGAAGTCAATGGCGGTTCGCTGGTTCGCGAACTTTTGCGAACGTTCGCGAACCGAAAATTTTATGTTCGCGACATCACTATTGATGGTTATAGGAAGTGACTGATTTCAGTAATTTTTTCCAAAGGGTGTGCAACCAAATATTAAGTTAAAGGGGTTGTGCGCTTCCCTGACTTTCGGAGCTCTGCTCACAGCGTCCGGAAGTTCATTACTCCGAACGCTGTGTGCGGGCTTCCGTGTTCGCAGCCGCCGGGCATGATGTCACGTCCCTCGTGACGTCTCGCCCGCCCCCTCGTGACGTCTCACCCGCCCCCTTAACGAAAGTCTATGGGACTTTGGTAGAGGGGGCGGGAGTGATGTCACGAGGGGGCGGGTGAGACATCACGAGGGGGCGGGTGAGGGGCAGGGCGTGACGTCACGCCCGGCGGCCGCGAACACGAAAGCCCGCACACAGCGTTAGGAGTAATGAACTTCCGGACGCTGTGAGCGGAGCTCCCAAAATTAGGGCAGCGCACAACCCCTTTAATGGCGGCAATAATTTTGTCCAGCCCATTTTTGGAGTTGTGTGACATTATGTCCAATTTGCTTTTAAATTAAATTAAATGGCCACACTTGAAGGGTAATAATTAAATAATTTAAATATTTACACAATGCAGTCACTCTAACACAAGCAATACTTATTAACAAGCATTCCTAGGGGCACTTATTTGCATAATGAAGGTGGTACTCGGTTACTGGTCCAAATTGTGTTATATTTTTAATAGTCCCAAATGTATTTTTAATCTGTCCCAATGTAGAATTTCTTTCTAGAATACTTACTGAATTAGGGGACAAGTCATTCTGCGCTGACAGTGGTGCTGGGTTATCATAATCATAACTCATACTTCCATCCACAGACCCATATGAGGGCTTGTTTTTTTGTGTCACCAATTGTACTTTGTAATGACATCACTTATTTTACCATAAAATGAACGGCGCAACCAAACAAATATTATTTATGTGGGAAAATTGAAAAGAAAACCACAATTTAGCACATTTTGTAAGGTTTTGTTTTCATGCTGTACACTTTCCGCTAAAACTGACATGCTTTCTTTATTCTGTGGGTCAATACGATTAAAATGATACCCATGTTATATGCTTTTCTATAATTGTACCGCTTAAAAAAAATCTCAAACCATTTAAACAAAATTAGTATGTTTGAAATTGCCCTATTTTGACCACTTATAACTTTCTCATTTTTCCGTATATGGGGCGATATGAGGGCTAATTTTTTGCGCCATGATCTGTAGTTTTTATCAGTATCACTTTTGCTTAGGTTTTACTTTTTATTCATTCATTTTATATCATATTTTTGAATAAAATGTGACAAAAAAGCAGCAATTTGGGACTTTTTTTTTTTTACGTTTACGCTGTTCACCGTACGGGATAATTAACAATATATTTTAATAGTTCATACTTTTACGCACTCGGCGACTATTCATTGCAATCAGTTGATTGCTAATACTGTGCAGAGCTTTTATATAGGACACAGCACTGCTAAGTATTATTGGTGATCTTCTGCTCTGGTCTGCTCGATCTCAGACCAGAGCAGAAGACCCCGGGAGACGGCCGGAGCAAGGTGAGGGGACCTCCGGCCGCCATGCAGGATGATCGGATCCCTGCGGCAGCGCTGCGGGCGATCCGATCGTCCATTCAAACTACCGCAATGCCGCAGATGCCGTGATCTGAATTGATCACGGCATCGGAGGGGTTAATGGCGGACATCCGCGCAATCGCGGATGTCCGCCATTACCGGCGGGTCCCTGGCAGCTGATATCAGCCGGGACCTGCTGGGCATGACGTGAGCACCGCTCCGGTGCTCGCGATCATGTCGGCGCGTAAATGTAAGTAATGGTGTGCTAAGTACCACGTCACCATGACGTCCATTTACGTCCATTGTCGTTAAGGGGTTAAAGAGGTTATCTTATTCCTTTAATATTAGTGTTACATATTGGCCTAGATATACTAAAATTGTGTAATTTTTAGACAAACTTAGACAGACAAATGTTCAAATGCGCCTGAATTATCACAGTGTATCAGGCTAATATATCTGGGGCATTTGAAGACTACCTAGTTTAAAGGGGTACTCCGGCGCTAAGACATCTTATCCCCTATCCAAAGGATAGGGGACAATATGCCTGATCCCGGGGGTCCCGCTGCTGGGGACCCCCGTGATCTTCCACGCCGCACCCAGTTAAAATCAGCCCCGGAGCGTGCTTGCTCCGGGTCTGATTACTGACAATCACGGGGACGGAGCATAGTGACGTCACGGCTTCGTCCCCATGTGACCTCACACTCCGCCCCCTCAATGCAAGCCTATGGAGGGGGCGTGACACGCTCCGGGGGCTGATTCTAACGGGGTGCGGTGTGGAAGATCACGGGGGTCCCCATGGCACATCTAATGCAACACCCTTTCCCCCCAAAAAAAGCAGTTCCTTTTAAGATGCGACACTGTGTGACAACTAATAGTTGGTGTGAACATTGATTGGACAGTGAAAGACCACAACAGATGCATCAAACAGCCTGAGCCACTGTAATAGATGTGGCACATTCTTAGACTGTCTAGTCTAAGGTTATAGGGGGAAATTTATCAGGAAAAGTTAGCTAGCTGCCCATGAAAACAAATCAGATCGCTTCTTTCATTTTTAAAAAGGCCTCTGAAAAATTTATGACACAATCTGGTTGGTTGCTATGGTTGATCCACTTTTCCTGCACACAAGTTTTGACAAATCTTTCCCAATGTGTCTAAGAAGTAGACGGTTTTAGTAAATCTGAGCCAATGTTTTTAGGAGGAGGATAAGTCTTTTCTTTTTATGTTTCTCACTCCTTTTGAATCCACTTTTGGCTTGGGCTCCAAAAATTGCACCAAAAACTGTTTGGAAACGCTCCCATAGACATTTTATTTGCAGTACTTTTTTCCCCCCTGAAAATGCCACAAAAATGTCACCTTTTTTTGCATGAGGTAGTATTAACACAATGGTCGAAATGTATCAGTCTGTCCAAGCCTGATATTGACCAATCACTGCTTAGCTTTGGTTTATTAAAATGAGATGTGATTGGTTGCTATCTGTCTGTGATACAAATGTGTGAGTTTTATCTCAGACAGACTGCTAAATCTGTGCCACTGTGTATAAGTATATGCTTTTTGTGACCCATGACATTTTTTTCCCGGCTTTTTACCTTGTTTGAAACTACCCTTTGGGCCTAATACACTGATCAAAAAAATAAAGGGAACACTTAAACAACACAATCACACTTCTGTGAAATCACACTGTCCACTCAGGAAGCAACACTGATTGACAATCAATTTCACATGCTGTTGTGCAAATAGAACAGGCAACATGTGGAAATTATAGGCAATTAGCAAGACACCCCCAATAAATGAGTGGTTCTGCAGGTGGTGACCACAGACCACTTCTCAGTTCCTATGCTTCCTGGCTGATGTTTTGGTCAATTTTGAATGCTGGCAGTGCTTTCACTCTAGAGGTAGCATGAGACAGAGTCTACAACCCACACAGGTGGCTCAGGTAGTGCAGCTCATCCAGGATGGCACATCAATGCAAGCTGGGGCAAGAAGGTTTGCTGTGTCTGTCAGAGCATGGAGGCTCTACCAGGAGACAGTCCAGTACATCAGGAGATGTGGAGGAGGCCGTAGAAGGGCAAAACCCAGCAACAGGACCTCTACCTCCACCTTTGTGCAAGGAGGAGCAGGAGGAGCACTGCCAGAGCCATGCAAAATGACCTCCAGCAGGCCACAAATGTGCATGTGTCCACTCAAACAGTCAGAAACAGACTCCATGAGGGTGGTTTGAGGGCTCAACATCCACAGGTGGGGGTTGTGCTTACAGCCCAACACCATGCAGGATGCTTGGCATTTGCCAGAGAACACCAAGATTGGCAAATTTGCCACTGGTGCCCTGTGCTCTTCACAGATAAAAGCAGGTTCACACTGACCCCGTGTGACAGACGTGACAGAGTCTGGAGAACATTATGCTGCCTGTAACATCCTCCAGCATGACCAGTTTGGCGGTGGGTCAGTAATGGTGTGGGTGGCATTTCTTTGGGGGCCGCACAGCCCCCCATGTGCTTGCCAGAGGTAGCCTGACTGCCATAAGTTAATGAGATGAGATCCTCAGACCCCTTGTGAGACCATATACTGGTGCTGTTGGTCCTGGGTTCCTCCTAATGCAAGACAATGCTAGACCTCATGTGGCTGGAGTGTGTCAGCAGTTCCTGAAAGAGGAAGGCATTGATGCTATGGACTGGCCCGTCCGTTCCTGAATCCATTTGAGCACATCTGGGACATCATGTCTCGCTACATCCACCAACGCCACATTGCACCACAGATTGTCCAGGAGTTGGCGGCTGCTTTAGTCCAGGTCTGGGAGGACATATCTCAGGAGACCATCCGCCACCTCATCAGGAGCATGCCTAGGCGTTGTAGGGAGGTTATACGGGAACATGGAGGCCACAAACACTACTGAGTCTCATTTTGACTTGTTTTAAGGACATTACATCAAAGTTGGATCGGCCTGTAGTGTGGTTTTCCATTTAGATTTTGAGTGTGACTCCATATCCAGACCTCCATGGGTTGATAAATAAACATATATTCATAAATAAAGTTTTTATATTTCTCTTGTCTTACATGGTCTGCTCTGTTGTCTTTATTAGCCCAACTTCCTGTCTAGTGTATGTCTTAAAATGAACTTTCTGTTCCTTCTGTACACTGTAGCCAGGAATTCAGATGTGGCTGGGGTTATAGTCAAACATATGTAGTGGGAGGGTGATAGATTTGGCTGAATTCCCAACCAAAGTGTACAACATAAACAGGAAGTCTGTTACAGGATGTACAATAGGCAGGGATTTAGGCTCATGAAGACAACAAAGCAGATAGTTTGCAAAAGAAAGCAACCTCAGAAAGATAGTAAAATAATTGTGTTTACAAATAAATGTAAACAGTTGAAAATAGGTTTCATCATCTGAAAACCCCTTAAATATGAGTCCAGGATACACCAACATTTTAAAGAGTATATAAAACACCAGTATAGATAAATTAATACTGGTGCAACAAGTGTGTTTTTAAAATCAATGATTTATTCTTTGCTAATTAGTAAATACCTTGCAGACAGAGGCAAAAAAAAAGTATTTCCCACAGGATCACCGAGTATTGCCGTATGTTGCAAATGTTCCTTTTAGACCAAAAAAAAAAAAAAATGTTTATATAATAAAGTCACTTGCGGCGACCAGCTGACCACCGTGCAATCCAGCGGGACCAGGTATGGTAGAGATGCCACCAACCGGGGCAGTCTCCTGTCCGGTTCCATTTAGTAGTGAACATCAGGACAACTTTACCAGATCCGGACAGAACCGAATCCCAAACATCAGGACCAGAACATACTCTGCTATTCGCAAGTAGCGAAACAAACAACTAGATACAGAGGGAGTATATACCAAATAAGTCAGCATGTCTCTTATGACATATATTTATACACAGAAAGAACATCAAATCTAAATTTGGAAAACAAAATACACCTCCTGCTCAAATAACATGGTCACTAGCACCTTGGAAAGAACTATATAATACTGGGTAAGAGACTGTGAACGCGACAGTATTCTTCAACTGTGTATATACTGCTCCTTTTAAATAAGACTATTAACATTATTTATTTTCCTATACATGTACACACTTATGGTCTGCATGCAGAAGTCTTCATCCACAAACAGATCAAGTGACCACTATTAGGTGGGTACATTGCACTCTAGGTCTACTCATAGAAACCCATTTTTATCACACTTTATTATATGAATAATTTATTTTTTATTTTTATGTCTATCAGGAACATTCGCAACATTTACCAATCCTGTGGGAAATACTTTTTTTTTGCCTCTGTCTGTGCAATATTAGAGGTATTTATTAATTATCAAAGAATAAAACATATTGATTTTTAAAACACACTTGTTACGCCAGTATTTTATATAACTTTCTATTATATATTATATTTATTTATTTGATTATGTATGGGTAACAGGGACCCATAATTATACCAGGCAACAAAACCAAAATACATATATTCTTTTTTCTGAGATATTCCCCACTACCCACTTCATAGGAGCACTAGTGAATAAGTTACACTATAAATCTATCTCCTTCTTTGTAGGACAGTTGCTATACAAATAGGAGTTATGGGAGCTATACCTCTATGTACAGCACGCATGAATAAAACCTGCTTTACAACATTTAAAACGTGGTGAGTGCAACAATTTTTTTCTATCTTCATTTTTTTTTATACAAATAGGAGTTATTTCACATGTTGCTTTATTTTGTATATTTACCAGTCCTACAGTTGTGCTCGCCTGGTGACTTTGCATTGAGCTGTTATCATTACATGGACTTCGTGAACATATTTTGGTAAGTGCAGTTGATTCAGTTTTCTTCTGCAAAAACAGAGAAAGACTGTCCCTTATAAAACAAGGCAGAGAAGAGATGACGTGCACAGCAGATCAGTAGTGTACATGTCTTATTTTATATTTATTTATGCCTTCGGCTAGCCAATGTGCTAACCGATGTCTAAAATCTATGGCATGAGGTCGGCATTTGATTTAAAGGGGTATTCCAGGAAAAAAACTTTTTTTTTTTTTATATATATATATATATCAGCTGGCTCCAGAAAGTTAAACAGATTTTTAAATTACTTCTAATGACACGTGTCTCAGGAACCGCCCAGTTTAGAAGCAAATCCCCATAGCAAACCTCTTCTAAACCGTGCGGTTCCCGAGACACTTGTCATCAGAGAGCACTTAGACAGAAAAGAACAACCTTAACTTCAGAAGCTCATAAGTACTTAAAGGATTAAGATTTTTTAATAGAAGTAATTTACAAATCTGTTTAACTTTCCGGAGCCAGTTGAGATATATATATATATATATATATATATATATATATATATATATATAAAAGTTTTTTCCTGGATAACCCCTTTAAGATGTGGGACCACAGAAGTTGGCCATGCCAGTAGAAAATTCCCCTTACTTACCTCTGTACTCAGTTTGGTGGCAATATTATTTGATAGAATAGGCCGACTTAATTCACTTCCAGGACTTTTGTGAATTTCGTGGGTAGTTGATGTATTTCCTAGAAACATACATGAAAAGCCATTGGTTTGTTTATCAGATATAATTAGTAAAGCTGAACAGTACAATAACAGAAATATCAACAATGTAATAGAACAGCAAATGTTCTTAAAAGATAATTTATAATTTATGTTCAATTTTACTATTAAATGGGAATTAAGGGGGTACTCCAGTGGAAAACAAATTATTTCAAATCAACTGGTGCCAGAATGTTAAACAGATTTGTAAATTACTTCTATATAAAAATCTTAATCCTTCCAGTTCTTATTTATTACTTGCTTCTACTTTGGACAGTTCCTGACATGGACAGAGGTGGTAGCAGAGAGCTCTGTGGTCAGACTGGAAGGACTATGCAACTTTCTCTGTAGTATATAGCAGCTGATAAGTACTGGAAGGTTTAAGATTTTTAAATAGAAGTAGTTTACAAATCTGTTTGAATTTTAGTTGATTTTAAAACATTTGTTTTACACCAGAGTATGCCTTTAACAAATGAAACGTGAAACGTGTTAAAAGGATTATGGTCAGGGTTAAAGGAAAGCTGAATGAAGTAAAGTACAGAAATATTTTTAATAAAAACTTGATACAGAGTGCTCCGTACTAAAGGTTCACTTTCCAACTTGACAATGACCCTTTGGTTGTCTGCTGGCATGCTGGGGGTTTTAGTTTTGTAGCAGCTCGAGGCATACTGGTTAGGAAACACTGACCTAAGCACACAGCCAAGACATTTTAGGAACGGCTTAGGGAGACTTCTGTGAATGTCCTTCAGTGGCCTAGTCAGAGGCCTGACTTGAACCGAGTAGAAAATCTCCTGAGAGACTTAAAAATGGGTTCATCCAACCTGACCGCTTGTTAGGATCTGCATAGGAGAATGGCAGAAAAAGCCCAAATCCAGGTGTGATAACCTTGTGGTCTCATCCCCAAGAAGACTGGAGGCTGTAATCTTTGCCAAGGGGGCCTTCGACTAAGTACAGAGTAAAGTGTCTGAATACTTATGTCAATGTAATATTTTAGTTTATCCTCTTTTAATAATTTTAATAATTGTTAGATTTCTAACTTTTTAATTATTTCTTTTATTTGTGTCTATTTTACCACAAGACAGCAGCATAAAAAGATGCATGGTACATATATTTTCCATCTAAAATAACAAGTCTCGGACATGTTTTCTTATAGCTCTGTGTTGGGCCATTCTTCTGTTCTTTGTGCTAGAAGTGTGTGACTAAATAACCAACTGGGTGTTGCCATCAGGTGAGTGCCCCTATGCTGTCTAGCACTGGCAGCGTTGATTGAATAGTCTCACACAATGTAGGGAAATGCCCCTTTGCTGGCAACACCCAGTTGGCTAATTAGTCATGCATTTCTAGTAAGAACAATAGAGGAGTGTCATCACACAGAGCCATAGGAACATATGCTGGAGAAATGTTTAATGTGGAATTCAGGTATATACTAAAGCAGACAAGCCACGAGAGGCCACAGGTCAAATTTAAATCAACTTTGCTCTTATAATAAGTACAATTTAACCTTTTTTGACTATACTCCGACTTTGACAGAACATTGTAAGCAAACCTACATTGTCTTAAACAGCCATGATTTAAAATTTTGTATCAGAGATTTGCAGCGATACGATTCTCTGGGGTGCACAAAATAAGTTTGGCATAGGTTTGGCACTGCCTGTTACTTGCTTCATGCCACCGCTACAAAGTTGGGCCCTCATGCCAATTCACAGACATACTAGTGAGAAAGCTCCTCCTACGAGGTCCCCCTGAACCACCTAACCTAGTTTCCTGCACTATGCTAGTTTACCACTCTTTTTACTCCTGATCAGTAAAAAGATAGGTACATCAGTGCAAACGGACTTAGTGGAGAACAAAGTGGCAATCTTTTGTTCACCACAAATGTATGTACATAACATAGTAACATAGTAACATAGTTCATAAGGTTGAAAAAAGACCAGAGTCCATCAAGTTCAACCTATAACCCTAATAAGTCCCTATTGAGTTGAGTTGATCCAGAGGAAGTCAAAAAACCCTCATACTAGAGGTAAAAATTCCTTCCCGACTCCAAATATGGGAGTCAGAATAAATCCCCGGATCAACCTTCTGTCCCTATAAATCTAGTATACATGACCAGTAATATTATTACTCTCCAAAAATGCATCCAGACCCTTTTTGAACTCTATTACAGAGTTCACCATGACCACCTCCTCCGGGAGAGAATTCCACAGTCCCACTGCTTTTACAGTAAAGAACCCCCGTATGTGCTGGTGTAGAAACCTTCTTTCCGTAGAGGATGCCCCCTTGTTATTGATACAGTCCTGGGTATAAATAGATCATGGGAGAAATCTCTGTACTGTCCCCTGATATATTTATACATAGTTATTAGGTCTCCCCTAAGCCTTCTTTTTTCAAAACTAAATAACCCTAATTCTCCCTAGTCCTCCCATTCCCCGTATTACTCTGGTTGCCCGTCTTTGAACCCTCTCCAGCTCCACTATATCTTTCTTGTACACTGGTGCCCAGTACTGTCCACAGTATTCTATGTGTGGTCTGACTAGTGATTTGTACAGCGGTAGAATTATTTCCTTGTCGTGGGCATCTATGCCCCTATTGATGTACCCCATGATTTTATTAGCCTTGGCAGCAGCTGCCTGACACTGGTCACTACAGCTAAATTTACTGTTAACTAAGACTCCTAAGTCCTTTTCCATGTCAGTCATCCCAAGTGTTCTCCCATTTAATACATAATCCCAGCCCGGATTTTTTTTCCCCATGTGCATTACCTTACATTTATCAGTGTTGAACCTCATCTGCCACTTCCCAGCCCAAACCTCCAACCTATCCAGATCCATTTGTAACAGTGCACTGTCCTCTATAGTGTTTATCGCTTTACAGAGTTTAGTGTCATCTGCAAAGATTGCTACTTTACTATTCAACCCCTCTGCAAGGTCATTAAAGGGTACCTCTCATCAAAAAAACTTTTGATATATTATAGATTAATGTATGCAGAATAACTTTACAATTGCATGTTATTTAAAAATATCCTTCTTTCTATTTAATTTTCCACATTGAAGAAATGACCACTAGGGGTCTCCCTACCAGTCCTGGCAGCAAGCATTTCAGACTCATGCTGAAGTCCTAAACACTATGAGCTGCCAGTCTGCTTTGTTCACAAAGGAGGACACTCAGAGCTGTCAGCCTGCTTTGTTCACAGCCTGTTTGGCTGTGAACAAAGCAGGCTGGCAGCTCTGAGTGTTTAGGACTCCAGCATGAGTTTGAAATGCTTGCTGCCAGGACTGATCAGGAAAAATACAGTAGAAAGAAGCATATTTTTCATTAACATGCTATTGGAAAGTTATTCAACATTCATTAATCTAAAATATATCAAAAGTTTATTTTATGAGAGGTACCCTTTAATGAATATATTAAATAGGACAGGACACAAGACGGACCCCTGTGGTACCCCACTAGTAACAGTCACCCAATCAGAATAAGTACCATTAATAACCAACCTCTATTTCCTATCATTGAGCCAGTTACTTACCCACATGCACACATTTTCCCCCTGCCCAAACCTTCTCATTTTATGCACCAACCTTTTTTGTGGAACCATTTCAAATGCTTTGGAAAAATCCAGATATACGACATCCAGCGATTGCCCCTGGTCCAGTCTGGAGCTCACCGCCTCATAAAAGCTGATCAGGTTAGTTTGACAGAACCGATCCCTCATAAAGCCATGCTGATACGGGGTCATACATTTATTTTTATCAAGATATTCAAAAAAAGAATCTCTTAGGAAACCCTCAAACAATTTACATACAACCGAGGTTAAACTAACAGGTCTATAATTCCCAGGGTCACCTTTTGACCCCTTCTTAAATATTGGCACCACATTTGCCATGCCCCAGTCCTGGGGAACAGTCCCTGTCACTATAGAGTCCATGAATATTAAAAATAGGGGTCTGTCTATTACATTACTTAATTCCTTTAGAACACAGGGGTTAATGCCATCTGGACCTGGTGATTTGTCTATTTTGATTTTTTGTAGGCGGCACTGTACTTCTTCCTGGGTTAGACAGGTGACTTGAACTGGGGAGTTTACCTTAAAAGTATACTGAAATAACCAAGGCCCCCTTACATGGACCAATAATCGGCTCAATGAGCGTTCCTGGGATTAGAATGTCCTGCAATCAGCTAATGAACAAGAAAACTTTTGTGCAGCCATTAAAAGGATTGTTTTTGGCCACACGTCGCCCTGTGTAAATGTGTTATGCGTGGTTGACAATGATGAAGTGAATGGCAATATGAATGATTCAGAGATGTACCCATGACAACCCGTGTAAACTTAATTGGTTGTGAACTTCATAAAATCTTACATAGACAACAGTTTTTTTTACATTACATTACCTTTAAATTGAAAAATACATTTTTGTGGCTTTAAACTTCGGTTTACAGCTGGACCTAAAATAATAATGAAAAAAAAAATGACTATTTCAGAAGTTAATCTGTGTAAGGTTGTGTAAGGGCCATGGTCTATGGTTATTTAACAAATCTTATTGAAGCAATTAGAGAGGAAGTCTAATATTCTGGGGCAGTTGTATAAAGGTGTAATACAGGGGTCCTATAGATGGAGTGCGTGAAAGACTAAAACAGGGTACAAATATAAATCAAAATGTTTTTAAATATATACATAAACTCCTCCTATAATGAAAATTCTAATTACCACCCTTTCCCCATTTTCCAAATCAAATGTAAAAGAAAAAAGTAAAAATAAATATTCAGCATTTCCAAGTGCGGAATTGTCAAAACTATTAAAATATAACATGTATACCACTTGGTGAATCATGTAAATGAAAAGAATAAATAAATACCAACAGTTAGAAAAAAAAAACATTATTGAAAAAAATAAAAAATAAAACAATCTGATCTAGGTTAAATTCGTACCAATAGAAACTACAAATCACAGCACAAAGTAAATTGCCCCAATACAGCCTCCTCGCCCCCCCACAAAATGCACATGCATTTTAACACTAACTTTTCTGTGAAATATACTAAATGCTTTATGGCAGACTGAATCTTTAAATATAATAACTTGATCAAGGTGTTGATTGCTGTATCTTCA
Organism: Hyla sarda; assembly: GCF_029499605.1. Taxonomy (NCBI): domain Eukaryota; kingdom Metazoa; phylum Chordata; class Amphibia; order Anura; family Hylidae; genus Hyla; species Hyla sarda. The sequence goes on from NC_079189.1 coordinate 61,357,133, forward strand.
TTTATTACCTTTACTTGGCTGTGATTTCATAGCACATGCTTTACTGTAGCTCCAGGTAGACTAAAATGTATAACACAATTAGGTTACTTAACATATTCTTTTTTGAATGAACCAACTAATGTAAATCTGATATCTGAAAACCCTTTCTGAAGCTGAAACATTGGATCTATGCGCAATTTTAGGCCATATAATATGTAACTCTTTCACAATGGCAGATCTAGGGTTGGATAAAGATTGTGCAGATTTGTACATATCTTTGTTTCCTAAAAAATATATGTCCATGTCTTTCAAATGGGCAATGTAATTTGTATTAGCTTTTTATATAATGTAGATTTAACATTTTATGAATATTTGTAATATTTGAGGGGTGTCATAGACCCTTAGTGCACAGAACCCTGCTTGTCCTCAGTGTACAGAACCCTGCTTGTCCTCAGTGTACAGAGCCCTGCTTGTCCTCAGTGTACAGAGCCCTGCTTGTCCACAGTGTACAGAGCCCTGCTTGTCCACAGTGTACAGAGCCCTGCTTGTCCTCAGTGTACAGAGCCCTGCTTGTCCTCAGTGTACAGAGCCCTGCTTGTCTTCAGTGTACAGAGCCCTGCTTGTCCTCAGTGTACAGAGCCCTGCTTGTCCTCAGTGTATAGAGCCCTGCTTGTCCACAGTGTACAGAGCCCTGCTTGTCCTCAGTGCACAGAGCCCTGCTTGTCCTCAGTGTACAGAGCCCTGCTTGTCCTCAGTGTACAAAGCCCTGCTTGTCCTCAGTGTACAGAGCCTTGCTTGTCCTCAGTGTACAGAGCCCTGCTTGTCCTCAGTGTACAGAGCCCTGCTTGTCCTCAGTGTACAGCGCCCTGCTTGTCCTCAGTGTGCAGAGCCCTACTTGTCCACCCACACTTCCTGTATTTTGTCTCTGCACAGAAACAAACAGCAATACCTGCAGAGACAAGACATAATGTTTCCAAAAATATTCAAATATGAATGTATATACAAATAATGTTATTATGTACATTATATAAAAAGTGTTCATTTAACTAAAAAAAAATAGGTGGTGGTATGAAAATGTAAACAGATATCCTGCCTCCTGAGCCCTCACTGGAGTTGCGCTCTGGCAGTTAACAGTCAATCAATGAAGGTACCTATAGTGGGACACCCTGTGATCAACCTAATACTGGTAATACTTTTTCTAAAGCTTTTGTCGTACTAATAATAGATGCATTGTTTGCCTAACAAACTAATAAAACAAAGTGCATAATGTGCAAATGTGAATGTATCAATGGTTGAACACTTTGCCAGAACCAGGTGGGAGAAGCATGCAACTAAACACTTTTCTTACCATTTTTATGCACTGCTGTAGGAGACATACTCTATACAAGTCTATGAACCCTGTCTTGTGCTGCGACAAGCAAAACAGGGAAATAAGCGCTTAGACATACGCCCCTAGCTTCTGGTTTTATTGATCAGTGGGGTCTTTAAGGAGTAGTCCGCCGAAAAACATCTTATCCCAGTCATCCGGTGCACGCCGCGAACTCCACTCTGTACCGGATGACTGGTGGTCATGCCCCCTCCATTCATGTCTGTGGGAGGAGGCGTGCTGGCTACATACTAGCAGTCACATTCCCATAGATGTGAATGGAGGGGGTGTTGCGTGTCATCACGAACACGGAAGCTCCATGGAGATTGCGGGGTCCCCAATGGCAGGACACCTGTGATCAGACATATTATCCCCTATCATTTGGATAGGGGATTAGATGTTTTCCGGCGGAGTACCTCTTTAACACTTGTTTTTTTTTATGGATAATCAAAAAATGCTGTGTATTTATAATTCTGGCAATCAACTTGGCCCTGATAGAGGCACAGTCAGGTAAGCACACTATCAGGGCAGACCTGGAAGTCTTTAGTAGACTTGCAGCTGTCATGGAAACCCATTGACACCAGGCAATGGTGTCTCTTGGGTTGAAGACCCATAAAACCCTCTTACATGTCACAATCGTGATCTGACCATAACTAGCAGGGGCTCTCAATGTTAGACCCCCACCAATTAAACATTGATGGCCTATCATAATCAAGTTCAATGTTCAACTCTTGAAAATCTCAGTTAATAGATGAAGAAACATTAGCACTTTATTTACCTGTGGTCTCGTAGACTTTGTATTTCTGTGTACAAGATGGACAACAGGACTTAGCTGAACATTGTTACAAGTATGGTTATTTTTTTCTGGCTGGAAGTACCTTTTATCTGGAACACACACAATAATGTCTTTATATCCTTTCACTTTTTTAACCTTTTGTTATGTTGCAGCCTTGTGCTAAGAAAGTTTAAGGTTTCCCCCATCATTCTGCCCTCAATACCCCATAATGACAAAGTGAAAACAGAATGTTAGAAATCTTTTGCAAATTTATTGAATTTATACCTCCTGCCCAGCCTGAGCTGTACCTGCCGCTGTATAGCTGTTGGCACAGCTCAGCTCCACTAGAAGTACAGCTGGCAGAGTCAGACACTGCCATTTGGTATTTTTGGCGGCAAAAATGATGCACAAAAAGAGTCAATGCTATGAGAAAGATTTAAAAAAAAAAACCACACCATAGTTTCAACATGCTGCATTTTTTGGAAACTGTCAATGATCCCAAAAATGCCCAAAAGAAGGGAAAAAAATGCCAAACCCAAAAACGCAAAGTGGGTTTGGTGTTTTATAATTACCCTTTGACTCCCTGTGAACATTTGGTCACTAAAAACGCGCTGTGTGGTGGAAACCTAGCTTAATGGGAGCCCCCCCACAGCTACCTTTTAACTGTCACAGGAAACGGTATGAATACTTATGTCCAACATTTACAAACATTTCTAAAATCCTTTTTTTTCACATTCTCATTGTAGGGTATTTAGTACAAAATAATAATTTTTATTTCAGCACATGGCTGTAACTTTTCAAATGCATTGTTAAAAACAACAGCTAAGTCACCCAACTGCAGTTCATCCAAGTAATCTTCTCCCTCTATGATGGTCCGTATGCCAAGATCTATGTAAAAGGAACCCTATCTCCGTTTTATATTCTACTAGCTGAGTACCCAGCGTTGCCCGGTTCTTCCTTCCTCATCCTTGTTGGGGAGGAAAATCAACAAAGGAGGAAGCTTTTGACTTCATATCCAATCCCCATATATTGTAGTCATATCCCAAACCCATATCACGTCCCCATATGCCATCCTCATATCTCAACCTCGTATCCAGAACTCATATCTCAACCTCATATCCCGACCTCATATCCCGTCCTCATATCTCGACCTCATATCCCGTCCTCATATCCCATCCTCATATGCCGTCCTCATAGCCCGACCTCATATCCTGTCCTCCTATCTTGTCCTCAAATTCCGTCCTCATATCTCGACCTCATATCCCGTCCTCATATCTCGACCTCCTATCCCGTCCTCCTAGCTCATCCTCATATCCCGACCTCATATCCCATTATCATATCCCGACCTCCTATCCCGTCCTGCTATCTTGACCTCATATCCTGTTCTCATATCCCGTCCTCATATCCTGACCTCATATCTCAACCTCCTATCCCGACCTCTTCTCTTTGTGAGATGGGGTGTGGCTTGCAAGCCGGATTGACACATTCACCAAAAGATGCAGAGCGGAGCTTGTATAATAAGGGTGTAAGGGTGTAGGTAAGGGTTAATTTAACTATCATATCTTTTTATTTGACATATCAGTAATATGTGTACCAGGTATTGAAATATCTCGAGCTGTACGGAAGTTATGTGGGAACATACATTTCCCATTGATTTGCATGGGACAAACGAAAACCCCAACCCTCACAAATGGGGGTAGTTAAGGGTTAAATTAACTATCCTATATTTTAAGTGGACATACAAGTAACATGTGACCAAGTATTATCGAAATATCTCCAGCCTTTTGGAAGTTATGCAGCAACATATATTTCCCATAGACTTGTATGGGACTTTAAACAAAAACCCCGACCCTGGCAAATAAGGGTGAGTAAGGGTTAAATCACCTATCCTATGTTTGTTGTTGACATATTAGTAACATGTGTGCCAAGTTTCATGTTAATATCTTTAGCCGTTTGGACGTGATGCTGGAACATACACACTCATTGGCCCTTATTTACTAAGAGTGTTGTGTAGGTTTCTTTGTGGGTTTTAATTCCCTACAATTTATTTTCCACTGTATTTACTAAGGTTTCCCTACATTTTCCACTTTCCCTACACTTTGCTTTTTTTTTACACATGCTCTGATCTGTCTGGTTTTCCTCAGTTCAAATCCACCACATTTTCCGTGGAAACCTTAGTAAATATGTTTTGGGTTTTTGTGAAAATGTCGGGACCACGCCCCTTTTCAGAGACCACACCCCTTTTCCCAGTGGTCATGCCCCTTTTTCGGGTTTTCTTAGCAAAATGGAGAGTTAGTTAGTTTTTTTTCAATTCAGGTGCAAATTCTGACGCAAAATCTGGCGCAGACAGAATTTCTGGCACAATGCGACAGAATCTGGCGCACAACCCAACAAAACATGTCGGGTTTGCAATAGTAAATGAGGGCCAATGAGTTTTGTATATATAGATAGATTTGCAGACTAGACAGGGTGTTCCCTCTTCCCCCCCCCCTTTTTTTTTTTTTTTTTTTTATATTAACTTATTTCTTTTCATTTTTCATTTTAACTTTTTACTTTTCTCAAGTTAAGTAAGTAATATGACCTCTGCAGACAGAGAATTGTAACCTAACTTATGTTTGATACTGGCATATATTAGTTTGCAAATCTACATCTTCTTATAGCACCCATGGATTTGCTTTTCAGGCACACAGATAACAAAAAGCTGCCCAAAATATATTTACAATTGTGCACCTCTTAAAATATGGCACATTTTCTCCACTGTACTCTGTATTATGACCGATATATTAACTGCCACTTAAAGTAAATTCCCTTCATGGTGTGTCCTAGGGGCATAATGAAAGGGGGATATCATTAAAGGGGTACTCCTGTGGAACTTTTATTTATTTATTTTTTTATTAACTGGTTCCACAAAGTTAAACAGATTTGTAAATGATTCCTATTAAAAAATCTTAACCCTTCCAGTACTTATTAGCTGCTGAATACTACAGAGGAAATTATTTTCTTTTTGGAACACAGAGCTCTCTGCTGACATCATGACCACAGTGCTCTCTGCTGACATCTCTGTCCATTTAAAGAACTGTCCATTTAAAGAACTGCTCTGGACAGTTCCTAAAATGGACAGATGTCAGCAGAGAGCACTGTGCTCGTGATTCAGCAGAGAGCTCTGTGTTCCAAAAAGAAAATAATTTCCTCTGTAGTATTCAGCAGCTAATAAGTACTGGAAGGATTAAGATTTTTTAATAGAAGTAATTTACAAATCTGTTTAGCTTTCTGGCACCAGTTGATTAAAAAAATAAAGTTTTCCACCGGAGTACACCTTTAAAGTATCAGAAAATATCAGAAAATTCTAGAGAGAAAAAATAATTCTAGACATTAAGATATTTACCAGCATATTCTGATGTGCCATTGGATTTTGGAAATTGCCTGGTCCCAAAGTTTAATTCTCTGTCCTCATCAATATAATCATAACTTTCTTCATCCTTTATAGAAAATAAAGTATAATATGAGTGCACTATAACTTATTGATATATTCCAGGACTATAACCTATATGAAACAAAGTTGGATGTAGGCATATTATAATATAAAAGTCAAAGTACATATATCATATTGCCTCTTGCTGGGTTTTGCCACTGTTTAGGGTCTGAGTAGCCAAAAGTGGAAAGACTGCATGAAATCTGATGGAAAGCTTTAGGGTCTATTCACATGGCAGAATTTCGCCTGAAATGAAAGCCCAATACACTTCTATGAGATTCGCACTCCCGTTGACACTTCGGAAATCCCGCTTGCGTGAATAGACCCTTACTTGCAGATCCTGTTATGGCCTGGGTTGGAGATCATTGCAGACAGTGTGCAGCAAATTCTGTTTTTAAGCTGCACAGTGTATTGCACAATATAATATGTGTATCAATTGCTCATCCAGTTAGCCATATGACTGGCCATTCATAAACTGGCCACTTTATAAGATATAAAGACAAATAGCTAATCAGCCAATCACATGGCAGCAACTCAATGCATTTAGGCCTTAGACTTGGTCAAGACAACTTACTGAGGTTCAACTCGAGGATAAGAAAGGAAAAAAAGGGATTTAGTTCACTTAGAACATGGCATGTTTGTTCATGGCAGATTAGTTGGTCTGAGTATTTTAGAAAATGCTGATCTGCTGGGATTTTCATGCACAACTATATCTAGAGTTTACAGAGAATAGTCAGAAAAAGAGAAAATATCCAGTGAGCGTCAGTTTTGTGAACGAAAATAGTTTGTTGATGCCAGATGAGAATGGGCAGACTGATTTGAGATGACAGGCAACATTAAAGCATACCCGTCAGATCCAAAAAAAAAAAAAAATTTTTTTAACCCCTTAAGGACACATGACGTACTGGAACGTCATGTGTCCACTCCCGATCTATAACGCGGGGCCACGGCGTGGCCCCGCGTCATAGCGGGTCGGGCCCGGCCTCTAACAACGGCCGGGACCCGTGGCTAATAGCGCACGGCATTGATCGCTGTCAATGCCGCGCGCTATTAACCCTTTAGACGCGGCGTTCAAGTGAAACCGAAAGCATGCCGGCTAGCTCAGTGGGCTGTTCGGGATAGCCGCGGCGAAATCGCGGCATCCCGAACAGCTTACTGGACAGCGGGAGGGTCCCTACCTGCCTCCTCACTGTCCGATCGCCGAATGACTGCTCAGTGCCTGAGATCCAGGCATGAGCAGTCAAGCGGCAGAATCATCGATCACTGTTTCTTATGAGAAATCAGTGATCAATGATGAAGATCAGTGTGTGCAGTGTTATAGGTCCCTATGGGACCTATAACACTGCAAAAAAAAAGTGAAAAAAAAAGTGAATAAACATCATTTAACCCCTCCCCTATTAAAAGTTTGAATCACCCCCCTTTTCCCATAAAAAAAACACAGTGTAAATAAAAATAAACATATATGGTATCACCGCATGTGGAAATGTCCGAATTATAAAAATATATCATTAATTAAACCGCTCGGTCATTGGCGTGCGCGCAAAAAAATTCCAAAGTCCAAAATAGTGCATTTTTGGTCACTTTTTATATCATGAAAAAATGAATAAAAAGTCCTATCAATGCAAAAATGGTACCGTTAAAAGCTTCAGATCACGGCGCAAAAAATGAGCCCTCATACCGCCCCATACACGGAAAAATAAAAAAGTTATAGGGGTCAGAAGATGACAATTTTAAACGTATAAATTTCCCTGCATGAAGTTATGATTTTTTCCAGAAGTACGACAAAATCAAACCTATACAAGTAGGGTATCGTTTTAACCGTATGGACCTACAGAATAAATATCAATGTACTACGTAGAAACGGAAGCCCCCAAAAGTTACAAAATGTTTTTTTTTTTCAATTTTGTCTCACAATGATTTTTTTTTCCGTTTCACCGTAGATTTTTGGGCACAATGACTGACGTCATTACAAAGTAGAATTGGTGGCGCAAAAAATAAGCCATAATATGGATTTTTTGGTGCAAAATTGAAAGAGTTATGATTTTTTAAAGGCAAGGAGCAAAAAACGAAAATGCAAAAACGGAAAACCCCCCGGTCCTTAAGGGGTTAATATATCACGTACTATCTAATCCTGACCATGTACATCTAATATAAAAATTAGATGTACATGATCAGGATTAGGTACTGAGTGATATATTAAAAAATATATTTTTTTTTGTTGGATCTGACGGGTATGCTTTAATGTTGCCTGTCATCTCAAATCAGTCTGCCCATTCTCATCTGGCATCAACAAACCATTTTCCTTCACACAACTGCCGCTCTCTGGATATTTTCTCTTTTTCGGTCTAGCAGCTTTATTTTTTTATCTTATAACACTTTAAATTTAGCTCACTAGTCTGAATTCCTCTCAAAGGGAGGGGGCATAGCCTCACTGTGCAGGTATCCGCCCCCTCCCTCAGTATGCTGTCTGCTCACATCTCCCCTAGCATTAGCAAAACTACAACTCCCTGCTTGTCGTCACTGACAGTAGCGGGACACAAGCTGACAGTGGGAGGATATTTCCTCCAGGTGTGAGCCCTGCGCTCACAGCTGTCAATCAAGGGAGTGTGTCCATGACATAGGTGATGACGCATGGACACAGCAGGACTAGTATGTGTCCAAGCGGGAAGGGGGTCAGTTGTTTTGCTTTTTCAGTATGAAATACTGAACATTTTCTAAAGAAAGCAATTGCAAAACCTATTCATGCTTTACAACATATCAAAAGTTTTTGTATCTGACAGTGCCCATTTAACTCTAATAACCACTGTTATAACCAAGGTAGGCAGAATGCCATCTCTTAATGCACAACACATTGAACCTTGAAGCAGAGGACCACACCAGGTGCCACTCCTGTCAGCTAAGATCAGATAATTGAGGCCGCAGTTTGCACAGGCTCACCAAAATTGGACAATTGAAGACTGGAAGAGCGTTGTCTGATCTGGAGTCTCGATTCCAGCTGGGACATTAATATGGAAAGGTCAGAATTTGGGGTAAATAATATGAACCATGGATCTCTTCTGCCTTAGATCAATGGTTCAGGCTTGTGGTGGTAGTGTTATGGTGTGGGTATTGAGTATTGTTGCTGACCATGTCCCTGTCTTTATGACCACAGTGGGCCCATCTTCTGATGATACTTCCAGCAGGATAATGCACCATGTCACATCACATCATCTCATACATGACAATGAGGTCACTAGACTCCAATGGTCTCCACAGTCACCAGATCGCAATCCAATAGTTCACCTTGGGGGTGTGGTGTACAAATCTGCAGCAACGGTGTGATGTCATCATGTCCATATGGAGCAAAATCTCTGAGGAATGTTTCCAGTACCTTGTGTATGCCAAGAAGAATAAAGCCAGTTTTGAAAGAGAAAGGGTGTACAACCCAGGACTGGCAAGGTGTATCTAATAAATTGGCCATTGAGTTTACAGCTCTTTTTACAGGTGAAAATCTTCCAATAATGCAACAGGGCAACAATAGAAGTTACCATATAGGTTATTGTGGCTTTCAGATTTCCTGAGGTGGGGTATATCAGGATCATTGATGGGAAAACATACGGGTAATAATACATGAAATAAAGAATATGTTTAGTTATTATGTCCTAATTTATCTCAGTCATTGTTTTCAAAACATAACATTAGAAGCCCATTAATAGATACAAGATCTAAATGTATACATTTGTTTAAAATGGAAATGTATTATACTTCACTCATACTATACCGCCATACTATAATGGAATAATACTGCTATATAGGAACTGAATTTGAACACCAAAAAAGTAAGCAAATTACATCTCTATACAGTGACTTGATAATATTGCCATACAGTAACTAAACAATACCATAATATACTTTAGTAATTGGAAAAAAAAAACTAATACAAAATCATGAATACATTTATCTAAAATCATGAATAAATTAATTTATAATAATGATTAATTTTATTCATAATTAGAATTGCTAAATTGCTGTGTTGGTTGTTCTCAAGCTGACAAACTACTGTACTGATGAGTAACCTTGCCCTGGCATCCCACGTGCATATAGACAGGCGAGCTGGCATTTTCTACAATTTAATAAGGGAAGCCTCTTTCTTATATCTGATATGGAACAATAGTGCTATGCCTGGAGCAGAGGTTCACGTGGGAGGGAGGAATGGGGGTTAATTCCTTCTTCTCTGATAGTCTTGGGCAGTGGAAGGGTTTATGTCTTAGGGGAGGGTTATTTCAACATGCCTGGTTATCTAGGGTAATGTAGGGGGATTTTATATTGATATTTAAATACAAATTACTCTGGTTGTCTAGGGTAAAGGAGGGGTTTATTTCTGTTTCCCTGGAGGTCAAGTGTAATTCAGTCCATCTATGGTTATCTAACGATACACTTCAGAGTTGTCTGTCCCTTTCCCTTCCTACTTTCCTTCCTTTGTCCTCTCCTCCCTTTTTTCCTTTCTTCGCTCCCTTCCTCCATTCGTTTTTATTCTCTCTTAGAATAATCTTTATTTCCTCAGCTTGCTTCAGCCCTTTCTTCCCTCTTCACATGTACAGTAAAATAATTTCTTATCTATGGTGCCAGATGAGGTGTATTTGCCGACATTCCTTCCCAATACCCATTAGTTCTATTGATTAATAGTAGGAATAAGCAGAAGCCAGGTTCAGACAAGCCAGTACCAGGGCAGCAGATTGCCCTGCAGTTACAGAGCAGAACACTACAGAGGCAGATGTATGTATGCTTATCAATTATTCAGGGTCATTTAGCACACCATGAGTTAATGTTGTGTCTGCGGAGAGAACGTTCTCAGCTCTTAGTTTTAGAATCTGTCTAGAGGAAACTCTTATCTTCACTTCTGCACTATGAATTCTCCTGACAGTAGAGAACATAGGCTCTTTATTTCTATGGTACTGATATCTAACACCACTAAGTATGCGCACTGTAAAGATGTTGCATGGAGTGACCAAGTGGATTATAATCTACCCTTACATAGCCTCTTCAATGGTTATATTGCCTCTGTACCTTCATTCACCTCAGTATTAGAAGCAGTGGTGTAACCACATTCACTTAAATAGCACATGGGCCATGGCCCCTTTTAAACAGTTGATTGGCAGAGAGTGCTGGGAGTTAGATCCCTGCTTATAAAATATTGATGACCTATTAATTTGGGGAATATATTTTTTTAGTCTGTATAATAACATGAATGTGGGTGCGTGGGGACCATAAAGCGAGCTTAGGTGTTGAGCTTGCTTCATACTAGGTGAGTAACCACTGCTATCAGCAGCCAGCACTCACCATTAACCCCTTAAGGACTCAGCCCATTTTGGCCTTAAGGACTCAGACAATTTAATTTTAACGTTTTCATTTTTTCCTCCTCGCCTTCTAAAAATCATAACTCTTTTATATTTTCATCCACAGACTAGTATGAGGGCTTGTTTTTTGCATGACCAGTTGTCCTTTGTAATGACCTCACTCATTATATCATAAAATGTATGGCGCAACCAAAAAACACTATTTTTGTGGGGAAATTAAAAAGAAAAAAGCAATTTTGCTAAATTTGGAAGGTTTCGTTTTCAGGCCGTACAATTTACGGTAAAAATGACGTGTGTTCTTTATTCTGAGGGTCAATACAATTAAAATGATACCCATTATTACATACTTTTATATTATTGTTGTGCTTAAAAAAAATCGCAAACTTTTTAACCAAATTTGTACATTTATAATCCCTTTAGTTTGATGACCTCTAACTTTTTTGTTTTTCCGTATAAGCGGTGGTGTGAGGGCTAATTTTTTGCGCCATGATCTGTACTTTTTTATACCACATTTGTATATAAACAACTTTTAATACATTTTTTTATAATTTTTTTAAATAAAATGTATTAAAAAAGTAGCAATTTTGGACTTTTTTTTTTATGTTCACGCCGTTCACCGTACGGGATCATTAACATTTTATTTTAATAGTTCGGACATTTACGCACGTGGCGATACCAAATATGTCTATAAAATTTATTTTTTACGTTTTTTGGGGGTAAAATAGGAAAAAACGGACGTTTTACTTTTTTATTGGGGGAGGGGATTTTTTACTTTTACTTTTACATTTTTTTTTACACTTGAATAGTCCCCATAGGGGACTATTCATAGCAATACCATGATTGGTAATACTGATCTGTTCTATGTATAGGACATAGAACAGATCAGTGTTATCGGCTATCTTCTGTTCTGGTCTGCTCGATCTCAGACCAGAGCAGAAGACGCCGGGAGCCGGAAGGAGGAAGGTGAGGGGACCTCCGTGCGGCGTTCTGAATGATCGGATCCCCGCAGCAGCGCCGCGGGCGATCCGATCGTTCATTTAAATCGCGCACTGCCGCAGATGACGGGATCTGTATTGATCCCGGCACCTGAGGGGTTAATGGCGGACGCCCGCGAGATCGCGGGCGTCGGCCATTGCCGGTGGGTCCCTGGCTGCGATTAGCAGCCGGGATCAGCCGCGCATGACACGGGCATCGCTCCGATGCCCGCGGTTATGCACAGGACGTAAATGTACGTCCTGGTGCGTTAAGTACCACCGCACCAGGACGTACATTTACGTCCTGCGTCCTTAAGGGGTTAATGACGGACATAATTAATGTTACTATTCATGTATTTTTGTCTGATTCAGCAGTCCTTTTGTACATTTACTACAGGAAAATTAGGTGGGGACAAAACCCTGCCATTTCCTTTACCAAATCCCCTTGCCTTTGTTTCCCACAGTTATTATTATTATTATTTTTTTTTTTTTACTATGGTCAAAGATGGTTCCCAACAATTATCAAGTGACTCTTTTACAGGACAGAATCTTACATCATGGGCATGGCAGGCCTTATTTAACCTTATCAAAGAAGCCGATAAAGAGGGCAATGTTGTGCTATGGTCGGTTGACTGATACATGTGTGAAACTGAATGGCAACTTACTCTATACATCTGATATAAAGTGTGAGGCTTAATACATCTGATTCCAATTGACACAAGCTCTTTCATTACCGGAGGACCTATTAATTGTCACCTTTGATGTTGCATCACTATACTCTAATATTTCACACAATGATGGACTGACAACTGTAACCTTCTTTTTGGGGGGGTCAACAGACTTGTGGTGATAAGGACTTACTTCTAACTTCTACCTATCAAGAATCCTTCTTGGTAAGTCTATTGAACTTTGTTTTAGAACATAACTTTTTTCTATTTAAACTCAAATACAATTTGCAGATTTCTGGTACCATGATGGGTGCATGGTTTGCTCCTTCCTTGACAAACCTATTTTTGGGTTCATGGGAACCGACACATGTTTACTTATTACGGTTTTTCAAGAAGGATAAACACTGGTTTAGTTTAATTTACAATATTCTTTTTTTCTGAAAGAAGTCTAGGGAGGAGTGTCTTGAGTTTATTTCCTCCCTCAACCAGAATAATCTGAATACTTACTTGACATTGGATTGGATAATCAATTAATAAATGAACCTTTTTTGAAAAAAAGATTGCAAATAGTTTACTCCACTATTCCTCCTTCCCTCTATAACATACTTAGGAATGGGATTCCAACAGGCCAGTTTGTAAGCACTCAGAGAAATTGTAGCACGGACCATGACTTCAAGGTACAGTTCCAAAACTTTACTGATATATTTCTGAATAAGGGTTAGCCCCCAAAAATGGCATCAAGGGCTTTTTAGAGGGCTTAATGTTCTAACAGATATGATCTTCTTCAAACCTCTCAGAAAACAGACGGGGCATCCTCAATTCAGATGCCCAAATTCAGAAGTAAAAAAAACAAAAAAAAAAACAGACCAGTATTGGTTTCAAAATGAGGTCTCAATGTTTCAGTACTTATCAGCTGCTGTATACCACAGAGGACGTGGTGTAGTTGTTTCCCGTGGCAGCAGAGAGCACTGTGGTCAGACTGGAAAGTACTACACAATTTCCTCTGGAGCATACAGCAGCTGATAAGTACCGGAAGGATTACATTTTTAAATAGAAGTATTTTACAAATTTGTAGAGCTTTCTGGCAACAGTTGATTTGAAAACAATTTATTTTCCAGAGGAGTACCCCTTTAAGATCTACCCTTAGTGTGCAACGTGGTACCAGATTTCAGGGCTCATTTCCATATAGTGACTGTGACATTTTCCCCTTTGTCTCTTCTACTCAAACCTACATTAACCCTCAGGACAATAAGTCTTATTGGATCAGTTAATACATTAACTGTAAAACCTCTCATGTCAATTTTGCTGTGACTTGTCCTTGCAATAAGGTTTACATTGGTCAGGCCAGTCAGCAATTAGAAAAGGAATACAGAAACACCACCATTGTATTAGTCAAGAGAGATGCACCATCAAATCCTTCCTTCATTTGCAGCACACTGTTTGATTTTTTACTGATTTTGTACCCCAAATGGATTGAACATTGATAGATCTACAATGGATATCCACCAATATTAAGGGAAACACAGTTACTAACAAGTTGCTGCAACAAGAAGCAAGATAGATCTGTAACTTGGGAAGGACTGAATGAGGACTCATCTGGGTGAGTTGTAATGTGAATGATGGTCATTTCCTCTGCCCTGATATTTTTAGGAATAATAATTAATATAAATATCTTTTATTATAATACTTAGGCTGCATTCACACTTCGTTTTTACATTATGGGTGCCCCGGATCCGGCTGGGTGAAGGGAAAACCAGGCTCTCCCGTACCTCAGCCGGACCAGCGCTGAAATCAATTTACTTTAATGAGCCGACCGGAGTCAAACGGTTTTGTGACTCGACCTAAAACCGTATTATACTACGGTTTTAGGTCCAGTCATGAAACAGCATGCGGGCCAAAAATGAGCCAATCGGAGTCACCATTTGACTGGCTGCCGTACGGGAGAGCCTGGTTTTCCCCTCCCCCAGCAGGATCCGGCTCCCATAATGTAAAAACGAAGTGTGAATGCAGCCTTACTGTTTTGATCCTTGACTTATTTGTTTTTCCTTCTTCTTTTATCACCCTAACATTATATTTTGTCAACACTCCTAATGGGTTTATCCCTGTCATATACACTGTTATTATTTATAAACATTGATTGGGCCAGCAGAGACATGATGCAATTCATTGTTTCTCAAGGACGTTCCTCAATACCCCCAACGGGTCATGTTTTCAGGATTTCCTTGGTCTTTTACAGGTGAAACACTGATATAATTCACACCATATATCTGTGCTTTACCCCCTAGTGCACAGGCACACATGAGATGTGTTACCTCCTAGTGCGCAGGAGTGGCTCGGTGGGATTCCTTCAGGTGCACAGAAGAAGATGAAGTCCAGGGCCCTGGGCTATTTCGGGTGCACATAGGTCAGATGCATCCTTTCCAGTCAGTATACACCCGAGAGGTATTTATTGTTTATTATATGTACATATAAAGATGCTTCTTTCTTTGATATTTATAGCCCTGAGGAAATTGTAATGGCGATGATGGTGGTCCCCTTAATTTTTTTGTCTCAAACTTTTTATTTCTTTGCCAACTTGTTTTGTTTGTGTTGAACTTTTCTGAAGTTAATGGAGGATACTTTTAGTTTAAAGTCCTTCTTATATAGGTTATTACTATTTACTTTCCAGCTCTGTTATAGATGCTAATTTTAAGTCTATGGCTTTGTTTAACAGTTCTTTCTGCTGTGAACTTCTGCAAAATAGAAACATCTGCAAGTCTGCAAATTGGGTAACCACTAACCACAACTTCTCTTGAAAATCTATAACTTCTGATACAATTCCAGTGCAGAGCACTATGGGTATTTTTGTGGTTGTATCTCATTGTAGTCATTGTCATTTAAAGTTGTCCTGCTAAATTACTATTTGTCCAAGAGGGAGGGAACTTTTATTGTGATAGGGTAGCATCGTGTTCTTATCTGATCTGCTAAGTTCATGTCCAAGAAGAGAAAGGACATCTGCTTTTAAAAATGTAGCTATTTTTTATGAGAATTCATATGGCATAAATCTAAAGTACAGTAGCACTATAATCTAATTTACATTTACTGTTTAGGATAAATGGACCAGGGCTAGAGCTACCCCAAGCATTAGTTGTTTATGTTGTTTATTTTTTTTTTCCTTTTAATAGTCTGTCCCCAAGAGGGGAGATAAGACCATTTGGGGATTTCATTGTTTCATAGTTTTTTTTACAGTCTGGTTTCTTAAAGTAGCCCCAATAAGGCTAGGTTCACATCAGATATGTCGGGAAATGTCAAAGTGGCATGAACTTTAAAGCTCTTTGCTAGTAGGGAAAATGGACATTCCAAATAAATTATATATTGATTCACATACACAATGGGGGAGATTTATCAAAGGATTTAGACTGGTTTTTCCTGTCTAAATTTGTCGCACAGAAAGTCGCAGTCTAAATATGTGCGACTTTTCTGCGACTTTTGCTGTAGAGGATTTTTAGAACATGATGCATGCAAGTCTATTTTAGACTGAAATGCATTGAAAAATGCATTGGTGCTGAATTTATCAAGTGCGACTTTTGTGCGACAAGTCGCATCTGCCCAAAATACACTGAAATGTCAGACCATGTTGGAGCAGGTCTAAATGCAGTTTAAGCTGTAGACCCTGAAGTCTGAGCACAGAATTTATCAAGGGCTGTGAGACCTTTGATAAATTAGGAGCACAATAGACAGGAGACTACCACATACGCTGGTCTATAAGCATACCCAGAATAGACTAGATTAGTAAAACTTTATGTCTGCATCATCAAATTGACATGTTTTTACTTTTTGAAGACATTAGAGGGCAGGGCCGGATTAACAATGGTGCTTATGGAGCTCGTGCTCCGGGCCCCGGGCACCCAGTCAAACAAGAGGGCTCCCGGATGTCTGACATTATTTCATTTGCAGCTTTGGAGTTCTTTTCACCACACTACAATCGCCCCCCCCCCTGCACTTGGTATCTTCCCTCAGCTCCGGACTCTTCGCATCTGAGCAGGAGGAGGGGGAGGAGGGAGGGGAGCCCAGAGCTGGCTGTGAGGAAATGACAGCACTGCAGAGGCTGTGCAACATGGGGCCTGACTAAAGTAGGTGTCCCTGCATGTATATATGTGTATAAGCATGTGTGTGTGTGTGTGTGTACATATGTGTATGTCTATGTACTGTGCCTGTGTGTGTGTTACTACTGTGGATGACTATATAAAGTGCATGTGTGTGTCTATACCAGTGTGCCCCCAGTTGTTGCAAAACTACAACTCCCAGCATGCCTGGACAGCCAAAGGCTATCTGAGTATGCTGGGAGCTGTAGTTTTGCAACAGTTGGAGGCTCACTGGTTGGGAAACACTGATCTATTCTATGTGTGTATATGAAGCATGCATGTACAGTATGTAAAGTGTTAAGTAGGTGTACTGTGTATATATAATGCATGTACTGTATGTAATGTGTGCTGTGTGTATATAATGCATGTACAGTATGTAATGTGTGCAGTATGTGTGCTGTGTGTATGTAATGCATGTACAGTATGTAATGTGTGCAGTATGTGTGCTGTGTATATATCATTCATGTACAGTATGTAATGTGTCAGTATGTGTGCTGTGTGTGTAATGTATGTACAGTATGTAATGTGTGCAGTATGTGTGCTGTGTGTATATAATGCATGTACAGTATGCAATGTGTGCAGTATGTGTGTTGTGTGTATATAATGCATGCACAGTGTGCAGTATGTGTGTTGTGTGTATATAATGCATGTACAGTATGCAATGTGTGCAGTATGTGTGCTGTGTATATATAATGCATGTACAGAATGTAATGTGTGCGGTATGTGTATATAATGCATGTACAGTATGTAATGTGTGCAGTATGTGTGCAGTGTGTATATAATGCATTTACAGTATGTAGTGTGTACAGTATGTATGTTGTGTGTACATGATGCATGTACAGTATGTAATGTGTGCAGTATGTGTATATAATGCATGTACAGTATGTAATGTGTGCAGGATGTGTGCTGTGTGTATATAATGCATGTACAGTATGTAATGTGTACAGTATGTGTGTTGTGTGTGTGTGTAAAATGCATGTACAGTATGTAATGTGTGCAGTATGTGTGTTGTGTGTATATAGTGCATGTACAGTATGTAATGTGTACAGTTGTGTTGTGTGTATATAATGCATGCACAGGATGTAATTTGTACAGTATGTTTGTATGATGCTTGTACAGTATGTAATGTGTACAGTATGTGTGTTGTGGTGATGTACAATATGTACTGTGTATAGTATGTGTGTTGTAGTCTTTGTATATAATGCATGTACAGTATGTAATGTGTGCAGTATGTGTGTTGTGTGTGTGTGTGTGTATAGTGCATGTACAGTATGTAATGTGTACAGTATGTGTTGTGTGTATATAATGCATGCATGCACAGTATGTAATTTGTACAGTATGTGTGTGTATGATGCATGTACAGTATGAAATGTGTACAGTATGTGTGTTGTGGTGATGTACAGTATGTACTGTATACAGTATGTGTGTTGTGTGTATATAATGCATGTACAGTATGTAATGTGTACAGTATGTGTTGTGTGTATATAATGCATGCATGTACAATATGTAATTTGTACAGTATGTGTGTATGATGCATGTACAGTATGTAATGTGTACAGTATGTGATTTGTGGTGATGTACAGTATGTACTGTGTACAGTATGTGTGTTGTGTGTATATGATGCATGTACAGTATTGAGGAGTATTGAGGAGAACTGGGGTTGGCTGAGTGGTCTTGGGGGGAGGTGACTGAGGGATCTGTAGGAGAATTGGGGGGTCTGGGCATGACTGATGGGTTGAGGGAGGAGGGGACATAGGGGTCTGGAGGAGGACTAAGGCATTTGAGGTGACTGAAGGGTCTGGGGTGACCGAGGGATCAGGGAGGAGAAAACAGGGGTCTGGAGGAGGGGACATAGAGGCCTTGGGGGACAAAGGGGTCTGGAGGAGGACAGTAGAGAGGTGGGATTCAGCCAAACTGAGAAGAAACAGTGTGTGGCAGTATTTTCAGGGGCTTAGTGTTTGGAGGGGTTATATTCAGGGGGCATAGTGTCTAACAGGCTCATATTGATTAATTTTTCATATACAGGATAAGGATCTGCTGACAAAGTGAGGAACCAATGATGTCTGAGCATCACACTCTGCAGAGGAAGATTTAGCTGGAAGCCACCACTCCATCTGGACCGGATGAAGGAGAAAATGGAAGACAACATAGAAGACGTCACCTGTGAGCCATTATATCATTGTGTATTCTTTCTGACTAGGTGATCATGAGTGAAACTGTAGCCCAATCTTTGACTTTCCAACTGTTGCAAAACTACAACTTCTATCATGCCTAAGGCTCTCAAGACATTATGGGAGTTGTAGATTTTCAGTAGGTGGAAAGCCACTGGAACTGAGGTAATTAATGGGGGTCCCAGCAGATGGACCCCCACCAAAAATGGGCTGCATAGTCTGAAATGCCCATTCCTTTGTGAAGGCTTGTTAATTGTCATATTTGAAAACATGCACAGGGGGGTTGAGGTTTAGGGATGTGTCTGTGTTGGCATTGTTTTTTTTCAGGGAAGGGGGGCCCCATCATACTAAAGTGCTCCATCCTCCAAGCAGCCTTAATCTGGCACTGTTAGAGGGCTTCAAAGTATAGCAACAATTATCACATTTTTCATGAAAATTTTCCCCATCGCCATGACAGCACCACCTGAGAGAGGGACACCGCCCATAAGGACAGGAAACCTGAGAAGAAAAAGAAGAGTCCTCCTCTCCAGCATCAGTATGTTTCCTGTCCCTAAGGAAGCCTGAGCTGAGCAGGAGTCCCTGTCTCAGGTTGACTTTCCATAGCTGAGAGAAGGTCGCTAAATCCCTGTAGTGGTGGTCCCCCTTACCCTACATACCTTCTTAGTTGGGGAGTTAAGTCTGGCTGCACAAAGGGTTCCGGGCGCTTTGCTGGTGGGGAGCGCTTATGGCCGGTGTTGTAGTAGCGCATCTTGGGCCAGAACCTGCTGCAGGACTACAGGTAGTTGCTTGTATGTTCCCCTACGTGCACTGTTGCATAGGGGAATCCGGAAGCGGCGCAGAGCAGAGGGTCGGCAGACAGATATGACTGTCGGTCATGTGATCGGAGGTCCCGGATGTGATGTAAGAAGCTGGCCCTCGGTGTGTAAGCACTGTCTAATAGTATTTAGGCAGCCTGCACACTTCCAGAAGCCCTCCTTGTGGTAGCACAGCCAGCTATCAAGTTGGCAGCAAGTGTTCCTGAACAGCGGTCAGCATGAGTTCAACCAAGGAGGACCCCAAACGTAATTCAGCTAAAGTTGCAGCCAAAACCCCGTCTACGGTACCACCAACCACCTGAGTGAGTGTATCCATACCTTGTTTTCTTTATGGGGTCATTAATGCTAGATACGGTTTATTTTCTAGGGTGATGTTCCTTTAAAAATCTTCAAAAAAGAAGCATTTGGAATGTAATACTTGTAATACCTGTAAATCAAAACTTCCCCAGGGTTATGACAAGCAGACCTGTGCCGCTTGTGTAGTAAAAGTATTTTCTGCAGAAGTTCAATCTTTACTAACCTCTATGCAAGAAATGATTAAAATGGAGATACAAAATTCCCTGAAAGGGAAAGTACTTCTGTTTCTACCCTGGTGTCTGCTTGCCAAACCCCTGAATCCCCTGCAGCTATATTACCATCTGCCGTGGGGTCAGAAGAAAAAGGGATTATAGTAGATTCTGGAGAATGAGAGGATGAGTCTTCTTCTTCTGAGGACACTATGTCTGGAAGACCGTTTTTCTATCTGAGGATACAGAAGGACTTATTAAAAATGTCCATATGGCCATGAATATAGAGGATCCGAAGAAAGTTAAAACTATCTAGGATATAATATTTGAGGGCCTTGAACCAAGGAAGCACAGGGTTTTTTCTGGTCCACGAATGCATTTCTGGTCTCATTAAAAAAAGAGCGTGAATACCCTGATAAGAAAGCTTTTTTTTTTCCAAGGCTCTAAAATGCAAATATCCCTTTGATGATAAGGATCTTACTATGTGGGAAAAAGTTCCTAAGAGATGTATCAATCCAAAAAATTCCTAGGAAAGGGGCTCTTCCCTTGGAAGATTTGGGGGTCCTTAGGGATCCTATGGATAAAAAATCTGAATCTTTCTCGAGAAGGGCCTGGGAAGCCTCAACTGCTTCCTTCAAACCAAATGTGGCAGCTTCATGGGTTTCTAGATCCATGTTACTATGAATCGATCAATTGTCTATGGATATCCAGAACAAAGTTCCCCATGAACAATTAATATATTCTATACCTTTAATAAAAAAATCTGCAGCTTTCTTAATGGATGCTTCCTCAGATTCCTTGAAGCTGTCTGCAAGGTCGGCCACTTTAATCAAATTCTGCCCGCAGAGCCCTTTGGCTTAAAACTTGGCAGGGGGATGTCACCTCTAAAAATGTTCCCACCCGTGCAAGGGAAATTTGCTTTTTGGACCGGCCTGTCTTAAATTTTGGACAAGACAGGTGACAGAAAGAAAGAGTTCCCTCTCCAGCCACCCTTTAAAGAAAACAAGCCCTACCCTTCAAATAAAAAGTCTAGGGGTCAGGGCTGTGAAACTGGGGAAAATTCTAGGTGGTGTTTTCCCAGGGGTTCAAAAGGTTATCTCTTTAACCAGTCCGCCTCAACCTCCAGAAAACCAGGTCAGCAATGACACTTTAGATCGAGTCGGCGGTAGACTGAGAAATTTCTTCATCCACTGGGAACAAATTTCCAACAGTTCTTGCGTATTAAATACCCTAACAAATGGATTAACTTCTGAATTTCTCAGCCTCCCTCTGACTCGCGTCAGAAAATCACGGTGAGTCACTCAGGTCATGTAGGTCAACTAGCTCTAGAAAAAGAAGTTCTTTCCTTAATAGAAAAGAAGGTCTAAGTTCCAGTCCCAGAAAGCGAAAAAGGGTTTCTATTCTTCCCTTTTTTTTTTTTTTGTATAAAAGCCAGGCAACTCATTTCGCACCATAATACACCTAAAGCCATTAAATCAGTTTCTGGTCTACCAGAAATTTAAAATGGAAACTGAAATCAACTATAAATCTGCTCACAAGGGACTGTTTCATGGTCTCAATAGACCTAAAAGACGCATACCTGCATGTACCAATTCATCCGCATTATCAAAAATACCTAAGACTAGCTATCTGTCTAAACTTAGAACTGGTGCACCTTCAGTTCAGGGCTCTACCCTTTGGCATCTCAATAGCCTCAAGAGTGTTTGCAAAAATCATTTCAGAGATGGTGGCTCATATAAGGGAAGTAAGGAGTACCTTTGTCCCTTATTTAGACAACTTCCTCCTAGTAGGTCAGACAGAAGAAGAGGTAAAAAGTTTCATAGATCATACCTTGTCTATTCTAAAAAAATTAGGTTGGATTGTAAATTGGACAAAGTCATCCCTGGTGCTAGCGAAGAAAAAGCTTTTTATGGGAGTCCTCTTAGACTCAGAGGTACAAAAGACTTTTCTGTCACAAAAAAAAATTGTAAAAATTCAAAAAGTAGTAGGCAAAGTGCTCCGTCACCGTTCCATATCTCCAAGAAAAGGTATATCCCTCTTGGGGCTGTTTACAGACGCTATACAGGCAGTCCTCTGGGCTCATTTTCACGCAAGGCCTCTGCAGCTAAATCTGTTGGCCTATTGGGACAGTTCGGTTCAGGATCTCGACCGAAAAATTTGTCTGGTTCAAGAGACTTTAGAGTCCCTCCAGTGGTGGCTAAGAGAAGAAAATCTTCAAATAGGTCAAGACCTTGACTCTGTAGTTCCCAAGATACTTACCACAGATGCCAGCCCCTGGGGCTAGGGGGCTCACATAGGAGATCTAAACTTTCAAGGTCCGTGGGATATCTTGGAAAAACCTCTTAGCTGTGCACAACAGCCTGATCAAGTTGCAAAAACTCCTTCTCATCCGAAATGTAAAAGCATTTTCAGACAACTCTACCACAGTATCCGTGCTGAACAGACAGAGTACCACCAAGAGCGAAACCTTAATGAATATCTGTTATCAAATATTTTCCTTCGCAGAATCAAATCTCCTTTCATTGTCCGCAATGTTAAACACAAGAGTGGATTTCTTAAGCCGTCATGAACTTCGTCAAGGGGAATGGTGCCTAGACCCTCAGATCTTCAAGAAAATTTGCTCTGGGGAACTCCACAAATAGACCTTTTTGCCATGAGGGAAAACTGACAGGTACAAAAAATTTGGTCCCTGAACCCCACAGAGAACCCATGGGAGGTGGACACTCTAACCCAAACTTGGGACTGAAACCTCCTCTTCAATTAATTCCGAGGGTCATAAAAAAGATTCGGATGGACAAAGCTTGGGTGATCTTGATAGTCCCATTCTGGCCACGGAGGGCTTGGTTTTCCTCACTAAGAGAACTGTTAGTCACAGATCCATGGGTCCTTGCAGAATCAGAGAACCTCCTCATGCAGGGTCCAGTGTTACATCAGTCGGTAAAGAATCTCCATCTGACGGCATGGCCCTTAAGAGGATGATTCTTAAAAGTAAGGGAGTCTCTGACTCAGTTATCTCTACCTTACAGGCCAGTAGGAAGTTATGCACCTACAAAATTTAATTCAGAATCTGAAAAGTTAATCTATACTTTCTTAATGAACCATTCTCTGCTTCATCTGTCCCAAATATTCGTAAACATTTTAGAATTCCTTAAAGCAGGTTTGGAGAAAGGGTTAAAACTGGCCACTTTAAAAGTCCAGGTCTCAGCATTAGGTGCCGTGTATAATTCCAAAATAGCAGATCATCCCTGGGTATCAGCTTCCTAAGAGCAGTTAAAAGTCTATCAGTTCATAAATTTCCCAGAGCCCCAATATGGGATTTATCTTTGGTTCTGAAGGCTTTCCTCTCCCAACCTTTTGAGCCAATTGATACGAATCCACTTAAAATTTTGGTTCTAAAAACAGTCCTGTTAGTGGCAGTAACTTCAGCCATGAGGGTAGCGGATCTTTCTGCCCTTTCTAGCGTAGAACCATATACTAAAAATGTAGAGGATAGCATAATCTTCCTCCCAGATCCTGCATACTACCTAAAGTAGTTTCTTTTTTCCATGTTTCTCAGAATATTGTATTACCTTTTTGTAACCACCCCTCTAATGACAAAAGGCCCTTCATTCATTAGATGTTAGAAGATGTGTCCTGCAGTATTTAGACAGAACTAAGGACTTCAGAAAATCTACTGCTTTATTTGTTCAGTTTGCAGGTAAAAATAAGGGATCCAAAGCTAGTACTAATACGTTAGCTAGGTGGATCAGACAGTCTATTGCCTAAGCTTATACAGCGTTAGGTCTTGATCCACCAGTAGGACTGAGGGCCCATTCTACCAGGTCCATAGCCACCTCTTGGGCTGAAAGGCATGGGGCTTCTCTAGATCAAATATGTAAGGCTGCTACTTGGTCTTTTCCACAAACTTTCTTTCATCACTACAGGGTGAATGTGGGTAACTCCTCTTCTTTTGCCTTTGGTCGTATGGTCTTACAATCCGTTATCCCACCCTAGGTTTAATCTCTGATATTTTCTCTCTTTGTATAAATCTTCATGTAAATAATAACCTAAGAAGGCTCTTCTGGTCTCGAAAATACACTGAGGCTGGAGAGGAGGGCTCTTCTTTTTATTCTCAGGTTTCCTGTCCTTGAGGAACTCCTACAGAAAAATTGTAGACTCAAATGCATGTAAAATGTTATTATCTTTATTAATGTCAAATTTAAACAAAAAACACACAATTAAAATCACATGAGACAGCCCAGAACATAACAACAAAAAGTACCTACAGGATAGGACTGGGTAGACTGGTTAGAGAGAGCAATCTCTTCTCTCTTGGGCTATATGGGCATAGAGTAAAGTGCCACATGTAAAAATTGTACACAGGGGGGGGGGGGGGGGGTCAAAACAGCATGGAAAGCACTCCCATTTAAAAAAAGTGACTAAGTGCACCAGTGCAAAGATAATAGAGTAAGTAGATCACAGTACAGATCATAGTGCAGTCCCTCCAGTCCCCAATCATTACCTGGAGGTCACACAGAACAAAGCCACTCTAACGAACGTTTCGCATTATGCTTGCTCACAGGGTCATGATGTCTCTGGGGACTCCATTTAACTAATTTACAGGGGTCCGTGTCTTACCTCCTAATGCCCGTCACCTTAGGACGCCTTGTGCGCCCGCGCAACCACTCCCGGCCCCCAGCCCGGCGTCACTGGGCCACGTCACCACGCATCACTTAGCGCTCCATGAGTACGCGATAACGAGGCCCGCCTAGACGCGTTGCTATGGAGCCACAAGCGCAGAGCGGGCTCAGCCTCCAGCTCCCGGCACTTAAAGAAAGACCATGCTCTCAATACATAATATATACACAGTTCTGCCAGTACATGTTTACAATAATAATATTATTATGCTAAAATACCCATTATTATGCCTACTGGAACAATATAAGATGGATAAATAGTCAAAAAGGTGATTATTAGATAAATAATAAGAGTGCATGTGACTATATAAATATTTTTGCAAGCAAGTCTACTAAGCCAATTAAAGTAAATCTGTGTATCAATAAAAGCATAAAATGATGCAATGTATATGAAGTTATGTTCTTCATATACATTGAATCATTTTAGACATGTACTGTGATCTACTTACTCTATTATATTTGCACTGGTGAACTTAGTCACTTTTTTTTTTTAAATGGGAGTGCTTTCCATGATGTTTTGACCCCCTCCCCCCTCCTGTGTACAATTTTTACATGTGGCACTTTACTCTATGCGCATACAGCCCAAGAGAGAAGAGATTACTCTCTCTAACCAGTCTACCCAGTCATATCCTGTAGGTACTTTTTGTTGTTATGTTCTGTGCTGTCTCATGTGATTTTAATGGTGTGTTTTTTTGTTTAAGTGTGACATTAATAAAGATAATAACATTTTACATGCATGTGAGTCCACCATTTTTCTGTAGGAGTTGTATATGTAGGGGTAGCATTACCGCAACAGCAGAGTATATGTAGGAGTTATATTTCCTGTCCTTATGGGCAGAGTCCCTCTCTCAGGTGGTGCTGGCTTGGCTCAAGGAAACAACATTACCGGTGAGTAATTACCGTCTTTTTAGGGGCCAGTTCAGTTTTCAAGTGAATTTGAGGGTCTTTATGTTCGGAATTCCCCAGAATGGACCCCATTATGAAAACTGCACCCCTCAAAGTATTCAAAATGACATTCAGAAAGTTTGTTAACCCTTTAGGTGTTTCACAGGAATTGCAGCAAGGTGGAGGAGAAAATGTAAGATCTTAATTTTTTACACTAACATGTTCTTATTCATGTTTTCATTTTTACAAGAGGTAAAAGGCGAAAAAGCCACCAAAATGTGTAACCTAATTTTTCTTGAATAAGGAAATACCTCATATGTGGATGTAAAGTGCTCTGTGGGTGCACTAGAGGGCTCATAAGGGAAGGAGCGACATGTCACATTTAGGAAGCCCCCATGGTGCTAGAACAGCAAAAAGAACCCAGCATGGCACACTATTTGGGAAACTATACCCCTCAAGAAATGTAACAAGGGGTATAGTGAGCCTTAACACCCCACAGGTAATTGACAAACTTTTGTTAAAGTGGGACGTGGAAATTAAAAAAAAAAAAAATTTTCACTAAAATGCTGGTGTTACCCCAAATTTTTCATTTTCACCATGGGTAATAGTAGAAAATTCACCCCAAAATTTGTAACCCCATTTCTTCTGAGTATGAAAATACCCCATATGTGGATGTAAAGTTCTCTGAGGGCCCACTACAATGCTCAGAAGAGAAGGAGCGCCATTGGGCTTTTGGAGAGAGAATTTGGTTGGAATAGAAGTCGGGGGCCATATGCATTCACAAAGCCCCTGTGCTACCAGAACAGTGGACCCCCCCCCCACATGTGACCCTATTTCGGAAACTACACCCCTCACAGAATGTAACAAGGGGTGCAGTGAGCAGTTAAACTCCACTGGCATTTGACAGATATTTGGAACAGTGGGCTGTGCAAATGAAAAATTAAATTTTTTAATTTTCATGGACCACTGTTCAAAAAAATCTGTCAGACACCTGTAAATGCTCACTGTACCCCTTGTTATGTTCCATGGAGGTATAGTTTCCAAAATGGGGTCACATGTGGGAGGGGGGTCCACTGTTCTGGCACCATGGGGCTTTGTAAACGCACATGGCCCAGCCAAATTCTCTCTCCAAAAAACAAATTTTGCTCCTTCCCTTCTGAGCCCTGTAGTGCGCCAGCAGAGCACTTTACATCCACATATAGGGTATTCTCTTACTCAGAAGAAATGGTGTTACAAATTTTGGGGGGCTTTTTTCCAATTACCCTTTGTGAAAAAGAAAAATTTTAGGTAACACCAGCATTTTAGTGAAAAATTTCTCTTTTCACGTCCAACTTTAACAAAAATTTGTCAAACACCTGTGGGGTGTTAAGGCTCACTATACCCCTTGTTATGTTCCATAAGGGATGCAGTTTCCAAAATGGGGTTACATGTGGGTGTTTTTTTTTTGCGTTTATGTCTGAACCGCTGTAAAATCAGCCCCCCCTGTGCAAATCACCAATTGAGGCCCCAAATGTACATGGCACTTTCACTTCTGAGCACTGTTGTCTGCCCGCAGAGCATTTTACATCCACATATGGGGTATTTACGTACTCGTGCGTTACAAATTTTGGGGGTCTTTTTTTTCCTTTTACCTCTTGTGAAAATGACAAGTATGGGGCAACACCAGCATGTTTGTGTGAAAATTTATATTTTTTTTACACTAACATGCTGGTGTAGACCCCAACTTTACCTTTTATAAGCGATAAAAGGAGAAAGAGCCCTCAAAATTTGTAAGGAAATTTCTCCCGAGTACGGAAATCCCCCATATGGGGCCCTAAACTGTTGCCTTGAAATACGACAGGGCTCCGAAGTGAGAGAGCACCATGCGTATTTGAGGCCTAAATTAGAGATTTGCATAGGGACAGACCTGGATGCAAGCATGGCGTTTGCCTCCTCCATCAAAAACACTCAATGCCAGTGATTACCAAACAGAGTGCCTCCAGCTGTTGCAAAACTCCCAGCATGCCTGGACAGTCAATGGCTGTCCAGCAATACTGGGAGTTGTTGCTTTGCAAAAGCTGGAGGCTCCGTTTTGTAAACAGTGCCGTACAAGACGTTTTAAATCTATTTTTTTTTTTTGGGGGGGGGGGGGTGTCACTGTGTAAAGGTGTGTATATGTAGTGTTTTACTCTTTATTTAGTGTAGTGTAGCGTTTTTAGGATACATTCACATGGGCGGGGGTTTACAGTGAGTTTCCCACTGGGAGTTTCAGCTGCAGTGGAAAATATGCCATAGCTCAAACTTGCAGGGGAAAACTCACTGAAAACCCCTGACTGTGTGAATGTACCAAACATTCACATGGGGGGGGGGGGGGGGGGGGCTCTAGCTGTTGTAAAACTACAACTCCCAGCATGCACTGACAGACCGTACATGCTGGGAGTTGCAGTTATGCAACAGCTGGAGGCACACTGGTGGGGGAACACTGAGGTAGTGTATGTTAACTAACTCCATGTTTCCCCACCAGTGTGTCTCCATCTGTTGCAAATCTACAAGTATTACTAGTTTTGCAACAGCTGGTGGCAAACAGGTTGGAAAACACAGAGTTAGGTAACAGACCAAAACTACAACTCCCAGCATGTACTGACAGCTGAAAGGCACACTGGGAGTTGTAGTTATGCTGTGCAGAAGTCTCCAAACTGTGGCCCTCCAGATGTTGCAAAACTACAACTTTCAGCGTGTCCCGACTGTCAGGCATGCTGGACATTATGGTTCTGCAACATCTGGCCCTTCAGATGTTGCTGAACTTCAACTCCCAGCATGCCTGTAATTTTGCAATATCTGGAGCACTACAGTTTGGAGACTACTGTGCAGAGGTCTCCCAACTGTGGCCTTCCAGATGTTGCCTGGGCATGCAGAGAGTTGTAGTTTTGCAACATCTGGAAGGCCACAGTTGGGAGACCTCTGCACAGTAGTCTCTAAACTGTAGTGCCAAAGGCTGTCTGGGCATGCTGGAAGTTGTACTTTTGCATGTTCTAGAGGGCTAGGTCGGATCACTCACTGGATCATTGCGCAGCATGCCAAATCCACCGCAGGACGCCGATGGGTAAGCTGTACACTGCTGCCCATCACTGACCACCCCCGTGCTCGCTACTGCTGCATGCCCCCCGCTGCCATGTTTCCCCCCGCTCTGCCTGGACTTCCACACGTGGGCAGAGCAGGGGATCGAAACTTTAACCCGCCCCATGCCTGCCCTTGATCTGCCATTGGCAGGTCTGTCCTGCCCGGCCAATTGCAGGGGATAGGAGGAGTTGGCACCCCTGCCACCTCACACCTATCCTTCAGGATGATTGGCACTGTAAAGGACAGCACCGATCACCTTTATTTTCCGGGTGATCAGGTCACCAAAGACTCAATAGGCTGGAAAAAGCTGTGATTTGCTGGTCACAACTGACCAGTGAATCACAGCGATCGCCAACAGGGGGGGTCTCAGAACCCCCCTAGGCGATGTCTTGGGATGGCTGCAGATAGATATCAACAGTCATCCCGTTCCGATCACCCCCCATGCGTGGCGTTGAACAGAAACGTCTAGGGCGTACAGGTACGCCCTTGGTCCTTAAGTACCAGGGAGCAAGGGCATACCTGTATGCCCTTCATCCCCAACAGGTTAACAGTGCCCTCTGCTGTTCTTATGATTTCCAATCAGAATGTCTGCCTAAGGTGTCCAGTGCTGGTAAGATGACGCTGCTCCTAGTGCACTGATCTGATTCTTCTAGGCTGCCTGCACAGAAGTAGGAATCACTCATTCAACACAAACAAGATAAACATACAAGAGGATCCAATTGGTGGGACTGAGCTACTGAGCTTGTTTGACTATTAGCCCTGGATACGGCCCTGAGCAGCACGGTGGCTCAGTGATTAGTACTGTTGCCTTGCAGAGCTGGGGTTCAGATTGCACTAAGGACAATAGGACGATATCTGTGTTTGCATGGATTTCCTCTAGGGTACTCCGGTTTCTTCCCACATTTGCAAACATACTGATAGGTGAATGTAGATTGGTACAAAGACCAATTTGAGTGTACAGCGCTGCAGAATCAGTGTGCACTACATAGATTAAGAATTATTATCAAACATTAGATGTACATTATAATAGGAAATAAAAAAATTAAAAATACCACTGGGCAACACTCCAAGTATTTTTTATTGGAATACTGCAAGAAATTATTGTTTCATGTGATCTAACAAAAATGTAATAGTTTATCAAACAGGTTTCACAAACCATCAGGTTACATCAGAACCTCATGTGATAAAGCTTCCTCATACAAATATATATTTCTCATTTAACCCCTTCAGGACCAAGCCCATTTTGGCCTTAAGGACCGGAGTGTTTTTTGCACATCTGACCACTGTCACTTTAAACATTAATAACTCTGGAATGCTTTTAGTTATCATTCTGATTCCGAGATTGTTTTTTCGTGACATATTCTACTTTAACATAGTGGTAAATTTTTGTCGATACTTGCATCCTTTCTTGGTGAAAAATCCGTAAATTTGATGAAAAATTTGAAAATTTTGCATTTTTCTAACTTTGAAGCTCTCTGCTTGTAATGAAAATGTATATTACAAATTAAAAAAATTTTTATTCACATATACAATATGTCTACTTTATGTTTGCATCATAAAAGTGACGAGTTTTTACTTTTGGAAGACACCAGAGGGCTTCAAAGTTCAGCAGCAATTTTCCAATTTTTCACAAAATTTTCAAACTCACTATTTTTCAGGGACCAGTTCAGGTTTGAAGTGGATTTGAAGGGTCTTCATATTAGAAATACCCCACAAAAGACCCCATTATAAAAACTGCACCCCCCAAAGTATTCAAAATGACATTCAGTCATCATTTTAACCCTTTAGGTGTTTCACAGGAATAGAAGCAAAGTGAAGGAGAAAATTCACAATCTTCATTTTTTACACTCGCATGTTCTTGTAGACCCAATTTTTGAATTTTTACAAGGGGTAAAAGGAGAAAATGTATACTTATATTTGTAGCCCAATTTCTCTCGAGTAAGCACATACCTCATATGTCTATGTAAATTGTTCGGCGGGCGCAGTAGAGGGCTCAGAAGGGAAAGAGCGACAAGGGGATTTTGGAGAGTACGTTTTTCTGAAATGGTTTTTGGGGGGCATGTTGCATTTAGGAAGCCCCTATGGTGCCAGAACAGCAAAAACCCCTCACATGGCATACCATTTTGGAAACTAGACCCCTTGAGGAACATAACAAGGAATAAAGTGAGCCTTAATACCCCACAGGTGTTTCACGACTTTGGCATATGTAAAAAAAAAAAAATAATTTTCCACTAAAATGTGTGTTTCCCCCCAAATTTCACATTTTTGCAAGGGTTAATAGCAGGAAATACTCCCCAATATTTGTAACCCCTTCTCTTCTGAGTATGAAGGTACCCCATAAGTGGACCTGAAAAGCACTATGGGCGAACTACAATGCTCAGAAGAGAAGGAGTCATATTTGGCTTTTTGAGAGCAAATTTTGCTCGGGGGGCATATCGCATTTAGGAAGCCCCTATGGTGCCAGAACAGCAAAAAAAAACCCACATGGCATACCATTTTGGAAACGAGACCCCTTGAGGAACGTAACAAGGGATACAGTGAGCATTTGCCCCCCCACTGGTGTCTGACAGATCTTTGGAACAGTGGGCTGTACAAGTTTTCATTTTCACGAAACCACTGTTCCAAAGATCCGTCAGACACCAGTGGGGTGTAAATTCTCACTGCACCCCTCATTACATTCCGTGAGGGGTGTCGTTTCCGAAATGGGGTCACATGTGGGGTTTTGTTTTTTTTTGCGTTTGTCAAAACCGCTGTAACAATCAGCCACCCCTGTGCAAATCACCTCAAATGTACATGGCGCACTCTCCCTTCTGGGCCTTGTTGTGCGCCCCCAGAGCACTTTGCGCTCACATATGGGGTATCTCTGTAGTCGGGAGAAATTGCGTTACAAATTTTGGGGGGCTTTTTTCCCTTTTACCTCTTGTGAAAATGTAAAGTATAGGGCAACATCAGCATGTTAGTGTAAAAAATTTAATTTTTTTACACTAACATTCTGGTGTAGACCCCAACATTTCCTTTTCATGAAGGGTTAAAGAAGAAAAAGCCCCCCAAACCTTGTAACGCAATTTGTCCCGAGTACGGCGATACCCCATATGTCGCCCTAAACTGTTGCCTTGAAATACGACAGGGCTCCAAAGTGAGAGCGCCGTGCGCATTTGAGGCCTAAATTAGGGATTTGCATAGGGGTGGACATAGGGGTATTCTACGCCAGTGATTCCCAAACAGGGTGCCTCCAGCTGTTGCAAAACTCCCAGCATGCGTGGACAGTCAACGGCTGTCCGGCAATACTGGGAGTTGTTGTTTTTCAACAGCTGGAGGCTCTGCTTTGGAAACAGTGGTGTACCAGACGTTCTTATTGGGGGAGGGGGGCTGTGTAGGGGTATGTGTATATGTAGTGTTTTTAACTTTTTATTTTATTTTGTGTTAGTGTAGTGTAGTGTAGTGTAGTGTTTTTAGGGTACAGTCACATGGGCGGGGGATTACAGCGAGTTTCCCAGCGCAAAATTTGCTGCATCTCAAGATGCGAGAAACCCACTGTAAAAGCCTCGCCCATGTGAATGTACATTCACAGGGGGGGGGGGGGGGGTGCACCAGCTGTTGCAAAACCACAACTCCCAGCATGCATGGTCTGTTAGTGCATGCTTGGAGTTATAGTTTTGCAACAGCTGGAGGCACACAGGTTAGGAAACACGGAGTTAGAAACAGACAATGTTTCCCAACCAGTGTGTCTCCAGTTGTTGCAAAACTACAACCCCCAGCATGCCCAGACAGCTGAAGGGCATGCTAAGAGTTGTAGTTCGGCAACATCTGAAGGGCCAGATGTTGCTGAACTAAAACTCCCAGCATGCCTGGACAGTCAGTGCATACTGGGAGTTGTAGTTTTGCAACAGCTGGAAGAGCACAGATTGGAGACCATTATACAATGGTCTCCAAACTGGGGCCCTCCAGATGTTGCAAAACTACAACTCCCAGCATGCATGGTCTGTTAGTGCATGCTGGGAGTTATAGTTTTGCAACAGCTGGAGGCACACAGGTTAGGAAACACTGAGTTAGAAACAATGTTTCCCAACCAGTGTGTCTCCAGTTGTTGCAAAAACTACAACTCCCAGCATGCCCAGACAGCTGAAGGGCATGCTGGGAGGTTGTAGTTCGGCAACATCTGAAGGACCAGATGTTGCTGAACTAAAACTCCCAGCATGCCTGGACAGTCAGTGCATGCTGGAGTTGTAGTTTTGCAACAGCTGGAAGAGCACAGATTGGAGACCATTATACAATGTTGCAAAACTACAACTCCCAGCATGCCCAGACAGCCAAAGGCTGTCTAGGCATGCTGGGAGTTGTAGTTTTAAGACTCCTAGAAGCAGCAGTGAAGATCTTCACTGCTGCCTCTGAGGACCACATACTTACCCGTCGCTGCTCGTCCACGTGGCCGGTCCCGCGCTGCTCCTCGGTCCCGCCGCTGGATCAGGTAAGTCCGCCAGTCCCCACGTGTTCCCCCCGAATGCCGCAGGTCCCCGCGAGCCCCTGCAGCCTTCGTCCCCCGTTCTGCCCGACTTCCAGGGGCGGGCAGTGCGGGGGATCTGAACTTTCACCCCAGATCACTGTGATTGGTCCACAGGGACCAATCACAGTGATCGCTGACCAGGATGGATGGATGGATCAATGGATGGTCCCTGGGGGGTGAAGCAGAAGTTGTCCCCTGCTGGAAACAGCGGGACTTCTGCCAGTTAACCCGTGCGATGCTGCGCATCGCCGGGTTAACTGAATGTCATTTATAAACGCCGGGATGCGCGAACGCACTGCACAACCCGGCGTTTATATATGACATTCTGCGGGAAGGGGTTAAAAGCTATATTACTATACTGACAAACTTAAAGAGCAGATTTAAGCATGAGTATAGATTTTTTTAAATAGCATTTTTGATATAATATGTTCACGAGCATACAGTATAATAAAAGACCCTCTTGGAGACATTTTGACTTTTTTTTATGGTGTTTTCAATTTAGGGCTACATGATATAACCTTTTTTATTTGTCTGCGACCATGCTATATGTCAGATTAAAAATTCCTTCTTATGCAAAGTCCCAGGTACTGGGAATGAAAAGAGTTGTGTGTGAGGTGTGAAATAAGCTACATGAATAATAAAAATGTGCCACCTTACTTAACATACCAAAGCACTTATTGCAGGTAGTTTTAGATATTCTAGGGAGAAAACATCTATATACTTACAGAATGATCAGCATTGGCTTCTTTAGCTGTTAAATAGGATGCAGAGAAGACATTGTTGGTAAATTATAGCAGCATGCAATTGTATTTAAATTCAGCTATAAGTATAATAATAGATTTAAATTCTAAATTATTCTGTCTATGGAACCAGAGAAATATCCATCGCAGTGTTTCCCTCTAGCTATTACAAAACTACAGGGTGGGCCATTTATATGGATACACCTTAATGAAACGGAAATGTTTGGTTATATTAACTTCCTGTTTGTGGCACATTAGTATATGTGAGGGGGGAAACTTTTCAAGATGGGTGGTGACCATGGTGGCCATTTTGAAGTCGGCCATTTTGAATCCAACTTTTGTTTTTTCAATAGGAGGAGCGTCATGTGACACATCAAACTTATTGGGAATTTCACAAGAAAAACAATGATGTGCTTGGTTTTAACATAACTTTATTCTTTCATGAGTTATTTACAAGTTTCTGACCACTTATAAAATGTGTTCAATGTGCTGCCCATTGTGTTGGATTGTCAATGCAACCCTCTTCTCCCACTCTTCACACACTGATAGCAACACTGCAGGAGAAATGCCAGCACAGGCTTCCAGTATCTGTATACACTGCTATATACTACTATATACACCGCAGGAGAAATGCTAGCACAGGCTTCCAGTATCTGTATACACTGCTATATACTACTATATACACCGCAGGAGAAATGCTAGCACAGGCTTCCAGTATCCGTAGTTTCAGGTGCTGCACATCTCCTATCTTCACAGCATAGACAATTGCCTTCAGATGACCCCAAAGATAAAAGTCTAAGGGGGTCAGATCGGGAGACCTTGGGGGCCATTCAACTGGCCCACGACGACCAATCCACTTTCCAGGAAACTGTTCATCTAGGAATGCTCGGACCTGACAGCCATAATGTGGTGGTGCACCATCTTGCTGGAAAAACTCAGGGAACGTGCCAGCTTCAGTGCATAAAGAGGGAAACACATCATCATGTAGCAATTTCACCTATCCAGTAGCCTTGAGGTTTCAATTGATGAAGAATGGCCCCACTATCTTTGTACCCCATATACCACACCATACCATCAATTTTTGTATTCCAACAGTCTTGGAGGGATCTATCCAATGTGGGTTAGTGTCAGACCAATAGCGGTGGTTTTGTTTGTTAACTTCAACATTAACATAAAAGTTTGCCTCATCACTGAACAAAATCTTCTGTGTAAACTGAGGGTCCTGTTCCAATTTTTGTTTTTCCCATTCTGCAGCACCTGAAACTACGGATACTGGAAGCCTGTGCTAGCATTTCTCCTGCGGTGTTGCTATCAGTGTGTGAAGAGTGGGAGAAGAAGGTTGCGTTGACAATCCAACACAATGGGCAGCACATTGAACACATTTTATAAGTGGTCAGAAACTTGTAAATAACTCATGAAAGAATAAAAGTTACATTAAAACCAAGCACATCATTGTTTTTCTTGTGAAATTCCCAATAAGTTTGATGTGCCACATGACCCTCTTCCTATTGAAAAAACAAAAGTTGGATTCATAATGGCCGCCATGGTCACCACCCATCTTGAAAAGTTTCCCCCCCTCACATACACTAATGTGCCACGAAAAGGAAGTTAATATCACAAACCATGGCCTGAGGGGGTAAAGAATGGCCTATGAATTCTCCCTTTGGTGTTTCCTGAATGCCTCATGTGCCTCAGGCGTAAGGTCTATGTGACAAGCAGTGCACTGTGGGTAGTATAGGGGGGTCAACCCTGGGCAGTAAAAGAGTAAGAAAGGGAGAGAGACAGCTCAAGACAGCTCAACAAAGAACTATGAGCAGCTCTGATACAGAACCAGTGTTTGCCTATTGGTTGAAAAGGAACCACCAGTGAGAATAAAATCTGAATACACTAGGCCTATCCTAATTATTTAACTCATGAATAAAAAGTTTATGCATTAAAAAAAAAACTAGCCTGAAAATTTACGAAAAAAAAGTCTACAAAGGGGCAGGTCTAAAAAAGTTCAGAGAACAGCAACAACATAAATAGATGAAAACAAAGTTGTATAGTTAGGGACAAAAAATACTATAAATCAAGGGGGACCTTTATTAACCCCTTAAGGACAGACCCATTTTTTATCTTATTATCTTTTTATTTATTTAATTTTTATTTGACATGTCTCTTTAAATGGTAATAACTTTAGAACGCTATTTCTGAGCGGAGCGATTCTGAGATAGTTTTTTTCGTGACATATTGTACTTTATATAAGTGGTGCTTTTTTGTTGACACATGCAGCATTTTTTGTGAAAAACTGTGCGGAAAAAGTGATGTATATTTATCCTGTGGGTCAGTACGAAAATGGCCCATTTTTTATGGCTTTCTATGTTCTTTTTCCTTTTCTGAGCAAAATTCTTTTTGTGCCTTTCATTTTCCAACAGTAGTAACTTTTATTTTTCGTCTGACGCCATTGAGTGAGGGCTTACTTTTTTGTGGGATAAGCTGTACTTTTTATTAGTGTAATTTTTGCCCTACGTGCTACCTTTTGATCTTTGTCTTTCTGGTATTTGTATCAAAATTGGCGAATTTAGCGCTTTTTTTTTTTTACAGCGTTCACCGTGTGGGATAATTTACATTATAGTTTTATAGTACATGTCATTACGGACATGGCATTACCTATTTTTTATATGATTTGTGTTTTTGATCTTTTTTTTATGATAATACACGGCTTTTACTGGGACAGGAGCCTTTTATATTAATTGTTTACACTTAATACTTATATTGAATAACGTTTTACAAATTTTTACACTTTATACAGGTTATACTATGCTGCAATACATTTGTACTGCAGCGCAGTATGACCCGATCAGCTGCACAGAGTACAGCCTTTGTGATCCAGACGTAGCAAGCAGACAGGAGGTCATCTGACCTCCTGCTTCCATAGCAACCAACGGGGTCCCGCAATCGTATCACGGTGCCGATGTTGGTGATTGGGGGAGCTGCTCCCCCTGTCAACACCTTAGATGTCAAGATCAGGATTGATCATGGCATCTATGAGGTTAATGCTGCCGGGACTGGCGCGATCGCGCCCCGCGGCAGCTGCGGCAGGACTCTAGCTGTGATTGACAATCGGGTCCCGCCGCCGATCTCCTGTGCTGCCCGCGGCAGTGCAGGAGGTCGCTAGGCCGTATGCATATGTCCCAGCGTGCGAACATGTCAGGTGCTGGGACGTATGCATACGTCCTATAGCGGGAAGAGGTTAATGGATATACACCGTTTTCTGGTGTACTTTAGGCATAACATTTTGCACAGTTGCCTTTTTTCAGCTTTTTTGTGTATTCTTTTTAATGGAGCATTTTTCAAAGCAGTGTATTGTTTGGGGCACCTTGGAGAACTTTCTGCATGGGGGATGAAGTTATCATACGCAGCTAATTTTTTTTTCATTTGCACACAACGTTTGTGCAAAGCTCACTTTTTATTTTGCAAACCTTTAACACCTAATAGGACACGTACAAAAGAGCACAAAGCTTAAACCAATCTCTGCAGCTCACTGGTTTCTATAATTGCGGAAAATTTATCAAGTCCCTTGCGCCTTTTTTGGTAAATTTTTAGCAACTCTGCAAACAAGGGTAAAATCTCTGCTACCTAACAGCAACATTAATAAATGTCCCCCTATGTGTTTATTATTGTCTTTATGTAGTTGCTGCAGCTGCCTCCAGGTGGCGGCAAAGTACTAAATATTCAGTTTCTAAGTCAAATCAATATTAGGTGGCAGCAGGAAATATATTTATACAGTCCTGACATTATAATAGGTTTACAGTTTTATTTGAGAGTGTTGGTGTTAGCAGAGTATACATGTTCTATGTTTAACTGTGTTAAGTTTAAATATTTAAGGGAGATTTTATCCCTACCTATTATCTGTCTATCATCTACATTGTACACACAATAGATGCAATGAATATATTTTAGAATGCTGTAAAAATAGTTTTATATACACACACATTAGTATTTTATACACACAAAGTATTTTATGCACATCCACTACTCAATATAATATTCAACAGTGATGTGATCTATTATCCTGTCAGATACATTTCATACAGTTTTCATGATAATCCAGAATATATAAAGGGGCTTTCTGGGACATTGAAGTTGAAGGGGTACTCCAGTGTTCAACCCCTTACGGACCAGACCAATTTTATTTTTGCATTTTCGTTTTTTCCTTCCTCTTATATTTCCATCCACAGACCCATATGAGGACTTGTTTTTTTGTGTCACCAATTGTACTTTGTAATGACATCACTTATTTTACCATAAAATGTACGATGCAACCAAACAAATATTATTTATGTGGAAAATTGAAAAGAAAAACGCAATTTAGCAAATTTTGGAAGGTTTTGTTTTCACGCTGTACACTTTCCGGTAAAAATGACATGTTTTCTTTATTCTGTGGGTCAATCCGATTAAAATGATACCCATGTTATAGGCTTTTGTAGAATTGTCCTGCGTAAAAAAAATCTCAAACCATTTTAACAAAATTAGTATGTTTGTAATTGCCCTATTTTGACCACCTATAACTTTCAAATTTTTCCGTATATGGGGCGGTATGAAGGCTCATTTTTTGCGCCATGATCTGTAGTTTTTATCAGTACCACTTTTGCTTAGGTTTTACTTTTTATTAATTTTTAATACATTTTTTGGGGATTAAAATGTGACTAAAAAGCAGCAACTTTGGATTTTTTTTTTTATGTTTACGCCGTTTGGGGGTAAAATTGGAAAAACGGCCGTTTTACTTTTTTTATTGGGGGAGGGGATTTTTCAAATTAAAATTTTTTTTTTTTACACTTTTTATGTCCCCATAGGAGACTATTCATAGCAATCAGTTGATTGCTAATATTGTTCAGTGCTATGTATAGGACACAGCACTGATCAGTATTATCGGCGATCTTCTGCTCTGGTCTGCTTGATCTCAGACCAGAGCAGAAGACCCCGGGAGACTGTCGGAGCCAGGTGAGGGGACCTCTGGCTGCCATGCTGGATGATCGGATCGCTGCGGCAGCGCTGCAGGCGATCCAATCATCCATTCAAAGTACCGCACTGCTGCAGGTGCCGTGATCTGTATTGATCATGGCATCTGAGGGGTTAATGGCGGACATCCGCTCGATCGGGACTGGGACCTGTCAGGCATGACGCGAGCACCGCTCCGGTGCTCGCGATCATGGCGGCGCGTAAATGTACGTCATGGTGCGCTAAGTACCACGTCCCCATGACGTCCATTTACGTCCATTGTTGTTAAGGGATTAAAAACATATAGGCCCAGATTTATCAAACTGTGTGAGAGAAAAACTGGAGTGATTTTCCCCCAGCAACCAATCACAGCTCAGCTAACGAGCAGTGGTAAAGTGAAAGCTGAGCTCTGATTGGTTGCTATGGGAAAATCACTCCAGTTTTACTCTCACACAGTTTGATAAATCTCCCACATACTCTTTACTCAGGGAAGGAATTAAGTGTTTGATCACAGGGCATCAAACCTCTGGGATCTCCAGAATGGGGCCCGAATCATGCCGACCCTGTGCTCAATTCCGTTGGAAATCATGGTGGGTCCCAGAGGTCACCCCCACCCCAGTGATCAGACACTAATCCTCTAATTTGTGGATATGGGATATGTTTTTAAATGCATGAGTACCCTTTTAACCCTTTAAGGACACAGCCAATTTTATTTTACATTTTTGTTTTTTCCTCCTCGACTTCTAAAAATCATAACTCTT
This sequence comes from Hyla sarda, assembly GCF_029499605.1. NCBI lineage: Eukaryota > Metazoa > Chordata > Amphibia > Anura > Hylidae > Hyla > Hyla sarda. The sequence goes on from NC_079189.1 coordinate 61,396,964, forward strand.
ATATTTTCATCCACAAACCAATATGAGGCTTGTTTTTTGCGCGACCAGTTGTCCTTTGTAATGACATCACTTATTTTATCATAAAATGTATGGCGCAAGCAAAAAAATATTATTTGTGTGGGGAAAGAAAACCGCAATTTTGCCAATTTTGGAAGGTTTCATTTTCACGCAGTACACTTTACGGTAAAAGTTTTTCTTTATTCTGTGGGTCAATATGAGTAAAATGATACCCATGACTACGTACTTTTCTATTATTGTACCACTTAAAAAAAATCTCAAACTTTTAAACCAAATTAGTATGTTTAAAATCCCTCTATTTAACGACCGATAACTTTCTCATTTCTTCATAAATGCAGCTGGATGAGGGTACATTTTTTTTGCGCCGTGATCTGTACTTGTTTATCAAAACTTTATTTACATATATATAATATTGAAATCACTTTTTATTTTTTATTTGGAATGGGATGTGACAAAAAAGCATAAATTTTTTACGCTTACGCTGTTCACTGTACGCTGTTATATTTTGATAGTTAGGACATTTACGCATGCGGAGATACCAAATATGTTTTTAAAGAAATTTTTACGCTTTTTGGGGTAAAATGGGAAAAAGGTACGTTTTACATTTTTATTGGGGGAAGGAATTTTTCAAATTAAATTATTATTTTTTTTTTTTTACACCTTTTATGTCCCCATAGGCGACTATTTATAGCAATCATTTGATTGCAAAAACTGCATAGCACATAGTATTATCAGTGATCTTCTGCTCTGGTCTGCTCGATCTCAGACCAGAGGAGAAGACCCCTGAAGATGGCCGGAGGCAGGTAAGGGGTCCTACGACCGCCATGTTGGAAGATCGGATCCCCACAACAGTGCCGCGGGCGATCCAATCATCCAATGTAACACACGCATTGCCGCAGATGCCATGATTGGATTGGACTGGATTGATCACGGCATCTGAGGGGTTAAAGGGGTACTTCGCTGGAAAAAATTATTTTTAATCAACTGGTACCAGAAAGTTAAACAGATTTGTAAATGACTTCTGTTTAAAAATCTTAATCATTCCAGTACTTAGTAGAAGCAAATCCCCATAGCAAACCTTTCTTACTCTGGACAGTTCCTAAAATGGACAGAGGTGTCAGCAGAGAGCACTGTTGTCAGACAGAAAAGAAGTTCAAAAATAAAAGAACTTCCTCTGTAGTATATAGCAGCTGATCTGTTTAAGTTTCTGTTTAAGTTTCTGGCATCAGTTGATTTAAATAAATAAAAAAATTAAAGGTTTTCCAATGGAGTACCCCTTTAATGGCAGACACCAGCCTGCCGTGCATAATGCGAGCACCAGTCCAATGCTGGTGTCATGTACAGGGCGTAAATATACATACTGGTGCATCAAGTACCAGAGCACCAAGACGTACATTTATGTCCTGTGTGTGGTTAATGAAAGTAGAGGGGGATGGCCACTTTAAAATGTAGGGAGCTGTCTGCTTCCGGCTCTGTGCATTACTAACAGGCCGGGGACTCCCCCCCCCCCCCTGTCCATCTGATGGATTCAAGAATCCGTCAGATGAATACAAAAGGGTATAACTCAAGGAACGGGGGAGGGGGTGGCGGATTGACATACCATAAGCAGGTATGTAATCAAGCACTCTAGTTTATAAATTATATATATATATGTATTTATAAAAAAAAACTTTTTTAGGTTTGGCCACAGGTCCTCTTTAAGAGTCACCATTCAAAGTATCTAACCCCCCCCCTCTCCCATGCACTCAAGTGGAGATCCATTAGAATAGTTCAGAGAGGCAAAAAGTCAGTCATAGTTGAATATAATAGTTTACATAACTGAAAAAAATCAAATCTATCCATCTATTTTTCTGTCTATCGATCTGTCTATAGATATATACATTTACAAATGTAAGGCAATTTCCCATGATAAACACCCTTAATAACTCCTAAATAAATCATATAGTTTTAAATAACACCTGTATATAATGATTATCAATAATATTTCTCATTATACTAGTAAATATTATTACCATACCTATTTCCATTGTCACGATGCCGGCTGGCAGGAGGTGGATCCTCTGTGCCAGAGAGGGATTGGCGTGGACCGTGCTAGTGGACCGGTTCTAAGTCACTACTGGTGTTCACCAGAGCCGCCGCAAAGCGGGATGGTCTTGCTGCGGCGGTAGTGACCAGGTCGTATCCACTAGCAACGGCTCAACCTCTCTGACTGCTGAAGATAGGCGCGGTACAAGGGAGTAGACAGAAGCAAGGTCGGACGTAGCAGAAGGTCGGGGCAGGCAGCAAGGATCGTAGTCAGGGGCAACGGCAGGAGGTCTGGAACACAGGCTAGGAACACACAAGGAAACGCTTTCACTGGCACAATGGCAACAAGATCCGGCGAGGGAGTGCAGGGGAAGTGAGGTATACATAGGGAGTGCACAGGTGAACACACTGATTAGAACCACTGCGCCAATCAGCGGCGCAGTGGCCCTTTAAATCGCAGAGACCCGGCGCGCGCGCGCCCTAGGGAGCGGGGCCGCGCGCGCCGGGACAGGACCGACGGAGAGCGAGTCAGGTACGGGAGCCGGGGTGCGCATCGCGAGCGGGCGCCACCCGCATCGCGAATCGCATCCCGGCTGGAGGCGGTATCGCAGCGCACCGGGTCAGTGGATCTGACCGGGGCGCTGCAGTGGCGAGAGTGTAGCGAGCGCTCCGGGGAGGAGCGGGAACCCGGAGCGCTCGGCGTAACAGTACCCCCCCCCTTGGGTCTCCCCCTCTTCTTGGAGCCTGAGAACCTGAGGACCAGACTTTTGTCTAGGATATTGTCCTCAGGTTCCCAGGATCTCTCTTCAGGACCACAGCCCTCCCAATCGACCAAAAAAAAGGTTTTCCCTCTGACCTTCTTGGAGGCCAGTATCTCCTTTACGGAGAAGATGTCCGAAGAGCCGGAAACAGGAGTGGGAGAAACAAGTTTGGGAGAGAAACGGTTGATGATGAGAGGTTTAAGAAGAGAAACATGAAAGGCATTAGGAATACGAAGAGAAGGAGGAAGAAGAAGTTTGTAAGAGATAGGATTAATCTGGCACAAAATTTTGAAAGGACCAAGATAGCGTGGTCCCAATTTGTAGCTGGGAACACGGAAGCGGACATATTTAGCGGAGAGCCATACCTTGTCTCCGGGAGAAAAAATGGGGGGAGCTCTTCTTTTCTTATCAGCAAACTTCTTCATGCGAGATGAAGCCTGTAAGAGAGAATTTTGGGTCTCTTTCCATATGGTGGAAAGATCACGAGTTATTTCATCCACAGCGGGCAAACCAGAGGGCAAGGGAGTAGGGAGGGGGGGAAGAGGGTGACGGCCGTACACCACGAAAAATGGGGATTTGGAAGAAGATTCAGAGACTCTGAAGTTATACGAGAATTCGGCCCATGGTAGAAGATCTGCCCAGTCATCCTGGCGGGAGGAAACAAAATGCCGTAAATAATCACCCAGGACCTGGTTAATTCTTTCTACTTGCCCATTGGATTGAGGATGATAAGCAGAAGAAAAGTTTAATTTAATCTTGAGTTGTTTACAGAGAGCCCTCCAGAATTTTGACACGAATTGGACGCCTCTATCCGAGACGATCTGCGTGGGCAACCCGTGAAGACGAAAAATGTGTACAAAAAATTGTTTTGCCAACTGAGGCGCTGAAGGAAGACCCGGAAGAGGAATAAAATGTGCCATCTTGGAAAATCGATCAACGACCACCCAAACAACAGTGTTGCCACGGGATGGGGGTAAGTCTGTAATAAAGTCCATACCAATCAGAGACCAAGGCTGTTCGGGGACAGGCAGAGGATGAAGAAGACCAGCGGGCTTCTGGCGAGGAGTCTTATCCCGGGCACAGACAGTGCAGGCCCGCACGAAATCAACAACATCCGTCTCCAGAGTCGGCCACCAATAGAAACGAGAGATGAGTTGCACGGATTTCTTGATGCCCGCATGGCCTGCGAGATGGGAGGAATGACCCCATTTGAGGATTCCGAGGCGTTGGCGTGGAGAGACGAAGGTCTTCCCTGGAGGAGTTTGCCTGATGAAGGCTGGAGAAGTGGAGATCAGGCAGTCAGGAGGAATGATGTGTTGCGGAGAGAGCTCTACTTCCGAGGCATCCGAGGAACGAGAGAGAGCATCGGCCCTAATGTTCTTATCGGCAGGGCGAAAGTGAATTTCAAAATTAAACCGGGCAAAGAACAGAGACCACCTGGCCTGGCGAGGATTCAGCCGTTGGGCAGACTGGAGATAGGAGAGATTCTTGTGATCGGTGTAAATGATAACTGGAAATTTTGATCCCTCCAGCAGATGCCTCCATTCCTCAAGTGCTAATTTAATGGCCAGTAGCTCTCGATCCCCGATGGAGTAGTTCCTCTCCGCCGGAGAGAAGGTCCTAGAAAAAAAACCACAGGTAACAGCATGCCCAGAAGAATTTTTTTGTAGAAGAACCGCTCCAGCTCCTACTGAGGAGGCATCAACCTCCAATAGGAAGGGTTTAGATGGGTCAGGTCTGGAGAGCACGGGAGCAGAAGAAAAGGCAGACTTGAGCCGTTTAAAGGCGTCTTCCGCTTGAGGAGGCCATGACTTAGGATTGGCATTCTTTTTGGTTAAAGCCACGATAGGAGCCACAATGGTGGAAAAATGTGGAATAAATTGTCTGTAATAATTGGCGAACCCCAAAAAACGTTGGATAGCACGGAGTCCGGAGGGGCGTGGCCAATCTAAGACGGCAGAGAGTTTGTCTGGATCCATTTGTAGTCCCCTGCCAGAGACCAAGTATCCTAGGAAAGGAAGAGATTGACATTCAAACAGACATTTCTCCATTTTGGCATATAGTTGATTGTCACGAAGTCTCTGAAGAACCATGCGGACATGCTGGCGGTGTTCTTCTAGGTTGGCAGAAAAAATCAGAATATCGTCCAGATACACAACAACACAGGAATATAAGAGATCACGAAAAATTTCATTAACAAAGTCTTGGAAGACGGCAGGGGCGTTGCACAGGCCAAAGGGCATGACCAGATACTCAAAGTGTCCATCTCTAGTGTTAAATGCCGTTTTCCATTCATCCCCCTCCCTGATGCGGATGAGATTATAAGCACCTCTTAAGTCCAGTTTGGTAAAGATGTGGGCACCTTGGAGGCGATCAAAGAGTTCAGAGATAAGAGGTAGAGGGTAGCGGTTCTTTACCGTGATTTTATTAAGACCGCGGTAGTCAATGCAAGGACGTAGGGAGACATCTTTTTTGGACACAAAGAAAAATCCAGCTCCGGCAGGAGAGGAGGATTTGCGGATAAAGCCCTTTTTTAAATTTTCCTGGATGTACTCAGACATAGCAAGAGTCTCTGGGGCGGACAGAGGATAAATTCTGCCCCGGGGTGGAGTAGTGCCTGGGAGGAGGTCAATAGGACAGTCATAAGGCCTGTGAGGAGGTAGAGTCTCAGCTTGTTTTTTGCAAAACACATCAGCAAAGTCCATATAGGCCTTAGGGAGACCGGTTACAGGGGGAACCACAGGGTCACGGCAGGGAGTACTGGGAACCGGTTTAAGGCAGTCCTTGAAACAAGAGGTACCCCAGCTCTTGATCTCCCCTGTGGACCAATCCAGGGTTGGGGAATGGTGTTGAAGCCAGGGTAGTCCAAGGAGAATTTCGGAAGTGCAATTGGGGAGGACCAAAAACTCAATTTTTTCGTGATGAGGTCCGATACACATTAGGAGGGGCTCCGTGCGGAAACGTATGGTACAGTCCAATCTTTCATTGTTAACACAATTGATGTAGAGGGGTCTGGCGAGACTGGTCACTGGGATGTTGAACTTGTTGATGAGAGAGGCCAAAATAAAATTTCCTGCAGATCCGGAATCCAAGAAGGCCATAGTAGAGAAGGAGAAGGTAGAGGCAGATATCCGCACAGGCACAGTAAGACGTGGAGAAGCAGAGTTGACATCAAGGACTGTCTCACCTTTGTGCGGAGTCAGCGTACGTCTTTCCAGGCGGGGAGGACGGATAGGACAATCCTTCAGGAAGTGTTCGGTACCGGCACAGTACAGGCAGAGATTCTCCATGCGGCGTCGTGTCCTCTCTTGAGGTGTCAGGCGAGACCGGTCAACTTGCATAGCCTCCACGGCGGGAGGCACAGGAACGGATTGCAGGGGACCAGAGGAGAGAGGAGCCGGGGAGAAAAAACGCCTCGTGCGAACAAAGTCCATATCCTGGCGGAGCTCCTGACGCCTTTCGGAAAAACGCATGTCAATGCGAGTGGCTAGATGAATGAGTTCATGTAGGTTAGCAGGGATTTCTCGTGCAGCCAGAACATCTTTAATGTTGCTGGATAGGCCTTTTTTAAAGGTCGCGCAGAGGGCCTCATTATTCCAGGATAGTTCTGAAGCAAGAGTACGGAATTGTACGGCGTACTCGCCAACGGAAGAATTACCCTGGACCAGGTTCAGCAGGGCAGTCTCAGCAGAAGAGGCTCGGGCAGGTTCCTCAAAGACACTTCGAATTTCCGAGAAGAAGGAGTGTACAGAGGCAGTGACGGGGTCATTGCGGTCCCAGAGCGGTGTGGCCCATGACAGAGCTTTTCCAGACAGAAGGCTGACTACGAAAGCCACCTTAGACCTTTCAGTAGGAAACTGGTCCGACATCATCTCCAAGTGCAGGGAACATTGTGAAAGAAAGCCACGGCAAAATTTACAGTCCCCATCAAATTTATCCGGCAAGGATAGTCGTAGGCCTGAAGCGGCCACTCGCTGCGGAGGAGGTGCAGGAGCTGGCGTAGGAGATGATTGCTGAAGCTGTGGAAGTAGCTGCTGTAGCATCACGGTCAGTTGAGACAGCTGGTGGCCTTGTTGCGCTATCTGTTGTGACTGCTGGGCGACCACCGTGGTGAGGTCGGCGACAACTGGCAGAGGAACTTCAGCGGGATCCATGGCCGGATCTACTGTCACGATGCCGGCTGGCAGGAGGTGGATCCTCTGTGCCAGAGAGGGATTGGCGTGGACCGTGCTAGTGGACCGGTTCTAAGTCACTACTGGTGTTCACCAGAGCCCGCCGCAAAGCGGAATGGTCTTGTTGCGGCGGTAGTGACCAGGTCGTATCCACTAGCAACGGCTCAACCTCTCTGACTGCTGAAGATAGGCGCGGTACAAGGGAGTAGACAGAAGCAAGGTCGGACGTAGCAGAAGGTCGGGGCAGGCAGCAAGGATCGTAGTCAGGGGCAACGGCAGGAGGTCTGGAACACAGGCTAGGAACACACAAGGAAACGCTTTCACTGGCACAATGGCAACAAGATCCGGCGAGGGAGTGCAGGGGAAGTGAGGTATACATAGGGAGTGCACAGGTGAACACACTGATTAGAACCACTGCGCCAATCAGCGGCGCAGTGGCCCTTTAAATCGCAAAGACCCGGCGCGCGCGCGCCCTAGGGAGCGGGGCCGCGCGCGCCGGGACAGGACCGACGGAGAGCGAGTCAGGTACGGGAGCCGGGGTGCGCATCGCGAGCGGGCGCCACCCGCATCGCGAATCGCATCCCGGCTGGAGGCGGTATCGCAGCGCACCGGGTCAGTGGATCTGACCGGGGCGCTGCAGTGGCGAGAGTGTAGCGAGCGCTCCGGGGAGGAGCGGGAACCCGGAGCGCTCGGCGTAACATCCATCATACTTTTGCTGACCAAATCCTGTATACTGAGACCAATATTACCAATAATACCAGTATACAAGGAGGTGTACACAGGCTCTGCAGACCATATAAGTGATCACATGCAGTTTCATCAGGTGATATATTCTCTAATTGGAGTTGTTCACTTTCCTTTTTCTTCTACATCCAACCCAGACCATCATGACTATTTTTCCAGCCACATCTCGTCTCCACAGAACCTGCCAGACAAAAATCTTACGCTCCATGCTTTTCCAGCACTTGTGTCTAAAACTGTCATAATAACCTCCTTGGTGTCCCAGAAAATAGAGTGGGTAGATAAGTGGGTTGGGGAAAAGTTGGTCTCCCTCAATAAGTAGTTAGATTTTTTCAGTAAGTAGACAGATCTGTTCATGTAGTATCCACTACCATTATGCAGGTTCTCTGAGTAGGTAGGTCCCACCTATAGCTAGGTCTCTATGTAGATAGTTACTCTCTGTAGGCAGTAGCTGTCCCCTATTAGTATGGGGTTACTTCCTGTAGTTAGGTCCCTCTGTAGGTAGTAGCAGCCCCTTTAGGTAGTAGTAGCAGTCCCTTTTTGGTAGTAGTATTAACATCCGCCTTTAGGTAGTAGTAGCAGCCCCCTTTAGGTAGTATTAGCAGCAGCCTTTCTTTAGGTAGTAGTAGCGCCAGCCTCCCTTTAGGTATTAGTAGTAGCAGCAGCCTCCCTTTAGGTGGTGGTAGTAGTAGTAGCAGCAGCAGCAGCAGCCTCCCTTTAGGTAGTAGTAGTAGCAGCAGCAGCCTCCCTTTAGATAGTAGTACTAGCAGCCCCCTTTAGGTAGTAGTAGCAGCACCCCCCTTTAGGTAGTCATAGCAGCAGCCCTCTTTAGGTAGTAGTAGTAGCAGCAGCCCCCCTTTAGGTAGCAGTAGTAACAGCCTCCCTTTAAGGTGGTAGTAGTAGCAGCCCCTTTAGGTACATTTAACAGCAGCCCCCTTTAGGTAGTCATAGCAGTAGCCCCCTTTAGGCAGTAGTAGTAGCAGCACCCCCCCTTTAGGTAGCAGTAGTAGCAGCCCCTCCTAGGTAGTAGTAGCACAGCCTTCCTTTTAGGTGGTACTAGTAGTGGCAGTCCCTTCTGGTAGTAGCAGCCCTTTAGGTAGTGGCAGTAGTAGCAGCCCCATCTAAGTAGTTGTAGTAGCAGCCCCATCTAAGTAGTTGTAGTAGCAGCCCCATCTAAGTAGTTGTAGTAGCAGCTCCACCTAGATAGTTGCAGCCAGGTTTAAAAAAGCAAAACAAAAACCTGGCTCCTAGACAGTCCATTGCGTGGTCTCTGCTCTCCTCTTCTCCTTGTGTCTGTGCTCTGGCACATGATGATGATAGCACACATGTGTTGTAGCACAGGACTAAGGATGTTAGGCCTCTTGTGGCTGTCTACATAATGCGGGTGACCACAAGAGTGGTTGACAGGGTGAGGAGCCAATGGTTTTTCATTCTGTCAAACAGCTAATTGCCTGATTATCTGGATGTTGCATTGCACCCTTTTAGGACCATACCATACAATTGTTGTGTTCAGGTGTACTGTGCGTCATTATCCTTGACTCGAACTACAGCACAACCTCCCCTGCTCTGCTGGCACAAATACTGAGACTAGTCATAGTGTTACAGATGCCATCTGATTGTTAGATAATAAGGGCAAAGAGCAATCCACACAGAACAATTCCTTTATATAATGCTGCATCTTAAACCCTTTTCTTGGCAACTATTCTGATCTTGATATGCTTGTTGCATCTCCTTGCAAAAAACAAATAAAAAATAAAGTAAGATTTATTATCCTACTGTGACCTTTAATGCTTGTTTTCTTACATGAAGTTGTCACTGCGTCCAATAATATAATGAGGTTGCGAAGGGTGGTGTAAAAGTATGTTGTAACCATGCGCCAAGATTTTAACATCACAAATTAAAATGGGTAGGCCAGGATTAGCAGAAGAACTTTACTACCCCTCCCCTGCTCACCCAAAAAAAGATACAAAAAACAAAACAGTTACAGAGAAATGAAGAGTTCGTAGACGGCACTCACGGTACAGCAGGAAGTTTTATTCGGGAATGCTGGTACACGCAACAAAAACGCCAGGTAAGTCGACCGGTTTCGCGCTACACAGAGGGGTTACACGTGACCTCTGACTACTACTAACTCCTCCCCCCTTATATACAAAACAGGTGGTGACATATAAAATACAATGTGATTCAAAAGTAACATTTACTAAACAAGGGTTAAAAGCACATACTTATGTACAATGTATGGAGGTTATTATTCTTACTTCGTAGTATACTTATAAAGAGCTCATTATCATTCAACTCGGACACAGTTTAGTAAAAACGCTAGGTGTGAACATATACCTTATATTAACACCTTATACCTACACTATGGAAACACATTGAGGTCGTCCCGTAGATTTAAACCTAGCGGTCCTATAGCATCTATGAGTATAATCATTTCTGCTTCTTTCTGTGAGAGTAATTTATGTCTATCACCTCCATATTTTAAAGGTGCAACTGTTTTTAGTCCTAGGAATTTTAAGTCTTCAATTTTGTTATTATGTTTATTTTTCATATGTTCTATGACTTTGGGACAGCCCTTACCCGTAGTGAGTGAACGGAAATGTTCTCTGATCCTTTTATGCACTGGTCTTATGGTCTTACCAATATAGTATAGACCACATGTAAAGACCAGTGCATAAACGGTGTAAGTGGTTTTACATGTGATGAAATCCTGTATGGTAATGTTCTGCATACCTAATTGTACATTTTTCATTTGTAACATTGCCCACATTTAAAGCAACCTTGTGGTTTAGATTTCTCTATCCAATTACTTGATGTGTTGTCTTGCAATCTTCCCTTTACAATGTGGTCTCTAATGTTCTTATTTCTGCAAAAAGAAATAAGTGGTTTGTTTAGTTCTTTTTTTCTAGGATATCATCCTGCTACAGAATATGCCAATTTTTATAAATGGCTGATCTAATCCTATTTTCCATGGGACTATACATGAGTGAAAAGGTAAAGTTTTTTACTTGGTCATTTGTATCAAATTTTTGCCTTAGTTTCTTTTTCTGTAACAATTGGTTATGTGGTATTTTCCTAACATGATTTAAAGCTTCGCTCAAGATAGATTCAGGGTATCCCCTCTCTACTAGCCTGTCCCACAGTTGTTTAGCCTGTATTTCAAATGTTTCCATGGTGGTGTTTATTCGTTTTAATCTGATAAATTGTCCGAAAGGGAGTGATTTTTTAACATGATGTGAATGAAAGCTGTCATATCTTAATAGGGAATTTGTAGCTGTTGATTTTCTAAAACCCTCAACCTCTAGATGATTGTGCTTGACTACAAGTTCAGTATCTAAGAATTCAATGCTGTTGTAGCCCACCACGCTATTAAAGTGCATATTGTGACCATTGTCATTCATGTAGGCAACGAACTGGTGGAACTGGTCCGTGTCCCCCGACCAGACCACCAACACGTCGTCCACATAACTCAAGTAAAGTGCTTAAGGAAGGGGTTATTAGGTGAAAAGACTTTATCCTCCTCGAGGACCCCCCAAAAATATTTGCTGGTTGAACCAGCGGTTATTAAATTGGAAGGCATTGTGAGACAAGACGAATTGTAACATTTCACAAATATAATTTACAAAAACGGGACTGTGCTTTTCTGTTTGATCTAGCCGACGTCGGACAGCCTCCACACCCGCACCCTGTGGGATGCGAGTGTAGAGGCTCTCCACGTCGATACTAGACAAAATGAAATGTTCCTGCCACCCAAAGTTTTCCAAAATTTGTAATAAATGTTGTGTATCTTTTAAGTACGCAGTAATAGTTGATAATAATGGACGCAAAACCCAGTCGAGATATTGGGACAGGGGCTCAGTAACTGAGCCCCTGCCCACAACAATCGGCCTTCCTGGGGGTATACGCGCATCTTTATGAACCTTGGGTGTCCAGTACAATTTGGTTTTTGCGGGTGTAAAATAAACAATTTTTTTGCAAATCATTCCGAAAATATATTATTTTCCACCTCTCTCCTAAGTAGCGATCTGGCACTCTGTTGATATTGTGTGGTTGGAACTTTTCATAATTCGTTATAAGTATTTTGGTCACCTAGCTGATGACCAGCTTCTTGTAGTCTCGAGACAAAAGCACTGTGTTTCCGCCCTTGTCCGCAGGTTTCACAATTATATCTGTTTGATCAGATAACCATTTTAAAGCACTTCTTTCGCCCACCATAACATTTGGGATGGATTTAGGATAAATAAGTGCTTTAAAGTCTTGAATGACGTTTTCCATAAAAATGTGGATATTAGAACCTGCGGGCAAGGGCGGATTAAACACAGATGGAACACCTCCTGTAAATGGTCTATACTCTATCACCTTGTCAGGATCTTGTATATTCTCATCCCCTGCAATTTCCATTAGCAACAACACTACATTTCTGTCTTGTTTTATATGTCACCACCTGTTTTGTATATAAGGGGGAGGGGTTAATAGTAGTCAGAGGTCACGTGTAAGCGCTCTGTGTAGCGTGAAACCGGTCGACTTACATGGCATTTTTGTTGCCTGTACCAGCATTCCCGAATAAAACTTCTTGCTGTACCGTGAGTGCCGTCTGCGAACTCTTCATTTCTCTGTACCTGACGCTTGTGCTGAAAGCGGACTGAGCACCGGGAGAGAGGCAGCACAGGACCCGCTCGCGGTGGTGAACCAGTAAGCTCCATCCCTACGTGAGTGCAGCAGTGCCGACTTTTTCCTTTCTACAGATGTATGAAGTGCTTGTGCTAATTGATGATGGTCTGAGCACGCTGTAGCTGAATATAGTCGGTTTAAGATGGAGTCTATGGAACAAGCAGCCTCAGATGCGAGTTCTGCATTGGAAAACCTACTGCATATTGAACCAGAAAGCTCCATCCCTACGTGAGTGCAGCAGTGCCGGCTTTTTCCTTTCTACAGATGTAAAAAAAAAAAAAAAAAAAACAGTGCCAGCCTACTCTGTAGACCATGCCTGTTATTGCAGCTCAGCCAATTTAACTTAAAACCAGAGACAAAAAAAAAATACTAAGCAGAGCAATTTAGAAACCCTTTAGGGTAGGGTGACAAGTACCGTATGAGCTGCAGAAAATACACAGCACAATACGGCACATGTGACCATACCCTTAGTGTATAAAAGATGAGAGGATATTGTAAAGTTATGAAAGGATATTGAAAGGATATTGAACGTTTCAAACAATTTTTTATTTTCGCAACATAGATGTTATCATTTATCATTCAGCTATCTGTCTATTTCCCAAATACAACCTCTAGATATGAGGCTGAGCACTTGCACTCAGCCGACCATGGTGAGGCCTGTTCTGAGTGGAATCTGTCCTGTGAAACTGCTGTATGGTCTTCCCCATCGTGCTGCAGCTCAGTTTAAGAGTCTTGACAATGTTCTTATACCTAGGCCATTTTTATGTAGAGCAACAATTCTTTTTTTCAGAACCTCATAGAGTTCTTTGCCAGAAGGTGCCCCGGTGAACTTCCAATGACCAGTACAGGAGAGTGTGAGAGCGATAACATTAAATTATAGAAACCTGCTCCCGATTCACAACTGATACATGGCAGCACTAACAAGTCACTTAGCTGTAAGAGCATCATGGGAGATGTAGTCCAAAACATCTGCATTGCCAAAGGTTGCCTGTGCCTGCCCTAGAAGTTATTATGTCGCACAACTGGAATAAACAGATTAACGGATAATATCAATTGCCTCATTAAGAACTAGAGGAGAAAGTGTGTTAAGTTTCTATATCCAATAGGATTCTCTTCTCTGTAGTCTGTCAAATCTATTGTGTACTTCAGCTCCTATGTGTTCAATGCCAGTCAGACTAAATTCAGAAAAATCGTTATCATGCGCAATAGTTGCCTAGATATGCTAAGGTTAATAAAACCTCTAGTCACGTTATGCCTATGCGTGTTCAATCTAGTTCTAAGTTGTTGTTGCATTGTTCGTCGGCTGTATTGTAGGCCACACTTGCATTCCAGTAGATAAATAACAAATGTGGTGGAACAGTCAATTCTACTTTTATGGGGAAAGTCTCACCGGTGGTCAAAAAGCTTCTTCTTCATTCATCCATATTTGAACAACATTTGCAATTTTTTGTGCTACATTTATAACAACTTGAATTAGATCAATTTTTTGGGGCCCATTTTTTCTTACTTCTTAACTTGGCTTGGGGCTTAAATATTTTTTTGAGTCTGAGCCCTCCTGAATGTAATCTTGGGTTTCTCTGGGATGTTTTTTTTTTTTAGTAAGGGATCCTGTAACAGGATATTCCAATGGGGACCAATGACCTTGCGGATAGTATCAAGAGATGCTACATAATTCGTAATAAAATTATGTTTAAAATTTACAGTTTTCATGTCTAAGTGGATGTCAACCTCCCCAGACTTTTTGGTAAGTATTGATGAATTATTTTTATTATTATTGTTGTTTCCATTTTTCCTTTTGTTTTTGCCTTTTAGGGATCGCCTGTGTCACGATGCCGGCTGGCAGGAGGTGGATCCTCTGTGCCAGAGAGGGATTGGCGTGGACCGTGCTAGTGGACCGGTTCTAAGTCACTACTGGTGTTCACCAGAGCCCGCCGCAAAGCGGGATGGTCTTGCTGCGGCGGTAGTGACCAGGTCGTATCCACTAGCAACGGCTCAACCTCTCTGACTGCTGAAGATAGGCGCGGTACAAGGGAGTAGACAGAAGCAAGGTCGGACGTAGCAGAAGGTCGGGGCAGGCAGCAAGGATCGTAGTCAGGGGCAACGGCAGGAGGTCTGGAACACAGGCTAGGAACACACAAGGAAACGCTTTCACTGGCACAATGGCAACAAGATCCGGCGAGGGAGTGCAGGGGAAGTGAGGTATACATAGGGAGTGCACAGGTGAACACACTGATTAGAACCACTGCGCCAATCAGCGGCGCAGTGGCCCTTTAAATCGCAGAGACCCGGCGCGCGCGCGCCCTAGGGAGCGGGGCCGCGCGCGCCGGGACAGGACCGACGGAGAGCGAGTCAGGTACGGGAGCCGGGGTGCGCATCGCGAGCGGGCGCCACCCGCATCGCGAATCGCATCCCGGCTGGAGGCGGTATCGCAGCGCACCGGGTCAGTGGATCTGACCGGGGCGCTGCAGTGGCGAGAGTGTAGCGAGCACTCCGGGGAGGAGCGGGGACCCGGAGCGCTCGGCGTAACAGTACCCCCCCCCCCCCTTGGGTCTCCCCCCTCTTCTTGGAGCCTGAGAACCTGAGGACCAGACTTTTGTCTAGGATATTGTCCTCAGGTTCCCAGGATCTCTCTTCAGGACCACAGCCCTCCCAATCGACCAAAAAAAAGGTTTTCCCTCTGACCTTCTTGGAGGCCAGTATCTCCTTTACGGAGAAGATGTCCGAAGAGCCGGAAACAGGAGTGGGAGAAACAAGTTTGGGAGAGAAACGGTTGATGATGAGAGGTTTAAGAAGAGAAACGTGAAAGGCATTAGGAATACGAAGAGAAGGAGGAAGAAGAAGTTTGTAAGAGACAGGATTAATCTGGCACAAAATTTTGAAAGGACCAAGATAGCGTGGTCCCAAATTGTAGCTGGGAACACGGAAGCGGACATATTTAGCGGAGAGCCATACCTTGTCTCCGGGAGAAAAAATGGGGGGAGCTCTTCTTTTCTTATCAGCAAACTTCTTCATGCGTGATGAAGCCTGTAAGAGAGAATTTTGGGTCTCTTTCCATATGGTGGAAAGATCACGAGTTATTTCATCCACAGCGGGCAAACCAGAGGGCAAGGGAGTAGGGAGGGGGGGAAGAGGGTGACGGCCGTACACCACGAAAAATGGGGATTTGGAAGAAGATTCAGAGACTCTGAAGTTATACGAGAATTCGGCCCATGGTAGAAGATCTGCCCAGTCATCCTGGCGGGAGGAAACAAAATGCCGTAAATAATCACCCAGGACCTGGTTAATTCTTTCTACTTGCCCATTGGATTGAGGATGATAAGCAGAAGAAAAGTTTAATTTAATCTTGAGTTGTTTACAGAGAGCCCTCCAGAATTTTGACACGAATTGGACGCCTCTATCCGAGACGATCTGCGTGGGCAACCCGTGAAGACGAAAAATGTGTACAAAAAATTGTTTTGCCAACTGAGGCGCTGAAGGAAGACCCGGAAGAGGAATAAAATGTGCCATCTTGGAAAATCGATCAACGACCACCCAAACAACAGTGTTGCCACGGGATGGGGGTAAGTCTGTAATAAAGTCCATACCAATCAGAGACCAAGGCTGTTCGGGAACAGGCAGAGGATGAAGAAGACCAGCGGGCTTCTGGCGAGGAGTCTTATCCCGGGCACAGACATTGCAGGCCCGCACAAAATCAACAACATCCGTCTCCAGAGTCGGCCACCAATAGAAACGAGAGATGAGTTGCACGGATTTCTTGATGCCCGCATGGCCTGCGAGATGGGAGGAGTGACCCCATTTGAGGATTCCGAGGCGTTGGCGTGGAGAGACGAAGGTCTTCCCTGGAGGAGTTTGCCTGATGGAGGCTGGAGAAGTGGAGATCAGGCAGTCAGGAGGAATGATGTGTTGCGGAGAGAGCTCTACTTCCGAGGCATCCGAGGAACAAGAGAGAGCATCGGCCCTAATGTTCTTATCGGCAGGGCGAAAGTGAATTTCAAAATTAAACCGGGCAAAGAACAGAGACCACCTGGCCTGGCGAGGATTCAGCCGTTGGGCAGACTGGAGATAGGAGAGATTCTTGTGATCGGTGTAAATGATAACTGGAAATTTTGATCCCTCCAGCAGATGCCTCCATTCCTCAAGTGCTAATTTAATGGCCAGTAGCTCTCGATCCCCGATGGAGTAGTTCCTCTCCGCCGGAGAGAAGGTCCTAGAAAAAAAAACCACAGGTAACAGCATGCCCGGAAGAATTTTTTTGTAGAAGAACCGCTCCAGCTCCTACTGAGGAGGCATCAACCTCCAATAGGAAGGGTTTAGATGGGTCAGGTCTGGAGAGCACGGGAGCAGAAGAAAAGGCAGACTTGAGCCGTTTAAAGGCGTCTTCCGCTTGAGGAGGCCAAGACTTAGGCTTGGCATTCTTTTTGGTTAAAGCCACGATAGGAGCCACAATGGTGGAAAAATGTGGAATAAATTGTCTGTAATAATTGGCGAACCCCAAAAAATGTTGGATAGCACGGAGTCCGGAGGGGCGTGGCCAATCTAAGACGGCAGAGAGTTTGTCTGGATCCATTTGTAGTCCCTGGCCAGAGACCAAGTATCCTAGGAAAGGAAGAGATTGACATTCAAACAGACATTTCTCCATTTTGGCATATAGTTGGTTGTCACGAAGTCTCTGAAGAACCATGCGGACATGCTGGCGGTGTTCTTCTAGGTTGGCAGAAAAAATCAGAATATCGTCCAGATACACAACAACACAGGAATATAAGAGATCACGAAAAATTTCATTAACAAAGTCTTGGAAGACGGCAGGGGCGTTGCACAGGCCAAAGGGCATGACTAGATACTCAAAGTGTCCATCTCTAGTGTTAAATGCCGTTTTCCATTCATCCCCCTCCCTGATGCGGATGAGATTATAAGCACCTCTTAAGTCCAGTTTGGTAAAGATGTGGGCACCTTGGAGGCGATCAAAGAGTTCAGAGATAAGAGGTAGAGGGTAGCGGTTCTTTACCGTGATTTTATTAAGACCGCGGTAGTCAATGCACGGACGTAGGGAGCCATCTTTTTTGGACACAAAGAAAAATCCAGCTCCGGCAGGAGAGGAGGATTTGCGGATAAAGCCCTTTTTTTTAAATTTTCCTGGATGTACTCAGACATAGCAAGAGTCTCTGGGGCGGACAGAGGATAAATTCTGCCCCGGGGTGGAGTAGTGCCCGGGAGGAGGTCAATAGGACAGTCATAAGGCCTGTGAGGAGGAAGAGTCTCAGCTTGTTTTTTGCAAAACACATCAGCAAAGTCCATATAGGCCTTAGGGAGACCGGTTACAGGGGGAACCGCAGGGTCACGGCAGGGAGTACTGGGAACCGGTTTAAGGCAGTCCTTGAAACAAGAGGTACCCCAGCTCTTGATCTCCCCTGTGGACCAATCCAGGGTTGGGGAATGGTGTTGAAGCCAGGGTAATCCAAGGAGAATTTCGGAAGTGCAATTGGGGAGGACCAAAAACTAAATTTTTTCGTGATGAGGTCCGATGCACATTAGGAGGGGCTCCGTGCGGAGACGTATGGTACAGTCCAATCTTTCATTGTTAACACAATTGATGTAGAGGGGTCTGGCGAGACTGGTCACCGGGATGTTTAACCTGTTGATGAGAGAGGCCAAAATAAAATTTCCTGCAGATCCGGAATCCAAGAAGGCCATAGTAGAGAAGGAGAAGGTAGAGGCAGATATCCGCACAGGCACCGTAAGACGTGGAGAAGCAGAGTTGACATCAAGGACTGTCTCACCTTTGTGCGGAGTCAGCGTACGTCTTTCCAGGCGGGGAGGACGGATAGGACAATCCTTCAGGAAGTGTTCGGTACCGGCACAGTACAGGCAGAGATTCTCCATGCGGCGTCGTGTCCTCTCTTGAGGTGTCAGGCGAGACCGGTCAACTTGCATAGCCTCCACGGCGGGAGGCACAGGAACGGATTGCAGGGGACCAGAGGAGAGAGGAGCCGAGGAGAAAAAACGCCTCGTGCGAACAAAGTCCATATCCTGGCGGAGCTCCTGACGCCTTTCGGAAAAACGCATGTCAATGCGAGTGGCTAGATGAATGAGTTCATGTAGGTTAGCAGGGATTTCTCGTGTGGCCAGAACATCTTTAATGTTGCTGGATAGGCCTTTTTTAAAGGTCGCGCAGAGGGCCTCATTATTCCAGGATAGTTCTGAAGCAAGAGTACGGAATTGTACGGCGTACTCGCCAACGGAAGAATTACCCTGGACCAGGTTCAACAGGGCAGTCTCAGCAGAAGAGGCTCGGGCAGGTTCCTCAAAGACACTACGAATTTCCGAGAAGAAGGAGTGTACAGAGGCAGTGACGGGGTCATTGCGGTCCCAGAGCGGTGTGGCCCATGACAGAGCTTTTCCAGACAGAAGGCTGACTACGAAAGCCACCTTAGACCTTTCAGTAGGAAACTGGTCCGACATCATCTCCAAGTGCAGGGAACATTGTGAAAGAAAGCCACGGCAAAATTTAGAGTCCCCATCAAATTTATCCGGCAAGGATAGTCGTAGGCCTGAAGCGGCCACTCGCTGCGGAGGAGGTGCAGGAGCTGGCAGAGGAGATGATTGCTGAAGCTGTGGAAGTAGCTGCTGTAGCATCACGGTCAGTTGAGACAGCTGGTGGCCTTGTTGCGCTATCTGTTGTGACTGCTGGGCGACCACCGTGGTGAGGTCGGCGACAACTGGCAGAGGAACTTCAGCGGGATCCATGGCCGGATCTACTGTCACGATGCCGGCTGGCAGGAGGTGGATCCTCTGTGCCAGAGAGGGATTGGCGTGGACCGTGCTAGTGGACCGGTTCTAAGTCACTACTGGTGTTCACCAGAGCCCGCCGCAAAGCGGGATGGTCTTGCTGCGGCGGTAGTGACCAGGTCGTATCCACTAGCAACGGCTCAACCTCTCTGACTGCTGAAGATAGGCGCGGTACAAGGGAGTAGACAGAAGCAAGGTCGGACGTAGCAGAAGGTCGGGGCAGGCAGCAAGGATCGCAGTCAGGGGCAACGGCAGGAGGTCTGGAACACAGGCTAGGAACACACAAGGAAACGCTTTCACTGGCACAATGGCAACAAGATCCGGCGAGGGAGTGCAGGGGAAGTGAGGTATACATAGGGAGTGCACAGGTGAACACACTGATTAAAACCACTGCGCCAATCAGCGGCGCAGTGGCCCTTTAAATCGCAGAGACCCGGCGCGCGCGCGCCCTAGGGAGCGGGGCCGCGCGCGCCGGGACAGGACCGACGGAGAGCGAGTCAGGTACGGGAGCCGGGGTGCGCATTGCGAGCGGGCGCCACCCGCATCGCGAATCGCATCCCGGCTGGAGGCGGTATCGCAGCGCACCGGGTCAGTGGATCTGACCGGGGCGCTGCAGTGGCGAGAGTGTAGCGAGCGCTCCGGGGAGGAGCGGGGACCCGGAGCGCTCGGCGTAACAGCCTGTTTGCTGATTTTATGATGTTACTGAGGTATCCGTTGTCTTTCAGCCGTTTAGTGATGATTTTGCTTTAGCATTCAAATTCGGAAATCTTGGTGCATGAAACTACAAAAAAGGAATATTATTCTTCCATTTTTTGTAATGACAACTGCTATATGACAGGAGGCTGTTACAGTCAACTTTTTTAAATAAAGTTTTTGTCACTATGTTTTCTTGTTCGCTGGAAAGTTCTAGAGCTAAATACTTAATAGATGTTTCAGATAATTTCCCAGACAGCTGCAAATTAAAATCATTGATGTTTAAATATTCCGTGAACTTGCAAAAATCCTTGTTAGTACCATCCCAGATAAACAGCAGATCATCAATGTAAAGTTTAAAGAGGATGATGTTGTTGACCCATTCGTGGTTAATATATTTATTTATATTGGATCTCGTATGCTCCTATATATAAGTTGGCAAAAGATGGTGCAAAACGAGTACCCGTCTCTGTACCTAACAATTGCAAAAAGATCTGAAAATGAAAATAAAAATAATTATGTTCCAAAATATATGTAATACTTTTGATGATAAATTCTTTTTTGACATTGGACATAGTAGTGTCTCCATCCAGAACAGTTCTAATTACCTCAATTTATTTTTAATGTGGGATGTTTGAATATAAGGAAGAAACATCAAGGGTAGCCCACCTTCCATTTATAGTTTTCTAATATACCAATGAGGTATGGGAAATCCTTTAATTATGACATAAATTCTAGGAGATATTTCTGCAATAGAATGTCAATGTACTAAGAAAGATTTCTGGAAATGGAATTCATGCTGGTCATAATTGGTCACCCGGGAGGATTATTGATACACTTATGACCTTTTGGAAGAAAATGGCCATTTTGGGATTTTTTATGATAATAAATTATTTCCTTTTTTTTTTTTTATCTAATACCCCTTCATATGCCTTTTCTACCAGTGTTACAAATTCGAGTTGGTATGCCTGGGTAAGGTCTTGTTGTAATATGGTATAATAATCTTTATCTGCCAATATTCTCAGAGCCTCACTGATGTACGTTTCCCAATCTTGGATCATAATAGAAACAGTTTTTAAGGCTCTTTTTTGTGTGGTTAAATTATGTTTAAAAGTACATGTATCACTGATATTCCTAAAATAATAATAATAATAAAAAAGTCTCAATGAAATTTCCAGATGTGGAGGGGATAAAACTTGGAGACAGGTTTTAATTGTGTCTGAATAGAAGGTGGGTTGAGAGTGGTGATTAGCTCTGTGGTGGGTTGGAGATCTGTAGATGGACCTTTGGGCATGGAGAAATGTCTAGCAAATAAAGATCTTTACGTTAACGTCCAGTTGGAATTTATCATTTTTTTTCCATTGGGCAGAATGAAAGTGCCCCCACTCTGTTGCTGATAAGACATGAGAGGACAAGTTAAAAATCTTTACAAGTTCATTGGGGTTCCCTATTGAGTATATTTTATTTAGTTTTTCTTTGGTTCTGGTATTTGACTGTCTTCTTCCTCCCTTTCTCCCTGCAGCCCTTTTTGGTTTTTCTTTTCCCTTTTCTAATTTCTTTCGTTTCTGACTCTTTGGGCTGTAAAAATTGGTGATCAGAGTAGTTTTTGGATCTTTATTTATAGAGTACGTGAGGGTCAGCAAGATGGGAAGGTCTAAAAAAGAAGTTGATTGGTGAGATTTCCTTGTATGTGGGGGTGTTGTTAAGGGTATCAGAGGCATCAGTCCTTGTTGCCCACTGTGGGGAACTATCAGTTAGGATGTGTTCAGGGATATCACAAGTGGAAAGCATTGATACCTGGTTCCTGTAATAGAGGTGTAGAGGGAGCCTCAGCCAATATTTCCTCTTCATATATATTTCCCATTGATTTGCATGGGACTTTAAACAAAAATGCCGACCCTCTCAAATGGGGGTAGTTAAGGGTTAAATTAACTTTCCTATATTTTAAGTTGACATATAAGTAACATGTGACCAAGTATTATCGAAGTATCTCCAGCCATTTGGAAGTTATGCAGTAACATATATTTCCCACAGACTTGTATGGGACTTTAAACGAAAACCCCGCCCCTGGCAAATGGGGGTGAGTAAGGATTAAATTATCTATCCTATGTTTGTTGTTGACATATAAGTAACATGTGTGCCAAGTTTCATGTTAATATCTTTAGCCGTTTGGACGTGATGCTGGAACATACACACACACACTGTCACGATTCGGCTTACGGGTTGTGGATCCGCTGTGTCAGCGAGGGATTGGCGTGGACCGTGCTAGTAGACCGGTTCTAAGAGGCTACTGGTTTTCACCAGAGCCCGCCGCAAAGCGGGATGGTCTTGCTGCGGCAGTAGCAACCAGGTCGTATCCACTAGCAACGGCTCAACCTCACTGACTGCTGAGAAGGCGTGGGACAGAAGGACAAGGCAGAGGCAAGGTCAGACGTAGCAGAAGGTCGGGGGCAGGCGGCAAGGTTCGTAGTCAGGATGGATAGCAGAAGTTCAGGTACACAGGCTTTGGACACACTAAACACTTTCACTGGCACAAGGCAACAAGATCCGGCAAGGGAGTGCATGGGAGGAGATCAGATATAGCCAGGGAGCAGGTGGAAGCCAATTAAGCTAATTGGGCCAGGCACCAATCATTGGTGCACTGGCCCTTTAAGTCTCAGAGAGCTGGCGCGCAGCGCGCGCCCTAGAGAGCGGAGCCGCGCACGCCAGCACATGACAGCAGGGGACCGGGACGGGTAAGTGACCTGGGATGCGATTCGCGAGCGGGGCGCGTCCCGCTGTGCGAATCGCATCCCCGACGGCCATGACAGTGCAGCGCTCCCGGTCAGCGGGACTGACCGGGGAGCTGCAGGGAGAAAGACGCCGTGAGCGCTCCGGGGAGGAGCGGGGACCCGGAGCGCTGTTACGCCGAGCGCTCCGGGTCCCCGCTCCTCCCCGGAGCGCTCGCTACACTCCTCTCACTGCAGCGCTCCGGTCGGTTCCACGGACCCGGGGCGCTGCGATACCGCCTCTGGCCGGGATGCGATTCGCGATGCGGGTAGCGCCCGCTCGCGATGCGCACCCCGGCTCCCGTACCTGACTCGCTCTCCGTCAGTTCTGTCCCGGCGCGCGCGGCCCCGCTCCCTAGGGCGCGCGCGCGCCGGGTCTTTGCGATTTAAAGGGCCACTGCGCCGCTGATTGGCGCAGTGGTTCCAATTAGTGTTTACACCTGTGCACTTCCCTATATCACCTCACTTCCCCTTCACTCCCTCGCCGGATCTTGTTGCCTTAGTGCCAGTGAAAGCGTTTCCTTGTGTGTTCCTAGCCTGTGTTCCAGACCTCCTGCCGTTGCCCCTGACTACGATCCTTGCTGCCTGCCCCGACCTTCTGCTACGTCCGACCTTGCTTCTGTCTACTCCCTTGTACCGCGCCTATCTTCAGCAGCCAGAGAGGTTGAGCCGTTGCTAGGGGATACGACCTGGTCACTACCGCCGCAGCAAGACCATCCCGCTTTGCGGCGGGCTCTGGTGAAAACCAGTAGTGACTTAGAACCGATCCTCTAGCACGGTCCACGCCAATCCCTCTCTGGCACAGAGGATCCACTACCTGCCAGCCGGCATCGTGACAGTAGATCCGGCCATGGATCCCGCTGAAGTTCCTCTGCCAGTTGTCGCTGACCTCACCACGGTGGTCGCCCAGCAGTCACAACAGATTGCGCAACAAGGCCAACAGCTGTCTCAACTGACTGTTATGCTACAACAGTTACTACCACAGCTCCAGCAACCATCTCCTCCTCCGCAGCGAGTGGCCGCTTCTGGACTACGACTATCCTTGCCGGATAAATTTGATGGGGACTCTAAGCTTTGCCGTGGCTTCCTTTCCCAATGTTCATTACACTTGGAGATGATGTCGGACCAGTTCCCCACTGAAAGGTCTAAGGTGGCTTTCGTAGTCAGCCTGCTGTCTGGAAAAGCCCTGGCTTGGGCCACACCGCTCTGGGACCGCAATGACCCCGTCACTGCCTCTGTACACTCCTTCTTCTCGGAAATTCGAAGTGTCTTTGAGGAACCTGCCCGAGCCTCTTCTGCTGAGACTGCCCTGTTGAACCTGGTCCAGGGTAATTCTTCCGTTGGCGAGTATGCCGTACAATTCCGTACTCTTGCTTCTGAATTATCCTGGAACAATGAGGCCCTCTGCGCGACCTTTAAAAAAGGCCTATCCAGCAACATTAAAGATGTTCTGGCCGCACGAGAAATGCCTGCTAATCTTCATGAACTTATTCACCTAGCCACTCGCATTGACATGCGTTTTTCCGAAAGGCGTCAGGAGCTCCGCCAAGATATGGACTCTGTTCGCACGAGGCGTTTCTTCTCCTCGGCTCCTCTCTCCTCTGGTTCCCTGCAATCTGTTCCTGTGCCTCCCGCCGTGGAGGCTATGCAGGTCGACCGGTCTCGCCTGACATCTCAAGAGAGGACACGACGCCGCATGGAGAACCTCTGCCTGTACTGTGCTAGTACCGAACACTTCCTGAGGGATTGTCCTATCCGCCCTCCCCGCCTGGAAAGACGTACCCTGACTCCGCACAAAGGTGAGACAATCCTTGATGTCCACTCTGCTTCTCCACGTCTTACTGTGCCTGTGCGGATGTCTGCCTCTGCCTTCTCCTTCTCTTCCGTGGCCTTCTTAGACTCTGGATCTGCAGGAAATTTTATTTTGGCCTCTCTCGTCAACAGGTTCAACATCCCAGTGACCAGTCTCACCAGACCCCTTTACATCAATTGTATAAACAATGAAAGATTGGACTGTTCCATACGTTTCCGCACGGAGCCCCTTCTAATGAGCATCGGATCTCATCACGAGAGGATTGAACTTTTGGTCCTCCCCAATTGCACCTCGGAAATTCTCCTTGGACTTCCCTGGCTTCAACTTCATTCCCCAACCCTGGATTGGTCCACTGGGGAGATCAAGAGTTGGGGGCCCTCTTGTTCCAAGGACTGTCTAAAACCGGTTCCCAGTAACCCTTGCCGTAACTCTGTGCTTCCTCCAGTAACCGGTCTCCCTAAGGCCTATATGGACTTCGCGGATGTTTTCTGCAAAAAACAAGCGGAGACTCTACCTCCTCACAGGCCTTATGATTGTCCTATCGACCTCCTCCCGGGCACTACTCCACCCCGGGGCAGAATTTATCCTCTCTCTGCCCCAGAGACTCTTGCCATGTCTGAATACGTCCAGGAGAATCTAAAAAAGGGCTTTATCCGTAAATCCTCCTCTCCTGCCGGAGCCGGATTTTTCTTTGTGTCCAAAAAAGATGGCTCTCTACGTCCTTGCATTGACTACCGCGGACTTAATAAAATCACGGTTAAGAACCGCTACCCCTTACCCCTCATCTCTGAACTCTTTGATCGCCTCCAAGGTGCCCACATCTTTACTAAATTGGACTTAAGAGGCGCCTATAACCTCATCCGCATCAGAGAGGGGGATGAGTGGAAAACAGCATTTAACACCAGAGATGGACACTTTGAGTATCTGGTCATGCCCTTTGGCCTGTGCAACGCCCCTGCTGTCTTCCAAGACTTTGTTAATGAAATTTTTCGTGATCTGTTATACTCCTGTGTTGTTGTATATCTTGATGATATCCTAATTTTTTCGGCCAATCTAGAGGAACACCGCCAGCATGTCCGTATGGTTCTTCAGAGACTTCGTGACAATCAACTCTATGCTAAAATTGAGAAATGTCTGTTTGAATGCCAATCTCTTCCTTTTCTAGGATACTTGGTCTCTGGCCAGGGACTACAAATGGATCCAGACAAACTCTCTGCCGTCTTAGATTGGCCACGCCCCTCCGGACTCCGTGCCATCCAACGTTTTTTGGGGTTCGCCAATTATTACAGGCAATTTATTCCACATTTTTCTACCATTGTGGCTCCTATTGTGGCTTTAACCAAAAAAAATGCCGATCCCAAGTCTTGGCCTCCTCAAGCGGAAGACGCCTTTAAACGACTCAAGTCCGCCTTCTCTTCGGCTCCCGTGCTCTCCAGACCTGACCCATCTAAACCCTTCCTATTGGAGGTTGATGCCTCCTCAGTGGGAGCTGGAGCTGTCCTTCTACAAAAAAACTCTTCCGGGCATGCTGTTACTTGTGGGTTTTTTTCTAGGACCTTCTCTCCTGCGGAGAGGAACTACTCCATCGGGGATCGAGAGCTTCTAGCCATTAAATTAGCACTTGAGGAATGGAGGCATCTGCTGGAGGGATCAAGATTTCCAGTTATTATTTACACCGATCACAAGAACCTCTCATACCTCGAGTCTGCCCAACGGCTGAATCCTCGTCAGGCCAGGTGGTCTCTGTTCTTTGCCCGATTTAATTTTGAAATTCACTTTCGGCCTGCTGATAAGAACATTAGGGCCGATGCTCTCTCTCGTTCCTCAGATGCTTCTGAAATTGAACTCTCTCCTCAACACATCATTCCTCCTGACTGCCTGATTTCCACTTCTCCAGCCTCCATCAGGCAAACTCCACCAGGAAAGACCTTTGTTTCTCCACGCCAACGCCTCGGAATCCTCAAATGGGGTCACTCCTCCCATCTCGCAGGTCATGCGGGCATCAAGAAATCTGTGCAACTCATCTCTCGCTTCTATTGGTGGCCGACTCTAGAGACTGATGTGGTGGACTTTGTGCGAGCCTGCACTATCTGTGCCCGGGATAAGACTCCTCGCCAGAAGCCCGCTGGTTTTCTTCTTCCTCTGCCTGTTCCCGAACAACCTTGGTCTCTGATTGGTATGGATTTTATTACTGACTTACCCCCATCCCATGGCAACACTGTTATTTGGGTGGTCGTTGATCGATTCTCCAAAATGGCACATTTCATCCCTCTTCCTGGTCTTCCTTCAGCGCCTCAGTTGGCTAAACAATTTTTTGTACACATTTTTCGTCTTCACGGGTTGCCTACGCAGATCGTCTCGGATAGAGGCGTCCAATTTGTGTCTAAATTCTGGAGGGCTCTCTGTAAACAACTCAAGATTAAATTAAATTTTTCTTCTGCATACCATCCTCAATCCAATGGACAAGTAGAAAGAATTAACCAGATCTTGGGTGACTATTTACGACATTTTGTTTCCTCCCGCCAGGATGACTGGGCAGATCTTCTACCTTGGGCCGAATTCTCGTATAATTTCAGAATCTCTGAATCTTCCTCCAAATCCCCGTTTTTCGTGGTGTACGGCCGTCACCCTCTTCCCCCCCTCCCTACCCCCTTGCCCTCTGGTCTGCCCGCTGTGGATGAAATTTCTCGTGATCTCTCCATCATATGGAGAGAGACCCAAAATTCTCTCTTACAGGCTTCTTCACGCATGAAGAGATTCGCGGATAAGAAAAGAAGAGCTCCTCCCATTTTTTCCCCTGGAGACAAGGTATGGCTCTCCGCCAAATATGTCCGCTTCCGTGTCCCTAGCTATAAGTTGGGACCACGCTATCTTGGTCCTTTCAAGATTTTGCGCCAGATTAATCCTGTCTCTTACAAACTTCTTCTTCCTCCTTCTCTTCGTATTCCTAATGCCTTTCATGTTTCTCTTCTTAAACCACTTATCATTAACCGTTTCTCTCCCAAATCTGTTCCCCCCACTCCTGTCTCCGGCTCCTCGGACATCTTCTCCGTCAAAGAAATTTTAGCATCTAAAAAGGTCAGAGGGAAAACCTTCTTTTTAGTGGATTGGGAGGGTTGTGGTCCAGAAGAGAGGTCCTGGGAACCTGAGGACAATATCCTGGACAAAAGTCTGGTCCTCAGGTTCTCAGGCTCCAAGAAGAGGGGGAGACCCAAGGGGGGGGGTACTGTTACGCCGAGCGCTCCGGGTCCCCGCTCCTCCCCGGAGCGCTCGCTACACTCCTCTCACTGCAGCGCTCCGGTCGGTTCCACGGACCCGGGGCGCTGCGATACCGCCTCTGGCCGGGATGCGATTCGCGATGCGGGTAGCGCCCGCTCGCGATGCGCACCCCGGCTCCCGTACCTGACTCGCTCTCCGTCAGTTCTGTCCCGGCGCGCGCGGCCCCGCTCCCTAGGGCGCGCGCGCGCCGGGTCTTTGCGATTTAAAGGGCCACTGCGCCGCTGATTGGCGCAGTGGTTCCAATTAGTGTTTACACCTGTGCACTTCCCTATATCACCTCACTTCCCCTTCACTCCCTCGCCGGATCTTGTTGCCTTAGTGCCAGTGAAAGCGTTTCCTTGTGTGTTCCTAGCCTGTGTTCCAGACCTCCTGCCGTTGCCCCTGACTACGATCCTTGCTGCCTGCCCCGACCTTCTGCTACGTCCGACCTTGCTTCTGTCTACTCCCTTGTACCGCGCCTATCTTCAGCAGCCAGAGAGGTTGAGCCGTTGCTAGGGGATACGACCTGGTCACTACCGCCGCAGCAAGACCATCCCGCTTTGCGGCGGGCTCTGGTGAAAACCAGTAGTGACTTAGAACCGATCCTCTAGCACGGTCCACGCCAATCCCTCTCTGGCACAGAGGATCCACTACCTGCCAGCCGGCATCGTGACAAGCGCTAGGTGTAACAGTACCCCCCCCCCCCCTTAGGTCTCCCCTTTTTTTTGTCCGGTGACTGCCTCCCCTGGGATGAGGACACCGGGAAAGAATGGATGGTTTCCTCAATGGCAGGCAGTACAGCAGGAGTAGGAATGGGGAGGGGGGGCAGAGGGTGAAGCTTGGCACGGGGCAGGGAGACACAAGGACGGGAGCCATGAGGAGGCACAGAGGCTTGCCAGACGGGACTGGGAGGGGGGGAGAGGCACTTCCTGTGGCAGGCAGAGTCCCAGTACTTGATCTCCCCGGTGGTCCAATCAAGGGTGGGCGAATGAAGCCGGAGCCATGGCAGACCGAGGAGGACCTCAGAGGTACAGCCGGGGAGAACGAATAGCTCAATCCTCTCGAGGTGGGGTCCAATAGACATGAGGAGGGGTTCTGTGCGGTAACGCACGGTGCAGTCCAATCTGGCTCCGTTGACCGCGGAAATGTAGAGCGGCTTGACGAGACGGGTCACCGGGATGCTGAATTTATTCACAAAGGACTCCAATATAAAATTTCCAGAGGCACCAGAGTCCAAGCAGGCCACGGCTGAGAGGGAGGAGTTGGCTGAAGAAGAGATCCGCACGGGCACCGTGAGACGTGGAGAAGCAGACTTAGAGCCAAGAGACGCCACACCCACGTGAGCTGGGTGCGTGCGTGCGTTTCCCAGGCGTGGAGGATGGATAGGGCAATCCACCAAGAAATGCTCGGTACTGGCACAGTACAGACAGAGATTTTCTTCTCTACGGCGATTCCTTTCTTCCTGGGTCAGGCGAGACCGATCCACTTGCATGGCCTCCTCGGCGGGAGGCCCAGGCGTAGACTGCAAAGGATGCTGTGGGAGAGGTGCCCAGAGATCTAAGTCTTTTTCCTGGCGGAGCTCTTGGTGTCGCTCAGAAAAACGCATGTCAATGCGGGTAGCCAAATGGATGAGTTCTTGGAGGTTGGCAGGAATCTCTCGTGCGGCCAGCACATCCTTGATGCGACTGGATAGGCCTTTTTTAAAGGTCGCGCAGAGAGCCTCGTTATTCCATGATAACTCGGAAGCAAGAGTACGAAATTGGATGGCGTACTCGCCCACTGAAGAATTACCCTGGACCAGGTTCAACAGGGCAGTCTCGGCAGAAGAAGCTCGGGCTGGCTCCTCGAAGACACTCCGGAGTTCAGCGAAGAAGGCCTGGACTGTGGCTGTGGCAGGATCATTGCAGTCCCAGAGCGGTGTGGCCCAAGACAAGGCCTTTCCTGAAAGAAGGCTTACTACGAACGCCACCTTAGACCGTTCTGAAGGAAACAAGTCCGACAACATCTCCATATGCAGGGAACACTGAGACAAAAATCCACGGCAGAGTTTAGAGTCCCCATCAAATTTGTCCGGCAGGGACAAGCGGAGGTTAGGAGCGGCCACTCGCTGCGGAGGAGGTGCAGGAGCTGGCGGAGGAGATGGTTGCTGCTGTAGCAGAGGCAGAAGTTGCTGTAACATGGCGGTCAACTGCGACAGCTGCTGTCCTTGTTGGGCAATCTGCTGCGATTGCTGAGCGACCACCGTGGGAAGATCAGCGAGACTTGGCAGCGGCACCTCAGCGGGATCCATGGCCGGATCTACTGTCACGATTCGGCTTACGGGTTGTGGATCCGCTGTGTCAGCGAGGGATTGGCGTGGACCGTGCTAGTGGACCGGTTCTAAGAGGCTACTGGTTTTCACCAGAGCCCGCCGCAAAGCGGGATGGTCTTGCTGCGGCAGTAGCAACCAGGTCGTATCCACTAGCAACGGCTCAACCTCACTGACTGCTGAGAAGGCGTGGGACAGAAGGACAAGGCAGAGGCAAGGTCAGACGTAGCAGAAGGTCGGGGGCAGGCGGCAAGGTTCGTAGTCAGGATGGATAGCAGAAGTTCAGGTACACAGGCTTTGGACACACTAAACGCTTTCACTGGCACAAGGCAACAAGATCCGGCAAGGGAGTGCATGGGAGGAGATCAGATATAGCCAGGGAGCAGGTGGAAGCCAATTAAGCTAATTGGGCCAGGCACCAATCATTGGTGCACTGGCCCTTTAAGTCTCAGAGAGCTGGCGCGCGCGCGCCCTAGAGAGCGGAGCCGCGCGCGCCAGCACATGACAGCAGGGGACCGGGACGGGTAAGTGACCTGGGATGCGATTCGCGAGCGGGCGCGTCCCGCTGTGCGAATCGCATCCCCGACGGCCATGACAGTGCAGCGCTCCCGGTCAGCGGGACTGACCGGGGAGCTGCAGGGAGAAAGACGCCGTGAGCGCTCCGGGGAGGAGCGGGGACCCGGAGCGCTAGGCGTAACACACACACATGTTGAGTTTTATAAACATACTAGCTGTGTACCCGGCGTTGCCCGGTTTTTCCTTTCTAATGCTTGTTGGGGAGGAAAATAAAAAAATAAAAAGGAGGAAACTTTTGACTTCACATCCCGTCCTCATATAATTGTTGTCATATCCTCACCCCTTATCCCGTCCTCATATATTGTTGTCATATCCCCACCCCATATCCCGTCCTCATATCCCGACCTCCTATCCTGACCTCCTATCCCGTCATCATATCTCAACCTAATATGCCATCCTCCTATCCCGACCTCCTATCCCGTCCTCCTATCTTGACCTCCTATCCCGACCTCCTATACCGACCTCCTATCTCGATCTCCTACCCCGACCTCCTATCCCATCTCTACCTCCTAGCCCGACCTCCTATCTCGACCTCCTATCCTGACCTCCTATCCCATCCTCCTATCTCGACCTCCTATCTTGTCCTCCTATCTTGACTTCCTATCTTGACCTCCTATCTCGACCTCCTATCCTGTCCTCCTATCCAGTCCATCTATCTTGACCTCCTATCCCGACCTCCTATCCAGTCTTCCTATCCCGACCTCCTATCCTGACTTCCTATCCCATCCTCCTATCTCGACCACCTATCATGACCTCCTATCCTGACCACCTATCCTGACGTCCTATCTCGACCTCCTATCCTGACCTCCTATCTCGTCCTTCAATCTCATCCTTCTTTCCCAACCTCCTATCTCATCCTCCTATCTCGACCTCCTATCTTGACCTCCTATCCCATCCTCCTATCATGACTTCCTATACCGACCTTCTTTCCCGTCCTTCTATCTCGACCTCCTATCTCATCCTCCTATCTTGACCTCCTATCCCGACCTCCTATCTTGACCTCCTATCCCGACCTCCTATCCCAACCTCCTATCCCGACCTCCTATCCCGACCTCCTATCCCGACCTCCTATCCCGACCTCCTATCCCAACCTCCTATCCCGACCTCATATCCCGACCTCATATCCCAACCTCATATCTCATCCTCATATCTCAACCTCCCATCCTGCCCTCCTATCTCGACCTCCTATTCCGTCCTCCTATCCAGTCCATCTATCCCGTCTTCCTAGCCTGACTTCCTATCCCGACCTCCTATCTCGACCTCCTATCATGACCTCCTATCCTGACTGCCTATCCTGACCTATCCCAACCTCCTATCTGGACCTCCTATCCTGACCTCCTATCTCATCCTTCCTTCCCGTCCTCCTATCTCGACCTTCTATCTCATCCTCCTATCCCGTCCCCTATCCCGTCCCCCTATCCCGTCCCCCTATCCCGTCCTCCTATCCCGTCCCCCTATCCCGACCTCCTATCCCGACCTCCTATCCCGACCTCCTATCCCGACCTCCCATCCCGGTCCTCCCATCCCGGTCCTCCTATCCCGTCCTCCTGTCCTGACCTCCTATCCCGACCCATAATATGTGTACCAGGTATTGAAATATCTCCAGCCATACGGAAGTTATGTGAGAACATATTTTTCCCATTGGTTTGCATGGGACTTTAAACAAAAACCCTGACCCTCACAAATGGGGGTAGTTAAGGGTTAAATTACCTATCCTATATTTTAAGTGGACATATAAGTAACATGTTACCAAGTATTATCAAAATATCTCCAGCCGTTTGGAAGTTATGCAGTAATATAAACCCCGTCCCTGGCAAATGGGGGTGAGTAATAGTTAAATCACCTATCCTATGTTTGTCGTTGACATATAAGTAACGTGTGCCAAGTTTCATGTTGTTATCTTTAGTCGTTTGGACGTGATGCTGGAACATGCACATAATTACACATACACACATTGGCCCTCATTTACAAAGACTGGAGTGTCGGTTAGGTTTTTTTTTTTTCAGTGTACTTGTCTTTTTTTTCCTTGTGATTTACTAATCTGTCGCCCAATTTCCCTTTCTTTTTGTCACAGGGTTTTTTTTTCTGTCGCACAAAATGTATTCTGTGCCACAGAAAAAAAAGTCTCTGCAAATTCTGACTACATTAGTGCTTGTACTACTACCCCCATCATGGAACAGGGTCTGTTCCATGTTGGGGGTAGTAGTACAGGGGCTGAGGGATTGATCGCACCACGTCTCACTTCTGAGACCCGATCCGATCAGATGTTATTAAGCAGGGGGGCGGGCGGCATGTTCCAATCCCCTGCAATGTACTGTAAACTTTCATTTTTAAATTCCCCACCAGGAGCCCTCCTGGCAGGATTATAATATAGAAGCGCTGTGGTGGGCAAACATGTATAGAATCACTGGGGGGGGGGGGTATATATCTGGCCCCTCCAGTATTTCTATATATATTTCCTCCTGCAGCGCTATATCAAACTTAGTGCCCGCTGCGCTTGAATAAATGTATTGCCCCCCCAGCGCTATTATATATCTATACTGACCCCCGCTGCGCATATACTGACCCCCGCTGTGCATATTTATAAATATACTGCCCCTCCCCCCCCCCCAAGCTGTGCATATTTATCTTCATCTTCTCCCTCCCCTGGCTGCCAATGAATGAAAACTCTATTAGTGGCAGAGCGGAAGGCTGCTGCCCGCTCTCGGTGCCAAGAGTTTGTCATTCAAAGCGGGCAGCAGCTGCATATCATGCTGTGGTGGTCAGACATATGGATATATGTCTGACCCGCACAGCATACATATACAAATGCCGGCTCACCGCTATGAATGACAAGTAGGCTATTAGTAGCAGTATCGCGAGCCTACTCTCCCTGCACTGCTTTACTTGTCATTCATAGCGGTGAGCCGGCATTTGTATATGTATGATGTGAGGGTCAGACATATATCCATATGTCTGACCACCACAGCATGATATGCAGCTGCTGCCCGCTATGAATGACAAACTCTTAGCAGCGAGAGCGGGCAGCAGCCCTCCGCTCCCCCGCTAGTAGAGTTTTCATTCATTGGCAGCCAGGGGAGGGAGAAGATGAAGATCAATATGCGCAGCTTGGGGGGGGGGGGGGGGCAGTATATATATAAATATGTGCAGCGGGGGTCAGTATATGCGCAGCGGGGGTCAGTATAGATATATAATAGCGCTGGGGGGGCAGTACATTTATTCAAGCGCAGCGGCCACTAAGTTTGATATAGCGCAGCAGGGGGAAATATATATAGAAACGCTGGAGGGGCCAGATATATACCCCCCAGCGATTCTATACATCTTTGCCCACCACAGCGCTTCTATATTAAAACCCTGCCAGGAGGGCTTCTGGTGGGGAATTTAAAAATGAAAGTTTACAGTACATTGCAGGGGATCGGAACATGCCGCCCGCTCCCCTGCTTAATAACTTTTGATCGGATCGGGTCTCAGAAGTGAGACCCGGTGCGATCAATCGCTCAGCCCCTGTACTACTACCCCCAACATGGAACAGACCCTGTTCCATGCTGGGGGTAGCAGGATTCACTCCGTTTTGAGGAATTTACCGACAGCACTGAGCTGTCGGGTTTCTGTGAAGCAAAACTCACAGGTTTTCCTGTGAGTTTTCTTCACACTCGGAGTGTTTTTTTCTCTTTTTGTCGGGAACACACCCCTTTTGTCGGTAAAAACGCCCCTTTTGTAGGTTTTTTTTTCTCACTCTGAGTGATTTTGATTTTGTTGAGTTGTGCACCAGATTCTGGCACAAATTCGGACGCAAATTCTGGTGCAGACAGAATTCCGGCGCAAAACCCGACAAAAAGTGTTGGGATCCTGTTAGTAAAGGAGGGCCACTGAGTTTTATATATACACATATAGATATACTAGCTTAATACCCGGCAATGCCCGGTTTTTCCTTCCTAATCCTTGTTTGGGAGGAAAATAAACAAAGGAGGAAGCTTTTGACTTCACATCCCGTCCTTCATATTGTTGTCATATCCTGACCCCATATCCAGACCCCATATCCCGTCCTCATATCACAACCTCCTATCCCGACCTCCTATCCCGACCTCCTATCCCGACCTCCTATCCCGACCTCCTATCCCGACCTCCTATCCCGACCTCCTATCCCGACCTCCTATGCCGTCCTCCTATCCCGACCTCCTATCCCGACCTCCTATCCCGACCTGTAATATGTGTACCAGGTATTGAAATATCTCCAACCGTATGGAAGTTATGCGAGAACATACATTTCCCATTGATTTGCATGGGACTTTAAACAAACACCCAGACACTCACAAATGGGGGTAGTTAAGGGTTAAATTAACTATCCTATATTTTAAGTGGACATATAAGTAACATGTGACCAAGTATTATCGAAATATCTCCAGCCGTTTGGAAGTTATGCAGTAACATATATTTCCCATTGACTTGTATGGGACTTTAAACATAAACCCCGCCCCTGGCAAATGGGGGTGAGTAAGGGTTAAATCACCTATCCTATGTTTGTTGTTGACATATAAGTAACATGTGTGCCAAGTTTCATGTTAATATCTTTAGCCGTTTGGACGTGATGCTGGAACATACACATACACACATACATACACACGTTGAGTTTTTTATATATATATATATATATATATATATATATATATATATATATATATATATATATATATATATATAGATATAGATATACTGTACTTATGACACGTGGATTATGGTGCTCTGTTGGGTAAGTGCAATACTGTACTTATCAATATGAATAAGAAGTAAAGAATTATGGAACACAACGGCACAGTTATGCACACCTAAGAGAAACACAACCTAAACACACGGGGTTAATATGAAATCACTATTGCACTTTAATATAATACGGACACTTGTCTGTTGGTATAAAATCACATTTGTATTTATGTATGTACATTTTGTATATATTTATTTATGTACTGTATGTTCATTATTAGATTAAGCAATTATGTAATTAACTGCACATATATGACTACACAGGGATCTATTCAGTTGAGCTTGAGAACGGCGACGAGAGGTCGCTGAAACGTCGCTTCTTTTGTACACTGGGATGATGCAATAAATTTTTCACCTTTTTTGCACCTTATTTCTGTGTGCTGCTGGTCTCTTGTTTTTCTCTAGATATAGATATAGATATAGATATACACTGCTCAAAAAAATAAAGGGAACACTTAAACAACACAATGTAACTCCAAGTCAATCACACTTCTGTGAAATCACACTGTCCACTCAGGAAGCAACACTGATTGACAATCAATTTCACATGCTGTTGTGCAAGTGGAACAGACAACAGGTGGAAATTATAGGCAATTAGCAAGACACCCCCCATAAAGAAGTGGTTCTGCAGATTGTGACCACAGACCACTTCTCAGTTCCTATGCTTCCTGGCTGATGTTTTGGTCACTTTTGAATGCTGGCAGTGCTTTCACTCTAGTGGTAGCATGAGACAACCCACACAAGTGGCTAAGGTAGTGCAGCTCATCCAGGATGGCACAGCAATGCGAACTGTGGCAAGAAGGTTTGCTGTTTCTGTCAGCGTAGTGTCCAGAGCATGGAGGCGGTACCAGGAGACAGGCCAGTACATCAGGAGACGTGGAAGCCGTAAGAGGGCAACAACCCAGCAGCAGGCCCGCTACCTTCGCCTTTGTGCAAGGAGGAGCACTGGCAGAGCCCTGCAAAAATGACCTCCAGCAGGCCACAAATGTGCATGTGTCCACTCAAACAGACTCCATGAGGGTGGTATGAAGGCCCGACATCCACATGTGGGGGTTGTGCTTACAGCCCAACACCGGGCAGGACATTTTGCATTTGCCAGAGAACCCCAAGATTGGCAAATTTACCACTGGCACCCTGTGCTCTTCACAGAGGAATGCAGGTTCACACTGAGCACATGTGACAGACGTGTCAGTTTCTAGAGATGCCGTGGAGAACGTTCTGCTGCCTGCAACATCCTCCAGCATGACCGGTTTGGCAGTGGGTCAGTAATGGTGTGGGGTGGCAGTTCTTTGGGGGGCTGCACAGCCCTCCATGTACTTTCCAGAGGTAGCCTGTCTGCCATTAGGTACCGAGATGAGATCCTCAGACCCCTTGTGAGACCATATGCTGGTGCGGTTGGCCCTGGGTTCCTCCTAATGCAAGACAATGCTAGACCTAATGTGGCTGGAGTGTGTCAGCAGTTCCTGCAAGAGGAAGGCATTGAGGCTATGGACTAGCCCGTTCCCCAGACCTGAATCCGATTGAGCACATCTGGGACATCATGTCTCGCTCCATCCACCAACAGATTGTCCAGGAGTTGGTGGATGCTTTAGTCCAGGTCTGAGAGGACATCCCTCAGAAGACCATCCGCCACCTCATCAGGAGCATGTCCAGGCATTGTAGGGAGGTCATACAGGCACGTGGAGGCCACACATCCTACTGAGCCTCATTTTGACTTGTTTTAAGGACATAACATCAAAGTTGGATCAGCCTGTAGTGTGGTTTTCCACTTTGATTTTGAGTGTGACTCCATATCCAGCGCTCGGACCTTCCGCAATCTATAACTTATCCCCTATCCTTTGGAAAGGGGATAAGTTATTTTGCGCTGGAATACTGCTTTAAGTCCTTATACTTGTGATGTTATATATCACTGCCTGCTTCATCTGACAAAGGGGTTCTAATACCCTGAAACGCGTTTGTTAATGGCATATTAATAAAGTTCAACTCGATTCACCTCTCCAATCTTCAGTTTGGTGGATCAAGCCGCTAATACCAGTTTTTTTACTTTCAATTTGGATTCATTCTTCTAATTTTGACATTCTCACTTTAGTTTAGATATTAAAGGGGTACTCCGGTGAAAACCTTTTTTCTTTTAAATCAACTGGTGGCAGAAAGTTAAACATATTTGTAAATTACTTCTATAAAAAAAAACTAAATCCTTCCTGTACTTATTAGCTGCTGAATACTGCAGAGGAAATTCTTTTCTTTTTGGAATGCTCTCTGATGACATCACGACCACAGTTCTCTCTGCTGACATTATTATTATAATAATAATAACGCTTTATTTATTGTTGTCCTTAGTGGGAGTTGAACCCAAGTCCCCAGCACTGCAAGGCAGCAGTGGTAACCACTGAGCCACCATGCTGCCCTTAGCATACATCTGCTATGCATGGTTGCTAAAATGGACAGAGATGTCAGCAGAGAGCACTGTGTTTGTGATGTCATCAGTGTCCCAAAAATAAAGGAATTTCCTCTGTAGCATTCAGCAGGTAATAAGTACTGGAAGGATTAAGATTTTTTAATAGAAGTAATTTGCAAATATGGGCTTTGTACTTTTTGATCAAAACGTATATCCTAACAACCTGTTAGTTTTTGAAATGATGCTGAGAAGCAATTGGATCATTGTGCAAGATTGTAGATGTGCACCATGTCTGTTTTCTACTTGAGTACACATAATTTACAAATATGTTTAACTTTCTGCCACCAGTTGATTTAAAAGAAAAAAGGTTTTCACCGGAGTACCCCTTTAAGTGTTGAGTTATTTTGAGGGGGCACAACATTAAACACTGTTGTACAGGCTGTGCACTCACTACTTTACATTGTAGCAGAGTATCATTTCCTCTTGTTGTCACATGAAAAGATATAATAAAATATTTACAAAAAGGTGAGGGGTGGACTAACTTATGGGAGATACTGTATATAATGTGACGGGGGGACTTACCTTTGTGAGATACTGTATATATGTATATTAGAATTGCATATAATATATCACTTTTACAAATTTGTTATGAAACCAGACTTTTAAATACTATATGTAGTTTTACCATTGAGCACTAGATGGTGGTATTGGAATGTATACTTTGCTGCTGCAGTTTTTGATATATTTTATATTATATTTAGTAAGGGCATTTATTAATAGTTGACATCAGTACAATCACTGAATGTTTCAGAAGAATCTCCAAAGTGATCTAGAAATCACTTTACTTATTGTACAGTAAAAGATCATTGGGTATTTCTCACCTGTTTCTCGATGTATCTGCCAACAGTTGCTGTGGGAGAAAAATAAATAAATTAGAAAATATTTAGGAAAAATTTAAAAATGACTGAGGAAGTCTGCTAATCTTAAATACATTTTTCTAAATCAGTGAATTGTGAGCCATGTGTGGCTCTTAGGATCCCTGAATGTGGTTCTCCAGCTACTGAAACATGGCATGGATGTTTCCTATATTCTTACTAGCAAATAGCTGTGAACTGTGAATACACATTTTGGATGTGCGCTTCCTCTAGAGCAGTGTTTCCCAAGCAAGGTGCCTCCAGCTGTTGCAAAACTACAACTCCCAGCACACCCGGACAGCCTTTGGCTGTCCGGGTGTGCTGGGAGTTGTAGTTTTGCAACAGCTGGAGGCACCCTGCTTGGAAAACACAGCTCTAGAGAAAAGAAGGTTTCACCATCATCACAGGGATTCTTTACTGTAAGAGCGGTGAGACTATATATATATATATATATATATATATATATATATATATATATATATATATACACATACATACATACATATATATACATATATATACATATATATATACACACATATATATACATATATATATATATGTATATGTAACAAGTATTGGGTACTAGATTTCTACAGAGATGAAATTATTTATTCTACCTTATTTGGAATTGGGAAAGGATTTTTTCCTCTGTCATGGGGCAATTGACATATCTGGATAAACACATTCGGGTCATAGTATGAACTTGATGGACGTTTATCTTTTTTTAGTCTTGTCAACTATGTTCCTATGTATTGTTAAAAGCAGTTTCAGTAACATTCTGAAAAACTATCTCCACGTCTCTCTATTAACACACCCCCTTTAGCCAATTATGCATGGGAAGAGGGAGCTATGCCATTCCCAGACCCATCCGGTACTGGCTTATGTCCCATGGAAACAAATTATTTGGTCTGTTTAAATCCAACATGCCCTAACCTTCTTTTCCCTGACATATTCTATTGGGGGGCATTTGTGAAGAATACTGAACATGCTAGAATGTTGGTGGGGGATGTGATTTAGCAAATACATTATCAAATGGCTTGTTTGCTCATTCTGTGTTAACAGATGGGAGTCATTTACAACCTTTAAAGGGGTTATCCAGAAAATAACTTTTTCTATATATCATCTGGCTCCAGAAAGTTAAACAGATTTGTAAATTACTTCTATTAAAAAATCTTAATCCTTTCAGTACTTATGAGCTTCTGAAGTTAAGGTTATTCTTTTCTGTCTAAGTGCTCTCTGATGACACGTGTCTCGGGAACCACCCAGTTTAGAAGCAGATCCCCATAGCAAACCTCTTCTAAACTGGGTGTTTCCCGAGACAGGCGTTATCAGAGAGCACTTAGACAGAAAAGAACAACCTTAACTTCAGAAGCTCATAAGCACTGAAAGGATTATGATTTTTTAATAGAAGTAATTTACAAATCTGTTTAACTTTCTGGAGCCAGTTGATATATCTAAAAAAGTTTTTTCCTGGATAACCCCTTTAACTATGATCCAGAGTGCCTACAAACAGCATCTTTTATGAAGGCACTGTGCAATGCCTTTTTTCTTCTGTGGTGGTGCTACCGGGGAATTGAACACTTGCCTATGGGTGTTCCCTTAAAATGGTTATTCAACATAAGGTGATTTTAGTACGTACCTGGCAGACAGTAATGGACATGCTTAGGAAGGATCTGCGCTTGTCTTGGGGCTAAATGGCTATGTTGTGAGATTACCTGTGGATTTCTTTTTGTTTAAAGACTATTTCCTGTTGGAGTTTCCTCCTTTAAACTACAAGTCCCATGATTCCCTCTTGTGTAAGTGTGAGGTCACTTTTCTTCCTCCCACACATCAGCCACCAATTGAAACACACCTGTGCTGCCTTCCATGCAATAGACCAGTTTTTTCTAACCAAGGTGCTTCCAGCTGTTGCAAAACTACAACTCATTGCAGAATGACCCCCCACCCAGTGGTCGGTCCACCCATTGAAACAAAGACAGGCTTCCTGTCATCACCTGACTAGTGGTGTAATGTCTAGGGCCGCACTGCAACCTAGGAAAACCTGAGATGACAGTCATTTTGTATGCTGATAAAAATAATCATTGGGGCAAAAATCACAGAAGAATAGCGAGACCACCATCACACACAGGTACAGACACTATGTTATGAACTATACTAACTTTACAGCCCCTGTATCATAGTCAAATAAAAACAAATCCGCAAATACCCCTTTAATTTACAAATAGTGTTGGGTGCGAATATTCACATTTCGAATTTTTATCGCTAATTCGCGAATATTGCGAATATATTTGCTAAATATTCGAAATTGTGAATATTCGATTTTTCCCCGCATATGTGCATATTCGCATATGTGAATATTCGCATATTCCTTCTTTTCACTTGTGGGCCAATTACAGTGATGCAAATACACTTGTCAGAGGTTATCAACAACATCCCTAGCAACCAATAGTAAAGTTGCCCACCCCCTCACTGTTTTCTTCCTCAAATACGCGATTATGCGAATATTCACATATGCAAATATAACGAATATGCGAAATTCGCAATATAGGACGAATATTCGTCTATATATTCAGGAAATATCGCAAATTTGAATATGGGCAATGCCGATCATCAATATTTACAAATAATCTCTGGGGGCCCCAGTAGCCGGGTACCCAGGCTATCACAGTAGTCTAAATATACAGAAAGTGACTATTTCTAATTTTTAATCTACAATAATAATACTGATCACTTTGTAATCTATACGGCTGTCCTCAATTATATTGTAACCTCTCTGTGAGTATAAACATAGCTTTCTATTTGTGACCATCGCCGGGATCATCCTTAACATTTCAAAGTGTCACTTAGATAAGAAATGACAAGGTCATCTCCACTGAGACTGTAGTGGGAGATTGAGTTACTCAGTTCCTATCCTGATAACATCAACGTACTCGAATTCTGTCAGAATCTGACTTTATGCACGTTCAGGTATCAAAACCGGCGGAACGATCAGAGCAGAAAAATACAATTACATCCGAAGAGGAAACAAAGTAGGAAAATTCTGTTCTCCTAAATAGTTTTACTGCTGAAAGGCGCGATCATTCAGACTTAAAGGAGAATTGCCGTTTCAGCAAATAAAGGTAATTTTTTGTGTAATGAAAAGTTATGTATTTTCCCATTTTACTTTTCGTTATCAATTCTTCATGGCCTCTCTGATTGTCGTCATGCATAGTGTTTATAGCTCTGACAACTGATCTGTAACTGTAAATGGTGCAGCTTCTAGGGTAGCAGACATAGCAGTTGTTGTGGGGCCCAACAAGTAAGGGGGCTCATTTCTACTCAGACATAAGGTACAGATGACTGTGGAAGGGGGCTTGTAAAATTGACTACAGCCCCATATACAGTGGTCCCTCAACATACGATGGTAATCCGTTCCAAATGGACCATCGTTTGTTGAAACCATCGAATGTTGAGGGATCCGTGCAATGTAAAGTATAGGACAGTGGTCTAGAACCTGCGGACCTCCAGATGTTGCAAAAGTACAACACCCAGCATGCTCGGACAGCCAACGGCTGTCCGGGCATGCTGGGAGTTGTAGTTTTGCAACATCTGGAGGTCCGCACGTTGAAGACCACTGGTATTAAAGGTTGTACTCACGTGTCCCCGCCGCTCCGGACCGACACCGCTCGTCGCAACTGCCCTGGATGTTGCCGTCCATCGCTGTCGCCGCGTCCCCGGGATGTCCCCGACGCTCCGGCAAGGCCTCTGCTTCCCCGGCATCCTCGCTCTCCATCGCCATCGCTACGCCGCTCCTATTGGATGACGGGACGGCGTGCGCAGCGACGGTATGACGTTGGAGGAGAGCGCAGACGATGCAGGGATCCCTAAGAGGACGCGCCGGAGCCCCGAGGACAGGTAAGTGATCGTCAGAAGACCACATGGGGCACCGTAAACGGCTATCCGGTGGCAGCTGAAGCAGTCTGCGCTGCAGGATAGCTGTTTATGTGATGGCCCCGACATACAAAAGCATCGTATGTTGATGCTGCCTTCAACATGCGATGGCCTCTGAGAGGCCATTGTATCTTGAAATGATCGTATGTCGGGGCCACCGTAGGTCAGGGGGGGGGGGGTTCACTGTAGTTTCCCCTTCTGTGGCATAACTTTTTGCATTATTCATGTTCTGTCACATTACTGCATTACCCATGTACTGTCCCATCATGTGACATCATGTGTGCATTATATCACCATTTGACATCCTATCCATCATGTGTTTTTGTGTTCTATGAGGTCTTAGGTACATGGTGATCTTTTGTGTGTCTCTTGTACTGTACTGTAATATTATTGTGCATATTATCCCTATACTGGGTCATTATTGTGTAAACTATTTTATAACTGTGGTATCACTGTGTGTATTAACTTTAGAAAAATGACATCATTGTGCACCTATTCCCTTACTGACATCACAATTTCTATTGTACTATGGTTTACATCACTCTGTGTGTCATTTCTCCAGCTTTGCATTCCCATATCCTGATCCTACAATTTGTTTTATTATACTTACCTATGTAGCAGTGTGAGAACTCGTTGTTTGTGCTGCGTTCTTTAATCTTTTATTGGTATCATTTAGTGGTAGAGAGGACTTTTTGATAATTTTTTATTCTATTTTTTTCTAGGCCATAAGGTGGCAAAAAATCTGCAATACTGGCACTGGGTATTTTTATGTTTCATCTTATATTTTACTAGTTTTGATATTTTTGCATGTTACAATACCAAATATGTTTTTTTTTTTTTTTTTTTTTTTTTAGTTTATTGCCTGTGCAGGTTGTTATAGTAAACATTTTACCCTAAAGGAAATAAAAAACAATAGATAGACCAAATAATGTATTAACCAATACTTTATTTAGAAATTCAGATTACCACCCTAACCACCCATAAAAAAAAAACATACATACACACAAGACATATTAAAAATACAAAAACACATGTGGTGGGGGAGCAGACAAATTTCAACAAGTGCAAGGGACACAGTATATTGTGCTTATGTATCTATAAGGGGCAATAATTGCAATTATGTAAACAATAAAAGGAAATGTTAGATATGCAAAATTCAATAAGATCAACCAATTATAGTTGCTCCAATAGGGAGATAGTCTTCCAAATGACAATAAATGCAGATAGCTGCCACAGTATTAAAGTGCAAGTGTGGTATCATATAAATAAATAAGCCACTACACATATAGATAAATGAGCCACTGTACAATTATTTAACTAGTTACAGCCCGTACAAATAAATAGATACAGATGCTTTCAGAAGGCCTGCTATGACAGCTGATCAGCACCCCATGATTACATTGTGGGGGTGCAGTCGGGATCCTTACATTAGCAGCACCTGTCAATA
This sequence comes from Hyla sarda, assembly GCF_029499605.1. Lineage (NCBI taxonomy): Eukaryota > Metazoa > Chordata > Amphibia > Anura > Hylidae > Hyla > Hyla sarda. Next base: position 61,441,007 of record NC_079189.1, read on the forward strand.
AACTCTCTAGAAGCCACAGTTGCTATTCACCACAATATCTAAAGAGTTAAATGACCAGCATTAGAATTAACTCTGGTCAATGCTGATCACTGGTGGCCAGTGTTAGCTGCATATAGCAGCCAACACCCACTGTGTATGACGTGGGTTCTGTTCCTGAGCCCACTACTTACTTCACCCACATGATGTACATGCACATCATGTGACGGGAAGGGGTTAATAGTTTAACTTTTTTAGTTTGTGATTTTATGTGCAAATTTAGTACTTTTTTTCATATATTACACCTTGCTTGGTAGCTTTGCTGTGTAGACTGGGATAGAGCTATTTAATGGTATTTCTATTGTACGGCTAGAGGCCTTCATAAGGCAGGACACACCATAGAAAGAGATAACATTCTATATGCAGTTCTCTTGCCACTTTCTAGTCTCTGTGAGAGAAGATCTTCACTACATCACTTTCCGGAGACTGTACTTGTCTATGTACAATTTTCTAACTACGTCTAGACAGCCATTGCACCAAGGAAGTGTGTGCCGCCAATATGATCGCCTCCAGGAAATATAGAAAATAAATAGCAACCACATAAAAAAGAATGTCTCTTCTACGCACATGCATCTAGGCAATCAAACTAAATTAAAATAAACTATATGATCCTTTTCCTTTTAAAAGCAATTTTTTGGGTGTTTTCAGTGTAACTCATGGGATAGTCACTGATACGATACCGCAAATTAATCCGACTCTATATGGTGGTATTGCGTAGGCAGAATTTGTCATTATATGGCAGTATTTTTAAATGCCAAGCGGTCACTTCCTAATTGACAGAACAGTGTTTTCAAGTTTAGGGTGGTCGGATATTGTGGAGTTAATAATGTTTATAGGGCAGGCTCTTGAATTAGCTACAGTTTCATGATTCATGCTTTATACTGGATCTATATTTAATTCTAGGAATGAACATTTGAATCTTTTGTGGCTGTCGGCCACAGTGAATGCAGATGTGTCCATGTATGAGTCACATGACATTTAATATCTGTAAAAGTATTGCCACAAAACATTTGTAGTTGATGCATGGTTTCTTGACTAGGCCTCAGATCCACCTCACAGACAGACTTCACTTCTCACCAAACTGTACCTCAGAACAATCTCAAGAGCTAAGAGAGTGAACTGAACTCTGGCTACAGTATGCAAGGGGACAATTTAGAGTTATCCCAATGGGCAGATAAGTCACATGTTCACCAGTGCATACTGCCCTTAACAATAAAGTCCTTGACAATAGGTTTCTTAAAGGGGTTCTCCCTTGTTTATACTGTTTTTTGTTATTATGTTTGTGTGTTATGTGCGTATAAGTGTGCTTTCTTTATGTGTGTTGTGATTATGTATATATGTATTTTCTTATCTTTTGTGAAGATCCGGAAGCTGGTCCCTTTTTCTTCCAGTGGCTTGCAGTACACCTCGGCCTCCGCCATGTTGTGTTCGGTAAGTGGGATGTCGGGGGGTATGTTCTTGCTTCTGTCCTTCCTATCTTCTGACGTCCGAGGCAAATCTTTTCTTCCTGTTTCTTCCGTCGCTCAGCGACGAATCTGCGGCCTCTTCCGGCGCATGCGCAGGTAGTTTTTTTTGTCTAATTGACAAACTATCTGCGCATGCGTGAGTACGCAAGTGATACGCTAACAGCGTAGCGTACGTTAGGTCTACGCTAATAGCGTAGCTTCAGGCAAGCACAGACAGTTTGTCAATTAGACCAAAAAAAACTTTATTGGTAAAAAAAAAAAAACTACCTGCGCATGCGCCGGAAGAGGCCGCAGATTCGTCGCTGAGCCACGGAAGAAACAGGAAGAAAAGATTCACCTCGGACGTCAGAAAATAGGAAGGACAGAAGCAAGAACACACCCCCCGACATCCCACTTGCCGAACACAACATGGCAGAGGCCGAGGTTACACAGCAAGCTGCTGGAAGAAAAAGGGGCCAGCTTCTGGATCTTCACAAAAGGTAAGAAAATACATATATACATAATCACAACACACATAAAAAAAACACATATGTCACGATTCGGCTTCCAGGTAGTGGATCCTCTGTGTCAGCGAGGGATTGGCGTGGACCGTACTAGTGGACCGGTTCTAAGAGGCTACTGGTTTTCACCAGAGCCCGCCGCAAAGTGGGATGGTCTTGCTGCGGCAGTAGCAACCAGGTCGTATCCACTAGCAACGGCTCTACCTCGCTGACTGCTGAGAAGGCGTGGGACAGAAGGACTAGGCAGAGGCAAGGTCAGACGTAGCAGAAGGTCGGGGGCAGGCGGCAAGGTTCGTAGTCAGGATGGGTAGCAGAAGTTCAGGTACACAGGCTTTGGACACACTAAACGCTTTCACTGGCACAAGGCAACAAGATCCGGCAAGGGAGTGCAAGGGAGGAGACTAGATATAGCCAGGGAACAGGTGGGAGCCAATTAAGCTAATTGGGCCAGGCACCAATCATTGGTGCACTGGCCCTTTAAGTCTCAGAGAGCTGGCGCGCGCGCGCCCTAGAGAGCGGAGCCGCGCGCGCCAGCACATGACAGCAGGGGACCGGGACGGGTAAGTGACCTGGGATGCGATTCGCGAGCGGGCACATCCCGCTGTGCGAATCGCATCCCCAACGGCCATGACAGTGCGGCGCTCCCGGTCAGCGGGACCGACCGGAGCGCTGCAGGGAGAAAGACGCCGTGAGCGCTCCGGGGAGGAGCGGGGACCCGGAGCGCTAGGCGTAACAGTACCCCCCCCCCTTAGGTCTCCCCTTCTCTTTGTCCAGTAACTGCCTCCCCTGGGATGAGGACACCGGGAAAGAATGGAGGGTTTCCTCAACGGCAGGCAGTACAGCAGGAGTGGGAATGGGGAGGGAGGGCAGAGGGCGAGGCCTGGCACGGGGCAGTGTGACACCAGGACGGGGGCCATGGGGTGGCACAGAGGCTTGCCTGACGGGACTGGGAGGGGGGGAGAGGCACTTCCTGTGGCAGGCAGAGTCCCAGTTCCTGATCTCCCCGGTGGTCCAATCAATGGTGGGGGAATGAAGCCGGAGCCAAGGCAGACCGAGGAGAACCTCAGAGGTACAGTTGGGGAGAATGAAGAATTCAATCCTCTCAAGGTGGGGTCCAATAGACATGAGGAGGGGCTCTGTGCGGTAACGCACGGTGCAGTCCAATCTGGCTCCGTTGACCGCGGAAATGTAGAGCGGCTTGACGAGACGGGTCACCGGGATGCTGAATTTATTAACAAACGACTCCAAAATAAAATTTCCTGAGGCACCGGAGTCCAAGCAGGCCACGGCTGAGAGGGAGGAGCTGGCTGAAGAAGAAATCCGCACGGGTACCGTGAGACGTGGAGGAGCAGACTTGGAACCAAGAGACGCCACACCCACGTGAGCTGGGTGCGTGCGTGCGTTTCCCAGGCGTGGAGGACGGATAGGGCAATCCACCAAGAAATGCTCGGTACTGGCACAGTAAAGACAGAGATTTTCTTCCCTGCGGCGATTCCTCTCTTCCTGGGTCAGGCGAGACTTATCCACTTGCATGGCCTCCTCGGCGGGAGGCCCAGGCGTAGATTGCAACGGATACTGTGGGAGAGGTGCCCAGAGATCTAAGTCTTTTTCCTGGCGGAGCTCTTGGTGTCGCTCAGAAAAACGCATGTCAATGCGGGTAGCTAGATGGATGAGTTCTTGCAGATTGGCAGGAATCTCTCGTGCGGCCAGCACATCCTTGATGCGACTGGATAGGCCTTTTTTAAAGGTCGCGCAGAGAGCCTCGTTATTCCAGGATAATTCTGAAGCAAGAGTACGGAATTGTACGGCATACTCGCCAACGGAAGAATTACCCTGGACCAGGTTCAACAGGGCAGTCTCGGCAGAAGAAGCTCGGGCTGGCTCCTCGAAGACACTCCGGAGTTCAGTGAAGAAGGCCTGGACTGTGGCTGTGGCAGGATCATTGCGGTCCCAGAGCGGTGTGGCCCAAGACAAGGCCTTTCCTGAAAGAAGGCTTACTACGAACGCCACCTTAGACCGTTCTGAAGGAAACAAGTCCGACATCATCTCCATATGCAGGGAACACTGAGACAAAAATCCACGGCAGAGTCTGGAGTCCCCATCAAATTTGTCCGGCAGGGACAAGCGGAGGCTAGGAGCGGCCACTCGCTGCGGAGGAGGTGCAGGAGCTGGCGGAGGAGATGGTTGCTGCTGTAGCAGAGGCAGAAGTTGCTGTAACGTGGCGGTCAACTGCGACAGCTGCTGTCCTTGTTGGGCAATCTGCTGCGATTGCTGAGCGACCACCGTGGTAAGATCAGCGAGACTTGGCAGCGGCACCTCAGCGGGATCCATGGCCGGATCTACTGTCACGATTCGGCTTCCAGGTAGTGGATCCTCTGTGTCAGCGAGGGATTGGCGTGGACCGTACTAGTGGACCGGTTCTAAGAGGCTACTGGTTTTCACCAGAGCCCGCCGCAAAGCGGGATGGTCTTGCTGCGGCAGTAGCAACCAGGTCGTATCCACTAGCAACGGCTCTACCTCGCTGACTGCTGAGAAGGCGTGGGACAGAAGGACTAGGCAGAGGCAAGGTCAGACGTAGCAGAAGGTCGGGGGCAGGCGGCAAGGTTCGTAGTCAGGATGGGTAGCAGAAGTTCAGGTACACAGGCTTTGGACACACTAAACGCTTTCACTGGCACAAGGCAACAAGATCCGGCAAGGGAGTGCAAGGGAGGAGACTAGATATAGCCAGGGAACAGGTGGGAGCCAATTAAGCTAATTGGGCCAGGCACCAATCATTGGTGCACTGGCCCTTTAAGTCTCAGAGAGCTGGCGCGCGCGCGCCCTAGAGAGCGGAGCCGCGCGCGCCAGCACATGACAGCAGGGGACCGGGACGGGTAAGTGACCTGGGATGCGATTCGCGAGCGGGCACGTCCCGCTGTGCGAATCGCATCCCCAACGGCCATGACAGTGCGGCGCTCCCGGTCAGCGGGACCGACCGGAGCGCTGCAGGGAGAAAGACGCCGTGAGCGCTCCGGGGAGGAGCGGGGACCCGGAGCGCTAGGCGTAACAACATACTTATACACACATAACACACAAACATAATAACAAAAAACAGTATAAACAAGGGAGAACCCCTGTAAGGTAACAAGTGCATAGAAAATACAATACATTAACCCCTATGTACCATTACATTATTTAGTGCATTATGGAGAGTTCTAAGGAGAGTGGGCCTAAGACGGACATTGAAGCAGCATCTGCCACACAGGATGGGCAGGAGTGCAGAAGAACATGTGATTATGTACGGGGTCACAACATGTACAATACATTATACATAATCTGTGTTATAACAGTTTAGAATAAGACAGCTGTGGCCAAATTTTTATATTCCATTTTTTCTTTTGCAAAAAGTAAATGAAAATACGAGTCGTAGAATTATGTGTTTGTAATGTTGTCTTATGCTGCACCTTATTTGGCCAAACCTGGGCCGGTGAGCCTTCCATACAGGGTCATCTCCTATTTCTAGGGTAAACAAAGGGCATGCTAAAATTCTAAAATTAATTTGCCTCCATATATATTAGAGTGTTGGTAGAACCCTCCAAAATTATTGGCAGCTAATGTGCATCTACTGTCTAGCAGCCGAAGAATTTATTAATATTGTTCTATATTTTCAGCCAAAAAGTATAGCTTTACAAAGCTCACCAGATTATGACTTTGAATTTAACAACAATGTATTTTTAACCCCTAGCAATTCACACAAATGTAACATTATAGTAAACACTATTGGCCCACAATGGGCAAAAAGGGATAGCAAATTCTAGTAGATAAAAAATTACCATTGAACTGGGATTCCCTGGACCCACCAGAATAAATGATTCTGAAGCCCAGATAAGACATATCATGAATAAGATTTGTGGTCGGATTCTTATATGTACCGTAATTAGGGTAACATTTGCATGGATAATTCTGCCTGGGGTGTGTCTGGCTGGCCGTGAAGGGTATCCTATAGAAAGGGGGATACCCTGAGTGTAACTGTAGAAAAAAAGGGGAGGGAGGGTTGGGACACCTTGCATGCTGTCGACAGCACCTGTGTGGATGAGGTGGGTATTTAAGGACCAGACTCCTCCCACAAATTAGGTTAACTGTTTCAGCTAACCACCACTTGTGGTCGGATTCTTATATGTACCGTAAGTAGGGTACCATTTGCATGGATAATTCTGCCTGGGGTGTGCCTGGCTGGCCGTGAAGGGTATCCTATAGAAAGGGGGCAAAAATACATCAGTTAGGTAATGCATGAATTAATGGCTAAGTATAATCTACTTCATATGAACTCGAAATAGACAAACATGCTCCAGTTAACAGCCATTGGTTGGAACGTGTCAATGGAACAGAGCGATAAAAGTGCCCTAACTTACTTAACATCTAAGTGATAACTGACAAAGAGAAGCCCCATACCCAGAAGCTGGCTCAGCTGTTATAGAGCCAAAACCAAGAAGGAATTCTGGATATACCACTTGGCACTACTGGACGCATAGCGCCTACCAGAATGGTACTACCAGGGTGCACATGAATAAAGGTAACCCAAGTGACAGAGATAGGAAATGTTGGAGAATTGCTAGATAGACAGAAGGTACAATTGTTACGCCGAGCGCTCCGGGTCCCCGCTCCTCCCCGGAGCGCTCACAGCGTTCTCCTATTCGCAGCGCCCCGGTCAGACCTGCCGATCGGGTGCGCTGCGATAATGTTCCCAGCCGGGATGCGATTCGCGATGCGGGACGTGCCCGCTCGCGATGCGCATCCCGACTCGCTTACCAGACCCGTTCCCCGTCTGTGCTGTCCCGGCGCGCGCGGCCCCGCTCCTTAGGGCGCGCGATCGCCGGGTCTTTGCGATTTAAAGGGCCGGTGCGCCACTGATTGGCGCATGAGGTTTTAATCAGTACCTTCACCTGTGCACTTCCCTACTTATACCTCACTTCCCCTGCACTCCCTTGCCGGATCTTGTTGCCATTGTGCCAGTGAAAGCGTTTCCTCGTGTGTTCCTAGCCTGTGTTCCAGACCTCCTGCCGTTGCCCCTGACTATGATCCTTGCTGCCTGCCCTGACCTTCTGCTACGTCCGACCTTGCTCTTGTCTACTCCCTTGTACCGCGCTTATCTCAGCAGTCAGAGAGGTTGAGCCGTTGCCGGTGGATATGACCTGGTTGCTACCGCCGCTGCAAGACCATCCCGCTTTGCGGCGGGCTCTGGTGAATACCAGTAGCAACTTAGAACCGGTCCACCGACACTGTCCACGCCAATCCCTCGCTGGCACAGAGGATCCACCTCCAGCCAGCCGAATCGTGACAACAATGAGTCGGTTAGATTGAGAAGTGGCCAAAACACAGACGTCAGTAGATATTTAGATAGGTAGTGTGTGGAGAGAAAGAAAAAAAAAAATTTGCATGTGTCCCTTGCTACACATGTAAGTATTCCTATTGAACCACGCTATACATAAGTGACAACAAAAAAAAGACCCCCATAGACAAAACATAAAAGAATATAACATACTTAACCTGAGGTTTTGTGTACCAGTAAGGCAGTATCCTCATACTTGCAGGCGTAAAGAAGATAATTACTGCTACGCCCTGAGGCTTATCGCAAAAGAAAATATACATGACCAGCAGGTTACAAAGACCAATATGGGCAAATCTACCAACATGTACATGTTTGACAAGACAAACATACAACAAAAGGCCCAGAAGCTACATCATCACCAAAGAACTTAACACTAAGACGTGTACAGCTAAGACCACAATCAGAGGCATAGTAACAAACATAAGAGGAAGATAGAGATGACGACAACATGAGGCTCGTGGACTGACAGTGCAATCTGCCTCAGACAGAATCGTATGTAACGCAGAAACGGAAACAACATGAGGCTCATGGACTGACAGTGCAATCTGCCTCAGACAGAATCGTATGCAACGCAGAAACGGAAGCAACATGAGGCTCGTTGATTGACAGTGCAATCTGCCTCTAACAGGGGCGTATGTGACGTACAAAAAACAAAAGACAAGAAACAAGAAAGTTTGTAATGTACAAAGGAAATGAGGATTGTCGGGCAGCCTTTCTCTCCCGGGAGCATGTGACGTACGAAAGCATGTAAAGTGACAACTTAAAGCTTACCTGGAATGGCGAGGTCAAACTGACTGTAACAAGGTGTATAAAATGACCAATGACCAAAAAGGAAAATAAAGATGAGGCTTTACGGATTGACGACAGCAATCAGCCTCCAACCACACCGAACGTATAGGGCAAAGAGGTAAAACCAATCTGGTCATACCTGCTTGGGTATCCTAGGAATGTTGCCATCTATAGTGATGTTTACCATACATGACCTGCCTACAAGAACAATGTGACGCTATATCAGCCTAATATGCCTGACTTAAGCACATGAAAACATGAGTGTAATACTATGACCATAGCCTAAATGCCTCTAACAGGGGTGTATGTGACGAACAAAACAAAAGACGACAAGAGGCTCGTAGATTGACGATACAATCTGCCCCAGACAAGAACGTTTGTAATGTACAAAGTAATGATGACAACAACATGAAGGCTCGAGTATTGTCGGGCAGCCTCTCTCTCATGGGAGCGTGTGATGTACAAAAGGCATGTAAGTGAGGACTTAAAGCTTACCTGGAATGGTGAGATCAAACTGGCCGTAACAAGGCGTGTATAATGACCAGAAAGGAAACTATAAAGATGAAGTTATAGGATTAACAACAGCAATCAGCCTCCAACCACACCGAACATAAATAGCTAAGAGGTAAAACTACCTAGTGTATATGACGTAAGCATAACATGACAGAGCTGAACCAAAAATCGGGACAATAACTATGAAACATACACTGTAAGGAACTGTATGCGTATTACCCTGTAGGGAAATTCATGTATATCACTGTATGGAACTGTACGTATGTCACACTGTAAGAAACTGTATGCATAGTACCCTGTAGGGAACGGTATGTATGTCACATTGTAGGGAACCGTATGCATAGTACCCTGTAGGGACCAGTATGTATATGATACTGTAGGGAACCGTTAACGTTGAAGTATGGTATATCCCTACAAGTAACGTAAGCACCGTAAAACATCTCCGGAAACATCAAGGCGATTTATATGAGCTTATAGTGACGTAGGCCCTGAACAACATTAATGTTCAACATAACAGCTAATTAACCACTAATACACAGTATATGTAAGCCAGAGTAACAAACACAAATTACCAGTAGTAGAAACATAGGCCCATATGTCAGCTAAAATAATGTTAAATGCCCAGTACATCTGCTACAGTAACATGAGCCCCAAGTAACATTAGTGTACCGTATATCAGTTATTCACACCATAGAGCATATAGTTACTAGTTATGTAATGCAAATTATCAGCTTCAGTAACATAAGCACTGTATGACCACTATAGGGACAAAAATGCACCACATCACAGCTATGGAATGTAACACGGTATCGATTATATTAACACAAAGCCCAGTATATCAATAATACCAAAACGAGCACAGTATATATGCTATGGTATCAATGCCTGGTACTGAATATCGATATAATAACGTGAATCACGGCATCAGCTCAGGTAACGCATGCCATGGGAACTAATGTAGCATAAATGTCAGTCACGTATGCACCATGTGACAGCTCCAGAAAGGTATACATAATTTTATGTAATGTGCCTTCTATAGGAATATTTGCGTAGTGTGAACGTTAGGGGGTAAAATAACTCGTAAGAGTAAACATAAGAAACATAAGAGTAAAACGACAGCACTGAACATGAAAAACGTGACCACAAGCCATGAAAACAATACTGTAAGAAACATATGTGGGTCATATTGAAGGAAGATGTACATGTTAAACCACTAGGGAAGCATATGCACGTACACCGAGTAGGAATCTGGAGTAATGCTGTGTGGACATAAGCATGGAACACTATGTAGAAGGTAAATCACGGTATACTCTATGGGACATAGCACGGAACACTATGTAGAAGGTAAGCCTGGTATTCTGTGGGACATAGCATGGAACACTATGTGGAAGGTAAGCATGGTATACTGTGTGAGACATAAGCACGGAACACTATGTAGAAGGTAAGCGTGGTATACTGTGGGACATAGCATGGAACACTGTGGAAGGTAAGTGTGGTATACTGTGTGAAACATAAGCACGGAACCGTATGTGGAATGTAAGCGAGGTATACTGTGGGACATAGCATGGAACACTATGTGGAAGGTAAGCTTGGTATACTGTGTGGACCTGAGCACAGAACACTATGTGGAAGATAAGCGTGGTATGCCATGTGGACGTAAGCACGGAACACAATGTGGACGATAAGCGTGGTATACTGTGTGGGAACATATGGCAGTACACAGTTTTGCTCGTTAACTGCTATTGCAACTGAGTGGAAACACAATCATGGTGCAATTGTGTAGAATGTAGCCGTGACTCAGGAAGCTAAGTGAGGTCAGTACCCTGGATGAAATGAATGCGTGTTATCCTGTATGAGCCGTATGCGTGATAAATGCAGGGAAACATAGGCGTGTATGGTAACGTGTGGCACATTGTGAAATCAAAATGTGGAATACCATGTGGTATAATATGCAAGGACATCCTATCACACCTGACCTTCAACATGAACAATGTATACAGGAGCAGTACCACATCAGACACACTTCTGCACACATGTAGCCGTACCACAGCAGACATTCCCATATACAGGGACAGCTTATGAAAGTTACATAACCGGATAACCTGAACTGCACAACAAGAAATGTTTATCAATCACCTTCCTGAAGAACGTTACCCCTGACAACCTTGCACGGCCCCCGGGGATGCCCCTCAGTAAATTGCAAGGCAGCACTCAGCAACTTCTGCTCACACGCTGCTCCGCAATGTTCATATGACAGCGTGTGCGCCCATAACTATGCAGTGTACCTAAAGCAGGACTTGTGCACAGATGCCGCACTGCAACACTTAAATGCCGCATGTATGCCAGTAACCATGGTGCCGAGTAAACAAACCGGGCTCGTGCACATGTAATACCTAGCTAGCTGCCCGCTGCATGGCTGCCTGGACTGCCGAGCCCCCGAAGTGAACATCCGTACCTGCTGTAGTGACAAACGTTACCATGGTGCAGGCAAGCTGCGCTCTTACCTGACCCCTGCACCTGATGGAGGGGGAATGTAGGAACAGGAAGTGACCACTGGCCTAGACAGGAAATCAACCAGAATGACACCTTGCATGCTGTAGACAGCACCTGTGTGGATGAGGTGGGTATTTAAGGACCAGACTCCTCCCACAAATTAGGTTAACTGTTTTAGCTAACCACCACCTATAACGTTGTATATGCATCACTGCAAAATAAATAGACTAGTGACAAGTGGTTGGCCCCAGTTAGCTGTAACCTGTATTGCTTCTTGTCAGGGGGACTAGTGTGAACTTGTGCGTAACATGCACAAAAACTAGGGCCATTTAAAGAAGCTTTTATTCTGTCAATAGACGTCAGACACAAGACAACATTATGAGTCTTTGGTTTATTCAACAATATTTTCCCATATCCACCGACCACATCCCCCCACCCCCACCCCCACCCCCACCTCTTGTGACAGACAATCCTGGCAAAGATTTATTTCCCTTAAGAATAAAAGGATTGGACACATTAAAATGTAACTGTCTGATCCTTCTTTCCCCAACATCTGCCATTGTGGGAAAGTCTAGGCTCCCCCATATACATTTGATTGACGGTTGTTCCAGCCAACATCAATGGGTTCAGCCAATATTGATCTTATATGGATGGATACCATTACTTCAACCTTTGCCTCTAATACATTGCATATATGCTGCAGTCCTGTTGTTAGATAACACCCACAGATAAAGGGGACACTGTATACAATAACATTATATATAGATAAATGCTACATTCCTTATAGTTAACTCTATATCAGAGTATCATATGACACATGGTAACATTGTGCACCTGATAGATAAAATTTTATGCGTACCTCTTGTGCATGCTGAGGTCAAGGCCAACTAGTCCGAATGATATTTGTTCAGAACAAAGATGTGTATTTAGTTTGGTTTTTTGACCAATGTCCATGTGGCTGAATATACTATGTATATATCTGCCGTCAGCCAGATAGCCAGCATACGGTGTGAAATCTTACACGGTGGTATGTTCTACCTTCTATGTGACCAGTGCAGACTGAGCTCTTCCCACCTATTTCCTCTCAGTACAAGGCTTTCCAACCACAGTGAGAGAAATGTACTAAACTGGTCACTCATACAAGATGCTGCAGAGATGTAAGTGCAGAGGAAACTTTCTGTACTGTAGCTGTGCAGTGCAAGCAAATGCACAAGTCTTTGTTTATCATCGGGAAGAGATTGTAGGGGGAAAAAGGGGCACCTTTGTGTTTATGAGAGGATTGCAGCTTGCAGGGGCACTAGTTCCCTATATGCCTGCTCTGTAAACTAGTGGAAATGCATTGTATGCATTTTTATTGCTATAGATAGAAAGAGATTAGTAGTTGCAAGACACACATGGTACTGCTTATCTCCTGGTTAAAAATTGGATGTTCCTTTAAAGTGTCACTATAATTAAAAATAAACTTTTGACATGTTACATACAGAGAATGAGGGCTGAGATCCCCGCCGATCAGGAGAATAAATAGAGAGAAGGGCACAACTATGCGCTTCACTCCCAGCTCTCAATGATCCACATTCAATTGCACTAGTCAGGCTTCATATACTGCAAGCAGGGGAGTCAAGTCTCTGTGACATGTCAAAAGTTTTTTTTTTCTATTGACTAGTGTTGAGTGGCATAGGCCATATTCAAATTCGCGAATATTCGCAAATATATGGCTAAATTCGCATATTCGTAATATTCTCGTTTTATTTTCGCATATGCGAAAATTAACATATGCGAAAATTAGCATATGCAAAAATTAGCATAAGCGAAATTCGCATATGCAAAATTTAGCATATGTAAATTTTTGCATATGCGAAAATTCGCACGCCAGTCTCACACAGTAGTATTAGAGCCTTCTTTACACCACACAAGCTGGAAGCAGAGAGATCAATGTGATGTGTACTGTAAAAAAAACAAAAAAATAAATATTCGTAATTACGAATATATAGTACTATATTCGCAAATATTCGCAAATTCGCAAATAAAATTTGCATTGCGATGATTCGTGAGCAACACTACTATTGACATGCTTTAAGAATCTGTTCATGCTGTATGTAGTTTGCAATGTTTTCTTTACAGTAGAAGGAGGGCAGATCTTGTACCTATTAGCAGTGTCCTTTTCAAAGTTGTGATCAGTTGGGATAAGAGTGTTCCGACCTCCATCGAGTGCTCCGACCTCTCGTCTCCCCATCTCCTCGCTGCATGAAACAGAGTCTATATAAGCGCTATGAAGCCTGTCTTCTGCAGGGAGGAAAGAGACAGAAAGAGAAGCACTTAGGCCAAATTCACAAATGTCTCGAGCATCATGCTCAGTTCTTTATTTAAAAACTGACCATGCCTGATGAATTTAATAATTGTAGTTGCAGGGAACACAACTACGACCGGGCCTACAGAGGAAAAGGATTTCATCCTGTCACAAATCCCCTGCCAACTCTCAACTGCATGTGTGTCTAAGGACACACAGCAGTTAGGAAATATAGAGCAACATCATAGCTGGTGTCAACTGGGACCTCTGGTGCAGGCAATGTCTAAGACACTACCGGCACCAGGAGCTCATCAGAGGGACAGAAGAGGAGCTTCACAGGAACATAGCGTCAGGAGCTGCGGTGGAGTGGTGTAATAGCAGCATGACTACAATCTCAACAGCATGAGAAAAGAGAACAGGGAGATTTATGTGTTTACGGGGGATTTTAAGTGGAAATGATCTTAAGTTTGCTTACAGAGTTATAGTCTGACGGAAATTCTTCAGTTTATGTGTGTAGCAGGGAGCAACGGATCTGCTGTATAACTTCCAGGAATGTAGAACACTGAGACAAGATGTAGTTCTAACTCCACATAGTCCCCAGAATATCTAACAAACACTCTTGCAGGATTTAACATTGGACAAAACTTTACAGTTAACAGTATACCTACTACAGCGCCAGGCCATGGGCATGAAACCAACGGATCAAGATTCTCTGAGAGATGTGTCTGTGGTACACCACCATTATAAACATGGAAAAAAGCTTGCAACTTAGATCACTTATATTATTTTAAGATAATTATTCTGTATATAAAGGGAATGGTTAGTTAGAGTCCTGATTACAGGTCTGAGAAAGATGGCCAAGTGAGTATATCAATAGATGCCATTTACAGCCCACAAAACTGATCTTCACCATTACGCATTAGTTACCTCAACCAAAATACCATGTGAGCCACTGAAGTCTTAGTGCTATATGGAGGAGATTTATCAATATGTTTCTCTGTGCAGCCATTTCACGCTTTTTTTTTTTTGCTGTGTTTTTGGCTTAATGTGTGCCAAACTTAACAAAACAGTGCAAGGTTTGATAAATTTTGTACAAATGAAAAACCACCTCAGAACTTGCTGTAGGATATTATTTTTCTAAGGCAAGTCAGGGGTGGTATGAACATTTGCACAATATACTTTGCGCTTTTTAAAAAAGACGCTGTTAATAAATCTTATCCACGACATAGTCAAGAATGATGCACTGCCTTTCACAGTCGTTTTTGCCAAAGTTGTCTATTTGAAATTGTGCCAAATTTCAGCCAATAAAATGTAAGGAAGGCAACGATAAATCTCCCCCTTATACTTTCCCTCCTGCTTGATCAACTTCTGACTTTGGCTCAAAAACTGCAGTGGAAGTTTTCTAAAAAAAGGCCAGAAAAAAACCTGTGTAGAAACCTAGCCTTAGGGTTTTCTTTTATCTTAAATGGAATGCGTCTTCATAAAATGAATCATTGGGTCAAGTTTTTATTTTACACATAATATAAAAAAAAATCATAATTTTCTATAGGGAACTTGTGCAAGTGTAGGTTTGATTGCTCATACACTGCAAATACTGCAGGCAGTAATAGGAGATCTAACATAGCAGTCATAGAGGTCTTCAGAAAGCCCCTGGTTGCCATCAAGGCCAGCCTTTGGGGTGTGCGAGCTGTGTGGCCGCACAGGGCGCGCCATAGCAACAGGGACAACGGGCGGCCGACACAGCTCTCAGTTTAACAGGCTGGCCCAGAGCCGGATCATCATTGGCGATCATGGAGCGCCTGCTCCAGGCCCCGTGCCCACAGGGGGCCCCCGTCACATTCGGGACATCCCTGTGTCCCGAAAAATCTTTTCAGGACCCAAGGATTTCCCGGCAGTTACATTTCTGTGGCGGCCCCCGTGTTAACTTTAAAAACGCAGGGGCCACCGGGAGGTAGCGCACGCAGGGACGTCACTGACATCCCGTGCGTGTGCCCATAGGAGAAAAGCAGAGCGGAGTGAAGCATCGAGGAGGACGCGCTCGCATGGTAAGTTACCAGTGGCACGTCATCTTCAGTATAGTTCCCCACATTAGGTGCAGTATAGTTTCCCCCATATTAGGTTCAGTATAGTTCCCCCACATTAGGTGCAGTATAGTTCCCCACATTAGGTGCAGTATAGTTGGCTCAAGCCCAGAAGGTGTGGAACCATCGACCCCTATGTCTAATGTATACGAGACTGAAGCCAAGGACAAAAAGAGAAAGTAAAATCTAAAAGGAATCAGCTGTTGCTGGGTGATTCAATTATAAGAAGTGTGGAGCTTAAGGAAAATGGTTTTGTGAGATGTCTCCCGGGAGCTACTGCTAGAAGAGATAGAAGATGTATTCTTAATATTGTTAAGCAAGCAAAGCAGGAAGGGGAAGTTGATGTTCTTGTCCATCTAGGGACAAATGACCTGGCTTGCAATGAAGTTTCAAAGGTGAAGGAATCTTTTATCACACTTGGTAATGATGTACAGGATTTTGCATTCACTGTTTCATTTTCTGAAGTTCTGCCTGTGCATAATGTTCAGCATGATAGCCAGAGGCACATTAAAGAGTTCAACTTATGGCTTAGTAAATGGTGTCAAGAGCAAGGATTTGGCTTTGTGCCTCATGATAGCTTTACTTGGAATAGAAAGGAACTGTACAAAAAGGATGGTTTGTATCTTTCTCTCAAAGGAACAAATGTACTCAGTGAACAATTCCAAGAATTTGCTAAGGAGTATTTAAACTAGGAAGGGGGGGGGGCAAAAGAGTGAAAATCCATGAGTCCAATTGCCCCCCGAAACAATGCCAGAACATGTAAGTAGCCCAGAAGTTAAGAAATGACAAGCTCAGAGTCCTGTCTACAAATGCCCGCAGTCTAGGTAATAAAATCAATGAACTTGGGTCAATAATGACATCTGAGAATGTAGATTTAGTGGCTGTTACTGAGACATGGTTTAATGAAAGGAATGACTGGGACATATCCATACCAGGGTACTCTTTATACAGAAGAGACAGAGAAGGCAAGAAAGGAGGAGGAGTGGCCCTATATGTGAAAGATAGCAAAAAAAATTTAACCTAATACAAGTTAGTGAGGCAACCACAGAGTCAGTTTGGGTTACATTGCAGTTTGGTAATCATGCAGTAACTCGTGTACAGACCACCTGGCCAAGTTAAAGAAGTAGATGATCTACTAGTTGAAGAAATATCTAAAATGACAATGAAAGGAGAAGTTATCATTATGGGAGACTTCAATCTTCCGGATATAAACTGGAAAACCAAAATAGCAAGTTCTGCCAGGAGTACAGATATTCTAAATTCCCTACTGGGATTATCTCTACAACAAGTGGTTGAGGAGCCAACGCAGAAGGAGGCCATTTTGGATTTGGTATTCACAAATGGGGATTTGGTATATGATGTTATTGTTGGCGAAAGCTTGGGATCTAGTGATCACCAATCAGTGTGGTTTAATATAAGGACAGTGACGGAGTCACACCACACAAAAACAAAAGTTTTAGATTTTAGAAAAACAGAATTTTCAAAAATGAGATTAGTCATAAATGAGTCCCTATCAGACTGGAACAAATTACATGGAGTTCAGGAGAAATGGGACTACTTAAAAGACGCTTTATTGAAGGACACAGAAAATTGCACTAGACTTGTCAGTAAAAGCAGAAAAAGGAAGAGACCACTGTGGTACTCAGCAGAAGTGGCCAAAATCATAAAAAACAAAAAACTAGCATTTAGTAATTATAAAACAACCCAGAGCAATGAAGATAGGGAAATCTACAAGACTAGGCAGAAAGAGGCCAAGCAAGTTATAAGAACTATAAGAACTATAAGGGGATAAGACATTCTTCAGATATATAAATGAAAAAAGGAAATCAAAACAAGGAATAACTAAATTAAAAACAAAGGAAGAAAGATATGTAGAAGAGAAAAAGGGGCTAGCCGACTGCCTTAATGAATACTTCTGTTCAGTTTTTACAGAAGAAAAAGAAGGAAAAGGACCTCCATTAGAGAAAAAAACTAAGGAATCGTTTGATGCATGTGTCTTTACAGAGGAAGAGGTTCTACGTTTGCTTTCTAAAGTGAAGACAAATAAATCACAGGGGCCTGATGGGATATACCCAAAATTATTAAAAGAGTTTAGTGGTGAGCTAGCAAAACCGTTAGCAGATTTATTTAACCAATCAATGGTAACAGGAGCCGTCCCGGAAGATTGGAAATTAGCAAATGTTGTGCCCATTCACAAGAAAGGTAGTAAGGAGGAATCAAGCAACTATAGGCCAGTAAGTCTGACATTAATAGTGGGGAAATTAATGGAAACCCTACTAAAGTATAGGATTGTGGAACATCTAAAATCCCATGCATTGCAAGATGAAAAACAACATGGGTTTACTTCAGGGAGATCATGTCAAACAAATCTTATTGATTTTTTTGACTGGGTGACCAAAATAATAGATGGCGGAGGGGCAGTAGACATCGCATATCTAGATTTTAGTAAGGCTTTTGACACTGTCCCACTTAAAAGACTTATCAATAAACTACAGTCATTGAGCTTGGACTCCAATATTGTTGAGTGGATTAGGCAGTGGCTGAGTAACAGACAACATCGGGTTGTAGTCAATGGAGAATATTCAGAGCAAGGTCTTGTCACCAGTGGGATACCTCAGGGATCTGTACTGGGACCAATATTTTTTAATATCTTCATTAGCGATATTACAGAAGGTCTCGATGGTAAGGTAAGTCTTTTTGCTGATGACACAAAGATATGTAACAGGGTTGATGTTCCTGGAGGGATCCGCCAAATGGAAAAGGATTTAGGCAAACTAGAAGAATGTTCAGAACTCTGGCAACTGAAATTTTATGTGGATAAGTGCAAGATAATGCACCTGGGGCGTAAAAACCCTCAGGCAGAATATAGATTATTTGACACAGCCCTGACCTCAGTATCTGAGGAGAGGGATTTAGGAGTAATTATTTCAGAAGACTTAAAGGTAGGAAGACAATGTAATAGAGCAGCAGGAAACGCTAGCAGAATGCTTGGATGTATAGGGAGAGGTATAAGCAGTAGAAAGAGAGAAGTGCTCATGCCGCTGTGCAGAACACTAGTGAGACCTCAATTGGAGTATTGTGCGCAGTACTGAAGGCCGTATCTCCAGAAGGATATAGATACTCTAGAGAGAGTTCAAAGAAGAGCTACTAAACTAGTACATGGATTGCAGGATAAGACGTACCAGGAAAGGTTAAAGGACCTTAACATGTATAGCTTGGAAGAAAGAAGAGACAGAGGGGATATGATAGAGACTTTTAAATACATAAAGGGAATCAACATGGTAAAGGAGGAGAGCATATTTAAAAGAAGCTACCACAAGAGGACATAGTTTTAAATTAGAGGGGCAAAGGTTTAAAAGTAATATCAGGAAGTATTACTTTACTGAGAGAGTAGTGGATGCATGGAATAGCCTTCCCGCAGAAGTGGTCGCTGCAAATACAGGGAAGGAGTTTAAACGTGCATGGGATAAGCATAAGGCTATCCTTCATATAAGATAGGGCCCGGGACTATTCATAGTATTCAGATTATTGGGCAGACTAGATGGGCCAAATGGTTCTTATCTGCCGACACATTCTGTGTTTCTATGTTCCCCCACATTAGGTTCCGTATAGTTCCCCCACATAAGGTTCAGTACAGTTCCCCCACATTAGGTGCAGTATAGTTCCCCACATTAGGTGCAGTACAGTTCCCCCACAGACATAGAGCCTTCAGTCATATACAGTGTATGGCTGGAGGCTGTATGGCTGTTTACTGCCATACTTCATTGTTCCGACCTCCGATCCTTCGGTCCCGGGACCTACTGCTATGGCCCATAGGCCATAGCAGTAGATCGTGACCCCGGTCCCCGGGGTCCCCAAACAGGTGGAGCGGTGGTCAGAACAATGAAGTTGGGCAGTAAACAGGCATACAGCCTCCAGCCATACACTGTATATGGCTGAAGGCTGTATGTATGTGGGGGAACTGTACTGCACCTAATGTGGGGAACTGTACTGAACCTAATGTGGGGGAACTATACGGAACCTGATGTGGGGGAAACTGTACTGCACCTAATGTGGGGAACTATACTGCACCTACTGTGGGGGAACTATACTGCACCAAATGTGGGGGAACTACTGCACCTAATGTGGGGGAACTATACTGCACCTAATGTGGGGGAACTGTTCTGCCAACCTAATATGGGGGAACTGTACTGCCAACCTAATGTGGGGCAACTGTACTGCCAACCTATTGTGGGGGAACTGTACTCCCAACCTAATATGGGGGAACTATACTGCCAACCTAATGTGCGTGGACTTATACTGCCACCCTAATGTGCAGGGACTTATACTGCCAACCTAATGTGGGGGAACTACAAACTAATCGGGGGAACTATACTGCCAACCTAATGCGGAGGAACTATACTGCCAACCTAATACGGGGGAACTATACTGCACCTAATTTGGGAGAACTATACTGCACCTAATGTGGGGGAACTGTCGGGAGCGGGGGGGGCATCATAATGAAGTGCTCCGTCTTCCAGGCCGCTTTAATCTGGCCCTGGGCTGGCTGAAGATGGGGAGAAGCGAGCTGCAAGCTGCAGCTGCTTTGAAGGAGGAAGCAAGGTCTGGAGTGTAGAGGAGGAGCTTGAGGGAGCGGGCAGCGTCCAAGTGCTGCGTACGCCTTTAAAGAGAGCCGCGGAAGGATCCCTGTGTGCAGTGTGAAGGTGGTGGCTGGTGCTCTACAAGCTGATTCCAGGGAGCAGTGCAGCAGCCTTCAAAAGTAAGCACCTGGCTGTTCTAAATAATTGTTTTATTTTGTGCTTTTTTAATTTATTTATTTTTTAAACAGGGCATAGGATATGTGAAGGGGGGCAGGGTCCGTCCGTTTAATTATGGAATAAAGAAACACCTCCACTCGACAAAGCTGTTGACAGCCTACAAAAAGAATTTAACCCCTTAAGGACCCATGGTGACCCATGGGTACGCCCTGGCTCCCTGTTAGTTAAGGATCCAGGGCGTACCTGTACCTGAAATCATTCAGCAGGCATCCTGTGCAAATGCCCAGGGGGTTCACACCGGCGATCTGCAGCGATTCTGGTCACGCGGGTCCTGTGTGACCCGATGACCCGGAGATACATGGTGATCGGGGGTGTAGAATACACCCCCAATCACCTCCTGCATCTATGGGGAGGTGTCAATTTCCTCACCCCCCCAGGAGCGCTGCTATTGGCCGACATATAGCAGACAGCAGGGGAGGGGTTAATGTCCCCTTCTCGCAGCTCTGCTCACCCCCACTGCGTTCAGTCAGCGGACAGAGCTGTAAGAAGGAGCCAGGGAACCCCCCCCCCCCCCTCTGTGAAGATCCAAGCCCATCAGGGCTGAAGAGAAGCTGTATAGTGCAGGGTGAGATAGCTAGTAAAGGGACAGGTAGGAGGTAAAAAAAAAAGTTAAAAAAATCCCCCCCCTCCCCGATGCCCTAATAGGTCCTCAAGGGTCTGCCGCAGATTTTTCAGCATGACCCGGGCCCTATTAAGGGTTCAGGGTGCTGCATTTCCCCCCCCCCCTTTTTTTTTGCGCAGAAGCATATTTTTTCCCCTTTATAATGGTGTGTGATTTATAATCACACACCGTTATATATATGTAAAGTTAACACCAAGCACACATACTACATACTTCCCCCCCCCAGAATGTCCCCCCACTCTGGGTGTTAGCGGGAAACACGTTTGGGACCTTGTGCACCCCTTGCTGGATAAGGGTTACCACCTTTACGTTGACAACTTTTATACCAGCATCCCTCTGTTCACATCCCTTGCCGCCAGATCCACGTCCGCTTGTGGGACCGTGCAGAAGAACTAGAGAGGCCTCCCTCTAAATTTTACACCTATGCCCAAGGGTGAGTTCCGTGCCCTTACCCATGAAAACCTGTTGCTGGTCAGGTATAAGGATAAGAGGGATCCTTATGCTGACCACTATTCATGGTAATGGCAGCACTCTTGTCCCTGTGCGAGGTACCACAACAACTGTCCTAAAGCCCGATTGTATTCTGGACTACAATCAGTATATGGGGGGAGTTTATCTTTCTGATCAAGTCCTCAAGCCATACATCACCATGCGGACCACACGGGTATGGTCCAAAAAAGTTGCGGTCTTCCTGGTACAGGTTGTCATGTACAACTCTTTTGTACTTTCTCAGTACGCTGGCAACACAGGGACATACCTTCAGTTGCAAGAAGAAGTCCTAAAAGTCCTGTTCTTTGGCGATCAGGAAAGAGCTGGCCAGCATTCCCAAGGAACTGAAGTTATAGGTGCCAGGATCGTCCCAGGCCAACAATTTTCAGGTGAAGTCCCCCACACTGAAAAGAAGGGACGATCCCAGAAAAAATGCAGTGTGTGTCACAAGAGGGGGATACGGAAGGATACCACCACTCAATGTGACACTTGCCCCGATCATCCGGGCCTCCGCATTAAATACTGCTTCAGGGAGTATCACACTTCCATGAAGTACTAAATTTTCCCTTTTCATTTTAATTTTCCATAATTTGACCGCAATGTACCAAGTCCAGAGTACATTCCAAGTTTTAACCCAATAAAACCACTAAATTGCCCCCCAAAAAACTGATAAGACCTCTTGGGGTATTGTTTCCAAAAATGGGTCATGGGTCAGTGAGTCAATATCATCGGGGGCTTTTTATGTTGCCTCAAATGCGCAGCGCTCTCTCTCCACCTGAGCGGGTGCGCATTTGAGGCAACAGGTTAGGGACGGCGACACACATCACATTCCCAGAATGATGATTTAGAGCATAGGGTTTGGGGTGGGCATATTTTTTAGTTTTGGCTATGCTCTGGGTCATCATTCCGGGAACATAACCTGTTTTATGATTTTACGTCCCACTGTACCCCATTTTAGTAATTTAACCCATGTAATGCTCCTTGAGGGGGGGTCCCACTGTTCTGGCAGCTATGTAAAAGCTCAAGGCCCCTGACTGTGCTCCTGCTCTTTCGAGACCGGTGTGCACCCGCAGAGCTTTTTATGCCCAGATATGATGCATGTACTTACAAATTTACAGTGACACTTTCTCCTGTTAATACTGTACTTGTGAAAATGAAAAATTTGTGGTAACCCCAGCATTTTACTGTAAAAAATCAAATTTTTCCTTTTCACATTCCACTTTAATGAACATTTCCCAAACACCTGTGGGGTGTTAAGACTCACTGCACCCCTTGTTATGTGCCTTGAGGGGTGTAGTTTCCAGAATAGTATGCCATATGTTCATTTTTTTTGCTGTTCTGGGACCATAGTGGCTTCCTAAATGCGACATGCCCCCCCCCCACCCCACCCCCCATTTCAGCAAAATTTGAAAATGTGACTCCTTCTCTTCTGAGCATTGTAGTGCGCCAGCAAAGCACTTGACGTTCACACATGGGGTATTTCCATACTCAGAAGAGATGGGGTTACAAATTTTGGGTGGCACTTTCTCCTATTGTGCCTTGTAAAAATGTAAAATTTGGGAGAAAACCAGCATTTTCGTGAAAAAAATAATAATTTACACATTCAACTTTAACAAACAGTCGCAAAACACCTGTGAGGTGTTAAGGCTCACTGTACCCCTTGTTACATTCCTTGAGGGGTATAATTTCCAAAATAGTAGGCCATGTGTTTTTTTTGTTTGTTTTTGCTGTACTGGCACCATAGGGGCTTCCTAAATGCAACATGCCCCCCTAAAAACATTTCAGTAAAATTTGCTTTCCAAAAGCCAAATGTGACTCCTTCTCTTCTGAGCATTGTAGTGCGCCCGCAGTGCACTTGACGTCCACACATGGGGTATTTCCATACTCAGAAGAAATGAGGTTACACATTTTGGGGGGCATTTTCTCCTATTACCCCTTGTATTTTTACAAGGGGTAATAGGAGAAAATGCCCCCCAAAATTTTTGGGAAAACCGGCATTTTAGTGGAAAAATAAATCATTTACACATCCAACTTTAACGAAAAGTTGTGAAATACCTGTGGAGCGTTGAGGCTCACTGTACCCCTTGTTACGTTCCTTGAGGGATGTATTTCCAAAATAGTAGGCCATGTGTTTTTTTTTTTTTTTGCTGTTCTGGCACTCTATGGGCTTCCTAAATGCGACATGCCCCCCAAAAACCATTTCAGCAAAATTTGCTTTACAAAAGGCAATTGTGACTCCTTTTATTCTGAGCATTGTAGTGCTGGGCGCACTTGACGTCCACACATGGGGTATTTCCATACTCAGAAGAGATGGGGTTACAAATTTTGGGGGAGCATTTTCTCCTATTACCCCTTGTAAAAATTGGAAATTTGGGGGAAAACTAGCATTTTACTGAAAAAAATAATAATTTACACATCCAACTTTAACAAAAAGACGTGAAACACCTGTGAGGTGTTAAGGCTCACTGTACCCCTTGTTACGTTCCTTGAGGCGTGTAGTTTCCCAAATAATAGGCCATGTGTTTTTTGTTTTTTTTTGCTGTTCTGGCATCATTGGGGCTTCTTAAATGTGACATGCCCCCCAAAAACCATTTCAGAAACACTCACTCTCCAAAATCCCACTGTTGCTCCTTCCCTTCTGAGCCTTGTAGTGCACCTACAGAGCACTTGACATACAAATATGAGGTATTTGTATTGGGTTACAAATTTTAGGAATTTCTCTAAAAAATTCAAAAACTGGGTCTTCGAGAACATGAGACTGTATAAAATGAAGATTTAGAATTTTCTCCTGCTGCTATTCCTGTGCACACCTAAAGGGTTAACAAACTTTTTGAATGTTATTTTAAATACTTTGAAGGGTGCATTTTTTATAATGTGGTCATTTATAAGGTATTTCTAATATGAAGGCCATTCAAAAATTTTGATTTTGAAAATTTTGTGAAAAATTGGAAAATTGCTGCTGAACTTTGAAGCTCTCTGATGTCTTCCAAAAGTAAAAACATGTCAACTTTATAACGCAAATATAAAGTAGACATATTGTATATGCGAATCAATATATAATTTATTTGGAATATCCATTTTCCTTATAAGCAGAGAGCTTCAAAGTAAAAAAATAAAAAAAAAGCTAAATTTTCAATTTTTTCATCAAATTTTGGATTTTTTCACCAAGAAATGATGCAAGTATTGACAAAGTTTTACCACTAACATAAAGTGGAATATGTCACGAAAAAAAATTCTCATAATCAGAATGAAAACTAAAAGCATCCCAGAGTTATTAATGCTTAAAGTGACAGTGGTCAGATGTGCAAAAAATGGCCGGGTCCTTAAGGCGTTAAAGGTCTTTCTCTACCATCATCTGATAAGTCAATGTTTTTCCACCGCTCAGTAATCCAATATTTGCACTTTAGTTTTGTAAAAGCTGTAGGCACACAGCTGAAGGCAACACTGCTGCAAAAAAAAAAAGAGTTATCAAAACAGTGTACCTCCAACTATTCAAAAACTACAACTCCCAGCATTGCAGGACTGGCAAAGGATGATACGCATGAATAACATAGGAACTTATAGAAAATACATGCATAAAAAAACACTGTACTTTTAACACTGAACCTTTGCACTTATTTGGAAAGATGTAAGATATACACTGACCATATTGTCTTTGGTAGAGTACAGGCGATCTCCAATAATCA
The DNA here is from genome assembly GCF_029499605.1 of Hyla sarda. Taxonomy (NCBI): domain Eukaryota; kingdom Metazoa; phylum Chordata; class Amphibia; order Anura; family Hylidae; genus Hyla; species Hyla sarda. The sequence continues at coordinate 61,466,154 of NC_079189.1, forward strand.
CTGTGTGTGTGTGTGTGTGTACAGCATAAAACCAGAGAGGAAAGGGTTACAGAGCAGGGCTGCCAGGCTCCTCCAAAAGCAGTGAGTTAGCAGAGTGAGGGAGGGGGAGGAGTCATCACAGTGTAGGCAAGAGGAACATGCCTCCTCACTTTGCGAAGATGGAAATGACATTGAGCAGCCGTAATATTCTATTTTTTTTTTGCGAAATATCGATAATAGAGACATTAAAATTACATGTACATGATCAGGATTACGTACTGACATAGGTATTTATATAATACAGTTTAGTTTTTTTTATGACATTTGACATTGAGGTAAGGGGTCAGGATTTACTGTGGAAAGTGAGGTCACTGCTCCTCTTCTGCTCAAAACTTTGCTAACTGTGTAGAGAAACAGGAGAATTAGTTCACTTTTAGGGTAGGGTCACACACAGCCCATCTGCAGCATATTTGACATTGTGGATGGGCTGATGGCTGAGCAAGTTCCCTTATCCCCGTAGCATTGTGTGTATCCGCTCGTAGCAGTGGATTTCCTGCCGGCAGTCATGAGCTGACAAACAGAGCTACCTGGCCGCAGCAGGAGGCTTGCTCTGCCGTCGCTCTGTGACTGGCAGCGGAGCATCAGCAGTGTCAAATATGCTGTGGATGAGCTGTGTGGGACCTTACCTTTAGACTAACTATAGGTACTAAAACAGCTCAATACAAAATCAATAAAAAGCTATTGCATTCAAGAAAACTATTGAAACAATTACACTTTTTTAAACCGTTATATTAAAAGGGTTATCTCACGAAGACAACATCTGTCCATATGTTATAGAAGGCATATGGACATCATAGAGAATTTTTATTTAATCCAAGAGTTGAGCGAATCTATGTATAAAAGACTCCTGCCATGTATTTCGCCCATTCATCTGAATTCATTCTGCCGAAAGCAGAATTGTGCAGCTAAATCAAACATTCTCTGACAATATCATTTGCCCCCAGAGAACTTCAGATGATGTCATAAAAGGGTTCTCTCACCAAGATAACCCCTTTATGATGTTGGTGTTGATGTTTTGGTCTATGATGTCCATGTGCTCTTATATACAATCCCTTTTAATGGTTTTAAATCTATTATTTGAAATATTTATTGACATAGATGACAGCTAATACATTGTAGCTTTGCGAAATCTAAATGTTTTGAAGTCTTGGATAATATACAGTAGAAAATAGCCTAAACATCTCTATGATAATATATAAATATTTACAGAAATAGTAACATGCATAAAAACTATCCACATCAAACATGTCTAATAACCGAAGTAGGAACAATACAACTGCTGGCAAAAATGATGAAATCCCCACACTCAGAGGAAGGTCTTTCAACTTTTGTGTAAAAATACACAATTTACATCTATAATACATAGCAATGTTTAACGTGAATGTAATTTTTTTTTAGATAATGGCATATAGTATGTTTTTATAGATCAAAAAAAGAAAAAAGAAAAATTGGAGTCATAAAATATAAATAAAATGCTGAGTTTTATTGATATGCATTAAAACCAACACATGCATATGTAAAGAGGAGGAAAAAATACATCAAAAACATGCGGCATCGGCGGACACCCTACATACAGAGATGTTAGTCATGGGGCACAGTACATCTTGGTATAATGGACGTGACTGTAAATGAGTACCGGCAACTAGTGTTTATACGTACAGGCAAATGCTCTGAAGATTAAAGTGCCATGAGCTAAGAGTCATAGATAATACTATAAAGTACAAAAAGTCAAAGTGTAAAATGCATAGAAAGGATACCCACAAAAGACCAGGTGGTCAGTAGTACAATGCAGGGGCCGGGATGACGCCACTCCAACACGCGTTTCGGTACGCTGACCTTCGTCCGGAAGTGGCTACATCCTAGACCTCCAGACCTTAAAGGGGTACTCCACCCCTAGACATCTTATCCCCTATCCAAAGACTTTGGATAGATTTGCATTGTGGGGGGCGGGGCGTCACTTCACACGGGGGCGGAGTCCCTAAGACGCGATTCCCCCGCACAGCCGCGAGAGGCCACAGATGAGCATGCACACTGGTGACGGAGGCAGCTGGGGAGAGTCAAACCAGCTGAATAGTGACATCCAGTGGTGGAACAGACTAACTGCAAGCACAGTCCAACAGTAAATGTTGGTCATATATATCCCGGGATATATAAAGAATAATACAAAGGGAATAAATGCAATAAAATAAATAATAATAGTTATGTAGTCACTCAGTATCTAAAAAAAATTATAAAAAATAAATAATACCTATATTGTGCACATAATAATAGGCTTGGTCCAGTAATACATAAAATGGGGAATGGATACACTGCCTCAACAAGAAAAGTAAAATAAGGTGAAAGAAGAATTACGGGATGAAAATTGAAAATTAATAGTTAATGAAAGAATCAATAATTATTGAAGAATAAATAACAGTGCATCAAGTGCAATTATACCATGCCTATACAAAAGATGCTAATAAATAAAAATGAAGTAAAATAAGTATGAACATAACAATGAAAATCCCATGCAATGGAAAGTATAGTAGAATGTGACTAAAAATGGTAAATGACCATAGTAAGACGGCGAAAACTCAAAAGTTAATATTGTACCATAGTGTTGAATATTAAGGGAATGAAAAGGAAACAAAGAAAGAAAGAGGGAGGGGAGGGGGGAAAGGAAGGGAAAAGAAAATGGGGTTGCAGGAGAAGAAAAAGGGAGAAGAGGTGAAGGAGAAAAGAAGAGGGGGCAAGGGAAAGGAATTTTTTTTCATCAAGTGGAGAAAAAAAAAGTTACAGAACTAACAACAAAAGAAAAACCTTCCACTTATTAGCTCCTCCTCTTTGGGCTCTCATGAAACCTGAAGTCTTTGAGGACCAACCTTCACTAAGGTTAAACAATATTCTACATCAAACTCCTTCCATCTTTTTCAAAGAGAGGTGACAGAGCATCTTTGCGGGATGGAGCTGTGTCGTGGACACATTTTTTCTTAATAACTTCTACCACAAATTGAGATTAATGTCTGGCCATACTTGATATGCCATTCCTGAAGAAAAGCTTTGACATGAAAAATTACTTCATCATACCCATACCTGTGTTCTGTAGATGGAATAAAAAAAGTGTCCAAAATTCTATGTACACGATTGCATTGGCTTTTAAGGTACTGATGATTGCTTCTGGCCCTATAATATAAATGATGGGGAAATGTGATTGTTTGTTTCAGGCGATATCATTATAGCTTGCATTAGAACAGCATCAGATAGTTCCAGCATCATCTTCTTGGCCATTGTAGACTGGAGCTTGCACATTGAATGTCACCTTCATTCAAAGCTCCACACTCCATGCTTGCTTCTCATTATTCCACCTAACTTTGTATTCTTATATTAAGGTGTTAGTGCTGGTGTTTGCTTGGCTTTTCTCTTTGTAAATGTTATTAGAATTAGCCGATTTCTATTAAATTCTTCACATTCTTTTTTTTATACTTGCACAAAATTTTGTGACTGGAAGCAACTAACATCTTTTGCCACACTCTTTGTTGGATTTTTGACATGACAGAGTTTCTGTTATGATTCGGCTAGCTGGATGTGGATCCTCTGTGTCAGCGAGGGATTGGCGTGGACCGTGTCGGTGGACCGGTTCTAGGGTTGCTACTGGTTTTCACCAGAGCCCACCGAAAAGCGGGATGGTCTTGCTGCGGCGGTAGCAACCAGGTCGTATCCACCGGCAACAGCTCAACCTCGCTGACTGCTGAGAAGGCATGGGACAGAAGGACTAGGCAGAGGCAAGGTCAGACGTAGCAGAAGGTCGGGGCAGGCGGCAAGGTTCGTAGTCAATGAGGATAGCAGAAGATCTGGAACACAGGCTTTGGACAACACTAAACGCTTTCTCTGGCACAAGGCAACAAGATCCGGCAAGGAAGTGCAGGGGAAGTAAGGTAATATACACAGGGAGCAGGTGGAAGCTAATTAAGCTGATTGGGCCAGGCACCAATCACTGGTGCACTGGCCCTTTAAATCTTAGAGAGCTGGCGCGCGCATGCCCTAGAGAGCGGAGCCGTGCGTGCCAGAACATGACAGCCGGGGACCGGGACGGGTAAGTGGCTTGGGATGCGATTCGCGAGCGGGCGCGTCCCTCTATGCGAATCGCATCCCCATCGCGAATGTCAGTGCAGTGCTCCCGGTCAGCGGGTCTGACCGGGGCGCTGCAGAGAGGAGAACGCCGCGAGCGCTCTGGGGAGGAGCAGGGACCCGGAGCGCTCGGCGTAACAGTACCCCCCCCCCTTGGGTCTCCCCCTCTTTTTGTCTCCTTGTCCCTTCAAATGAAAGGAGAACATAGGGGGCGCCTCTTGAGTTTCCTTCTGGAAAAAAAAGTCCTGGGTAACTACATCAGCTGCAGGTAGTTCAGAAGAAATGGAAATGGGGAGGGAGGGCAGAGGGTGAAGCATGTCACAGGGCAGAGTGTCACCAGGACAGGGGCTATGAGGAAGCACGGCACAGTCCTGATAGGCCTTGGGGAGACCAGGCACAGGAGGAGACACTGGGGCCCGACAGACGGGACTGGGAGCAGACGTGAGGCATTTCTTGCGGCAAGCAGGACCCCAATTCATGATCTCCCCGGTGGTCCAGTCAAGGGTGGGAGAATGATGCTGGAGCCATGGAAAACCGAGGAGGACTTCAGAGGTGCAGTTGGGCAGGACAAAAAATTCAATTTTCTCGTGATGCAGTCGAATGCTCATAGGCAAGGGTTCTGTGCGGTAACGCACAGTGCAGTCCAACTTCACTCCGTTGACCGAAGAAATGTAGAACGGCTTGACGAGACGGGTCACCGGGATGCAGAACCTATTCACCAAAGAGGCCAGAATAAAATTTCAAGAAGAACCAGAGTCCAAGAAGGCCGCGGCTGAGAAGTTGGCAGAAGGAGAAATCCGCACGGGCACAGTGAGACGTGGAGAAGCAGACTTCGTACCAAGAGACGCCACACCCATGTGAGCTGGGTGCGTGCGTGCATTTCCCAGACGTGGAGGGCGAATAGGTCAATCCACCAAGAAGTGTTCGGTACTAGCGCAGTACAGACATAAATTTCTTCATGGGTCAGGCGAGACCGATCCACTTGCATAGCCTCCTCGGCGGGAGGCACAGGGGTAGATTGCAAAGGATACTGTGAGAGAGGTGCCCAGAGATCAGGGTCTTTTTCCTGGCGGAGCTCCTGGTGTCTCTCAGAAAAACACATGTCAATGCGGGTGGCCAAATGGATAAGTTCTTGCAGGTTGGCAGGAATCTCTCATGCGGCCAGCACATCCTTGATGTTACGATAGGCTTTTTTTTAAAGGTCGCGCAGAGAGCCTCATTATTCCAAGATAATTCGGAAGTGAGAGTACAAAATTGGATGGCGTACTCGCCTACTGAAGAATTACCCTGGACCAGGTTCAGCAAGGCAGTCTCGGCAGAAGAAGCTCGGGCTGGTTCCTCGAAGACACTACGGACTTCAGGGAAGAAGGACTGGACTGTGGCTGTGGCAGGATCATTGCGGTCCCAGAGCGGTGTGGCCCAAGACAAGGCCTTTCCAGACAGAAGACTCACTACGAACGCCACCTTAGACCGTTCTGTAGGAAATTGGTCCGACAACATCTCCATATGTAGGGAACATTGAGACAAGAAGCCACGGCAAAGTCTAGAGTCCCCATCAAATTTGTCCGGCAGGGAAAAGCGGAGGCTAGGAGCGGCCAGTCGCTGCGGAGGAGGTGCAGGAGTTGGCGGAGGAGATGGTTGCTGCTGTAGCAGTGGCAGAAGTTGCTGTAACGTGGCGGTCAACTACGACAGCTGCTGTCCTTGTTGGGCAATTTGCTGTGATTGCTGGGCGACCACCGTGGGTAGGTCAGCGAGACTTGGCAGCGGCACCTCAGCGGGATCCATGGCCGGATCTACTGTTATGATTCGGATAGCTGGATGTGGATCCTCTGTGTCAGCGAGGGATTGGCGTGGACCGTGTCGGTGGACCGGTTCTAGGGTTGCTACTGGTTTTCACCAGAGCCCGCCGAAAAGTGGGATGGTCTTACTGCGGCAGTAGCAACCAGGTCGTATCCACCGGCAACGGCTCAACCTCACTGACTGCTGAGAAGGCGTGGGACAGAAGGACTAGGCAGAGGCAAGGTCAGACGTAGCAGAAGGTCGGGGCAGGCGGCAAGGTTCGTAGTCAATGAGGATAGCAGAAGATCTGGAACACAGGCTTTGGACAACACTAAACGCTTTCTCTGGCACAAGGCAACAAGATCCGGCAAGGAAGTGCAGGGGAAGTGAGGTAATATACACAGGGAGCAGGTGGAAGCTAATTAGGCTGATTGGGCCAGGCACCAATCACTGGTGCACTGGCCCTTTAAATCTTAGAGATCTGGCGCGCGCGCGCCCTAGAGAGTGGAGCTGCGCGCGCCAGAACATGACAGCCGGGGACCGGGACGGGTAAGTGGCTTGGGATGCGATTCGCGAGCGAATCGCATCCCCATCGCGAATGTCAGTGCAGCGCTCCCGGTCAGCGGGTCTGACCGGGTCGCTGCAGAGAGGAGAACGCCGCGAGCGCTCCGGGGCGGAGCAGGGACCCGGAGCGCTTGGCGTAACAGTTTTACCAGGGAGGGGAGTCTAAGGTACTGCTGGTTTTCACCAGAGCCCACCACAAAGCGGGATGGACTTGCAGCTGCAGGCGACAACCAGGTCGCTATCCCTGGCACGGCTCGATCACACAGGCGGCTGAGGATATGCGAGGCACAGGAGGGATAAGGCAACTCGTAGTCTGGATCGCAAAAGGTCAGGGCAGGCGGCACAGTAGCGTAGTCAGGACGTAGCAGGAGGTCAATAGGCAGGCGGCAGAGGAGCAAGGTCAAGTCACAAGAGCAAGAGATCTGGTACACGGCAAGGCAATACAGTGGAACGCTTTCTCAAAGGCACAAGGCAACAAAGATCTGGCAGAGAACTGAGGAGGGTGGAGGAATTTATAAATAAGCCACAGGGGGATTACACTAATGAGCGTACTGGCCCTTTAAATCTTAAAGCTCCGTTGCACGCACGCCCTAAGAGATGGGGACATGCGTGCCGGAGCAGAGAGGCAGAGGCAGGAGAAACACCCGGAGAGTGATGGACTGGATCATGCATGAGGGCGCATCCCGCGATGCGAGTCCCAGCCCCGTCGGCAGCAGAAGGTTAGGGGACCATGCGCTCACGGCCAGCTTGTGTGGCCGGAGTGCATAACGTAACATAACCTTTATTGTTTTGTGTCGTCTCTGGGATTTGTGTATTGGTTATGATGTTAAAAAGCTGGATGCCCATCCTCAAGTCTTGTGATGCTAAAATGTTTTACAATACAATAGATGTAGACTTTTACAGTTCTTCCTCTATTCTCGGTAAAAGCCGCTAATTGTTTGGGTATGCTTTTTGTTGCTATCAGTTATCCTTGGCATTAAGACCTTGGGTTTACATTTAGCTCTATTAATCCAGTTACAACAAAAGTTTCTTATCCAGAAGTCCTTGGTGCATCAATCTGTTGAATTAACAGGAAGCAGACAAAGTGCGTAAGAAATATGAAGGCGTTTTTCTTAGAACAGGACGGTTCTTAAGATGTAAATGTGCTGTTTTGGCACGCCATATGTATCGTAGGCCAATTACGTATTATCCCACAGTAAAACATAAACACTATCAGGGGGAACGTGTGCTCTAAAGTAACACAAATGTCTTTTAGGTCAATTAAAGTTTTTAAATGATCCATCTGGTAAATGGGTTTATCAAGTATTCTGAGACACTAAATCCAAGTCTCTACTCAGTACAAATCACTAAAATGTCACACTCTGTGGTTTTATATCTGATTCTAAGTAAATGACTTCCCTGTAATGACTGTAATTAACAATACAAATTGATCGAGGCGGAATGTGATTTACAGCGTTTGTTGTATTCCCTAGACTGCAACAGCTGTATTCATATTGTCTTTAGATGTTTATATTGGAACACTTGTTCATTGCAGAGCCAAAGGGGGCTATATAAGGTCGTAGTCCCAAACCTTTCGTTTTTCAGCAAATGCCAAACTACAACTCCAAGCATCCAAGACAGCCTTCGACTGTCTGGACATGTTGGGAAATGAAGTCTTAGAGTATAACACATGTGTAGGGCAATTGAATGCTGGCAGCACGCCAACTTTACACATTTCATTAAGTGAGTGACTTTAAAAGACATAACGTATCTTGAAAATTGAAAATTCTTCCTACTAAGTTGCTAAGAAGAGTTGCATGGAGCTCTGAGTTTTCATGGGCATTTTGTATATTGAACTTTCTAAGTTGGGACTCAACTGATATATTGTCTATTGGGAGATGAAGTCTTGCAACAGCCACAGATTATGTTAAACAGATTTTTTTCAATTACTTCTATTTAAAAATCTTAATCCTTTCAGTACTTATCAGCTGCTGTATACTACAGAGGTTGTGTAGTTATTTCCTGCTGACACCCCTGTCCATGACAAGAGCTGGAATTAGTTGTCATGTGCTTTTGACAGACCCAACAATTGTAGATTTGGATGTTTTTTTTTTCTCATTTAAAAAAAAAAAAAAAAAACCTCAATGCTTATGATAATACTGCCAAACAATTCCTAAGTAAGATTCCATAAGGGTGTAAATATTTTCATATCTATGATGCCCATAGATGTCTAAGGAGAGGGGGATTGTAAGGAGGGAGATGGAAGGAGAGGAGAAATGACTGGAGAGAGAGAGACTGCAGAGTGACTACAGGAGCTTAGTTGGAGTATTAGATCTCACGCAAGGGTTTGATTGACAGCTTAGTACTGCTCCATAACATCTTCCATGCTGCTTCTTAGGGTGTGCTGTAGTGTATGGGAGACATCATAGTAGCTTGTCTCTGCACACCAGCTCAGGGACAACTAATATTAAGACATGAAGCTTGGGAGCGTGCAGAGGGGAAAACTGGCTAAAAATTCCATTTCTAGATTATCCAATGACCAGAAATAGTGGTACCCCTGATAAATATACCACTGCTTTTGACTTGATGAAGGGAGACTCCCTGAAAGTATATATATATATATATATATATATATATATATATATATATATGATATACACACATAAACTCACTGTTGTGCCTCCTTTTTTATTCTCCATTTTTATCTAAGTTCTATGTATTATGTTGCAGTAAATAAAATGACAATAATACAACAACACCAATTCAAGAAGCTCTTACACTTGATAGATCGTGATACACCTAATATATCAGAGATAAGAAAAAGTGTGACCACGAAAAACAAGAACTAAGCAGAATCCATTCTATCTCTTTCTGTTTTCCACATAACCTCTCCAGACTCTTCATTGGCTCTGCTCCCCTGGGTTTCATGTTGGCAGGATCCATTGTCATTTTTTTCCTACGATCGTCTGAATCCACACCCATTTTGACATTGGTTAGTCATTTCCCCTTTCTTGTTATCTCTTGTATTATCAGATCCAAGTTACAATATCCATTTCAATTTCTTCTCTCTCACGGGAGCTTTCTTTTTCCTGTCTCTGTCACAAAAAGACACTGCCCTGAGCTTCGTATCTGATGTAAAATGATTGACACGGGGAAAATGCCAAATGCTCCATCACCGAGAATGGTGCTTACTAGAATCTACAATTGACAGAATTGTTCTAAATGTGTTTTGTGGATCAAATTATTTTGCAATAGATATTTGCTTTAACTAACTAGGTTGCAAATTCTGTACTGATTCAGGGCAGGGGATTTGGAGTTCTGAATGAGAAGAGCTAAAACTATTACATAGATGTCTTGTAAAAATATTCAGCACAGAAGATTGGACCTAGAAACATTTTAAAATATAAACACAACTTATTTTATTATGTAACATTACAATTAAAGATGTGCACATTTTTGAAAAATTCAGTTCGGCCGATTTGCCAAATAAAATAAAAAATTGATTTGATCCGAATAAATTTGCAGCGAATCGATATTAACTCCTTCCCGCAGAATGCCTTATATAAACGGCAGATTGTGCAGGTACTTCGCGCATCCCGCCATTTATATTAGGCATTCAGTTAACCCGGCGATGCGCTGCATCGGAAGGGTTAACTGGCAGACGTCCCGCTATTATCAGCAAGAGACAACTTCTGCAAGTCCCCCCAGGACCATCTGTGGATGGTCCTGGTCAGCGATCACTGTGATTGGTCCCTGTGGACTAATCACAGTGTCTCAGCTGACTAGGGGGGGGGGGGTAAGGTTCATTTCCCCAGCTCTGACCACAGCACATACCTGGGACAGGTGCGGCAGTGAGGACCCGGGACCGACGGCAGGCACACGTGTAGGAGGCAGCGGCGGTATCAGAGGCTGCAGTGAAGATATCTGTAAAGTGATCTTCACTGCTGCTTTAGGAGCTTTAAAATCTACAGCTCCCAGCATGCCCAGACAGCCTTTTGGCTGTCCGGCATGCAGGGAGTTGTAGTTCTGCAACATCTGGAGTGCCACAGTTTAGAGACCACTGTGCAGTGGTCTCCAATCTGTGCTCTTCCAGATGTTGCAAAACTACATCTCTCAGCATGCCCAGACAGTCCAGGCATGCTGGGAGTTGTAGTTCTGTAACATCTGTAGCCCTCCAGATGTTGCAAAACTACAATTCAAAGCATGCCAAGACTGTCCAGGCCTGCTGGGAGCTGTAGTTCGGCAACATCTGGCACTTCAGATGTTGCCAAAGTACAACTCCCAGCATGCTTGGAGTTGAAGTTTTGCAACATCTGGAGGGCTGCCGTTTGGACACCACTACACAGTGGTCTCCAAACTGTGCTCCTCCAGTTGTTGCAAAACTACAACTCCCAGGATGCCCTTCGGCTGTCTCGGCATGCTGGGAGTTGTAGTTTTGTAACAACTGGACGCACACGGGTGGGGAAACATTGTCTGTTTCCTAACTTAGTGTTTCCCAACCCATGTGTCTCCAGCTGTTGCAAAACTATAACTCCCAGCATGTACTGACAGGCCATGCATGCTGGGAGTTGTAGTGTTGCAAAAGCTGGAGTCACACGTGTTGGGAAACACTGAGTTATGTAACAAACTCTCAGTGTTTTGCAACCAGTGTGCCTCCAGCTGTTGCATAACTACAACCCCAAGCATCCACAGACGGCCAAAGGGCATGCTGCAAGTTGTAGTAGTATGCCTCCAGCTGTTGCATAACTAAAAGTCCCAGTATGCTCTTCTGCTGTCTGTGCATGTTGGAGGTTGTAGTTTTTCAACAGCTGAAGGCACACTGGTTATGAAACACTGAGTTAACAAACTCTCAGTGTTTTGCAACCAGTGTGCCTCCAGCTGTTGCATAACTGCAACTCCCAGCATAAATGGACAGCCAAAGAACATGCTGGGAGTTGTAGTTTTGTAACAGCTGTTTTCAAAACGGAGCCTCCAGCTGTTGCAAAACAACAACTCTCAGTATATCCGGACATCCATTGACTGTCCGGGCATGCTAGGAGTTTTGCAACAGCTGAAGGCACTATTTTTGGGAATCACTAGCGTAGAATACCTCTATGTCCACCCCTATGCAAATCCCTAATTTAGGCCTCAAATAAGCATGGAGCTCTCTCACTCCGGAGCCCTGTCGTATTTCAAGGCAACAGTTTAGGGCCACATATGGGGTATTTCCGTACTCGGGAGAAATTGGCTAACAAATTTTGGAGGGTTTTTTTCTCCATTCATCCCTTATGAAAAGGTAAAGTTGGGGGGTCTACTCGAGCGTGTTATTGTAAAAATTTTTATTTTTTTACATTAACTTGCTGATGTTGCCCCATACTTTTCATTTTCATAAGAGGTAAAAGGAAAAAAAGTTTAAAAATAATAATTTTCCGCAATTTTCCTGAGTACGGAAATACCCCATATGTGGACGTAAAATGCTCTGCAAGCACACAACAAGGCTCAAGAGTGAGAGCGCCATGTACATTTGAGGTGATTTGCACAGGGGTGGCTGATCATTACAGCGGTTCTGACATAAATGGAAAAAAAAAAAACACATGTGACCCCATTTTGGAAACTGCATCCCTCATGGAACGTAACAAGGGGTATAGGGAGCCTTAACACCCCACTGGTGTGTGAAGAATTTTCCTTAAAGTTAAAAAATATATATATTTTTTCCACTAAAATGCTGGTGTTATCCCAAAGTTTTCATCTTTACAAGGGTTAAAAGGAAAATAAGGCCCCAAAATTTGTAAACCCATTTCTTCTGAGTATGGAAATACCCCATATGTGGATGTAAAGTGCTCTGCAGGCGAACTATAATGCTCAGAAGAGAAGGAGCACAATTGGGCTTTTGGAGAAAGAATTTGGGTGGAATTGAAGGACATGTGCATTTACAAAGCCCCCATGGTGCCAGAACAGTGCCCCCCCCCCCCACATATGACCCCATTTTAGAAACTTCACCCCTCACGAAATGTAATAAGGGGTGCAGTGAGCATTTACACCCCACTGGTGTCTGACAGATTTTTGGAACAGTGGTCCATGAAAATTAAAAATTTTATTTTTCATTTGCACTGCCTACTTCCATTCCAAACAAATTCTCTCTCCAAAAGCCCAATGGTGCTCCTTCTCTTCTGAGCATTGTAGTTCGCCCGCAGAGCACTTGTTGTCCACACATGGGGTATTTTCATACTCAGAAGAAATGGGTTACAAATTTTGGGGGGCATTTTCTCCTATAACCTCTTGTAAAAATGGTAAATTTGGAGATAAAACTGCATTTTAGTGAAAATTCTTTTTTTTTATTTGCCCAACCGACTTTAACAAAAAGTTGTCAAACACCTGTGTGGTGTTAAGGCTCACTGGACCCCTTGCTACTTCCATTGAGGGGTGTAGTTTCCAAAATAATATTCCATATGAGTTTTTGTTGTTGTTGCTGTTATGGAACCACAGGGGCTTCCTAAATGTGACATGCCCTCCTAAAACCATTTCTGCTAAATTTGCTTTAAAAAGCCAAATGTGTCTTCTTCTGTTCTGAGCATTGTAGTGCGCCTGCAGAGCACTTGACGTCCACATATGGGGTATTTCCATTCCATTCCATTTTTTTTTCATTTACACATCTGACTTTAACTAAAAGTTGTCAAACACCTGTGGGGTGTTAAGGCTCCCTGTACCCCTTGTTACATGCCTTAAGGGGTGTAGTTTCCAAAATAGTATGCCATTTGTTTTATTTTTTATTTTTTGCTATTATGGAACCTTAGGGGCTTCCTAAACGTGATATGCCCCCAAAAACCATGTAAGCAAAATTCCCTCTCCAAAATTCCATTGTTGGTCCTTTGCTTCTGGGCCCTCTAGTGCACCCAGAGAGCACTTTGCGTTCACATATGAGGCATTTCCTTACTCGAGAGAAATTGGGTTACACATTTGGGGGAGCATTTTCTCCTTTTACCCCTTGAAAAAAAAAACTGGGTCTACAAGAACATGTTTGTGTAAAAAACATTTTAATTTTGAATTTTCTCCTTTACTTTGCTGCTATTCCTGTGAAACACCTAAAGGGTTAACAAACTTTCTGAATGTCATACAGACACAGCAGCAGCAATGTACACTTATAGTGGGGGAAGGATTCAGCAACAGCCCTGTACAGACAAGTAACACTGGAAGTGACATACAGAGGTTCAAGTTATATATCAAGGCTGCCTGCAAACTCAATTTCAAATCAATATCCACACTCGGACGGTATAAATCGTACAACAAGATCTCTGGTGGCCTCCTAATCCGCCCCTGAGTATAGTGCAGTCCACCAGCATTTCTGCAAACTGCAGTAGTATTTAGAATGAAGTTTGGTATGGGGAAAGAAGCTGTGTCAACACCATCACCAGTGAATGACATTCAACATCTTACTGCAATGGCCTCGGTTGTTTTACCCCTTCATACTACAGTAACTTTAAAAGCATCTAGCCCAGTGTTTAACAACCAGGCTGCCTAAAGCTGTTGCCAAAGGCTGTCGGGGCATGCTGGAGTTGTAGTTTTGCAACAGCTGGAGACACCTTTGTTGGAAAATACTGATCTAGACAAAAAAGAAAGGGTGCTTTTCTTGATGTCCAATTATTCTTAATAAAAGTTAAACTGGGGTGCCATTGAAAAAATAACAATAAAAAAAGAGGCAAAAACAAAAGACTTGGGAAATGACCGTTCTCAATTTTCCATCTGCCTATTGGCACATTTCAAAGGTGATATGTGGGTCTGCTGGTGGACTATCATGGGTGTAGCTCAGAGTACATACAATATTCATTATCTCACCAAAGGAGGGTTTGGCCACAGTCTTTTATTGTTCTCTTTATTTGCCCTTTTAAGTGAGGGCAGATAACAGCATGGCTCTGGCCCCTATTATATTACACATCAAAGTACAATCCTTCCAGGAACATCCTGTTACGTTATCTATTTAGACTTCATGCCAGTGCTTTATGTCGGCCATTAATCTTTTCACTAACTTAGTCATGAAACTTTTCACTAACTTTATCAACACCGGTTCAAAGTTACCCATAACATTGGATTGTGAGGAAAACATCTATGTTTCCTGTTGATAGAAACAAGTATCTATTATAATGACAGTCACTGGGCAAAGAAGAACATCTGTGTAATAAAAGAAGCATATCTCATATATAGGTATGCATCATCTCTTTTATTTTTCTAAACTTTTTCCTTCCTCGTTGGAATGAAATAAGATATGGCTGCAAGTTTTTTATTTTTTTATTTCTTGTTGGATTCACATTGGAAAATCCACTAATGATTCAATGTATATAGGAGTGCACTGTTTCACTATGTATCCTTATTGGTTAGGCGTTGGACTGTTCATGCTTCGTCCTATTTGCCTTTGCACTTATATGCTGTTTTATACTTTGTGTGTGTACTTTCAATTTGCATTATTTTATATGATATTTGTAAATTGATGTTGGATTACTATCTGACTGTGAATAAGAGATTAACCTATGCACTACATTTAGGTCCATATATTCCTAGGTATACATTAATATGCTAAGTCAGGAAGGCATTAGCTTTAGGATTTCCCCTCTACACAGCAAGGAAGGCAGTTAAGGTGGTTAAGGTCTCCTAGCAAAATAATTGGTTATAGTCCTGTGTTGTCCATCCCCTTTGGGGCAAGCAGGCCAAGTGAAGCCTTAACTCAGAATTGCGTGTGGCCACATTGCTCCTGTAGAGAAGTTGATATGTTATGTTTTTTTTTCCCTAGCCCAAGTCTAAATGCAGGAGAGATAAATAATCCAAGATGTAGATGTCTAAATGCAGGAAAGAAGCAGAATCCAATGAGAAATAGAGTCTTTCTGGAAAAGTTGTACAAGTGCACCATAAAAATATACTTGAACCTTTCAGGGCTTCAAGCCAGGTCTAGTGCAAAGTGGTTTACATGTCACAAATTCTAAAAAATCGGCACCCCACATGGGAATTGTGTAACCGAGAGACAAGCAACAAATGTTCATGCCTCTGAGTTAAAATGAGGAGACAGATTCCAGTAGGATATGTAGACCAGACCCTTCTATATCTGAACTTTACCAGGATTTATATACTAAAGAGTTGTCTATGCTTCAGAAGGAAAGAAACTAGAAAGGACTAGAGGACCAAAATAAGAGTAAAGAACTAAACTCAAAGGGGGAGATTTATCAAAACCTGTTGAGAGGAAAAGTTGATGAGTTGCCCATAGCAACTAATCAGATCACTTCTTTCATTTTTTAAAAGGCCTCTGGAAAGTGAAAGAAGCAATCTGATTGGTTACCATGGGCAACTCAGCAACTTTTCCTCTTGACGGAATTTGATAAATCTCCCCCATAGAGTCTTCAGTATGCACTGCCACTTTACAACGTAGAGCAGAGGATATGTGCAGCCATGAGCTCACTCACAACTACTTTGTTTGCTTACTTGAAAATCTGCCCTAAAACGACAGATCCTCACCTGAATATCGCTCCCTGTTCTCAGTATATGCAGGGGCTTAACAAGGTCCAAAATAATAAACATCATAATACACAAGTCAGGTCAGGGTGCAAACGGTTAACAATCAAATTACGCTTGTAAGTGTATAGGGGGAATCATTGTCACTAACACCTGCTGCAGGAAGATTCGAGGAATACTGTCTACCAATACAATCGCTATGCCTATCCAACTTTAAGCACCAATGATTTTTTTTGCAGCTGTGTTCTGTGGCAATCACTTCCCAGCAGCCATCTCATTATCATGACAGGATAATAGAATTGCAGAGAGATGACACAGGATACACCCTTAACAGTGGGTGATAAACACAGCTTACCTCTTCACCTTCCTTGTACAATGACGTCTGCACAGGTCACAAGGCATGCCCACATGCCTAAGAATCAATGGGTCAACTTCAGACACCATGTCCTTTTAGTTGCATACCTTGGAGCTGCTGTTAACCAAACAAAGCAGTTCAGATAACATGGCAATCATTCACTCTTGGAGATAACAATAAGACAACTAATTCCAAACTGTATATTATAATTCTACATCTGGCAATAAGCCATAGGTGTAACATTCCTTTAACACACTGTAAGAAAGTCTAAAAAGAGCAGTATATCTGGGGCAGGGAGGAGTGTCACGAACATACAAAGTAAGCATGTGGTAGGGCTATCCATAAAATCACTATTTGTCTACACTAGACTGGAAATAATGATAAAAATTCCTTTTACACCACCCAGACTTATACAACTTATATATTGTTACCAACATCTGTGAATTCCAGCCGACAGGAAGCTATCAATCCAACTGGCTATACTACAATTTCCAAATATAATCTACTATCCCCAGTAGCTGATCAAAACAAAAAAAAATATTAACTCAAATATAGTATAGCCGAACATGTGAGTAAAATTAGGACTACAATCCAGCTCTCTAGGCCAGCATTTTCTATACCTAGTGTGGGAGGGGAAATAGGAGTTGCCCCCCCTCCTAGAAATACATTTTTTCCCAAGAAATAGGAAAATGCCTCCATCTTCCATAACAAACCAGGCACAGACATAATTTTCCAATAGTTGGGTTCTCAGATAACTTGTAATACCTGACATGATCCCTATTACAAAGGTATACCCAGTGGGTACAGTTCAGGCAGGGATTCATCCATGAGGGACTTGTGAGCACTCATTCTGAAGGTATTGTGATGGAAAAACAAGTGCTAACCCCCGGCAGCCATTTAAATATTCATTACAGGGGCGGGCCGGAGGGCGGGAATATAAAGGAGGCGTGGGAACTTTACGAGCCAGCTCCTCACCTCCATTGCATAGAACTGTGCAATAGGAAGAGCAGAATCAATGGCCATAAGTCTACAAATATTCCACAGATTAAAGTAATTAACAATTTTTTACCTGCAATATGACCCAGTTTATTGGGTTTAGTGTGGGTGAACAGCTTCTCAGTTTTTCTTTAATCACACACAATATGCCCGGTAAAGGAATTGTTGGATGGGGTAGAAGACAGAATACCCTTGCCATGTCCTCTGCCAGTAAGAATGTTGATCGACAGTACCAGTACAGGTAGTAGCAGCATGCAGGTGCCTGGTGGTAGTAGTAGCAGCAGCAGCCGTGTAAACAAGCAAAAGTTCTCACTTCTCATCTTGCAGGGGTTGTGTGGTTTCAGAGGATAGTACAGCCCTTGTGGACTGGTTGACTGGTTCAAGTCTTCTCAGGAGGAGCAAGAAGTGTCTGATGATATAATGACCAGCCAGTGGATTCCTAATTGTCTACAGTCACATAGAGCAGTTGAAATGTCCTTCCTAGATGGTCTGTTCCATCATCTCTGCCTTCACTTTCCCACCCTACTGTTACGCGAAGTAGAAGGGAAATCACCACTCTCGCTCCTCCTGCACACCTGTGCACAGGCTGTTGGCTGCGTCTACACCCATTTCCAAACATCCATAAGAGAAGAAATACCCGGTATCCACGGTTGCAGTGAAAACAGGAACTTCTTTATTTTCTAAGTGTGAAGGTAGAACACATAAATGCTAACGCCTTTCAGGTAGTAAACCCTTAATCATGGCTACGCAGAAAGATTGTATTAGCCACGAGGAGATGTGTCATGGTCAGCCTTTGGAGTGTGTTACAAAGGTGGTGGAGATGCAAGCAGTTGCTGAGCATAGCACTAGTGGGACTGGTGAGGGTATGCGTGGTGGTGATACTGTAAGGCATCATGGTGGATGTACTGAGGGGTAGCAATAAGCCCCCAATCAGACATCAGAAGTTCTTACTGTGAGGAGTGGTGGGGACGGTGATGATGAGTTTTTTTTGAAACAAAGGAAAAAGCCACTGCGTCTTCAGATACCTCTGTGTGCATTTTAACACCGACAGGCATCTTCTAATAACCAGAGATACTTCATGCAGCTTTATTCTAGTGTTAATATCTACTAGCGCATCAAACAAACTGTTAGTTAGCATGGCTAACTGCATATCATTAAACCTAAGCCTTAAAACCACTTCAAACTACACCTAGCAGTATTATACAGGGCTTTAGAGCAGTATTATACACATGTTTAGGGGATTATTTCATTGCCTGTTTACGGTTCAAAGTTTGTGAGCCTGGTGAATCAAACTTTTAAAAAGTTTGCTCATCACTACTCAGTACTTGGGTGAAGCCCCTTTGACAACAATTACAGTCTCTAGTCTTTTTAGGGATGTGCCACAATGTTTTCACTCCTTAATTTGCCATTGCTCTCCAGCTCTGTCAGTTTGGATGGAGACTGTCAGTGAAAGCCATTTTCAGGTCTCTCTATGTGGTTCCATGGGGTTAAAGTGAGGACTCTGACTGGCCCTTCCTATGTTGTCTTGGCTGTGTGCTAAGGGTCATTGTCTTGTTGGAAAGTGAACCTTCAATCCAGTCTGAGGACCAAACCACCCTGGACCAGGTTTTTATAAAAAATATCTCTGAAAAACAACCGCTATGCTTTATCTTAAGGATAGCATTGGGCAAGGGTTGAGCAGACTCTGGTTTCTTTTAGACATGCCAAAAAGTTAAATCATGGTTGAATTAGATCAAAGGATCTTGTTTCTTACAGCCTGAGAGTCCTTTTGGTCCCTTTTTTTTGTTGCAAACTTTAGATGGGCTTTCATGTATCTTTTACTGAGAAGAGTCTAGCCACTCAACCATGAAGCCCACATTGGTGGAGTGCTGCAGTGATTGATGACCTTTGAGAATTTCTCCCATTTGCACACAGGAGGTTTGAAGCTCACCCAGATTGGCCATTGGGTTCATGGTCATCCCTCTTTAAAAGGCTCTTCTCCCTGATTACTGTTACGCCGAGCGCTCCGGGTCCCCGCTCCTCCCCGGAGCGCTCGCTTCACCCCCTTCGCTGCAGCGCTCCGGTCACGTCCTCTGACCCGGGGCGCTGCGATCCTGCTGCCAGCCGGGATGCGATTCGCGATGCGGGTAGCGCCCGCTCGCGATGCGCACCCCGGCTCCCCTACCTGACCCGCTCCCCGTCTGTTCTGTCCCGGCGCGCGCGGCCCCGCTCCCTAGGGCGCGCGCGCGCCGGGTCTCTGCGATTTAAAGGGCCACTGCGCCGCTGATTGGCGCAGTGGTTCCAATTAGGGTTATCACCTGTGCACTCCCTATATTACCTCACTTCCCTTGCACTCCCTTGCCGGATCTTGTTGCCTTAGTGCCAGTGAAAGCGTTCCTTGTGTGTCCCTTGCCAGTGTTTCCAGACCTTCTGCCGTTGCCCCTGACTACGATCCTTGCTGCCTGCCCCGACCTTCTGCTACGTCCGACCTTGCTTCTGCCTACTCCCTTGTACCGCGCCTATCTTCAGCAGCCAGAGAGGTGAGCCGTTGCTAGTGGATACGACCTGGTCACTACCGCCGCAGCAAGACCATCCCGCTTTGCGGCGGGCTCTGGTGAAAACCAGTAGTGGCTTAGAACCGGTCCACTAGCACGGTCCACGCCAATCCCTCTCTGGCACAGAGGGTCCACTACCTGCCAGCCGGCATCGTGACAATTACTTTGTTGGAGTGGCCAGCTGTTAGAAGAGTCTTTGCTGTTTAAAAGTTTCTCTATTTAAGAATTATGGAGGCCACTATGCTCTTGGGAATTTTCAGTGTACTAAAAATTTAGTCTGAGCTCTACAGGCAGTGTTTTCTTCTCATGACTTGGTTTTTGCACTGATATGTATTGTCAGCTGTGAAATCTTATATAGGCAGGGGAGTTTCTTTCCAAATCCTGTCCAATCAACGGAATTTACCACAGTGGACTCCAATCAAGGTGTAGAAACATATCTAAGATGTTAGAAATGGGAGGAGGAAAGGGAGGCCTTCAGATCAAAATTTTAAGTGTCTCAAAGGGTCTTAATACTTATGTCCATGAGAAAAAGTATGTATTAACCACTAAACGACCATAGACATAAATGTTTGTTCTTGTCCGTTGGAATTTAGCGCACCAGGTCCTACATTTACATACTGTACATGACCGCGAGCACCAGAACGTTGCCAGGGACCTGTCGGTAATGGTAGATATCAGCGATCGCACTGATGTCCACCATTACCCCCTCAGATTCCATGATCAATACAGATCGCGGCATCTGCGGCAATGTAATATTGTAATAGCTGATCTGATCACCCACGGCGCAGCCGCAGGGATCAGATCAGCTAAGTTGGCCGCTGGAGGTCCCGTCACCTGCCTCCGCTGTTCTCTCTGAGTCTTCTGCACTGATCTGCCTTTCAGCAGACCAGAGCAGAAGATCGCCGATAATACTGATCAGTGCTATGCCTCTAATGATTGCTATAAATAGTCATATCAGACAGATAATAGGTTAAAAATAAAAGTAAAAAAAAATTGAAAAATCCCATCCCCCCAAAAAAATATAAATCACCCATTTTACTCAAAAAAGCATAAAAAAAATATTATTGAACATATTTGGTATCGCCGCATGCGTAAATGTCTGATATTATTCAAAATAATAATGACCCCGTAAGGTGAACAGCGTAAACGTTAAAAAAGAAAAAAAAAAGTCAAAAATTGCTGCTTTTTGGTCACATCACATTCACAAAACAAAATTATAAAAAGTGATCAAATAGTCACATATACACAAAAGTGGTACTAAAAAAAAAAAAAAACTACAGGTCATGACGCCAAAAATGAGCACTCCCGCATCCCCGTAAACGGAAAAATTAAAAAGTTATAGGTCGTCAAAATATGGCGATTTTAAACATAATGATTTTGAAAAAAAAAAGTTAGAGATTTTTTAAAAGCAGCACAGTAATAGAAAAGTATATAATCATGGGTATCATTTTACACCCCTGCCGCAAAACTCCGTTTCTAAACGGCCCTGCTGCACGGGAGGGTTATGAAGCGAGCTCAGGAGCTGAGCTAGTATCATACCCTCATGGTCCCGGCTGATATTAGCAGTTAGGACCCGTGGCTAATGCTGGACATCGCAGTTCAAGCAGATGTCCTGCATTAACTCTTTAGACGCGGCAAAGTGAAAGCTTCCCACCAGCTCAGTTGGGCTGATCGGGGCCATTGCAGTAAAATCACGATGTCCTGATCAGCTAGGACACAGCAGAAGGGTGCATTACCTGCCTCCTGCGCGTCCGATCAGTGATTGATTGCTCCAAGCATGAAATCCACGCTTGAGCAATCAACCGACAATAACACTGATCAATGCATCGCAATGCAATGGCATTGATCAGTGTATTGAATCAATTTACTGCATGTTATAGTCCCCTATAGGGGCTATAACATTGCAAAAAAAGTTAATAAAGATGATTTAACCCCATCCCAAATAAAGGTTTGCATCACCCCATACAGGGCGAAAACGCGTGTTTGGGGCTGGAGACGAGATGTCTCTTCATTAGGTGCACAGTCCATCCTTTTCCTCTGTTGATACTATTATGTAGGTAGGCAGCTTCCCCCCCCCCTCTTTTTTGCAGTCAATGTTTGCTGTTTTTTTTTTCTCTCTCTTATGCTGTATATTCCTACATCTGTATACCTGTGATTTGGCATTTGTACCACTTACATGTTATCCTGTATATCCATCCAATTTTTTCTGTTTGTGATTCTAGCCATGCCGTGTATATACCTTGTTGTATGTTTATATGTTTTTTCTTGTTTTAATCAATAAAAGTTTGCTATAAATTGATACATACCAGTATCATGTGGTTCAGTTTTTTGATGCCAATATGTACCATGACTGCTGGATCCTCTCCAGCCCCACCCAGCAACCCGTCAACCCGATCCGCGATGTGCCGAACTCGAGCACCAGGAAGACAACACACTGTTCAGCCGATCCTGGTCTTTGTGACAGATCTCCCTTTCTGTCCCCCAATAATTGAGTCCCCCACGACCAGTACCTGTCTGGCCTGCCCTGCACTCCTTCCTCCCTCCTTACTGGAGCAGACACCACCCTGGCGGTCAGAGGCAGAGTCCTTCTGCAGTACTGCTAGCTCTGAAATGGCATCCCCCTCATCTGCCAACCGAGCAAACTTGTAAACTTGTTGGGGGTGCCAGTTCAGGACTAGCCTCCCTGACACTTTTCCCTCTAGCCCATTTTCTAACTTCTATGTTCGCGGCCGCTGGGCGTGACGCCACGCTCGACCCCTTCGTGATGTCTCGCCCGCCCCCTTGTGACGTCACGCCCGCCCCCTCTACCAAAGTCTATGGGAAGGTGGCGTGACAGCGGTCGCGCCCCCTTCCCATAGACTTTCGTTGAGGGGGCGGGCGAGACGTCATGAGGGGGTGGGCGAGACATCACTAAGGGGTCAGGCGTGACATCACGCTCAGTGGCTGCGAACACGGAAGCCCGCACACAGCATTCGGAGTAATGAACTTCCGGACGCTATGAGCGGAGCTCCGAACTGCAGGGCAGCGCACAACCCCTTTAATGCTATTATGACATTGGGTTACCATTGCTTTTGTATGGATCAATGGAGTTGCACAATGAAATGCTGTAGAGCAGGTCAATTCTGTTTCCGAGATTTGCTGAAGATAAAAAAGAAATAATAGTAGGTAACAGATCAAAGGAAAAAAAATGTGTTACTGTATGAAGTCAACAATTCAAACAGCAACTCCATTGAGAAGACATAAAATCCCCTGCTGGTTCCTCTCTTCAAACCTCTGTATGAAGTAATAAGTCATAAAATAACTTATCTATTAAGTCACGATTAGGCTTTGAATCTATTTTCCTTGCCTTGCAGATTAATCTTGCCTTGCAGATTGAGTGTCTAGTATTTTCATCCCCAAATTGGCACTTGCATCCTTTGTTGAAAAGCAGAAGCCCAAACATATTCAGCTATGATAGTTAACAACCTGGCTAAACAATTATGTAATAGAAAATTTAACGGATTCCATGGCCAATTTCAAGGGAGAATGGATTAATCATCATCAGTGGGATACACAAAAGATGGGACAGAGCGTACTTAAATAGTAGACTGCCTTCAGGTAATGCTTCACACCACCACACAGTCCACCACCTGAGAACATGTCTGGCTCCAGGTGTCTCACAGATGAACCCAGGACCTGACAGGTGAGGAGAACAATGTTATCCTGCTAGTCATGTTCCTCACACCCTCCTTCTGTCAGTCGGGCTTCACTGAGAGCCTAAGTAAAGATCCGTGCAGGAAGAGGGCACGGAGAGTATGACCGGATCTGGCAATTCCCCATCTTGTGACTCGATACCAGTCCCAGCATGCTGTTCAGAGATATTCCTTAGCTAAATGGGGCATTACATAGAGCAGAAGAGAACACTGTTCTACTTTACCTAAAACATATTTTCCACTTCATACCCTAGTCTGGAGCAGAGTTTTATCATTTATGAAAATAATCTGGAATAGTACACCTATCTTCAGGGGCTACATAGCAGTCAATGCACAGTATGTATCAGTCAGCTCACCTCCCGATGCCCCTACATGGATCTGCCCGGACTAGGTGCGTAACAATGAGGAATAAGAAAGTAGATGATCCAGCAGAGTAGATGCAAAAATCTCCAGCTTTATTAAATACTAGCTGAGTACCTGGCGGAGCCCGGTTTTTCCTACCTTATCCTTGTGGGGGGAGGAAAAGCAACAAAGGAGAAAGCTTTTGTCCTCATATCCCGTTTTCATATCCCGACCCCAAATCCACTCCTCATGTCCCATCCTCATATCCCGACCCCAAATCCTCTCCTCATATCCCGACCTCATATCCCATCCCCATATCCCGTCCCCATATCCCAAACTCATATCCCAACCTCATATACTGTCCTCATATCCCGTCCCTATATCCCATCCCCATATCCCAACCTCATATCCCAACCACATATCCCGTCCTCATATCCCAACCCCATATCCCGTCCCCATATCCCGACCTCATATCCTGACCTCAAATCCAGTCCTCATATCCTGTTCTCCTATCCAATCCTCATTTCTAATCCTCATAACCCATCCTCAGGTGGGGCTGCATTGTGGTAAAGATATTGTAAGCTGAAATTAAAAGGGGTGTTGCCTAAAAGGTGAGAATGTCTTTGCAAGATGGGTCGTGGCATGCAGGGAGAGTGTGGCTTGCCAGCCGGACTGACGCATTCACCAGGAGATGCAGAGCGGAACTTGTGGAGTAAGGCACCAGAAGTCCTATATACTTGCATGGGACTTGAAACAAAAACCCCATCCTTCACATATGGAGTCAGGTTAGGGATTAATTTAACAATTAAATATTTTTACTTGACATATAAGTAGCATGTGACCAAGTATTATCAAAATATCTCCAGCCATACAGAAGTTATGGAGTAACATATATTTCCCGTAGACTTGTATAGGACTTTAAACAAAAAACCTGACCCTCACAAATAGAGGTGGGTAAGGGTTAAATTACCTATCCTATCTTTGTTGTTGACATATAAGTAACATGTGTACCAAGTTTCATGTTAATATTTTTAGCCGCTTGGACGTGATGCTGGAACACACACACATACATACACATGTTGAGTTTTATATATAGATAAGAGCAGATCACAAAAAATTTATGGATAGGAATAGCTTCTGGACATGTTTCGAACGGCAATCCGTTCAATGTCACAGATAACCTACTAGTGCCCATCTCAAGGTTTATACAAGCCACATAGCAGTCACATGATATACCTCTATGCAAATATAATATATCAATGTGAAATGGCTACATTGACATTAGAATTGGAGGGACCTGTTTATTCTTAGTTTCTTATGAAAGTTGCCAGCAAGCACCACAAAACACATTACATTGTGTGTAAAATAAATGAAAGTTTCCCTCTAGCCGCTTGTCATCATTTCTTTAGTGCCTACTGAAATTCTGCATTTTGTTTCAGAGACTTTTATTAGATTGAGTTTCACTATTTTTGCATCGAAATTGGCAGCAGGAGAATAATATGTCTGATGTTTATTCCATTGTTGTGCATGGTCGGCAAAACCAACTATGGGAAGTGCACATTTACACGTTGCGTCTTGCCAAATTCATATGGTGAATACACCATGGAGTTCTATTTCTCTTTCTTTTTTGTACTTTTTGTAGTTTCAGCCATTGTTCTTTGATTGTAAATATAAACTAGCACAATTGGTCAGCAAAGGAGTAAAAACATGAAAAAAAGGGAAAACAAAGTATAGTCAAAAGAGTAGAATAAGCAGTTCACAGAATCATATACATGCAACCATTTAAAATCATCAAATACAACAGTAATTTTGAAGGCTAGGCATATTTTGTCATACTGGTCTTGGAATTCATTTTATTTGTATGGTCTCGCACTACCCTAAGTAGTGTGCCTGTCTATAGAAGCAGAAACGGAATGATAATGATAAGATGAATTACAAGGACCTTAAAGTTCTGGATTAGGCCAAAGGCCTCTGGCCAAGTTTTGTATACTGGCTAAATTACTGCATATGTTCAACATCTGCACACTGCAGTTGGGGATAGAAATCCCTAGGTTTGTGCACCCAAAGCTGGGAATTACACTATTTAAAACTTACTAAACAGCTGTTTACCTGCATTTAGGAAATCTTAAAAGATTAGAGAGCAATTAAATTTGGAAAGATTAGGAAACTTGCTTTAGCCTCAGCAAAACCTTTTGGAACCTTGCTAAAGACAACAAAATAAAGGTAAATATGAGTTCTTCTGTTACAAGAAAGCTACCATGATCTTCGGCTTATTATTTGCACTTTACCATCAAAGGCACCCAACCTAACACCATTCAAACGGCATGCACAAAGGATATTCCCCTGGAGACTGCTAACCATTGTTGAGTGCAACCCACTCATCACTGTACCAGCCTAGGGAGTGTGGCAGGTCTAGTGGAAAGACCATAGCCATCATGACCATTGTGAACCAGACTATGACCAGGCCATGACCCCTGAGGAACTGTAACCCTCATCATCAAACCGGTCATGACTGATCACCTAATTTAGATAGCATAGTACAACACAGTGCAGTCTACTAAGTTTACCTCTTAAGATTCAGCAGAGGTCCTTGCTAGAACAAGAGGTGGGTATAAGCTAAAGGGTCAGAGGAGTGAGGATGAGACTACTCACTGTATTCTGTCTGCAATTCTGCGCTAGTGGGGGAGCTGTGGTACCAAGGAAGGCACGGATGACAGCCGGGTAAAACCAATAGGTTTATTTCCAAGACATAGAAAGGTAAAACAAATAGGCAGACAACGCGTTTCGCAAGGGAACCCTCGCTTATCAGGTCTAAGGTGCTATACAAATGACACTCCTTTTATATCTAACAATATTTGTGTTACGCCGAGCGCTCCGGGTCCCTGCTCCTCCCCGTAGTGCTAGCGGCGTCTCTCTCTCTGCAGCGCCCCGGTCAGACCCGCTGACCGGGAGCGCTGCACTGACATTGCCGGCGGGGATGCGATTCGCATAGCGGGACGCGCCCGCTCGCGAATCGCATCCCAAGTCACTTACCCGTCCCGGTCCCTGGCTGTCATGTTCTGGTGCGCGCGGCTCCGCTCTCTAGGGAGCGCGCGCGCCAGCTCTCTAACATTTAAAGGGCCAGTGCACCAATGATTGGTGCCTGGCCCAATCAGCCTAATTAGCTTCCACCTGCTCCCTGTCTATATTACCTCACTTCCCCTGCACTTCCTTGCCGGATCTTGTTGCCTTGTGCCAGTGAAAGCGTTTAGTGTTGTCCAAAGCCTGTGTTCCAGATCTCCTGCTATCCTCATTGACTACGAACCTTGCCGCCTGCCCCGACCTTCTGCTACGTCTGACCTTGCTTCTGCCTAGTCCTTCTGTCCCACGCCTTCTCAGCAGTCAGCGAGGTTGAGCCGTTGCCGGTGGATACGACCTGGTTGCTACCGCCGCAGCAAGACCATCCCGCTTTGCGGCGGGCTCTGGTGAAAACCAGTAGCAACCCTAGAACCGGTCCACCGACACGGTCCACGCCAATCCCTCGCTGACACAGAGGATCCACATCCAGCCTGCCGAATCGTAACAATTTGGAAAAGTGCTGGAGAACAGCCCCGGGCTGTTACGTCACCTGAGCGCCGGAAGTGTACATACATAGATACACATATAAATAAAAGCGTTCAAACAAATAAACAAAATTAATAAATAAATGAATAAATGATTTAAAATGAAGTGTTCACACAGAAGAGTACATTTGTAATGATTATTGATGTTATGATTTGAACGGGGCTTTGAATGAATCAGCGGAGCTGTCAAACAAGCTCCCCAAAGTTGTGAACATTCACCCAGCGCATGTCAGTGACTGTGTAACAACGCCTAGCAGTGCTGACATGTGGGGCAAGCTGTCAGGATGCCGCTCATGGTACAGGTTTGTATGGGAGACCTATGATGAGGTCTACAGTCTTTTAAGATTTTTGCTATACATAGCACATTATTATACGTAGCGCATATTGCGAGATCCAGAAGAGAAGTTGGGCATGTTGAAAGAAGCGCGTGGTGCGGGATAAAGGCGCATAATGCAGGATGGGTGATAGGGAAATAATAGGGATTTTTACTATGCATAGCGCATGATTATTAAACATAATCCACGGACCAGAGGTAAAGCTGGGTATATTTATAGAAGCGCATAATGTGGGTTAGAAGCGCATAATGTGGGATGGGAGATAGGGACAGTGTAAACAACGGGTGTGCAGATAGCAAGGTTAGTGGGATACAAGGACCGTCTTGTTGAAGATAGAGGCTGTGAGTATATACTGTCTGATCTATTAGCGATTAATTTATGTGTGCGCATGATGTGCGCATCAGGAAATCCCAGGGCTAATATCTGTGACATGGTCATTTTATATCATAATTTATCGTGTGTAGGAGAACTGATGTATAAATTATTATAGGACAGTATGTAAGGGGGCAGTCTTAAGTTCAGGCATAGTATAGTATAAGAGGATAGTATATACTGTAGATAGGGGAGGAGGGGGGTGAAAACGTCCTATATAAGGAGGAAGAGGATGCTGAATATACTGAATATATACGTTGATATCCTAAGTATAAGTACAATAACATTAGCTAATAAAGATTTGGTTATTTACATATACTACTGTCAATAAAAAATGTGCAATATTGTTAACTATGACTATTTTAATCGTCGTCACTACTACCATTTAAATTTTATTTTATTCATAATTTATATATATATATATATATATATATATATATATATATATATATATATATATATATATATATACCGTATATACTCGAGTATAGGCCGAGTTTTTCAGCACGATTTTTCGTGCTGAAAACACCCCCCTCGGCTTATACTCGAGTGAACTCCCCCACCCGCAGTGGTCTTCAACCTGCGGACCTCCAGAGGTTTCAAAACTACAACTCCCAGCAAGCCCGGGCAGCCATCGGCTGTCCGGGCTTGCTGGGAGTTGTAGTTTTGAAACCTCCGGAGGTCCGCAGGTTGAAGACCACTGCGGCCTTCAACATCATCCAGCCCCCTCTCACCCCCTTTAGTTCTGAGTACTCACCTCCGCTCGGCGCTGGTCCGGTCCTGCAGGGCTGTCCGGTGAGGAGGTGGTCCGGTGAGGAGGTGGTCCGGTGAGGAGGTGGTCCGGGCTGCTATCTTCACCGGGGAGGCCTCTTCTAAGCGCTTCGGGCCCGGCCTCAGAATAGTCACGTTGCCTTAACAACGACGCAGATGCGTCGTTGTCTAGGCAACGGCTCTATTCCGGGCCGGAAGCGCGGAGAAGAGGCGCCCCCGGTGAAGATAGCAGCCCGGACCACCTCCTCACCGGACCACCTCCTCACCGGACAGCCCTGCAGGACCGGACCAGCGCCGAGCGGAGGTGAGTACTCAGAACTAAAGGGGGTGAGAGGGGGCTGGATGATGTTGAAGGCCGCAGTGGTCTTCAACCTGCGGACCTCCGGAGGTTTCAAAACTACAACTCCCAGCAAGCCCGGACAGCCGATGGCTGCCCGGGCTTGCTGGGAGTTGTAGTTTTGAAACCTCTGGAGGTCCGCATGTTGAAGGCCGCAGTGGTCTTCAACCTGCGGACCTCCGGAGGTTTCAAAACTACAACTCCCAGCAAGCCCGGACAGCCGATGGCTGCCCGGGCTTGCTGGGAGTTGTAGTTTTGAAACCTCTGGAGGTCCGCAGGTTGAAGACCACTGAGGGCGAATGATGAGAAGAGGATGATGAAGGGGGGGGGGGGGTGTGGGGATGATGAAGGGGGGTGGGGATGATGAAGGGGGGGGGGTGTGGGATGATTACAAGGGGATGATGAAGGGGGGATGTGTGGGATGATAAGGGGATGTGTGGGATGATGACAAGGGGATGATGAAGGGGGGATGTGTGGGATGATGACAAGGGGATGATGAAGGGGGGATGTGTGGGATAAGGGGATGTGTGGGATGATGACAAGGGGATGATGAAGGGGGGATGTGTGGGATAAGGGGATGTGTGGGATGATGACAAGGGGATGATGAAGGGGGGATGTGTGGGATGATGACAAGGGGATGATGAAGGGGGGATGTGTGGGATGATAAGGGGATGTGTGGGATGATGACAAGGGGATGATGAAGGGGGGATGTGTGGGATGATGACAAGGGGATGATGAGGATGTTAATGACGGGTCTGGATGATGACAGGGGGGGATGAGGTATTTCCCACCCTAGGCTTATACTCGAGTCAATAACTTTTCCTGGGATTTTGGGTTGAAATTAGGGGTCTCGGCTTATACTCGGGTCGGCTTATACTCGAGTATATACGGTATATAATTTTTTCTCATAATCAATTTTACTGCCATTTTTTTCTGCTAATTTTACTGCTTTAGACAAGTATTTATATTAGGTATTTATCATTTATTAATATATTTTTTTACATATTTTATATACATTTGAGGCCCTCATGTTGCCATCACATCAACACTATATCTCTGTATCTGCTTGTGACAGGTATACATCTATTTTCCTCATTATGCTATCACTATAACACTGTATCTCCTCGATATACATTAACATCTATTGACTCTTATTGTTAGATCACTGTAATCAGGTCCTCCTATTACTCTACCCATCCACCTAATACTAGTGTTAAACATCCTCTTCCTCCTTATATAGGACATATTCGCCCCTCCTCCATCTATTTACTATCCTCTTATACTATACTACCCCTGAACTCAAGACTGCCCCCTTACATACTGTCCTATAAGATTTTATAAATCAGTTCTCCTACACACTATAAATTATGGTACAAAATGATCATGTTGCAGAAATTAGCCCTGGGATTTCCTTATGCGCACATCATGCGCACCCATAAATTCTTCGCTAATAGATCAGACAGTATAAACTCACAGCCCCTATCTTCAACAAAACGGCCCTTGTATCCCACTAACCTTGCTATCTGCGCACCTGTTATTTACAATGTCCTTATCTCCCATCCCGCATTATGCGCTTCTATAAATATGCCCGGCTTTACCTCTGGTCCACGCATTATGTCTAATAATCATGCGCTATGCATAGTGCCTGTATCTCTGTTCTCTCTCTCTCTGCATGTTATAAGCTTATAAGCTCTCTGCATGTTTTGTTTGTTTTGTGAAAAAGAGCCAGACAAGGTTTTTTAGATCAAAGGATCTCACAACCAGAGAAAAAGCTTAATAAATTCTTAACATTTGCTGATATTGTTTACATGCTGTATCACCAGAGCGGGAAAGGGGGACCAAAATGAGTGCCTCTGTGGAAATATAAATATAAAGATAAGATAAAAATATTATCTTGTGGAGTAGAAAACTTTGTTTTTTATCTTTTAGTCTATTTAACTGAAAATAAATTGTAGACTAATCGTTCAATCACGTAAGTCCTGCTTACAAGTTGATGTTCTGTATAAGTCTATTTTGGCATCCTCCTGAGCCGCAATTGACGGAGGCAGAAATTACAGAGTAGTGTTGAGCGGCATAGGCCATATTCGAATTCGTGAATATTCGGGAATATATGGACGAATAATCGTCATATATTCGAGAATATTCGCGTTTTATTTTCGCATATGCAAATATTCGCGTATACGAAAATTAACATATGTGAAAGTTTGCATACATGAAAACCTGCGCAAGCAAAAATTTGCATATGCGAAAATTTGCATATGCAAATTTTCACATATGCGAAAATTCGCACACCAGTCTCACACAGTAGTATTAGAGCCTTCTTTACACCACACAAGCTGGAAGCAGAGAGGGATGATCACTGTGATGTGTACTGTGGGAAAAAAAACAAAAAAAAACGAATATTCGTAATTACGAATATATAGTGCTATATTCGCGAATATTCACGAATTCGCGAATATGCGATATTCGCGAATAAAATTCGTATTGCGAATATTCGCGAACAACACTATTACAGAGTCACGTTCCACTTCTCTCTCCTATTATACATTTAAAATAATTCAGTGAAGTAAATTGTAAATTTGATGAAGAAATGAAAAAAAAAAATGGCATTCATAGATGCCATGAAAAATCATGTGAGAAGAATAAATCAAACTGATTTCTGTGATTTGTGGATACACAGATGTGAAGCACGAATAATGATGTGGGCTGTCACCCAGTCAACATTTTCCCAGAATTTTTACTTTTTAGCATGGTCATGTGACTGAAGGAGAGCAATTTAAGGTTTCAACAGGAGAAAAGATCTATGACAAAGTTTACTGTTCTACAAGGACCTATTAGTAATCATATTAGTCAAAAAAGAACACTAGACTTTTCAACATGAGAAAAATAGGCGCATGGTCTTGAGCACTTTATCTATTCTTTTGACAATTCAAGACATTTTCTATCTTGAAACCCAAGAATTTCCAGTCACACAGCCAAACCTTATGACTCTCACACAGCTCTATATTGCTCCTTTAAAGGGGTACTCTGTTGGAAAACTTTTTTTAAAAATGAACTGGTGCCAGAAAGTTAAACAAATTTGTAAATAACTTCTATAACATTTTTTAAAATCCTTTTAGTACTTTTTAGCAGCTGTATGCTACAGAGGAAATTCTTTACTTTTTGAATTTCTTTTTTGTGTTGTCCACAGTGTTCTCTGCTGATACCTCTGTCCGTGTCAGAAACTGTCCAGAGTAGCATAGGTTTGCTCTGGACAGTTCCTGATTTGGGCATCAGGTGTCAGCAGAAAGCACTGTGAACAACACAAAAAAGAAATTCAAAAATTAAAGATTTTCCTCTGTAGCAAACAGCTGCTAAAAAGTACTGAAAGGATTAAGATTTTTTTAATAGAAGTAATTTACAAATCTGTTTAGCTGTTTCTGTTTTAAAAAAAACTGTTTAAAAAAAAGGTTTCCACCGGTGTACACCTTGCAAACTCTGGAGAATCCACCTGTGGCCTGATTAATGAGGTATCAGGAAGGGGAAGTGTGTTTAAAAGGAAAGGAAACAGAATAGTTGGGGCTCTCCCTGAGAAACAGCATGTCCCTGTAGGGGGAGGCACTCTGGCCCTGTTGAGGAAGCACACAGCTGGAATCTGTGAGTGGCCCCAAGTGACAGTGTGAACTGTGAGTAAAACAGGTTGCAGGGGCACATGTGTTATGCTGGCTGAGGGTAGCTCACCAGTTAGTAGTCAGGGCATGCTTACATGTGTAGTCAGTGACCAGACAGTCTAGGACTTTGGTTTGTTCCTGTGTTATGTTTTGTTTTACCTGCAACCTGTGTAAATAAAGCTGGCGAGGTGCCAGACTTGTATGCAGAACGGTTGTCTGGTGTGTCATTGTGAGGAAAGGTGTCCCGTGGCAAGTGACCAGGACGATCCTAGATCTAATCCCCAAGATGGATTGTCACATGTGGTGTTGGATGCGGGCAAATCGTTGCTAGGAGCAACCAGTGGTTGAGTTGCAGTGAAGTTGTTGCCAAAAGAAAACTACTGTGCATGGTGCAAGGGTGTACTCTTTCTCAGAGAGGAGACAGTGGGATGGGCCCAGCTGTGGAGTACAAGAGTAGGACTGAGCCTGTGGTGAAGTTGTTGCTAGGGGCAACAGATCGCATCAAGCGAGTGGGCGCTCTTTCTCAAGTAAGGAGACAGGTGGACGGGCCACCTGCAGAGTGCAAATAAAGTTTTGAGACTGTGTATAAAGGCGTTGCTAGGGGCAACGGAACATTTTGTTGGCAAGAGGCTGACATTTCGGCAGAGGACTGTGCTGTGTTTGCAAGATGGATGTCCTGATAAGTGTTGTGTTGCAGGCGGCTGCAGCGCAAGAGGAAACAACCTTTGCAGAGTTTGAAAAGATTGCTATGTATGAGGCATGGCCCAAGACACACTGGGGAAACTTGGTGGTTGGATTCATTGGAGCAGAGGCCCAAAAAGTTAATTGTGAACTGGATCCAAAGATCTTACGGGGCTATAAGAAAGTCAAGACATAGATCCTGACTCAAGTGGGAGTAATATATATCCACAAAGAAAGTACACCAATTAGGTAAATGTATAA
The DNA here is from genome assembly GCF_029499605.1 of Hyla sarda. Classification (NCBI taxonomy): domain Eukaryota; kingdom Metazoa; phylum Chordata; class Amphibia; order Anura; family Hylidae; genus Hyla; species Hyla sarda. The sequence goes on from NC_079189.1 coordinate 61,500,024, forward strand.
AACATAACTTTTACTTATAGATCAAAAACATAAAATAAATCAAATATAAGGTTACCGCAATAACACCATCAGTGTGGGGGAATGGGGAAAAGGGTACAGGTGAATACCTAATCTTGACTACCTACGATGGGCCCTTCCTAATGTAGTGTGGATAGGGTAAGGGAATTAAAAGCAGATAGTGGCAGAACTCATACGCGTTTCATCCTGTAATGTGCAGGACTCATCAGGGAGTAGACATATATTGATAGTGCTATCAATATTCAAGATCTAATACCAATAAACAGTAACACATGTAAAACAGAAAGTAAGTTAGGTCAGTCAGACACTGTCATATGCAGTCAGTAATACAGTCGGGTCGTAAGGAATAGTGACAGAAAAGATGTAACATATAACTTTACACAATAGGCACTGTTATATCAATACAAAATCAGAATATAGAGTAATATAGGATAAATTCCCAGGGGATCCAAATTCGATCCGAGATGTACAATAACCCTGAAAAATGATACAAATATTCAGTATATGATCCATAATGTAAGTATATAAATGTAAAACTGATAATAATGGAGCTTACCTAACAGATAAGTACTGGGTGATTGTTGTAATAGTAATAGAAGGTGTAACAGTGCAATAACAACGGTCTCTAAAGGTAAATTAAAGAAATAATAGGGGTCAATACAAGATCAAATGAATAAATGTTTGACCCAGAGGTAAGTATCTTACCTATAGTCACTAAATTCCAGACCCGGTTATAGCAGATGATTAGGTACAGATATAGACCCAAATGCAAAATGACTGAGAAAAGAAAACAATAAAAAGGGGAATCCATAAGTAACAGTGACGAAAAAAAGAAAGAAAATAAGCCCCTATATAAAGTAACAGAATTACCTGCTAGTAGCTGAAGTGGATACTTCAAGAAGGTAGCAACCAAAAGACCACAGTGCAGGTCGGTGAAATCACCTATGGCCCAAGAAGGGCTAAAAAAGAGGTATGTATGTGTAAAACATATATTAGACTTGACCCCATGCATAAAAAAATAAATAACAATAAGAAAGATGTAAATTACCTACTGAATGAGGCAGCAAGGATATCGCCGATGATCCCTCCTGGTGGAGGACGCCACTGACATCTAGAGCGCAATGCGCTCATTTTATATTACCCGGACCGGAAGTACAATGACTTCACGTCTGGCCGGTGGAATGCATATGCGTTCCACCATAGAAAAGATAGGGGCGAGATGTATACAGCCCCTGAGACCACCAAGATGGTAAACGCGGCCTCAATTTGGGTCTTAGGGTGGTGGTAAATGAAGATAGATGATCGGACAACTAATATATTTCAGGAATTCATAATTAAGGAAAGATTCCAGAAACGGAAAACCGGAAGTATCGACGACTTCCGGTCTATGGAACGCATATGCGTTCCACTCAGTCAAAAGTAGTGATTTTGAGCATAGGACAGTCCAAGATGATGAACAAAAGACAGGTAGTGAAAAGATATCTCATAAAGCAATAAAAAAATAGAAGGTCAGTCAATTATTATGATGAAGATGGAAATAATTAAGGATATATGATATTATGATATAAATGGAAATTGGAGAAAGATAAATAAAAGCCATAAATTCATACAGAAGATCTAATATAGAGTAATTAATACATGATCAATAATGTAAAAAATGACATGATCAATGATGCAAACAATGGGATCAGTAAATAAAAGATGTAAAAGAGAGTGACTCATTTAAACCAGATGGTGTCACGGTCTGTAGGCGATGGATCCACCTAGCCTCAACTTGCAAAAGTTTGGTATCAAAATTGCCTCCCCTGGGGTCCTTTTTGGGCATTTCAATAGCCTGGAAGGAGATATTAAGCGGATTATCTGGATGGAGAGTCAACATATGATTTGCTAGGGGTTTGTCTCTCCTTTGTTTAATGTCCCCTATATTTTCCAAGATACGCCTTCTCAGTTCTCTTTTTGTTTTGCCCACATATCCCAGGGGGCAAGGGCAGGTGGCTAGATATATTACACCAATTGATTTGCAGTTGGCATAATCAAAGTTTTTGAAAATGTGTTCATCCGTATACCTTTTGAATGATTTGGATACTTGTACAAAAGGACAAGCCTTACATGAACTACATCTGTAAGTCCCAACCGTTTTTCTAAAATTCTAAAATTGGAGGATGTTACTTTGGAGGATATTACTTTGGAGGATGATATGTGGCTTTGCTCTATTGATGTGGAGGCCCTGTATAGCTCAATTATCCACTCAGCTGGACTTACTGCAGTGGATTTTTTTCTCAAAAGAAGAAGCATATACTTAGCTGCTCACAACCAGTTTATCATCTCTCTTTTGTCCTTTATACTTACTCATAACTTCTTCACTTTCAACCGGAAACTATACCACCAGCTCAGGGGCACGGCAATGGGGTCCCCACTGGCCCCCACATATGCCAACTTGCTCCTGGGCTGGTGGGAGGAGACTATTGTCTTCAGTGAACACCATCAATCTTACCATAACAATATCATTTTTGGGGTCGCTACATAGACGATATTGCTATCATCTGGTCAGGATCAAAATCTCTCTTTGAAGAATTTCTAATTTATCTTAACAATAATACAATAGGACTGTACTTTACTCACGAAATTAACAAAGATCAATTGATGTTCCTTGATGTTGCCATCACCAAAAATTCGACTGGGAATCTAGACACTATGGTATACCATAAACCCACAGCGGGCAACAACCTCCTCGTTTGGGACAGTCACCATCCTACTTCCCTCAAAAAAGGCATCCCAAAAGGCCAATACACCAGAATAAGATGGAATTGTTCATCAGAAGAAACTTTTTGTCAACAAGCACAAGATCTCAAATCTAGATTGAGACAGAGTGGTTACCCTAATTTGGTCCTAAAAACAGCGTATAACTGTGTAAAAAAACGGAAGTTAATCATAAATATAATTAATAAAGGCTTATAACGGCTCTTCTATATAGTAACAATTGTAATAAGTGATTCCTGTCCTACAAGAAGGCTGCAAAGGTGAAGCCTTCATTCAGTCCATTTGGACTTTGGGATTTTAATCTCCAAATCCAACGGGCTTCTTCTTGAAGCAGTCTGGTGTTAAGATTGCCACGTCTCGGACCTAGTTTACACTGGGTAATGCCACAGAAACGTAATTCAAAGGGAGCATCATTGTGTACAGTCCTCATATGCCTAGCAATTGGCGTATCTTGGTAGGTGTTAATAGTACTCATATGTTTTGAGATACGCCTACGCAATTGTTGAACTGTCTTTCCTACATAGATTTTAGGACAATTGCAAGTGGCTAGGTACACTACCCCCGTCGTTTGACAGGTGATGAAGTCCCTAATTTGATATTTCCGATTATCAATCGGATTAGAGAATTCTTTTGTACGTGGCATAAATTTGCAAAAATTGCACCGTCCACATGGATGTGATCCTTGAATTGAAGATTTCAACCAACTGGATGCAGACTCCTCTGCATAAAAACTCCTAACTATTTGATTTTGAATATTGGGTCCTCTACGATAGGTTATAGAGGGGTGAGTAGAGATCACCTCCCTAAGGTCATTATCCACCTGTAATATAGGCCAATATTTCCTAAGTATATTCATGATTTTTTGATTGTGTTGATCAAAAGTTCCGATACACCTAATGATCTTTTGGCCACTATTGTCTTTAGCCAATTTGTGATCACGTAATAATTCAGATCTTGGAGTAGCCCTGGCTCTGGCGAAGGCCTTGTGAAGGACTTTCTTAGGGTAACCTCTATTGGTGAAGCGTCTATACAGGAGATCACATTCTTCTTGAAATTTAAGAGGGTCAGAGCAATTCCTTTTGGCTCGTAGATATTGACTGATAGGGATGCCTTTCTTCAATGGTACGGGATGATAACTCTTCCAATTGAGAAAACTATTGGTTGACGTAGGTTTACGATATATAGAAGTGTGAATGTGACCAAGTGAATCAATAGTGATAGTGAGGTCAAGAAAATGAAGAAATTTATCATGAATTTCAGAAGTAAAGTGCATATTAATATGATTAGTGTTAAGTGCTTGAACGAAGGATTGAAATAGTTGTGTGGTGCTGTCCCAAAAAATCAATATATCATCTATATAACGACCCCAAAATAAAATGTGAGAGTTAAATTCTTGAAAAGTATCAGAGAAAACGTGAGTGTCTTCCCACCACCCTAAGAATAAATTAGAATAATTCGGTGCACAAGGAGTGCCCATAGCAGTGCCCTTCAACTGAAAATAAAAGTGCCTATCAAAAAGGAAAAAATTGTGAGTAAGTAGAAAACGTAATAAGGTCAAAACAAATTTGTTGTGTGCTGTGTACTGAAGACCTTTAGTCGTTAGGAAATGTTGTACAGCATGAAGTCCCTGTTCATGTTGGATGTTTGTATAGAGAGATTCCACATCCAAACTAGCTATAAGGGTACCTGGAGGGAATGTGATCTCCTGTAATTTCTTCACAGTGTCCTTGGTATCCTTAATAAAGGACGGAAGAGAGGAAACAAAAGGGGCCAAGAACTGATCTACATAGTGACTGATATTTTGTGTAATATTGTCACACCCTGAAACAATAGGTCTGCCAGGGATAGGGGAACTCCGTTTGTGCACCTTAGGAAGGGCGTAGAAAGTGGCTATTGTTGGCGATGGATTAAAGAGATATTTAAATTCTTCTTCTGTTATCAATTGGTCTATTCTTGCCTCTTGTAAAATTGTACGTAAATTCTGGTTAAACTCCTGATTGCCAATTTATGCCACGTACAAAAGAATTCTCTAATCCGATTGATAATCGGAAATATCAAATTAGGGACTTCATCACCTGTCAAACGACGGGGGTAGTGTACCTAGCCACTTGCAATTGTCCTAAAATCTATGTAGGAAAGACAGTTCAACAATTGCGTAGGCGTATCTCAAAACATATGAGTACTATTAACACCTACCAAGATACGCCAATTGCTAGGCATATGAGGACTGTACACAATGATGCTCCCTTTGAATTACGTTTCTGTGGCATTACCCAGTGTAAACTAGGTCCGAGACGTGGCAATCTTAACACCAGACTGCTTCAAGAAGAAGCCCGTTGGATTTGGAGATTAAAATCCCAAAGTCCAAATGGACTGAATGAAGGCTTCACCTTTGCAGCCTTCTTGTAGGACAGGAATCACTTATTACAATTGTTACTATATAGAAGAGCCGTTATAAGCCTTTATTAATTATATTTATGATTAACTTCCGTTGATGATATGAATTAATTATGACTACATCTATGCAGAACAGATGAGTAATTGCTCCTCCCTCTATCGATTAATATTTCCTTGTTCTGATCTTATACTTACGTTGTTAGGTTGGCCGTCTTATATTGCCAGATAGTAACTTATTAGTGTTCTCGAATTAACCTATCACTTGCTACGCAGTCGTTGTTCACAATAGTGGTTATATTGTGTATTACAGCCCTATCACAATAGCCATGAGTGAATCATATGCCAAAAATCGGCTAAGTGCCGGCGCATATGTCTGTCGCGCAGCTTCCAGCAGTGCCTGTATATGACTAAGTATTCGCGCACGTTTTTCTGCGCATCCGTACTGCGCATGCGCCCATATCGGAGGTTCGGGAAGCTATTAGTTAGCGCAGGACCGATGGCGCACATACGTATACAGCTTCCGGCACCAATGAGGAGTTCAGAAGCTTGATTGTTCTCAGCTGGTTGGTCAAGGATGCTGTCAATCAAACGAATATAGCAAGATGCATCCTGGTCTAAAAATTCATTGGCCAGGAAGCGGTCAATCATGAGTCTGCATATGATTGTAACCAATGAGATGTCATGTTAATACAGGAAGTGACATGTTCTAATGACGTTAGAGACAGGAGGTTATTTAAACCCCTGCAAGGCTTGTTTGCACGCCATTTGCCTCTTAGCCCTTGATAAAGCCACAGCCTGTGGCGAAACGTCGGGCGGGCGGGCAATGTGTTAGATTTTTAATTGTCTCACACTATAGACTGTGGACTGCAGCCACAGTCTAATTTTTCAATTCACTTCTATAGCATGCAGTGTCATGCCAATCAATGCACCATGGATCAATATGTGTGAGGTTATTTTAATCTCGGCTCATTAAACGTTAAGTTTTAAATTGGGTGGGAAATTTAGGGTCTTAGTGACCGCTTAGCGGTCAAATGTTAATAATATTGGATTTACCCTCCACTCATAGGTCCCTCCTATTGCATTAATTAATTGGAGTTAATCACTCCTTTTTGTGGACTGTCAAGCTTATTATGCACTGATGGCTGGATTCCTGTCCAACAAACCTAATTTAGAGCACTCTAAAGCTGATGCTGCTCATGTCTTTTCACTTCAAAATCTTCCCTTTAATCAAGTTGATATAAATTCAGCTTTTAGGGATTTACAAAAAACTTATAAACAGTATTATCGTTCCTGGTGGGAGATTGCCAGTCTCGAAACATACCTCCAGCAAAAAATTGTCTATCGTGGTTTAAGAATCAATATCACTCCTAACTCACATCAAAACGAAACTGAATTTATACAAGGTTGGCAACAACTTTTAACTGAAAACTCCTTACGTATGTTACAATATCTACTAGATTTTGAGAAGGGTGCATTTACAAAAATTGGTATACAGTTGGAAACACAAATTAGTGAAATTAAAATATTCCAAACACAACCTGAGTATCCTCTTTTGGAGCAAAAACTTAAGAAACATCTTGATAGTTTTTTAAGTGAGATTAAAGAAAGGAAACACAGGAAATACGTACGAGACAAGAGGGATTTTGAAACAGGACAGATTTATTTAAAATCACAACAACAAGATTTTCAGGGTAATAGGTATACAGATATTTCGGATTCTGAATACTCAGGTACTGAGGATAGTACTAACGTCCAGAGTGGCCCTAAGAGGTTTCACCCTAGATCGCGATCTAGGAGCAATAAGAGACGTCAACCCTACAGAAAAAATACTGGTACTTTTAAATCTGAGAACACCCCTAGACCACAAGGCCATTCACAACCATGCCCACCTCATACTACTCAAGGAGGTGGCCATCCCTCCATGCACTCACATGGATTTTTATCCTCTGCCTTACCCAATCCTGCAGAGGTACATATGACCCCAGTGATACCTGGTCCTACAGCAACAACAGCTGCCCCACGGGCACCTGGCATTCCAACGATTACTCATATGGGAGGATTACCACAGAATCCCCCTCACCTTTTTTTAGAACCAGGGGTCCAACTGAGGGATCGCGACAAATGGGGATACAATCCAATTCCCAGACAATAACTGATGCTACCAGTGACCAATTGCAAATTTGTAACCTGTCATCCCTAGTTCTGAATGAACACCATCTGTCCGTATTACAAAAGGGGTTATCATTCACCCCTACACCACCTTGTAATATTTTTACTTGGACTAAAGATATAAATCTATTTGGCAGGAAGCTTGCCCTACACAAATTTCACAAAAACCTTGCTACCAATCCTGCTGTGAACAGACAACAAGATCAGCAAGTTGTTACTATGCTAGAACAGCTAGAAGAAGAAAGTGAGACAGGAATTGTCTCAGTTGAAGCTCCCTTCTCTAATCTTAAACCTAAGTCAAGCTTTACACCATCCTTGTCACAATACTCTAATATCGATACTTTTGTTAAGATGGTTACACACGAGATCAGTTCCCTAAGGTCAAGGACTCCCCATATTCCATCTAACTTATCTACGGAAGAAATCCGAGCACTTGATGAAATACAACATAATAATGAGATTGTTTGCAAACCTTCTGATAAAGGAGGAAACATCGTCCTGATGGATAAAAGTTACTATAAAGCTATGGTGATGAGACTGTTGAATGATAAAGATACTTATCGTAAACTTGACCATAACCCACTTCAGGAGTTTAACCAGAATTTACGTACAATTTTACAAGAGGCAAGAATAGACCAATTGATAACAGAAGAAGAATTTAAATATCTCTTTAATCCATCGCCAACAATAGCCACTTTCTACGCCCTTCCTAAGGTGCACAAACGGAGTTCCCCTATCCCTGGCAGACCTATTGTTTCAGGGTGTGACAATATTACACAAAATATCAGTCACTATGTAGATCAGTTCTTGGCCCCTTTTGTTTCCTCTCTTCCGTCCTTTATTAAGGATACCAAGGACACTGTGAAGAAATTACAGGAGATCACATTCCCTCCAGGTACCCTTATAGCTAGTTTGGATGTGGAATCTCTCTATACAAACATCCAACATGAACAGGGACTTCATGCTGTACAACATTTCCTAACGACTAAAGGTCTTCAGTACACAGCACACAACAAATTTGTTTTGACCTTATTACGTTTTCTACTTACTCACAATTTTTTCCTTTTTGATAGGCACTTTTATTTTCAGTTGAAGGGCACTGCTATGGGCACTCCTTGTGCACCGAATTATTCTAATTTATTCTTAGGGTGGTGGGAAGACACTCACGTTTTCTCTGATACTTTTCAAGAATTTAACTCTCACATTTTATTTTGGGGTCGTTATATAGATGATATATTGATTTTTTGGGACAGCACCACACAACTATTTCAATCCTTCGTTCAAGCACTTAACACTAATCATATTAATATGCACTTTACTTCTGAAATTCATGATAAATTTCTTCATTTTCTTGACCTCACTATCACTATTGATTCACTTGGTCACATTCACACTTCTATATATCGTAAACCTACGTCAACCAATAGTTTTCTCAATTGGAAGAGTTATCATCCCGTACCATTGAAGAAAGGCATCCCTATCAGTCAATATCTACGAGCCAAAAGGAATTGCTCTGACCCTCTTAAATTTCAAGAAGAATGTGATCTCCTGTATAGACGCTTCACCAATAGAGGTTACCCTAAGAAAGTCCTTCACAAGGCCTTCGCCAGAGCCAGGGCTACTCCAAGATCTGAATTATTACGTGATCACAAATTGGCTAAAGACAATAGTGGCCAAAAGATCATTAGGTGTATCGGAACTTTTGATCAACACAATCAAAAAATCATGAATATACTTAGGAAATATTGGCCTATATTACAGGTGGATAATGACCTTAGGGAGGTGATCTCTACTCACCCCTCTATAACCTATCGTAGAGGACCCAATATTCAAAATCAAATAGTTAGGAGTTTTTATGCAGAGGAGTCTGCATCCAGTTGGTTGAAATCTTCAATTCAAGGATCACATCCATGTGGACGGTGCAATTTTTGCAAATTTATGCCACGTACAAAAGAATTCTCTAATCCGATTGATAATCGGAAATATCAAATTAGGGACTTCATCACCTGTCAAACGACGGGGGTAGTGTACCTAGCCACTTGCAATTGTCCTAAAATCTATGTAGGAAAGACAGTTCAACAATTGCGTAGGCGTATCTCAAAACATATGAGTACTATTAACACCTACCAAGATACGCCAATTGCTAGGCATATGAGGACTGTACACAATGATGCTCCCTTTGAATTACGTTTCTGTGGCATTACCCAGTGTAAACTAGGTCCGAGACGTGGCAATCTTAACACCAGACTGCTTCAAGAAGAAGCCCGTTGGATTTGGAGATTAAAATCCCAAAGTCCAAATGGACTGAATGAAGGCTTCACCTTTGCAGCCTTCTTGTAGGACAGGAATCACTTATTACAATTGTTACTATATAGAAGAGCCGTTATAAGCCTTTATTAATTATATTTATGATTAACTTCCGTTGATGATATGAATTAATTATGACTACATCTATGCAGAACAGATGAGTAATTGCTCCTCCCTCTATCGATTAATATTTCCTTGTTCTGATCTTATACTTACGTTGTTAGGTTGGCCGTCTTATATTGCCAGATAGTAACTTATTAGTGTTCTCGAATTAACCTATCACTTGCTACGCAGTCGTTGTTCACAATAGTGGTTATATTGTGTATTACAGCCCTATCACAATAGCCATGAGTGAATCATATGCCAAAAATCGGCTAAGTGCCGGCGCATATGTCTGTCGCGCAGCTTCCAGCAGTGCCTGTATATGACTAAGTATTCGCGCACGTTTTTCTGCGCATCCGTACTGCGCATGCGCCCATATCGGAGGTTCGGGAAGCTATTAGTTAGCGCAGGACCGATGGCGCACATACGTATACAGCTTCCGGCACCAATGAGGAGTTCAGAAGCTTGATTGTTCTCAGCTGGTTGGTCAAGGATGCTGTCAATCAAACGAATATAGCAAGATGCATCCTGGTCTAAAAATTCATTGGCCAGGAAGCGGTCAATCATGAGTCTGCATATGATTGTAACCAATGAGATGTCATGTTAATACAGGAAGTGACATGTTCTAATGACGTTAGAGACAGGAGGTTATTTAAACCCCTGCAAGGCTTGTTTGCACGCCATTTGCCTCTTAGCCCTTGATAAAGCCACAGCCTGTGGCGAAACGTCGGGCGGGCGGGCAATGTGTTAGATTTTTAATTGTCTCACACTATAGACTGTGGACTGCAGCCACAGTCTAATTTTTCAATTCACTTCTATAGCATGCAGTGTCATGCCAATCAATGCACCATGGATCAATATGTGTGAGGTTATTTTAATCTCGGCTCATTAAACGTTAAGTTTTAAATTGGGTGGGAAATTTAGGGTCTTAGTGACCGCTTAGCGGTCAAATGTTAATAATATTGGATTTACCCTCCACTCATAGGTCCCTCCTATTGCATTAACTGTGTAAAAGGGATAAACAGAAGTACCCTATTATCTCCAAAAGAGAAACCATCCTCTTTGAGTTAGTTTCCAAGAATAATAGGGACATATGATGCAGCGGCCCCCGAAATACGTGAGATCATAACTAAGTTTTGACCCATTTTAAAATCCGATCCCTTGATATGTAATCTTGTTGAGGAACGAGCAATTATCACATACCGGAGGGCCAATAACCTCAATGATCGGCTGGTACATAGCCACTATGTCCCTCCACCCCCACCCAAAAGAACAGCCACTTGGTTGGGGGAAAAAACGGTTGGGACTTACAGATGTGGTTCATGTAAGGCTTGTCCTTTTGTACAAGTATCCAAATCATTCAAAAGGTATACGGATGAACACATTTTCAAAAACTTTGATTATGCCAACTGCAAATCAATTGGTGTAATATATCTAGCCACCTGCCCTTGCCCCCTGGGATATGTGGGCAAAACAAAAAGAGAACTGAGAAGGCGTATCTTGGAACATATAGGGGACATTAAACAAAGGAGAGACAAACCCCTAGCAAATCATATGTTGACTCTCCATCCAGATAATCCGCTTAATATCTCCTTCCAGGCTATTGAAACGCCCAAAAAGGACCCCAGGGGAGGCAATTTTGATACCAAACTTTTGCAAGTTGAGGCTAGGTAGATCCATCTCCTACAGACCGTGACACCATTTGGTTTAAATGAGTCACTCTTTTTTACATCTTTTATTTACTGATCCCATTGTTTACATCATTGATCATGTCATTTTTTACATTATTGATCATGTATTAATTACTCTATATTAGATCTTCTGTATGAATTTATGGCTTTTATTTATCTTTCTCCAATTTCCATTTATATCATAATATCATATATCCTTAATTATTTCCATCTTCATCATAATAATTGACTGACCTTCTATTTTTTATTGCTTTATGAGATATCTTTTCACTACTTGTCTTTTGTTCATCATCTTGGACTGTCCTCTGCTCAAAATCACTACTTTTGACTGAGTGGAACGCATATGCGTTCCATAGACCGGAAGTCATCGATACTTCCGGTTTTCCGTTTCTGGAATCTTTCCTTAATTATGAATTCCTGAAATATATTAGTTGTCCGATCATCTATCTTCATTTACCACCACCCTAAGACCCCAATTGAGGCCGTGTTTACCATCTTGGTGGTCTCAGGGGCTGTATACATCTCGCCCCTATCTTTTCTATGGTGGAACGCATATGCGTTCCACCGGCCGGACGTGAAGTCATTGTACTTCCGGTCCGGGTAATATAAAACGAGCGCATTGCGCTCTAGATGTCAGTGGCATCCTTGACCTGGAGGGATCATAGGCGATATCCTTGCTGCCTCATTCAGTAGGTAATTTGCATCTTTCTTATTGTTATTTATTTTTTTATGTATGGGGTCAAATCTAATATATGTTTTACACATACATACCTCTTCTTTAGCGCCTACTTGGGCCATAGGTGATTTCACCTGCACTGTGGTCTTTTGGTTGCTACCTTCTTGAAGTATCCACTTCAGCTACTAGCAGTTAATTCTGTTACTTTATATAGGGGCTTATTCTCTTGATTTTTTTTGTCCCTGTTACTTATTTATTCCCCTTTTTATTGTTTTCTTTTCTCAGTCATTTTGCATTTGGGTCTATATCTGTACCTAATCATCTGGCATAACCGGGTCCGGAATTTAGTGACTATAGGTAAGATACTTACCTCTGGGTCAAACATTTATTCATTTGATCTTGTATTGACCCCTATTATTTCTTTAATTTACCTTTAGAGACCGTTGTTATTGCACTGTTACGCCTTCTATTACTATTACAACAATCACCCAGTACTTATCTGTTAGGTAAGCTCCATTATTATCAGTTTTACATTTATATACTTACATTATGGATCATATACTGAATATTTGTATCATTTTTCAGGGTTATTGTACATCTCGGATCGAATTTGGATCCCCTGGGAATTTATTCTATATTACTCTAAATTCTGATTTTGTATTGATATAACAGTGCCTATTGTGTAAGTTATATGTTACATCTTTTCTGTCACTATTCCTTACGACCCGACTGTATTACTGACTGCATATGACAGTGCCTGACTGACCTAACTTAGTTTCTGTTTTACATGTGTTACTGTTTATTGGTATTAGATCTTGAATATTGATAGCACTACCAATTTATGTCTACTCCCTGATGAGTCCTTCACATTACAGGATGAAACGCGTATGAGTTCTGCCACTATCTGCTTTTAATTCCCTTACCCTATCCACACTACATTAGGAAGGGCCCATCGTAGGTAGTCAAGATTAGGTATTCACCTGTACCCTTTTCCCCATTCCCCCACACTGATGGTGTTATTGCGGTAACCTTATATTTGATTTATTTTATGTTTTTGATCTATAAGTAAAAGTTATGTTTTATACATTTACCTAATTGGTGTACTTTCTTTGTGAATATAATTTACTTTACACCAAGGGTGTGCATCATCTGTTAGGGTATTAGAGGGACCCTTATTATCTTCCCCTCTACATAAGACTCAAGTGGGAGTAAGCCAAGCTGCAAGACTACAGAGTGCACTGCAGCCTAGCAGTGATGCTGGATTTAAAGTTGCAGAGCTTCTTAAAGAGCAAGTGGTGCAATGTTGCAGAGAAGCTGGTGAGAGGTGTCCAGCGCCAGCCCTTATCCTCTTCAGGACACAGGGCATATGTATATGCCCCGCATTCCGAGTCCTTAAGGACACAGGGCGTATCCATACGCCCGTGGGAAATCATTCAGCAGGCACCCCGTCTCATCGCCCAGGGGGGTCCTGAGACCCCCCCATGTCGGCGATCGGAGAAAATCGCATGTCAATTCAGACATGCAATTTTCTCCAATTCCGGGCTGATCTGGTCTCTGGTGACCCAATCACCGAGAAAATAGGGCTGATCGGAGTTGTCAGCAACAGCCCCGATCAGCCTAAGGGATAGGAGTGAGGTCGCAGAGCTGCGATCTCCTCCTATCCCCTGCCATTAATCAGAACGGATGTCGAGGGGATCAGGGAAGAATATGGAGGCCGTACCTGCAGGAGAAGATGCCTGGGGACCCGGGATCTTCGCTGGAGCCTGCTGGATACTTGCTCAGGTAGGGAATCGATGGTGGGGGGGGGGGGGCAATTGAAAGTGAAAGTAAAACGATCTTTACTGTGGCAACCACTAGGAAGGCCAAACTGCAACTCCCAGCATGTCTAGACAGCCAAAGGCTGTCTGGGCATGCTGGGAGTTGTAGTTTTGCAACATCTGGAGGGTCACAGTTTGGAGACCACTGTTACAGTGGTGCCCAAAGGGTAGCCCTCCAGATATTGCCAAACTACAACTCTCAGCATGCCTGGACTGCCCAGGCATGCTGGGAGTTGTAGTTCTGTAACATCTGTCCCTTCAGATTTAGCAATTTTCATGAAATTTTTGAAAATTGCTGCTCTACTTTGAGGCCCTCTAATTTTTTCAAAAAGGAAAAATATGTCCATTTTATGATGCCAACATAAAGTAGACATATCAAATTTATTGTGAATATCCATTTTCCTTACAAGTAGAGAGCTTCAAAGTTAGAAAAATGCAACATTTTAAAAATTTTCATGAAATTTGGGGATTTTTCACCAAAAAAGGATGCAAGTAACGCTGAAAAGTTATCACCAAAATAAAGTAGAATATGTCACGAAAAAACAATCTCAGAATCAGAATATTTGGTAAAAGCGTTTTTGCGTTATTAATTCGTAGAATGACGGTGGTCAAAATTGCGAAAAAGGGCTCAGTCCTTAAGGTGAAAAAGGGCTGCGTCCTTAAGGGGTTAACTGACTGGACGGCAAGAGATTCTGGTAAGACTGTTCCAGGGATTATGGGGGCCATGTTTTGAGACTATGAGACTGTACCTAAGAATGATGGGACTGTTCATAAAAATGCTGAGTCGGAGGGTGGTGTTTCCCTAGTTGACTGTGTGAACAGTGTTCAAGGTGGTACCAATTTATGTCCAGTTGCAAAATCATGTGAGGGTGGGGAACCCCTCATGAAGACTGATGAGACTGTTCACACTGTGCAGATTGGATTAAAACAATTTGGTGAACAGAAAATGTTGAATGCAGGACTGGGAGAAAATTTAACAAAACACACTTTGCCTGAGTTAGGTCCTAGTGCTATGAACTGTCCTGTAAATTTTGAACATGTGCAATCTGATAATGTTTTTGTTGAAAAACGAATGTTGTGTTCAGATATAAAGAGTACTGCTGCCACCTCTGACAGGACAAAAGAAAACCTGTGTGAGCTGGCAATAGAAGGTAAAAAGATGATGGTTTTGTTGGTTGTCTAATAAGTCTGGTAGCCCAGAGTCCAGCAGCAGAAAGCCAGACCCCGCAATAATGTCTATGCAGGCTGGTATTTGGGGTTATAAAACGGTTAATGTCTGTATTTCTACCCCCTATGGTACCGTGAGTCACAAGATTGCAATAGAGCCCTCCTTGGAGTATGATGTAGTACTGGGGATGGATTTTCAATTTTTTCAGCAATTATGGGAAGACTGTCAGGTGACTAGAGCAGGTACACCTGATAGGCTCACAACACTTGACTTGCACCACACACTAGTGGAGAGTTACTCAGCAGAGGCTGAGGATAGGGAGTGTCAGTCACTAGATATATGTCAGATGGGGGTCTGCCAGACTGCTGGGGGAGCTGAAGACCAGACCGTGGGTCAAGTCCAAGAGGATCCAGAGACTCAAGTGACAAGTGTGCCTCTGACTGAAACAGAATCTTCAGTAAAACCAGAAGTGGATCAGGTACAGGAACATGGGTTCCATCCACCAGCTGAAGATGAGCCCAAGGTGGGGCTAGAGTTGCACTGTCACCTGGAAGAAGTGAATGAGACTGAGAAAGAGGAAGCTATTCTGAACCTTGTGAATAAAGATGAGCCAAAAGGGGGGTTGAAATTGCGTGGTCATCTGGAAGAGGTGACCGGAAAAGAAGCTACAGAGATGTCTGTGGATAATACAGAAGTACTGAAGAGAGTATATGTGGAGCTGTGGGCTGCGCTTACTGTCACAGAGTCCTGAGTGAAGGAGATGTGACGTCTGGACCAGAGATGGATCGTGACCAGGAAGGTCGAACCACTGGACCAGATGTTGTTGCAGACCCAGGAGCTCTAGACCTTTCTGCTGGGCAGCGAAGAGACAGTGTTGAAGTGAAAGAGTAGTCTGCCAGTGAGCACAGAGACAGTCCAGAGACACTGTCCGGGAACTACCCTGAAGCCCAAGTGGCCAAGACCCTTGAAAAGGGGGAGACTACTCCTAAAGGTGAAGAGTCTGAACGAGTTGGCTTGAAGGAAGAGACAGGCCAAGGACCGGTGACTGTCAGAGGACAAGAGAATGTCTCAAGGTCAAGCAGCGAGAGTAAGGAGACTGCTGTAAGTAAGAGATCTTGGAAAAAACTAGCTGGTCTTGGTAAAAAAAGGGAGCAGATCCAGAACCTTGAAGAAACCTTACAGATGGTCTCTGCTAAATTGTCACAAAAGGAAGAAGAGGTTCATCACCTGACAGAGGAGAAAGAAAAAATGCTTGCAGACTTGAATAAAGAGCAGGAAGCTACAGTTGCAGAAAGATATGGAGCGCCACAAAAGTGAATGGGAGGCTTTGCAGGATGAACTGTCCCGCTCCCAGGGTCTTGTGACCAGCGAGGAGAGATAATTGGAGAGTCTGGCCAAGCAGATCTCATTCAAGGAAGAAGTGAATGTCCTGTGTGGGGCATATCTGGCTCTACAAAGTTATCACAAGGCTAGGTTGGTCACAATGGAATAGCTGAAGAAGGAGAAGGGGGTAATGGCTTATAAGGTGCAGAGCCTGGAGGCGCAGAACGAAACGCACATTAAGTCTCACGCAGCTGCCATGGATTCACTGGGTACTCAGCTCTCTGAACAAGAGGCTCAGCTAAAAGTCTATGAGCACAAAGTGTCCAAGATGGTGCAGCTGAATAAAGACAATGAGCAGATGAGAGGACAACTGCTGTCCCTGGAGGATACTGTGAAAAACTTGAAAGAATTGCTGGAAAGTGAGAAGTTGAACTCTGCTAAGCTCAAGAGTGAGCAGCAGAAATGTTTAAAGCTGGAAAGGGACATGAAGGTCCTAAAAGAAAGCAAAGACCAAGCTGTAGTAGAACTGGCTAAAGAGAGGTTAAAAGGGTCTCAGATGGAAACTGATGCCAAAGCCACAGCCGTCTGTGTAAAAGAAAAACTGCTTGTGGGACAAAAGCTACTGCAGACAGGGATGATTTCTCTAAAAGTGGTGGAGTCTGAACAATGGACACAAGAAACAGTAGAGTCTGAAGACCATGGGAAGAAGCCATATGAGAGGTCCTCTGAAGCTGAGACTGAGGTGAAACCGTATGGGAAGTCCTCTGAAGCTGAGACTGAGGTGATACCATATGGAAAGTCCTCTGAAGCTGCAGAGATATTGACATTGGATGGTGAAAATGCTGAGGAAGATAAGTTCTGAGGCTGAAGTTAAACCAGAGATGACTGCAGAAGCTGCAAGTGGAGTCAGTGACACATCTGAAGGTGCAGGTGAAAAAAGGCATAAAGGAGCCAAGAGTTCTCAGCCTGCAGATGAGCCTGTGAAATTCGGCGTCCCTTAAGAAAGGGCTAATAAGAAAACAGAGTCCTTAAAAAGAGGTCACTGTGATAGAAGACTGGGTCTTGGTAGAATCCCTGAGAGGCGCTGGATTAGTTCCAGAAAACACCGGAAGAAAGTCAGAAGAAGTAGAATTTGGAGAAAAGTCCTTCTCAAGGAGAAGATGGTCAGGTGCATTAAAGGGAAGCCTCCAGAAATTGTGGAGGATGTCCTAGAAGTCCTGCAAATGGGTGATACAGGCTCGGTTGGTCACCAGCAAGGTTCAGGCGATGGTCATACCTTTGAGAGAAGACAAAGGCCTGGAGCATCTGCCTTGTCCACACCTAGTGTCCAGAGCACTGCACAGACCAAGATGAAGAACCTGGTGTTGGAAAGGTGTGACATGAATGGAGCTTTTTACAAGGAATTTGTCAAAGGTGACCAAAAGTCTTGTGCTCAGTGGCTGTTTAAAGTGCAAATGAAAGAAGGGTGCACCATTAAAGTGGTGCAGATAAAATCTGCTGATGAAGGAAGCCAAGTGCCTCAAAACCTGTTGGTCAGCGTTGTTCAAGGAAAAGGAAACGCAGTTGGACTCTGCCTTTTGAATAAAAGTGCTCCTTCTCGGTGGTCTGAGCAGAGGGGGGGGGATATGTGGCAGTGTGGCAAGGAAAGGGTGTATTTCCCTTGCAAACCATGGAGAATCCACCTGCGGATTGATTAATGAGGTATCAGGAAGGGGAAGTGTGTTTAAAAGGAAAGGAAACAGAATAGTTGGGGCTCTCCCTGGGAAACAGCATGTCGCTGTAGGGGGAGACACTCGGGCCCTGTTGAGGAAGCACACAGCTGGAATCTGTGAGTGGCCCCAAGTGACAGTGTGAACTGTGAGTAAAACAAGTTGCAGGGGAACATGTGTTATGCTGGCTGAGGATGCTACCATTTAGTAGTCAGGGCATGCTTACATGTGTACTCAGTGACCAGATGGTCTAGGACTTTGGTTTGTTCCTGTGTTAAGTTTTGTTTTACCTGCAACCTGTGTAAATAAAGCTTGCGAGGTGCCAGACTTGTATGCAGAACGGTTGTCTGGTGTGTCATTGCAAGGAAACATGTCCCGTGGCAAGTGACCTGGACGATCCCAGAGCTAATCCCCGAGATGGAATGTCACAACATGCACAAGTAAAACATGTTGGAAGTAGGATTGCAGAAGCATGAAGGTCTAATATCTTGGCTCCACTTGCCTCATGACCTGCCAATGACAGCTGTACACACATATGGAATGCCTGGTATTAAGGATTGGGAATGCAGCAATTATTTTTGGTAACTATATGACTATTATATAAAAATATACAGTACACTTTGCTGCTTGGAACAGGCAACATGTGTGGGCCCAGTGTGCTACCAACTGGTTTGGCTTAGAATGGTACCAAGGGTAAGGCAAAGGCATAACCCACTGCGGACGGAAGGTTGAGGCAGGAGGCACAGATTCAGGTCAGCAATCTTGGTCAGGAACAAGAGTCTAAATGGCTGATGTTAGATTAACTTTTTGATTTTGGCAGAACCAGATGACCATCTATTCTAAATGGTGGCAATCTGACTTTATCCTGATGACATAGAAGAGCGGGATCAGGCATGTCCAATCCTTATATTCTGAGGAGAGGAAAGCCTCTGCCAGAGGAATGGATTACTTTCCCCTCCTCTTTCAGGAGACATGCATGTGTGGTGTCCCAGTACAGGATCTGGTCCTGTCCCTTGTCTAAGCTAGAGTCCCTTGATGTCTATAGGGCTCTCCTGTAGGGCTTACCCTTAGTCGTATTGAAGAAACCGCACCCTGGCCTCACAACATTCAAGGGTTAAAGGGGTACTCCATCCCTAGACATCTTATCCTCTATCCAAAGGATAGGGGATAAGATGTCTGATCGCCGGGGTCCCGCTGCTGGGGACCCCGGGGATCGCTGCTGCAGCACCCCGCTATCATTACTGGGCAGAGCGAGATCGCTCTGCGCGTAATGACGGGCAATACAGGGGCCGGAGCATCGTTACATCACGGCTCCGCCCCTCGTGACGTCACGGCCCGCCATCGTCAATACAAGTCTATGGGAGGGGTGTGGCGGTCGTCACGCCCCCTGCCATAGACTTGCATTAAGGGGACGGGGCGTGATGTCATGAGGGGCGGAGCCATGACGTCACACTGCTCCGGCCCCTGTATCGCCCGTCATTACGCACAGAGCGAACTCGCTCTGTGCAGTAATGATGGCGGGGTGCCGCAGCAGCGATCCCCGGGGTCCCCAGCAGCGGGACCGCGGCGATCTAACATCTTATCCTCTATCCTTTGGATAGGGGATAAGATGCCAGGGGCGGAGTACCCCTTTAATACCAGCAGACCCTACACTACACTGCAACAACCCAGTCACCGTTACACTCTCACGGCACCACACATGCTTAGATTGTCTGAGCATACATGTGTAAGGGAGGGGTGTGGAGATTTAATTGTTGTCTGCCATTTATATAATGTATTTGACCAGTCTTAGGCTAAGTTTCTACTTGTTTTTTTTGTCCTGCATTTTTTTGGGTTGAAGAAAAACACATGAAAAAATGCCAGTGCAATTTCCTGCATCTAGCGTTTTTTCAGCAGTTTTTTCATTTGTGTGGAAATTGCACCTTGGCACATTTGCAGTAGGGATGGACCAATATGTATTTAACCAAATTAAATTTTTTTTATAACTAAATTTTAATTAATTTTTAATAAAGTGTGTGTGTGTTTCACTTTTTTTTTCTCTATTTTTTTAAAACATTTTTTAGGTAGTACTACTACTCCCAGCATGGAACAGACTGTTCCATAATGGGAGTAGTAGTACCTTTGCTAATAGACATATCGCCCTGGGTGCAGTTCTGACACCCGATGTGATCGTCCATAATATAGCAGAGATGGGGAGCGTCTCTATACAGCACTCGCATCTCTGCACTATACTCCAGCCAGCGATGTGAATTGAACATCACTCATTCATATTTTCCGCCCATAGTGGGGATTGGTCAGATGGTTGCAGCTCTCTGAGGGAAATATGAATGAGTAAGTGGCCGGCCGGAGTATAGTGAAGAGATGAGGAGTGCAGGAGAAAGCTGCTCCACATCTCTGCAATAGACAGGACGATCGCAGGTACTACTACTCCCTACTACTACTCGCAGGTACTACTACTCCCAACATGGAGCACACTCTGCTCCATGCTGGGAGCTGTATTACCTGCATTAATAGACAGATCGCAGCAAGTGTAATTTCTGACACCCGCTGCGATCTGTCTATTAATGCAGGTACTACATCTCCCAGCATTGAGCAGAGTGTGCTCCATGTTGGGAGTAGTAGTACCTGCAGTTAAGGAAAGATCACAGCGGGTATCACTACTGACACCCGCTGTGATCCTCCTGTATAATGTATAGATGCGGCCCCTCTTCTATGGTCCCCTGCACTGCCGTATATATAAACATATTCCTATTTCCATCTGGCCAATCACAGCTCTCAGCGGAAAATATGAATAGGCATATATATATATATATATATATATATATATATATATATATATATGTATATATATATATATATATATATATATATATATAATATATTACACACTGCAGTGCAGGGGACCATAGAAGAGCGGCCACTGCATCTATACATTATACAGGAGGATCACAATGGGCAATCTGTCTATTAGTACAGGTACTACTACTTCCATCATGGAACAGTGTGTTCCATGCTGGGAGTAGTAGTACCTTAAAGAAAATGGAAAAAATAAAGAGAAAATGTGAAAAACACACACTACATTTTTATTATTGTCGGCTACATTTTTAGGTCCCCACTGCCCACATAAATTGATCCCTGTTTTAAAAATGTATAAAAATGTTGTTATAAAAAAGATTAATTTCCTTAGATACAATTTTTCCCTTCACTATTGTATCTTTTTTATTTATATTTTTTATTGGTACCCTACGACGTTTTATTAAAAAAGGTATCTCCATCACTTTTTTTGGATTCTGAAAAAGAATAAAAACTGCCTGCAAAAACGCCAAAGTTAAAACCCACATATCGTTTTTCTTGGCGTTTTTTCAATCCCATAGACTTCTATGGGAGAAAAATGCCACGATTTTGACAAAAAAATCGCCAGTGGCTCAACATGCTGCGATTTCGGAAACCCGCCAAGGAGCTGAAAACGCCAAAAAAGAGTGAAAAAATGCCATAAGGAAAAAAAAAATGAAAAACGCCTAGTGGAATAAGAATTTTGCGATTTCTCATTTATTTACAGCTAACATTTGGCCAAAATAACGCCGTGTGGCAGAATTGCCGCTTAAAAAAATAAATAAATAAAAACAAGTAGAAACTTAGCCTTATTCTCAACTCCAAAGATGGTGAAAGAAAAGCATTTCTGATGATAGTAAACACTATGGGAGAGATTTATCAAAAACTGTCCAGAGGAACAGTTGCTGAGTTGACCAATCAGATCACTTCTTTCACTTTGCAGAGGCCTTTTCAAACATGAAACAAGCTATCTGATGGGTTACTATGGGCAACTCAGCAACTTTTCCTCTGGACAGGTTTTGATAAATCTCCCCCTATGACTGTAGAGGATGCTAATAAGGGCAGAGAAAAACTTAGAAACATGAACAAGAAATGTTCTGACCATTGGATCAGATTTACTTTGGTCATAACTGATTCAAATTGGAACCATTGTTATTTATTGTAATATTGTCTGGATAGTGAAAATGTACCTAAGCCTTTATATGACTTCTGAAAAGCCACAGTAACACATCAGAAGTGATTGGCTGCGGAAATCCCTATCAGTCGTTAGAATAGATAGACAATAGGGCACGGCGAAGCGTTTCTTCCATTCATTTCTTCTCAGAAAGCTTCTGGAGCATGGACAGCAGTCTCTATGTATCATGGCGTCTGTGTGAACTCTGTATTATAGCCGAGTTCTTCTTCCCTTTTGCTTTTTTTAACCTGGACCCCCCCAATCACAACTTCTGGTACATTTTACTGAGAATTGTTAGATCTAAGGCTAGCTTTATCTATTTCTAGATACAACAGTTTATTCTATTTGACAGGTAAGTACTGCTTCATAACTTAGTAAGTATGTTTCGGGCATTATTCAGTGTCAGAACTCTCTAGGACAGTATTATTACATCTGTCCCATTTTAAGTTGTCCGCCATGTTGACTGCTTGGTAAGTTGTTTTTCTGGGATATCTGAGGTGGGTTGTAAACTCTTGGACAAGTTAACTTTATCTTTACACCTACATGTGAATAAAGGAATTACATTGGTCTAATAGATAAAACAAACAAAACAAAAAACAAAAAAAAACATATGTAATTCTTCATTTGTTCCATTAAGTTTCTTCAGATATGATGTTATCCTGTTTTTTCACACACACTTAACCCGTTATGTAAAGACACAAATAATGTTGTCTTTTGTATGGATTGGAAGGTTTGATAAAGTTTAGGAATTAATGTATAGAGAGAAAAAGAATCAAGTCCATTCTGACAGCCATCCTTGAGAAAATAGTTTGCATTGGAGGCAACATAATGAACACTTTCCTTCTATAGTAAGGAACAATGGTGCTGACGGTGTCTTTATAGATGAGAACTGGTATTTGTGGTCTTTCAATAGAATATACCATGATTATGATTATAGAACAACTAGAAAATATTTGTGCTTATATGATTTCCAGTCCTGGTTGATGTCAAATCAGCTTTTAACCAATCTAAGACAACTTGTATAGCAAGAAAAAAATTATTTGCACTGGCGCTGCTCTCTAGCGATCACTTTCAGACATTCATCTGGTATTCATGTATTAAGCAAATTTTATTGACACATTAAAACAATAAAAAGCAATGGACAGTGTGCAAGACGCGTTTCGGGAGTAAATTCTCCCTTTTTCAATTGCAAGAAGAGGCTGTCTGACAGTAGACTAATGTCTGAAAGTGATTGCTAGAGAGCAGCGCCAGTGCAAATAATTTTTTCCTGCTATACAAGTTGTCTTCACGCTATACCGGACCCTCCCCCCCCCCGCCCCCCCTGTGAGGAGACCGTTCCATAAATTTGCAGGCTGCAGCTCGAGATCCAACATCTGTACCCCAAACGGAGGGATTGTATGCATGAACCCAAGGTTCGCCTCAGGTGAGCGCAACACCTATACAAGGGAACTTTGGGACCCTACCACACAGAATAGCGGAAGGCACTGTCTCTCCCCCCCCCCCTTTTTTTTTTTTCTTTTTCCCTTACTTATTTTTCCAGTCTAAGGTAGAACCAATATAAATTATTGTGTATGATCACAATAGCTAGACCTGTAAGGAGATAAGATTCCATGGTCAGTGAGACAGGAAATTATTTCATCTGAATAAAAAAAACATGAATAAAGGTAGTGGGGGACATGTCATAGATGAATGACTGCACTCATGTTACAAAGCATGTTGTATATATTAGAGATGTATACATAACCAGATGTTGAAAACAACCCAAGTAATCCATACATACAAAGAAACCAAAACAAATAAACTCAAAAATAAAGTTGTGTAATAAAGGGAAATGACACAGGGAAAATATATTAAACGCATGAAGAAAGGGAGGTGCAAAAGGGCATGGAAAGCCAAGACAACAGCTGAAATCTATCAGTAATTAAAAAGCAATCCAGACCCTTATCAGTAGTAATGTCGCGAACATAAAATTTTCAGTTCGAACGGCAAGCGCGAAATTTCGCAAATGTTCGCAAACCGGGCGAACCGCCATTGACTTCAATGGGCAGGCGAATTTCAAAACCCACAGGGACTCTTTCAGCCACAATAGTGATTTAAAAGTTGTTTCAAGGGGACTAATACCTGGACTGTGGCGTGCTGGAGGGGGATCCATGGCAAAATTCCCATGGAAAATTACATAGTTGATGCAGGGTCTGGTTTTAATCCATAAAGGGCATAAATCACCTATTATTCCTAAATTCTTTGGAATAACGTGCTTTAGCCCCCTTTAGGCAGCACATAGAGCCCCTCCTTTAGGCATCACATAGTTAGATCCCCCCTTTAGGCAGCACATAGAGTCCCCCATATTAGGCAGCACATATTTAGAGCCCCCTTTAGGCAGCACATAGGTAGAGCCTCCCTTTAGGCAGCACATAGTTAGATCCCCCCTTTAGGCAGCACAAAGTTAGATCCCCCTTTAGGCATCACATAGTTAGATCCCCCCTTTAGGCAGCACATAGAGTCCCCCATATTAGGCAGCACATATTTAGAGCCCCCTTTAGGCAGCACATAGGTAGAGCCTCCCTTTAGGCAGCACATAGTTAGATCCCCCCTTTAGGCAGCACAAAGTTAGATCCCCCTTTAGGCATCACATAGTTAGATCCTCCCTTTAGGCAGCACATAGATTCCCCCATGTTAGGCAGCACATAGTTAGAGCCCCCCTTTAGGCAGCACATAGTTAGAGCCTCCCTTTAGGCAGCACATAGAGCCCCCTTTAGGCAGCCCATATTTAGATCCCCCCCCTTTAGGCAGCACATAGATTCCCCCATATTAGGCAACACATAGTTAGAGCCCCCCTTTAGGCAGCACTGGTTTTATTTCACAGCCAAAAAAGGTATTTTTTTTATTTTATTTGAACTGTCACACCAAATGTAATTTACACTAGTGTGACAATGAGCAAAAAAGGTTGCCTGCGGAGTTCCCCTTTTAAGCAGAGGTCCCCAACCAGGGTGCCTCCAGCAGTTGCAAGACACACGGACTGAACTTATAGCCCTTTTAATACTGTAGTTAATTGCTTGAAGGAACTTTACATTTTACACTGGAGTACCCCTTTTAACCAGCGGTCCCCTCCCAACCAGGGTGCCTCCAGCTGTTGCAAGACACACGGACTAAACTTATAGCCCTTTTAATACTGTAGTTAGTTGCTTGAAGGAACTTACATTTTACACTGGAGTACCCCTTTTAACCAGCGGTTCCCTCCCAACCAGGGTGCCTCCAGCTGTTGCAAGACACACAGACTGATATTTGAGCCCTAAAAAGGGCTTTTTTGGGTGCTGTCTTTAAAGCAGATGTTACACTAGTGCTTTAGGAGTAAAGTGGACCCTGAATACACCACCTAGCAGCAACCTAGCTATCGCTTTCCCTATTATAGCAGGAGCATCTTCTCTAACCCTCCACTTTCTAAGCCTGCAGCATGCTGAATGAAAGTAAAATGGCATCCATGCAGGAGGCAGGAGGGTCTGGAAGGGAGGGACTGCTGCTGATTGGCTGTAATGTGTCTGCTGACTTTGACTCACAGGGTCAAAGTTTACCGCAATGTTAAAGTATAGGGGGTGAATCGAACTTCACATATGTTCGCCCGGCGATGCGAACATGCTAAGTTCGCCGGGAACTGTTCGCGACATCTCTACTTATCAGTGCAAATTGGTTTCTTCCCAACTGATGGCTACAAAAAGGTCTCATTGTCAAGGTATCACACAAGACACATCTCATTAAAGGGGTACTCCGGTGGAAAACTTAATTTTTTTTTTTTTTTTTAAATGAACTGGTGCAAGAAAGTTAAACAGATTTGTAAATTACTTCTATTACAAAATCTTAATCCTTTCAGTAATTTTTAGCAGCTGTTTGCTATGGAGGAAAATCTTAATTTTTCGAATTTATTTTTTGTCTTGTCCACAGTGCTCTCTGCTGACACCTCTGTCCGTATCAGGAACTGTCCAGAGCAGGAGAAAATCCCCATAGCAAACATATGCTGCTCTGGACAGTTCCCGACACAGACAGAGGTGTCAGCAGAGAGCCCTGTGGACAACACAAAAAAGAAATTCAAAAAGTAAAGAATTTCATATGTAGCATACAGCTGCTAAAAAGTCCTAAAAGGATTAAGATTTTTTAATACAAGTAATTTAAAAATCTGTATAACTTTCTGGCACCATTTCATTTAAAAAAAAAAAGTTTTCCACCAGAGTACCCCTTTAACCCCTTAACCACGCAGGATGTAAATGTACGTCCTGGTGCGGCGGTACTTAACACACCAGGACGTACATTTACTTCCTGAGCATAACCGCGGGCATCGGAGCGATGCCCGTGTCATGCGTGGCTGATCCCGGCTGCTGATTGCAGCCAGGGACCCGCCGGCAATGGTCGATGCCCGTGATCTCGTGGGTGTCCGCCATTAACCCCTCAGATGCTGGGATCAATACAGATCCCGGCATCTGCGGCAGTACGCGATTTCAATGAATGATCGGATCGCCCGCAGCGCTGCTGTGGGGATCTGATCATTCAGAACGCCACACGGAGGTCCCCGTGCCTGCCTCTGTCCGGCTCCCGGCGTCTTCTGCTCTGGTCTGAGATCAGGGAGACCAGAACAGAAGATAGCCGATAACGCTGATCTGTTCTATGTCCTATACATAGAACAGATCAGTTTTAGCACTCATGGTATTGCTAAGAATAGTCCTCTATGGGGACTATTCAAGTGTAAAAAAAAAAAAATGTAAAAAAATGAAAAGTAAAAAAGAAAGTGAAAAATCCCCTCCCCCAATAAAAAAGTAAAATGTCAGTTTTTTCCTATTTTACCCCCAAAAAGCATAAAAAACGTAATAGACATATTTGGTAACGCCACGTGCGTAAATGTCCGAACTATTAAAATAAAGAGTTAATAATCCCGTACGGTGAACAGCGTGAACGTAAAAAAAAAAAATAAAAAAAAATTGCTACTTTTTTAATACATTTTATTAAAAAACATTTTTTTTTAAATGTATTAAAAGTTTTTATATGCAAATGGGGTATAAAAAAAGTACAGATCATGGCACAAAAAATGAGCACTCATACCGCTGCTTATACGGAACAATAAAAAAGTTATAGGTCATCAAAATAAAGGGATTATAAACGTACTAATTTGGTTAAAAAGTTTGTGATTTTTTTTAAGCACAACAATAATATAAAAGTATGTAATAATGGGTATCATTTTAATTGTATTGACCCTCAGAATAAAGAACACACGTCATTTTACCGTAAATTGTACGGCGTGAAAACGAAACCTTCCAAAATTAGCAAAATTGCGTTTTTCTTTTTAATTTCCCCACAAAAAGTGTTTTTTTGGTTGCGCCATACATTTCATGGTATAATGAGTGATGTCATTACAAAGGACAACTGGTCATGCAAAAAACAAGCCCTCATACTAGTCTGGCGCTGAAAATATAAGAGTTATGATTTTTAGAAGGCGAGGAGGAAAAAATGAAAACGTAAAAATTAAATTGTCTGAGTCCTTAAGGCCAAAATGGGCTGAGTCCTTAAGGGGTTAAGCACAAAAAAAATTACAGAATGGGCACCACAATCATAGGCGGGTGCAGTCAGTGGTTAAGCAAAGACTATACTGAAAAAAAGAAGTAACCACTATAGAAGACGCACCCCAAAAATCATACGGAAAATATACACATCTTTATTAATACTGATACATAAGGTAGCAACACCAAAATTTAAAACCACTTAAAAACACATACATAAATCAGGTGGAGGGCTGTAGCCCTACAACAACACCTAAGGCCCCCTGCCAGACCAACAATGGTCCCTGGTGGGTGTGCCAACACACAGGGAGGTGAAAACCTGTATCCGTACGGGCAGTACAAAGATTAACAATATATCAGAAAATGAACTGAAAATACACAAGAGCCCAATAGTACGAAACAAGGGAAAAAGAAAAATACCACTGATCACAAATATAAATATGTGATCCAGGGATACCTCACCAGGACAGGGGACCACAGCAGCTCCACGCGTTCCGCCGCTATCTGCGGCTTCCTCAGGAGTGATCAGTGTTGCTCACTATAGCCATATATATATGCATGCTCTAATGGCCAAACCTATCAGGTGTTGTCATGATAAGGATCATCAGTGTATACAGGTGTCAGAGTGTGGCAAAGGGAAATACAAAATGGCTCCTAAGTCTTATCTACACTAGCGTCCCACGATGCTGAGATCTGTTCAGACGCTAGGAGCTCCGCCCCCTCCGTGTGTCATGTGCCTGGATCACGTGATGTAATGCCCCCGTGACCGCACCTCTCCTCTTGCGGTATCTCTACATGGCCGTGCATCTAAGTGTAACCGGAAGTGGGGCAGTATAGTCCAATTGCATCGCCGGAAATGGGGCAAGGACAGTGGGCCGAATGTGGAGGCCGGATGTGTAGCAAGACAGACTAGCAGTATGGACCGGAAGTGGGGCAATAATAAGACAATGCATGGAGAATGAACCGGAAGTGGGGCAATAATAAGAAATTGCATAGGGAATACCATAACCGGAAGAGGGGCAGAGGAGTTAAGCCGGACATGTGGCAAGTATAGCTAGTAAAACAGGACGGATGTGGGGCGAAATTGATTAACAATGTAAGACGAGCATGGGACAATAATAGTATGATAAATGGCATGGGCCAGGGGGCCGTAAAATACAGAATACACGACTAGTATAATAATATCTAATGTAGGGAGTGTAAAAAATGGGGGCACATTACTATGAAAGTATACTATGAAAATAAACGTATCTAGTGATTATCAGTGGACCCACTGTAGGTCCAATGTACAGTGATAGTGAGCAAGAGTTTTACATATATAGTATAAGGTGCCTACCTATAAAAAGTGAACAAGATTTTTACATATATATTATAATACAATAATATAAAGTGCATACCTATAAAAAGTGAGCATACATATATATATATATATATATATATATATATATATAATAGGTGGGATCATTACATACCTTACCTAAAAAGTGTTAAAAAAAAAAAAAAACATATACCGTATATACTCGAGTATAGGCCGAGTTTTTCAGCACGATTTTTCGTGCTGAAAACACCCCCCTCGGCTTATACTCGAGTGAACTCCCCCACCCGCAGTGGTCTTCAACCTGCGGACCTCCAGAGGTTTCAAAACTACAACTCCCAGCAAGCCCGGGCAGCCATCGGCTGTCCGGGCTTGTTGGGAGTTGTAGTTTTGAAACCTCCGGAGGTCCGCAGGTTGAAGACCACTGCGGCCTTCAACATCATCCAGCCCCCTCTCACCCCCTTTAGTTCTGAGTACTCACCTCCGCTCTGCGCTGGTCCGGTCCTGCTGGACTGTCCGGAGAGGAGGTGGTCCGGTGGGATACTGGTTCCGGGCTGCTATCTTCACCGGGGAGGCCTCTTCTAAGCGCTTCGGGCCCGGCCTCAGAATAGTCACGTTGCCGTGACAACGACGCAGAGGTGCGTTCATTGCCAACGTACTTCTGCGTCATTGTCAAGGCAACGCCTCTATTCCGGGCCGGAAGCGCGGAGAAGAGGAGCCCCCGGTGAAGATAGCAGCCCGGACCACCTCCTCACTGGACAGCCCTGCAGGACCGGACCAGCGCCGAGCGGAGGTGAGTACTCAGAACTAAAGGGGGTGAGAGGGGGGCTGGATGATGTTGAAGGCCGCAGTGGTCTTCAACCTGCGGACCTCCGGAGGTTTCAAAACTACAACTCCCAGCAAGCCCGGACAGCCGATGGCTGCCCGGGCTTGCTGGGAGTTGTAGTTTTGAAACCTCTGGAGGTCCGCAGGTTGAAGACCACTGAGGGCGAATGATGAGAAGAGGATGATGAAGGGGGGGTGTGGGGATGATGAAGGGGGGGGGTGTGGGATGATAAGGGGATGATGAAGGGGGGATGTGCGGGATGATAAGGGGATGATGAAGGGGGGATGTGTGGGATGATAAGTGGATGATGAAGGGGGGATGTGTGGGATGATAAGGGGATGATGAAGGGGGGGTGTGCGGGATGATAAGGGGATGATGAAGGGGGGATGTGTGGGATGATAAGGGGATGATGAAGGGGGGGATGTGTGGGATGATGACAAGGGGATGATGAAGGGGGGATGTGCGGGATGATAAGGGGATGATGAAGGGGGGATGTGTGGGATGATGACAAGGGGATGATGAAGGGGGGATGTGCAGGATGATAAGGGGATGATGAAGGGGGGATGTGTGGGATGATGACAAGGGGATGATGATGAGGATGTTAATGACGGGTCTGGATGATGACAGGGGGGGATGAGGTATTTCCCACCCTAGGCTTATACTCGAGTCAATAACTTTTCCTGGGATTTTGGGTTGAAATTAGGGGTCTCGGCTTATACTCGGGTCGGCTTATACTCGAGTATATACGGTATAACAAAAATATATAAAAAAGTGTGCACCCTTTGGGGGCGTCGACCTCGACGCCCCCTAACAATGTTAACGTATCTTACATACAACTACTTATATATAGAGATTTGTAAGTCAAAAAGAAAATATCACACAATATGTTGACTGCTGTATGTTGATGATATTGAGAGTCCAATAACAACGTATAAATCTTCCAGTCATAATCCACTGGCAAGGGAGAGAAAAAAAAATAAAAAATTAATTAACTAATTAAATTAACAAAAAAAACAAAAAAGAAACAAAATTGGTGATTAAACACGTGCAAAAACCACAAGCAAAAAATATATAAAGTAAGTGAAAAAGTGAAAAAAAAATTTTTATTAAATTAACAAAAAAAAAAAAAAAAAAGAGAAGAAACAATATGGGTGATTAAGCACGTGCAAAAACCACAAGCAAAAAATATATAAAGTAAGTGTAAAAGTGAAAAAAAAAAGCGATACGGACGCAGGACCAGACGGGGCAGACGCCACCCCAAACACAGGCAAGAGTTCCACCAAGCGCAAAGCCAACTATCATTAACCTCAGGTTCGCAGTTACCGGTCGAGGAGGAGATATTAGAAGATCAGCCACAAACACAGACATTCCAGATTATCAACCTGTCTTCATATAGTCTCAACCAGGATGAGAGGTCGGTATTGGAGAGAGGACTGTCCTTTTCGCCTACTGCTCAAGCTGATCGGTTCACCCTCACTAAGGATTTATTTTTATTTTGCAGGAAGCTGGCCTGGAAGGTCATGTTCTCACAACCTGGGAATGTTGCCACAGTACCGGATTTGGATCAACAAGTTTTACAAGATTTATTGGACCTACTAACTGAAGGTGAAGCCACTAGTGACAGTCAGACATGTTTCCCGGTCAGGTTACCATCAAAATATGTGCCCCCCTTTGCTAATTTTCCGTCCATTCAGGTGTTCTTTAATGTGTCTTATGGCCCACCGATTTGTATATTGCAGAGGCGAGACGACAGCTCAGTAACAACGGATACTATATGGAGCTACCATCAGACCCAACAGAGGTGTTTAAGATTAAATTTGACCGACTCTTGGGATCTGCCAGAACATTTGGAATCATTACGGAGAATGAGCATCGCTTCCTGACTGTGTCCAAACCGGTAATTTCTACTTTTTATATGTTACCTAAGGTGCATAAAGATCCAGTGAGTCCACCGGGCAGGCCGATTGTGGCGGGAATAGGCAGCCTTACGGAACAGGCCTGCACTTATGTGGACTTCTTTTTGCAGCCATTGGTATTGGAGCAACCCTCGTACCTGAGGGACTCGATGCATCTCATGGAACAGTTACAGGAGGTGAGATTGCCGGAGGATTTTCTGCTTGTCACATGTGACATCGAGTCATTATATTCGAATATCAAGCATGAAGATGGGATCCGGGCAGTTGCGGAGAGTTTGGACTCCAAGACCAACAGGGATCGCATGCATGATTCTTTTCTTATTGATCTTCTACAATTCATATTGTGTCACAATTATTTTTTATTTGCAGGTAAATTTTATCGACAGGTATCAGGAACAGCCATGGGTGGACGGTGTGCCCCCTCCTACGCCAACCTTTTTTTGGGTTGGTGGGAGGGGGCACACGTTTACCCAATGGATACGTTCAAGTCCTATGTACACAGATGGTTTCGTTTCATTGACGACATTTTATTTATTTGGACAGGTACGGAGACGCAATGTGTGGATTTCATCAACCATTCAAACTGTAATAATCTACGGATAAAATTGACGTGGCAGATATCTAAGACTACAGTTGATTTTCTGGATTTGAGACTGATGAAGACGGGTTGTAATATCACTACTACCCTATATCGAAAGGCGACTGCGACCAACAGCTTATTACATTATGAGAGCTTTCATCCTGGACATACAAGAAGAGGTATTCTGGTGGGGCAATTCCTATGTACTAAGAGAAATTGATCGGACCCTGTGGAGTTCAAAAGACATGCGAGGAAACTGACAGCTCGCTTACAGGCAAGAGGGTATCCAAAGAGAGTGATTGCCAAAGCCTTTCAAAAGGCGAGTAATACTAACCGGGACATCCTCTTGTGCCCACAGGAAAGGCGGATTGACACGGAATTACGATTTGTTACTCCCTATAACAATCAGTGGAGACGGATTGGGGAAACACTCAAAAGACTTTGGGGAATCTTAAAATCGGATCCTAAAGTGGGCACCTTGGTCACCCCCATGCCTCTCTTGACAGCGCGATGAGCACGTAATCTGAAGGAAGTACTGACAAGGAGTCACTTCACTATTGGCAATACGGAGAGAGGAAGGAGGTATGTTGGGTCCTTCCCATGTGGAGGCTGCTCGATTTGTCAGCACATGAAGCCGATGGTGGAGTTTGTGAACCCTCAGGATGGGGTCGCATACCGCCTACGGCAGTACGTAAACTGTATGACCCAAAACGTGGTGTACGCCATTATTTGTCCTTGCCAACAGGTTTATGTGGGACAGACCACACAGGAGCTGCGAAAAAGAATTCAGAAACATTTCTCCACCGTGACCCTAGCGGAACGTGATTTTAGGAGGGACCGTGCATTGAAATCTGTGGCCGAACACTATAGGACCCATCATGCAGGTAAGACCGTGGGTACCACCATCGTGGGACTGGAGAGAGTGAGTTGTGGGCTTCGGGGGGGGGGGGGGACGGGACGGTGATGTTGTTAGAATATTGCTTCAACGGGAAGCCAGATGGATTTTTAATTTGCAGTCTGTGGTACCTCAGGGACTCAATGAGGTGCTGACCTTTACTGGTTTTCTGGGATAAGAGGCATTAGGGACTTAATTTAGGGGCATACCCCCACTGTTAGTTTGGGCCAAGAGGCATTGCCTCGTTACATGCGTTTGTTTCATATGGGATAAATATATATATTTTTCCCCCCCAAAAAAAAATATATATATATATATATATATATATGTTTTTTTACACTATTCATAACACTTCGCTTACATTCACAGCACCAGGGCAGGCACACAGGGTTTTGCACATTATGACATTTGTTCATATACTCTCACATTTTTGTATTAACACTACATTCACTTCTTTATTGCACTCACATAACCACACGCATTTCATATCATCACATCATCATTTATTAATAAAAATGTTTTTTTTTGTTTTGTTTATTTTGTATATTTTTTTTTTCACTTTTTCACTTACTTTATATATTTTTTGCTTGTGGTTTTTGCACGTGTTTAATCACCCATTTTGTTTCTTCTCTTTTTTTTTTTTTTTTGTTAATTAAATTTTTTTTTTCTCTCCCTTGCCAGTGGATTATGACTGGAAGATTTATACGTCGTTATTGGACTCTCAATATCATCAACATACAGCAGTCAACATATTGTGTCATATTTTCTTTTTGACTTACAAATCTCTTTATATAAATAGTAACATTGTTAGGGGGCGTCCTTTTTATATATTTTTGTTATATATGTTTTTGTTTTTTTTAACACTTTTTAGGTAAGGTATGTAATGATCCCACCTATTTTATATATATATATATGTATGCTCACTTTTTATAGGTATGCACTTTATATTATTGTATTATAATATATATGTAAAAATCTTGTTCACTTTTTATAGGTAGGCACCTTATACTATATATGTAAAACTCTTGCTCACTATCACTGTACATTGGACCTACAGTGGGTCCACTGATAATCACTAGATACGTTTATTTTCATAGTATACTTTCATAGTAATGTGCCCCCATTTTTTACACTCCCTACATTAGATATTATTATACTAGTCGTGTATTCTGTATTTTACGGCCCCCTGGCCCATGCCGTTTATCATACTATTATTGTCCCATGCTCGTCTTACATCGTTAAACAATTTCGCCCCACATCCGTCCTGTTTTACTAGCCATACTTGCCACACGTCCGGCTTAACTCCTCTGCCCCTCTTCCGGTTATGATATTCCCTATGCAATTTCTTATTATTGCCCCACTTCCGGTTCATTCTCCATACATTGTCTTATTATTGCCCCACTTCCGGTCCATACTGCTAGTCTGTCTTGTTACACATATGGCCTCCACATTCGGCCCACTGTCCTTGCCCCATTTCCGGCGATGCAATTGGACTATACTGCCCCACTTCCGGTTACACTTAGATGCACGGCCATGTAGAGATACCGCAAGAGGAGAGGTGCAGTCACGGGGGCATTACATCACGTGATCCAGGCACATGGCACACGGAGGGGGCGGAGCTCCTAGCGTCTGAACAGATCTCAGCATTGTGGGACGCTAGTGTAGATAAGACTTAGGAGCCATTTTGTATTTCCCTTTGTCACACTCTGACACCTGTATACACTGATGATCATTATCATGACAACACCTCTGATAGGTTTGGCCATTAGAGCATGCATATATATATATATGGCTATAGTGAGCAACACTGATCACTCCTGAGGAAGCCGCAGATAGCGGCGGAACGCGTGGAGCTGCTGTGGTCCCCTGTCCTGGTGAGGTATCCCTGGATCACACATTTATATTTGTGATCAGTGGTATTTTTCTTTTTCCCTTGTTTCGTACTATTGGGCTCTTGTGTATTTTCAGTTCATTTTCTGATATATTGGTAATCTTTGTACTGCCCGTACGGATACAGGTTTTCACCTCCCTGTGTGTTGGGACAACCACCAGGGACCATTGCTTGTCTGGCAGGGGGCCTTAGGTGTTGTTGTAGGGCTACAGCCCTCCACCTGATTTATGTATGTGTTTTTAAGTGGTTTTAATTTTTGGTGTTGCTGCCTTATGTATCAGTATTAATAAAGATGTGTATATTTTCCGTATGATTTCTTGATTTCTGGTGTGCGTCTTCTATAGTGGTTACTTCTTCTTTTTTTTCACTTAAGGGGTTAAGGACCGGGGCTTTTTCCGTTTTTTCATTTTCAATTTTTCCTCCTTAAATTAAAGATTTTTAAAACTCTTAAAAATTTTCACCTAAAATTCTATATGATGGCTTATTTTTTGCGCCACCAATTCTACTTTGTAATGACATCAGTCATTTTACCCAAATATCTACGGCGAAATGGGAAAAAAAAAATCATTGTGCAACAAAATTGAAGAAAAAAATTGCCATTTTGTAACTTTTAGGAGCTTCCGTTTCTACGTAGTACATTTTTCGGTAAAAAGTACATCTTATCTTTATTCTGTAGGTCCATACGGTTAAAATGATACCCTACTTGTATAGGTTTGATTTTGTATTACTACTGAAAAAAAATCATAAATACATGCAGGAAAATGTATACGTTTTAAATTGTCATTTTCTGAGCCCTATACCTTTTTTATTTTTCCATGTTCACTGGGCTATTAGGGCTCATTTTTTGCGCCGTGATCTGATGTTTTTGTTGGTGCCATTTTTGCATTGATCAGACTTTTTGATCACTTTTTATTCACCTTTCATGATATAAAAAGTTACCAAAAATGCGCTATTTTGGACTTTTGAATTTTTTTGCGCGTATGCCATTGAACATGCGGTTTAAAAAGCAGTATATTTTTATAATTCGGACATTTCCGCACGCGGCGATATCACATATGTTTATTTTTATTTTTATTTACACAGTTTTTTTTTTATTCTTGGAAATGCCGGGTGATTCAAACTTTTATTAGGGGAAGGGATCATTGAAAGGGTTAGTGATTTTTTTTTACACTTTTCTTATGCCATATTATAGCCCCTAGGGGGGGCTATAACATTGCATTAACTGATCTTTAACAATGATTGATGCATCTCCTTAGGAATGCATCAATCAGTGTTTTCGGAGATTGAATGCTCAAGCCTGGATCTCAGGCTTGAATCATTCAATCAGCGATCTGACTTCAGGAAGCAAGGTAAGAGACCTTCCTCCTGAAGTATAGCTGTTCGGGATGCCGCGATTTTACCACAGCGATCCCGAACAGCTCCCTGAGCTAACCACCACATTTTACTTTCACTTTTAGCCACGCGGCTCAGCTTTGAGCGTGCGGCTAAAGGGTTAATAGTGTGCGGCGTCGCGATCGGTGCCGCGCGCTATTAGCGCCAGGCCTGCCGTGATATGATGCGGGGTTACCGTGTCACCCCGCGTTATATCACAGGAGCAGGACCAAGGGCGTAAGTTTAGGCCCTTGGTCCTTAAGGGGTTAAGGGTGAAAGCAGAGAGCTGTCTCAAGACCTTCACAACCTAATTGTTGCTAAATATAACAATGGTGTTGGTTACAGGTGCATTTCTAAGCCTCTGAATTTTCCAGTAAGCACTGTTGGGGCTATAATACAGAAGTAGAAAGTCAATAATTTCACCATAAATTTGCCTCATCCAGGTTCTCCTCACAAGATCTCTGACAGAGGAGTGAGAAGAATAATCATCAGAATTGTCCAATTGTCAAGGACACTTGTGCAGAGCTTCAAAAAGACCTGGAATTAGCAAGTACTGTTGTCTCATTGAAACAGTATTTAATGAGAAAAAAATGCCTGAGCATGCAGATTTTTTTTAATGGTGATTAAAAGAGTAATCTGCTGCCGCCTCTGTTGTTGTATTATCTAATGGGAGAGCAAATGGATCAGACATTAAAATTTAGCATGCCTGATCCTTATTTTCCCCCCCAATATAATCTTTTGGGGGACAATTGAGAACCCCCTTACGCATTAGATGTTCAGCTGGTACCCCTAAAATTAGCATGTTTAGACAGTTTTTTGCCAATAAAAAGAACAGATTTGTATGGGAAGAAAATTATGGCATGCTCTGTTGACATTTTTATATTTAGGCTAAGGCTCCACTGTACACCAGTGCAATTTCTTGCATCTGACATTTTTTTTCTGGTGTTTTTGCACTTGAGTGGAAATAGCATTTTTGGCCCCTTTGGTGTTTTTTTCAAATTTTGTTGGGTACCAAGGGAAAAAAAAAAAAAAAGATGCAGTAATGACGGAAATAAATATATTTAACAAAATGTATACTTTTAAAATGAAATTTTAATTAATTTTTAAACAGGGATCAATTAATGTGGGTTGGCAGGGCACTAAAAATGTAGCCGACAATAATAAAAATGTGCGTTTTTCACTTTTTTTTTAAATATATTTTTTAGGTAGTACTACTACTCCCAGCATGAAACACTCTGTTCCATGATGGGAGTAGTAGTTCCCGTATGAATTGACAGATCGCACTGGGTGACACCTGATGCGATTGTCCATAATATAGCAGAGATGCGGAGCGGCTCACATCTCTGCACTATACTCCGGGCTGGCCAGTGATGTGAATAGAAATTCACATCACTCATTCATTTTCCGCAGGGATTACCCAGATGGTGTCAGCCAGTCCCTGCTCTCAGCGGTAAATATGAATGAGTGAGTGGCCGGCCAGAGTACAGAGCAGAGAATAAATACCACCTGCAAAAACGCCAGTTAAAACCCACATGTCGTTTTTCTTTGTGTTTTTTTTTACTCCCATTGACTTCCATGCGGCAGAATTGGCATTTTTCTTGGCGTTTGGAAAAAAACAAGTGGAAACTTATCCTTGAAGTATTACTACTAGAGCAGAATATCTCCATATATTTGGTACCTAACAGAGCCTGTATTGCAGCACACAGAGGCTGTAGGGCTCCATTCTATGTGCTTCTCTACAGATTCTGGGCTTTGCTGTACGAGTCCTTAGAATGACTCCCTTTAAATGAAGGTTTAAAGGGAATCAGAAAATGACCTATTGTTTTAGGCTATGTTTACACACAACAAATCCGCTGTGGGTTTCCTACAGCTGCAATTCTGCTTGTAGAGTATATTGCTACCCATGGGTAGCAATTAATCGCTTGGAGTTTTCAAAATGAAAATATTCCACTTCCATCAGCGAGC
Organism: Hyla sarda; assembly: GCF_029499605.1. Classification (NCBI taxonomy): domain Eukaryota; kingdom Metazoa; phylum Chordata; class Amphibia; order Anura; family Hylidae; genus Hyla; species Hyla sarda. The sequence goes on from NC_079189.1 coordinate 61,538,466, forward strand.
ATAATTTCAGCTGCGGGAAAACTGCAGGGGAATAGTTAGATAGGAGGGTACATGCTCCCTTTGGTAAGGATTCTCACATGGCAGATATTTGGTAGTTTACATCATTAGGGTTCTTTAAACCTTGTGTTGGCTGGATCTATGTTCATATTGCATTTATACTAGCCTACTAGTACATTTGCTCCCCTTATTTTACATGTGGCTAGTTTATGGTCTACTCCTTGTGGTGGTGGTGGGTAGGGTGTTGCCATTTTTTATGTAGTTTTTGCATGTGTTTAATAAAGCTTTACTATTTTGATATATCTATTTGTACACTTGTACCCTTTTTTTGGTGTTTTACATTTTGATATCCGCACAGAACTTTTTTGTTTTAGGGTACAGTCCCACATACCACTTATGCATCATATTTCCCGCTGCGCAGCAGATTTTGCTTAGCGGGAAATACACTGCATAATCCCCTATCACTATACACACAGGGCTATCCGGCAGCAACCCTGTGTGAGCAGTGAGTTTTAGAGGTGGGCTGTACATCACAGTCACGCCGGCGTGCGGCCCCACGTCTACACCTCACTGCACACAGTGGGGACAGTTTAGAAGATGAGTAATGAACTTTTCTCTAACCTGCAGTTACAAGTGCTGTGTTATCATCTCTGACAATCAGTCACTTTACAATGTTGAAATGGTTGCAGTGTTTCCACGTACATCCGTCAATAATGTTAGAGCTTTTCAGCTTTATTTATATTCCATAATACAAATCACTATTTACCATGTATGATGCTAACTATTGAAATCCAAAAAAAATAATAATAATAATCATTTTCTCATCTACCACATAGTGTTAAACCCAAAAAATTTGCTAAATCAAAGTACAATAAAAAAAAAAAAAATTCTGGAAGTATACATAAATAATGTAGATGTTATTATCTGTTAAATATTCACTCTAGTTGATTCTTAGGTATACTTGTTTCTGGGAAAGGTGGGTTAATATTAACTGAGCTTCCATTACAGATGCCATAATGATTGTTCCAGCAATGTATACAAAACTGTTAAAGTCTAATGGTTGGAGGGAGAGGGGCTAGGCCTGGACTGCTTCATGTACAATTAGCTCCCCCTAATGGAAACCACATGAAGCTAGATATATAATATCTATTAACCCCTTAAGGACCAATACAAATAAACCTGTACGCCCCTGAAAGACCAGGCCTGTTTTTTTCAAATCGAAGATGTCTGTCTTTATTAGAGAATAACTCTGGTAACGTTTTGCCAATCACGATAATTCTGACATTGTTTTTTTGTCACAAGTTGTCCTTCATGTGCATAGTAAAAGTAAGCCGATATCATTTGTAGTTTTTTTTTATAATGCAAAAAATCATGAAATTTTTACAAAAAATTAAGATTTTTTGCTATTTTAACACTAATAGGGTGCATATATTTATACATACTGACCAAATAGTTCATGAAACTTATACTTTCAGATGTCTACTTTATTTTGACGTCATTTTTTTTTGTTTTTAATTAACATTTTAAATTAGTTAGAAGCCTAACAATTTAACTTGAAATTTTGAAAATTTTGAAAATTTGAAAAGTACATCTTTTTTTGTGTGCTATGCAAGGTTTGCAGAAATTAAAAGGTAGTAGAACATAGGAACACCCCCCCCAAATGACCCCATTTAAAAAACTAGACCCCTTAAGGTATTCGCTAAGGGGTACAGTGAGTATTTTAACACCATAGTTTTGTGGCAGGAATTATTACAAAGTCAGTGTTAAAAATTCGAAATTAGCAATTTTTCACAAATGCATCATTTGGGGGGCATATTTTTTGTACATCACTTCTGATATTGAAAGAAATGCACCCAGTATTTTATTTAGCTGCTTGTCCCATGTTCGGAAATACCCCCGCTTTGGCCATATATGGTTCCTTGGCCGCGTGGTAGGACTCAGAAGGAGAGGAGCGCCATTTGGCTTTCAGGGCAGAACAGTACCCCCACCCCCACAAGTGACCCCATTTATATACCGCACTCCTACAAGTTATTGGCTGCACCAGGGACCACTCTGATTAGTCCTTGGTCGGCTGGGGGTATAACGCGTCTGTCTGTGACAGTTAAGGCTCCTGATGGATATATCCGCCATGTTGTGGGAATAAGCACCCGCTCATGGCGAATATATCCATTACTGCTGCGGCTGGGTAGCTCAGTGTGTCCGCTCATGACTGCTGACGGGAAATCCGCCGCTATGAGTGGACACACAAAGCTACCCAGCCGCAGCAGGGAGCTCATTACCGTGACTGCTGCATAATGTGTAGGATCACGTGGCGGACATCCGCAGCATATTACATGCTGGGGATGTCTGCAAATGCGATCCTACACATTATGCATTTTTTAAAATTAGATTCATTTAATAAATGTATTTTTAATATATATGTATATATATATATATTTATTTTTTATTTTTTATTTTTTTTACACTTTTATTACATTTTTATTTATTTTTACACTTTTATTTTATTTATTTTTATTTTTTTACACTTTTTAATGCTTTGGAATACTTAGTATTCCAAAGCATTATAGTTATATGCTGCCTGCCAGTTTTCACTAGCAGGCAGCATATTAGGACGTGCCTCTGGCACGTCCTTTCAGGCAATACCCAGGGCAGACCTGGGGGTCTTTGTAGGACCCCCGGCTGCCCAGGTATGAAGCAGCACCCCGCGATCGCGCTGCAGGGTGCTGCAGAGGAGACAGAGGGAGCCCCCTCCCTCTGTCAGAACTCCTTACAGCGCGCGGCACTTCTGACCGCGGCTGTAAGGGTTAAACTGCCGGGAGTGAAGTGAACTTCACTCCCGGCAGTGCGGCAGGGTCCCGGCCAGCCGCGTATTACACGCAGCACCCCGCGATCGCGATGCGGGGTGCTGCAGGAGTGACAGAGGGAGCTCCCTCCCTCTGTCATAACACTTACAGCCCGCGGTCACTTCCGACCACGGCTGTAAGGGTTAAAACTGCCGGGACCGAAGTTTACTTCGGTCCTGGCAGTGCAGCAGGGTCCCGGCTGTGTGATACAGCCGAGTCCCTGCCGCGATCTCGTGGGTGCACTGGGCAGCACCCACGTGAAGAATGGACGAGTATAGACATCCAGGTGCGGGAACGCCCGCCAACCTGGACGTCTATACTCGTCCGTGGTCGTTATCGGGTTAAATACAAAATACAAATATAGCCTTTCTATAGAGAAAAATAATGAAATTATTCAGTACAGAATGTTGAGCATTAAATGGAATGTGTCACCTAGATTCTTTGTTTCACCAGTTAAAGCAAAATACTGAAACTTGTGATGACTGATTCAGCCAGAACCTGTTGTTTATTCTGTTGCTGGGACTATGCCTCTGTGCTGTGGGTGTGATTCAGCTTGCTGAGCCAATTAGAATCTTCTTGCTAGCAGCACAGGGATATATAAGGAAGTCTTTCTCAGGTATGTCTTGCCTGTGAAAGTTCTTGGGACTGAAACTAGCTACCTCTGTACTTTTTCTTGTCTTATCTGGTTCTATGACTTTTTTGCTTGGCTTTTGACTATACTTTGGCTCTCTGTTATTGTACTCCGTTCCCTCCTGGGTTTGACTTGGGTCGTTGACTTCGATTCAGTGTGTGTGCTTGGGTTTAGTTCTGTTAGTTTTTGTGTGCCTCTACCTGTTCCCGACCTTTGTCAGTTTTTGTAGTTTATTGTTTTGACCTGAAACCTGAAACTTGGTTGTGGACCCGCTGCCTAGGGTGGGTACGCAAGTAGGCAGGGACAGTGGGAGTGGGCGAGTTCAGAGCTGCACTCCCTGCCTGATGTGACAGTTTTATTTTCTGAGTGTATTTTTTTATTTATTGTTATGTATGTTATTTTGTAGCTGTCATCTTGCCTGAGTTGTTTTTAACAAAATGTAGTGATATGCTTTACAACATTCCTCATGGCCATGCATGCAACAGACAGGAGCTGCCCATTGATATAAATCGGAAAGACTTGTGGGTGTGCTCTGTGACCTTTACAGGCATCAGGGGGGGGTATCTGAGTTCTGACCTTCAGCTCTTCTGAAGATCCTGTCTTATCTATACACCGGTGACACATTTCACTGTAATGTACAGATCACTTTCCATGAGCATCCTCCTTATCAACACAGGCAAAACAGGAAGTCTTTAGTTTTAGGCCTAGTGGCCACAATGAAAACTGCAAGATGTATGGATAATTTTTTTTAAATATAGATACAAAAATAGGGGGGAAAAAACAACAAATTAATGGGTTTACTACAAAAACTGGATTTAAACAATAGGGCATTTTTTTACTATTATTTAAGACTTTTTTTCAACTTTCTTTATAATTATATTTCTTTATCCCCTTTAGGTATTTATAGTTTACTTTGTTTCCTGTACACTTATTCATTATACTCTGTGTTACTTGGACACAGGCTGCTGCTATGACTACGCTCACTGTGAATAGACAGCCCTGCAGTACTTACTAGGTCCCCAGGGTTGTTAAACCAATCAAGAGCAAAGAATTCTCTTTGATCATGTCATGGTCACGGAGATTTAAATGGACAGAATCAGAACATGATCCTGTCTGTACCCAGAGGTTGCTAAACAGGGTTGTCCAGGCAGCATGTTGTTTTATACATATGCTCAGGGAGGGGCTATTAACCCCTTCATGACCAAGCCCATTTTCACCTTCATGACCTGAGCGTTTTTTGAACATCTGACCACTGTCACTTAAACATTAATAACTCTGGAATGCTTTTAGTTATCATTCTGATTCCAAGACTGTTTTTTCGTGACATATTCTACTTTATGTTATTTGTAAAATTTCACTGATATTTCCATCCTTTCTTGGTAAAAAATCTAAAAATTTCATGAAAATCTATCTAACTTTGAAACTCTCTGCTTGCAAGGAAAATGGATATTCCAAATAAATTACATATTGATTCACATATACAATATGTCTACTTTATGTTTGCATTAAAAAAATTGACGTGTTTTTACTTTTGGAAGACACCAGAGGGCTTCAAAGTTCAGCAGCAATTTTTCTCAAGATTTTCAAAATCGTACTTTTTCAGGGACCAGTTCAAGTTGGAAGTGGATTTTAAGGGTCTTCATTTTAGAAATAATCCATAAATGACCACATTATAAAAACTGCACCCCCCCAAAGTATTCAAAATGACATTTAGAAAGTGTTTTAACCCTTTAGGTGTTTCACAGGAATAGCAGCAAAGTGAAGGAGAAAATTCAAAATCTTAATTTTTTACACTCGCATGCTCTTGTAGACCCAATTTTTGAATTTTTACAAGGGGTAAAAGGAGAGAAATCCCCCTAAAATTTGTAACCCAACTTCTCTCAAGTAAGTAATCACCTCATATGTGTATGTAAAGTGTTTGGCGGGCGCAGTAGAGGGCTCAGAACAGAAGGAGCGACAATGGGATTTTCGAGAGTGAGTTTTTCTGAAAGGGTTTTTGGGGGGCATGTCCCATTTAGGAAGCCCCTATGGTGCCAGAATAGTGGACCCCCCCCCCATTTTGGAAACTACACCCCTCATGGAATTTAATAAGGGGTGTAGTGAGCATTTACACCCCACTGGCGTTTGACAGATATTTGAAACAGTGGACTGTGCAAATGAAAAATTTTATTTTTCATTTTCACAGATCACTGTTCCAAAAATTTGTCATACACCAGTGGGGTGTAAATGCTCACTGCACCCCTTATTAAATTCCATGAGGGGTGTAGTTTCCAAAATGGGGTCACATATGGATATTTATTGTTTTGCGTTCATGTCAGAACTGCTGTAACAATCAGCCACCCCTGTGCAAATCACCTCAAATGTACATGGTGCACTCTCCGTTCTGAGCTTTGTTGTGCGCCCCCAGAGCCCTTTGCGCCCACATATGGGATATCTCCATACTCGGGAGAAATTGCATTACAAATTTCGAGGGTCTTTTTTCCCCTTTTACCTCTTGTGAAAATGAAAAGTATGCGGCAACACCAGCATGTGAGTGTAAAATTTTTTATCTTTATACACTAACATGCTGGTGTAGACCCCAACTTCAACTTTTCATAGGGGTTAAAAAATAAAAAGCCCCCCAAAATTTGTTAGGCAATTTCTCCCGAGTACGGTGATACCCCATATGTGTCCCAAAACTGTTGCCCTGAAATACGACAGGGCTCCAAAGTGAGAGAGCGTCATATGTATTTGAGGACTTAATTAGGGATTTGTATAGGGGTGGACATAGGGGTATTGTACTTCAGTGATTCCCAAACAGGGTGCCTCCAGCTGTTGCAAAACCCCCAGCATGTCTGGACAGTCAATGGCTGTCCGGCAATACTGGGAGTTGTTGTTTTGCAACAGCAGGAGGCTCCGTTTTGGAAACAGTAGCGTACCAGACGTTTTTCATTTTTATTGGGGAGGGGGCTGTGTAGGGGTATGTGTATATGTAGTGTTTTTTACTTTTTATTTTAGGTTAGCGTAAGTGTAGTGTAGTGTTTTTAGGGTACAGTCACACGGGCAGAGGTTCACAGAAAGTTTGCTGCTGGGAGTTTGAGCTGCAGCGCAAAATTTGTGCCATCTTAAACTTGCAGCACTCACTGTAAACCTCCGCCCGTGTGAGTGTACCCTGTACATTCACATTGGGGGGGGGGGGGGGCAAACATCCAGCTGTTGCAAAACTACAACTCCCAGCATGCACGGACAGCCAAAGGGCATTCTTGGAGTTGTAGTTTTGCAACAGCTGGAGGCACACGGGTTGGGAAACACTAAGTTAAGAAACGGACAATGTTTCCCAACTAGTGTGCCTCCAGTAGTTGCAAAACTACAACTCCCAGCTTGCCCAGACTGCCCAGGCATGCTGGAAGTTGTAGTTCGGCAATATCTGAAGGATCAGATGTTGCCGAACTACAACTTCCAGCATGCTTGGGCAGTCTGGTATGCTGGGAGTTGTAGTTTTGCAACATCTGGAGGTCCACAGTTTGGAGACCACTGTATAATGGTCTCCAAACTGTGGACCTCCAGATGTTGCAAAACTACAATTCCCAGCATGCACAGAAAGCCAAAGGCTGTCTGGGCATGCTGGGAGTTGCAGTTTTGAAACTCCCAGAGGCAGTGGTGAGATCGCTTTACGGCGATCTCACTGCTATCAATGCAGATGCTGCCCTGCTGCTGCAAACTCACCGCTGGGACGCACCACCCCCGGGACCGCCTGGAGGACGCCGCTCGCGCCGGGACCGCTCGGGACACCGCATGGCCAGGTAAGTGACGCCGGGGGATGGGTAAGGGACACTTAGCAGAGCGGTATGTGTCCCGATCCCCGTGATCGGGACTCACACACCGCGCTGCTATCAGCTAGTCAGATTTGACTAGCTGATAGCAGCAAACGCTGGGGGGGGGGGGGGGGGGGGATGAAACCCCCATGGTCGCATGGTAAGATGGCTGGCTATCAGTGATAGCCACCATCTTACCGGGCGCTGCGGGATGCCGTGAGTAGCGGCAAAAATGTTCATGACGTACCAGGTACGTCATGGGTCGGGAACACCTTCCCACTCATGACGCACAGGTATGTCATAGGTTGGGAAGGGGTTAAAAGAAAACACACACTTTCCTTCCTCGCTACCATGGCACCATTAATATCATGGAGCTCTTGCTGTGCAGTGCTTTCAGGATGTGAGAGGCTTTAACGGTGTCCTACCTCAACCACTGTGGGTCCTTAATCCTTCCTGAATCTCTCTCACTCTCTCTCTCTCTCTCTATATTTATTCATTTAGAATAAACATGCTGCCCGGACAACCACTTTTAGAACTAGAGCTGCTTGAAGCCATCCACACTACGGAATTTCCAAGCCGAGAAATTCCACATAAATTCCAGTGTAGCAGCCTTTCATTGTCTTTAACAGGATTCTTCTGCACCATGCAAACTCCTGAATTGCCCTGGCATAAAATACTGCCACGGAAATTCGATTTCTGAACTCCAACAAAATAATGGTGATGGGGCATGTCCACGCAGTCCTAGTGCCGACTGATCACAGCAAACTGCCTGTACCCTCAAAAGACAGTGGATTTTCTTTAAGGAGTTAATATATGGAAAGATACAAGAATTGATGGCAATTGACACAAACAAAGATTCATTTTTCAACACTTTTAATGTCAACACAAATTATACTGAGGACAAGCTAGAAAAAAAAGGCTTTTCTATCTGAAATAATGGAACGCCATCTACCTTAATCACCAAATATATCTTAACTACTAAAATGGAAAATTGGGGGCTTGGTTTGCTCATGGCGGCGTGAGGCAGCACTTTCCCTCTGCTCCGCTCCCTGACCCTCCATTCCGGCTCTTACCTGGCTCCTCAGCGCTCATGCGCTCATAACCGGCTCCTCTGTTGTCCTCTAAGAAACTAAAGAAGTCTGCTACTACCTCCGATTCTGACACCAGCTCCATCGTGCAGTTTTTCTCCAGCCCAGTGGCCGTGGACCGCGGCCTCGCTCCCTCCAAATGTAGGTGGCTACTAGATCTCGCTTTTCTCCGCACCTGCTCCTTCTCCCCCCCCCCCCCCTGCTCTCACATGCCTCGCAGGGCTCTGCATATGAGGTTTCAGATGAGGAGGGTGAGTGGGACTTACAATCTTAGCTGAAAGCCCTTCCTACTAAAAAGGACTTTGTACAGTGTATGCATAGGCTTGAAGCTAGGTATAAGCGGGAGGTGGGATCTCTTAAAGGGGATGTGCGCCACCTGGGCCCCTATATGGAGGAAGTGGATAAACAGCAGGAGGTGATTCATGATCATCTGGATCTCCATCATAAGGTTCTCCAGGAACACTCTGCTAAGATCTCAGATCTCCTTTATATGCAGGAGGACATTGAAAACCGCCATAGGCGAAATAACATTGAGCTGAGGGACATCCCTGAATCGGTGCTCCCCCCTGACTTAGACTCAGAAGATATTTGCTATACTCTTGGGGTCTGAGGACCTGACCATTTTTGAGCTGGACGGCATTCATCGCTCCTTGGACTCTAAACTACCTGATCATGCTCAACCACGTGATGTACTCTGCAGGGTTTATTTTTTACAAGGAAAAGGATAGGATCATGACAGCAGCTAGAGATCTTTGGCCTGTGACCATGGATGGGGCCACTATTATCCTCTTACCTGACCTTTCCAGACACACCCTTCAGCAACGCTGTGTGTTAAAACCTTTACAGATGGGGCTTCCCCTTTCAACTGTCTGTTCGCTATAAAGGCAAGACTGTGGTGTTCTGTCATCTAGGGGACCTGACAAAATTCCTCGCTTCTCTGAAATTACCCATAATGGCTCTCCCGGACTGGCCAACTCTGACATGCCTGATTGATTCCCCTGCCAAGAGAAGTGGTGTCCTGATAGGCCACACATCACTCTCGCAGCTCCGGCTTCGAGATGTCACATCTGTCACCTCCTTAATACCCTTGATCTCCCTCTCTAGTGTACCCCCCCGGGGGTTGGTTCACATATGAATAACTCACTTTCACTCCTCGCTGCTACCCAAGAGACATTTACATAGACCGCTTACATCCTTTGAGCACTTCTGTGTCCTTTCTTCTCCCCTCATACGATTTCTTTGATTTACGGAGTGTTGCGAAGTTCCTTGTAAGAACGGGTGAAACCTCCTTACCTAGTTAAATGGGAGACTGAACTGGGCTGTGAACTCACCACCGAAGAGGTTTCTTGTATTTTTTTACTAACCCATAAGGCTTCTTTTTCGTCTAGCATACTGGAACATAGTTTTAAGATTTTATCAAGGTGGTATCGTTGTCCAGTTCGTATCCGTGAGTTGTTCGCGACAGCCTCGGACACATGCTGGCGCTGTGGTAATGCGGTGGGCACATACTTGCATACTTGGTGGGACTGTCCAGCTCCTTCACCCTTTTGGGACTCGGTGTTTGTCACGATGCCGGCTGGCAGGTAGTGGATCCTCTGTGCCAGAGAGGGATTGGCGTGGACCGTGCTAGAGGATCGGTTCTAAGTCACTACTGGTTTTCACCAGAGCCCGCCGCAAAGCGGGATGGTCTTGCTGCGGCGGTAGTGACCAGGTCGTATCCCCTAGCAACGGCTCAACCTCTCTGGCTGCTGAAGATAGGCGCGGTACAAGGGAGTAGACAGAAGCAAGGTCGGACGTAGCAGAAGGTCGGGGCAGGCAGCAAGGATCGTAGTCAGGGGCAACGGCAGAAGGTCTGGAATCACAGGCAAGGAACACACAAGGAACGCTTTCACTGGCACTAGGGCAACAAGATCCGGCGAGGGAGTGAAGGGGAAGTGAGGTGATATAGGGAAGTGCACAGGTGTAAACACTAATTGGAACCACTGCACCAATCAGCGGTGCAGTGGCCCTTTAAATCGCAAAGACCCGGCGCGCGCGCGCCCTAGGGAGCGGGGCCGCGCGCGCCGGGACAGAACTGACGGGGAGCGAGTAAGGTACGGGAGCCGGGGTGCGCATCGCGAGCGGGCGCTACCCGCATCGCGAATCGCATCCCGGCCGGAGGTGGTAACGCAGCGCCCCGGGTCCGTGGAACCGACCGGGGCGCTGCAGTGAGGGAAGTGTAGCGAGCGCTCCGGGGAGGAGCGGGGACCCGGAGCGCTCGGCGTAACAGTACCCCCCCCCTTGGGTCTCCCCCTCTTCTTGGGGCCTGAGAACCTGAGGATCAGACTTTTGTCCAGGATATTGTCCTCAGGTTCCCAGGACCTCTCTTCTGGACCACAACCCTCCCAATCCACTAAAAAAAAAGTTCTTCCCCTGACCTTTTTAGAGGCCAAAATCTCTTTAACAGAGAAGATGTCCGAGGAGCCGGAAACAGGAGTGGGAGGAACAGATTTAGGAGAAAAACGGTTGAGGATGAGAGGTTTAAGAAGAGAGACGTGAAAGGCATTAGGGATACGAAGAGAAGGAGGAAGAAGAAGTTTGTAAGAGACAGGATTAATTTGACACAAAACTTTAAAAGGACCAAGATAGCGTGGTCCCAACTTATAGCTCGGGACACGGAAACGGACATATTTAGCGGAGAGCCATACCTTGTCTCCAGGGGAAAAAATGGGAGGAGCTCTTCTTTTCTTATCTGCGAATCTCTTCATGCGAGAAGAAGCCTGTAAGAGAGAATTTTGGGTCTCTTTCCATATGGTGGAAAGATCACGAGAAATTTCATCCACAGCGGGCAGACCAGAGGGCAAGGGGGTAGGGAGGGGGGGAAGAGGGTGACGGCCGTACACCACGAAAAACGGAGATTTGGAGGAAGATTCAGAGATTCTGAAATTATACGAGAATTCGGCCCAAGGTAGAAGATCTGCCCAGTCATCCTGGCGGGAGGAAACAAAATGTCGTAAATAGTCACCCAAGATCTGGTTAATTCTCTCTACTTGTCCATTGGATTGAGGATGGTATGCAGAAGAAAAATTTAATTTAATCTTGAGTTGTTTACAGAGAGCCCTCCAGAATTTAGACACAAATTGGACGCCTCTATCCGAGACGATCTGTGTAGGCAACCCGTGAAGACGAAAAATGTGTACAAAAAATTGTTTAGCCAACTGAGGCGCTGAAGGAAGACCAGGAAGAGGGATGAAATGTGCCATTTTGGAGAATCGATCAACGACCACCCAAATAACAGTGTTGCCATGGGATGGGGGTAAGTCAGTAATAAAATCCATACCAATCAGAGACCAAGGTTGTTCGGGGACAGGTAGAGGATGAAGAAAACCAGCGGGCTTCTGGCGAGGAGTCTTATCCCGGGCACAGATAGTGCAGGCTCGCACAAAGTCCACCACATCAGTCTCTAGAGTCGGCCACCAATAGAAGCGAGAGATGAGTTGCACAGATTTCTTGATGCCCGCATGACCTGCGAGATGGGAGGAGTGACCCCATTTGAGGATCCCAAGGCGTTGGCGTGGAGAAACAAAGGTCTTTCCTGGAGGAGTTTGCCTGATGGAGGCTGGAGAAGTGGAAATCAGGCAGTCAGGAGGAATGATGTGTTGAGGAGAGAGTTCAATTTCAGAGGCATCTGAGGAACGAGAGAGAGCATCGGCCCTAATGTTTTTATCAGCAGGCCGAAAGTGAATTTCAAAATTAAATCGGGCAAAGAACAGAGACCACCTGGCCTGACGAGGATTCAGCCGTTGGGCAGACTGGAGGTAGGAGAGGTTCTTGTGATCGGTGTAAATAATAACTGGAAATCTTGATCCCTCCAGCAGATGCCTCCATTCCTCAAGTGCTAATTTAATGGCTAGAAGCTCTCGATCCCCGATGGAGTAGTTCCTCTCCGCCGGAGAGAAGGTCCTGGAAAAAAAACCACAAGTAACAGCATGCCCGGAAGAGTTTTTTTGTAGAAGGACAGCTCCAGCTCCCACTGAGGAGGCATCAACCTCCAATAGGAAGGGTTTAGATGGGTCAGGTCTGGAGAGCACGGGAGCCGAAGAAAAGGCAGACTTGAGTCGTTTAAAGGCGTCTTCCGCTTGAGGAGGCCAAGACTTGGGATCGGCATTTTTTTTTGTTAAAGCCACAATAGGAGCCACAATGGTAGAAAAATGTGGAATAAATTGCCTGTAATAATTGGCGAACCCCAAAAAACGTTGGATGGCACGGAGTCCGGAGGGGCGTGGCCAATCTAAGACGGCAGAGAGTTTATCTGGGTCCATTTGTAGTCCCTGGCCAGAGACCAAGTATCCTAGAAAAGGAAGAGATTGGCATTCAAACAGACATTTCTCTATTTTGGCATAGAGTTGATTATCACGAAGTCTCTGAAGAACCATACGGACATGCTGGCGGTGTTCTTCAAGATTGGCAGAAAAAATCAGGATATCGTCCAGATATACAACAACACAGGAGTATAGTAGATCACGAAAAATTTCATTAACAAAGTCTTGGAAGACGGCAGGGGCGTTGCATAGACCAAAGGGCATGACCAGATACTCAAAGTGTCCATCTCTGGTGTTAAATGCCGTTTTCCATTCATCCCCCTCTCTGATGCGGATGAGATTATAAGCACCTCTTAAGTCCAGTTTGGTAAAAATATGGGCACCTTGGAGACGATCAAAGAGTTCAGAGATGAGGGGTAGGGGGTAGCGGTTCTTAACCGTGATTTTATTAAGACCGCGGTAGTCAATGCAAGGACGTAGAGAGCCATCTTTTTTGGACACAAAGAAAAATCCGGCTCCGGCAGGAGAGGAGGATTTACGGATAAAGCCCTTTTTTAAATTTTCTTGGACGTATTCAGACATGGCAAGAGTCTCTGGGACGGACAGAGGATAGATTCTGCCCCGGGGTGGAGTAGTGCCCGGGAGGAGGTCAATGGGACAATCATAAGGCCTGTGAGGAGGTAGAGTCTCAGCTTGTTTTTTGCAAAAAACGTCCGCAAAGTCCATATAGGCCTTAGGGAGACCGGTTACATGAGGAAGCACAGGGACACGGCAAGGTTTACTGGGAACCGGTTTTAAGCAGTCCTTGGAACAAGAGGGCCCCCAACTCTTGATCTCCCCAGTGGACCAATCCAGGATTGGGGAATGGAGTTGAAGCCAGGGAAGTCCAAGAAGGATTTCAGAAGTGCAATTGGGGAGGACCAACAGTTCAATCCTCTCGTGATGAGATCCGATGCACATTAGAAGGGGCTCCGTGCGGAAACGTATAGTACAGTCCAATCTTTCATTGTTTACACAATTGATGTAGAGGGGTCTGGCGAGACTGGTCACCGGGATGTTGAACCTGTTGACGAGAGAGGCTAAGATGAAATTTCCTGCAGATCCAGAGTCCAAGAAGGCCACAGCAGAGAAGGAGAAGGCAGAGGCAGACATCCGCACAGGCACAGTAAGACGTGGAGAAGCAGAGTAGACATCAAGGACTGTCTCACCTTTGTGCGGAGTCAGCGGACGTCTTTCCAGGCGGGGAGGACGGATAGGACAATCCTTCAGGAAGTGTTCGGTACTAGCACAGTACAGGCAGAGATTCTCCAGGCGGCGTCGTGTCCTCTCTTGGGGTGTCAGGCGAGACCGGTCGACCTGCATAGCCTCCACGGCGGGAGGCACAGGAACAGATTGCAGGGGACCAGAGGAGAGAGGAGCCGGGGAGAAGAAACGCCTCGTGCGAACAGAGTCCATATCCTGGCGGAGCTCCTGACGCCGTTCGGAAAAACGCATGTCAATGCGAGTGGCAAGATGGATGAGTTCATGTAGGTTAGCAGGGATTTCTCGTGCGGCCAGAACATCTTTAATGTTGCTGGATAGGCCTTTTTTAAAGGTCGCGCAGAGTGCCTCATTATTCCAGGATAATTCTGAAGCAAGGGTACGGAACTGTACGGCATACTCGCCAACGGAAGAATTACCCTGGACCAGGTTCAACAGGGCAGTCTCAGCAGAAGAGGCTCGGGCAGGTTCCTCAAAGACACTTCGAATTTCCGAGAAGAAGGAGTGTACAGAGGCAGTGACGGGGTCATTGCGGTCCCAGAGCGGTGTGGCCCAAGCCAGGGCTTTTCCAGACAGCAGGCTGACTACGAAAGCCACCTTAGACCTTTCAGTGGGGAACTGGTCCGACATCATCTCCAAGTGTAATGAACATTGGGAAAGAAAGCCACGGCAAAACTTAGAGTCCCCATCAAATTTATCCGGCAAGGATAGTCGTATTCCAGAAGCGGCCACTCGCTGCGGAGGAGGTACAGGAGCTGGCGGAGGAGATGATTGCTGGAGCTGTGGTAGTAACTGTTGTAGCATAACAGTCAGTTGAGACAGCTGTTGGCCTTGTTGCGCAATCTGTTGTGACTGCTGGGCGACCACCGTGGTGAGGTCAGCGACAACTGGCAGAGGAACTTCAGCGGGATCCATGGCCGGATCTACTGTCACGATGCCGGCTGGCAGGTAGTGGATCCTCTGTGCCAGAGAGGGATTGGCGTGGACCGTGCTAGAGGATCGGTTCTAAGTCACTACTGGTTTTCACCAGAGCCCGCCGCAAAGCGGGATGGTCTTGCTGCGGCGGTAGTGACCAGGTCGTATCCCCTAGCAACGGCTCAACCTCTCTGGCTGCTGAAGATAGGCGCGGTACAAGGGAGTAGACAGAAGCAAGGTCGGACGTAGCAGAAGGTCGGGGCAGGCAGCAAGGATCGTAGTCAGGGGCAACGGCAGAAGGTCTGGAATCACAGGCAAGGAACACACAAGGAACGCTTTCACTGGCACTAGGGCAACAAGATCCGGCGAGGGAGTGAAGGGGAAGTGAGGTGATATAGGGAAGTGCACAGGTGTAAACACTAATTGGAACCACTGCACCAATCAGCGGTGCAGTGGCCCTTTAAATCGCAAAGACCCGGCGCGCGCGCGCCCTAGGGAGCGGGGCCGCGCGCGCCGGGACAGAACTGACGGGGAGCGAGTAAGGTACGGGAGCCGGGGTGCGCATCGCGAGCGGGCGCTACCCGCATCGCGAATCGCATCCCGGCCGGAGGTGGTAACGCAGCGCCCCGGGTCCGTGGAACCGACCGGGGCGCTGCAGTGAGGGAAGTGTAGCGAGCGCTCCGGGGAGGAGCGGGGACCCGGAGCGCTCGGCGTAACAGTGTTTAACCTATACATCAGGGTCTCCTCGGACTCTATCCTGCCATGTCCTAAAATTGCTCTCTTGTCTTTCTTTCTGGGCTCTCTTCCTAGGGCCAAAAGAGGTCTCCTGAGACATTTCATTGGTACCGCTAGGGCAGTGATCCCCAGCACTGGAAATCTCCAGTGACATCATTGAGGGCAGAGTTTGTGGAGACCTTGAACAAAAGTACGTAGGATGGAGGAAATGATGGCTTCTGACAGGGATGTGCTTGAGGCCTTTATAGGTGTGTGGCTATCTTGGGACTCTTTTAGAGAATCTCAGGAGTTTTTGGCTTGGGCAGGTTGAATTGATTAATGGACATTGCCCCATTCATAGTACTCCCTCCCTCCAACCCCCCTCCCTCCCCCGTTATTTTTTACTCTTCTATCTCCTGTTTTCCTTCAGCTTTCCCTCCCGGCTTTCTCCTTCTCCTCTTTTTCTGTCTTCTTCGGTTTTGTCTTCTCTTTATATATTTGTTTAAGACGGGAGCCATTGGCCCCTTTATTTGCTTGAGGTCACATACGCTATTGTTTCCCACATAGGGTTGTACACCTAACTTGGGTTGCTATTATGCTTATTTACACGTGGATGATGGAAGTTGTGATATTGCTCTTCACTTTGAATACCATTGTGTTTCAGGCCTTCCCTGTATTGTTTTTTTTTATCATGTTGTTTTTACTACAACCCTATATACATCCTTTTTGTGCTACCTGCATATGTGACCAATATTATTGTTTAAGCTATTGTTTACTGTTTCTTTGCAAAAACTTAATAAACACTGATTTACCATAAAATGGAAAATTGCTGATCGATCCACAGATATACAGGTCATTGCTAGACGTAGTATTTCTTAGACTTTTCTATTATGCACCAAGTATTTGTTTGCTTTCCCTTACTTTTACATGGTTTAAATTCCATCAAGAAAAAGACAATAAACTTTCCTCTCTTTGGACGCCTTGAGAATACTAATTCATTATCCTTCCAGGGAATTTCTTTTATCCGGCAGAAAGAATAAATTATTTTGAAGTTATGTGCAGGAATGTGGCTATTGTTTACTTTGCTCCTGGACGACTGAAACAATTTAGCATTCCAGCGGCAGAGGAAGACTTGATGGATTCCTACAGATTTATCTGTGACTTTAAATTACCATGGAAACAAATAGCTCTTTATTTAGATGCCACATTGTTACAGGTTATGAAAGAACGATTGCAATCATGACAAAACCCATTCTCTAAAGATGTCTAACTGTCCCTATTGTGTCTGCAAACAAATGATGGTCCCTAAGCTTCTACTAGTCAGCCAAGGAAGAAACAACCCCCCACCCCCCACCCCCTTCTCCTGTAAGGTGCTATTGTGATGAATTTGTGCGACTAATCTGGAATTAATCTATAACTATGAAATGGGTTGCAGTTTCATAGAGATATCTCATGCAGCTTTCACCAGTCCTGTGTCTACTTCGAACGTTCCTATACAAACTGAAGACAAGATCTGTCATAGAAGTATATTGCTGGCTTTGCAAATATAAAAAACAGCAAGAAGGCAGAAAAAAGACATAAAGGTTGTGGTAAACTCAATGAGGAATGCTCACTGACCACAACCAGCAGAACATAGGGGCCAAACGGCCAAAGCATCTGACCCCCAACACCCTCTCCCCCCTTACCTGAAGCTATAACTAGAAAAGTTTCTATTTAAGTTTACATTTTGTGCTGAATTAAACTAAACAAAATGCTCCCCAAAAAAACTGCAGGCTTATTTTATGCTTTATGCATTTTTTTTATTGCAGTATTTGAAGTTTTCTTTTTTTATTGCCCTGTATCTGGTTTTGTAGCCACGGACTGAAAACCGTAGCATACCATGGTTTTAAGTCCGGTCACAAAATGGTATATTGGGCAAAAATGAGCCGACTGGAGTCAAGATCTGAATCCAGTTGGATCATTCAAATGAATGAGATGCGGGCAAGGTCCGGCTGGGATACCCGCAGTTTAGGTAATAAAATCAATGAACTTGGGTCAATAATGGCATCTGAGAATGTAATGTTACTGAGACATGGTTTAATGAAAGGAATGACTGGGACATATCCATACCAGGGTACTCTTTATACAGAAGAGACAGAGAAGGCAAGAAAGGAGGAGGAGTGGCCCTATATGTGAAAGATAGCATGAAATCTAACCTAATACAAGTTAGTGAGGCCAACATAGAGTCAGTTTGGGTTACGTTACAGTTTGGTAATCATGCAGTAACTCGTGTAGGTGTGATATATAGACCACCTGGCCAAGTTTAAGAAGTAGATGATCTACTAGTTGAAGAAATATCTAAAATGACAATGAAAGGAGAAGTTATCATTATGGGGGACTTCAATCTTTCGGATATAAACTGGAAAACCAAAATAGCTAGTTCTGCCAGGAGTACCGATATTCTAAATTCCCTCCTGGGATTATCTATGCAACAAGTGGTTGAGGAGCCAACCCGGAGGGAGGCCATTTTGATTTGGTATTCACAAATGGGGATTTGGTATATGATGTTATTGTTGGCGAAAGCTTGTAATCTAGTGATCACCAATCAGTGTGGTTTAATATAAAAACAGTGAAGGAGCCACACCACACAAAAACAAAAGTTGTAGATTTTAGAAGAACCAACTTTTCAAAAATGTGATTAGTCATGAATGAGTCCCTATCAGACTGGAACGGATTACATGGAGTTCAGGAGAAATGGGACTACTTAAAAGACGCTTTATTGAAGGCAACAGAAAATTGCATTAGACTTGTCAGCAAAAGCAGAAAAAGGAAGAGACCACTGTGGTACTCAGCAGAAGTGGCCAAAATCATAAAAAACTAGCATTTAGTAATTATAAAACAACCCAGAGCAATGAAGATAGGGAAATCTACAAAACTAGGCAGAAAGAGGCCAAGCAAGTTATAAGGAGAAGATTATGCACTTATGGGTGCACAGATAAAGGGATTGTTAGCGCTGTCCACAACCAAGGTAGGTATTCTTTTGAAATCTTTTATTTGACATGTAACGCGTTTCAAGGACGCTCCGTCCTCTTCCTCAGACATGCATAAAACTAAAAGTGTGGCAATATATACCGCTGATCACATGATCAGTAGTGACATCATAACATATTTGCATACAATTTACATAAAATTTACATAGACAATTTTTTCTTTTACATAGAAGATTTTTTTTTTTAAAAGACTTTTTTTGGGATGTGGTGAATAAGTAAACCAATTACATTACATAACTACAAATACATCACTAGTTACATCATCATCGTGTAATAAATGAATAAACAGATAAATAACCCCCTTAAAAGTATATTTCATTTATGTATTTATTTTATTTAATATGTTTTTTCAATTGTTTCATTAAGCCCTCTCGGCCATAAAGTGTTCATTGTGATAATCCAAAAGGATTCTCTATTCACTAATTTTCGGAAATGGTCAGGTTGATCAGAAGGAATGCTTTCTAAAATACAGAGCTTAATGCAAGTGGGATCGCTATTGTGCATAGTCATAATATGCCTAGAAATACTATGTAAAGCAAAATTCTTTTTAATATTATGTCTATGTTTATTCATACGAGAGCGAGCTGATTGAACAGTACGACCCACGTACTGTAGGCCACATATGCAAGTAAGAAGATATATAATGTACATAGATGAACAGTCAAGTTTTTCTTTTAGATTAAAATTTTTTCCTGTTGAGAAAGACGCGACTGAACTGCAAAAAGGAATCGCAATCCATTAGCAACACATACACCGCTTGTGGCCACATCGAAAGGTACCGCCAGGTGTAAATTTGGTTATACACTGTATTTTTGTATTTATATTTTTCAACTTGCTTGGTGTGTTTTTTTTCTTTTTACCATTATAATTAATTAATTCTGTTTGTTGTAATTCACCAGCTCTTTGGTATGCATTAATTAAAACTTTTTGGGGGGTATTTTTTCTCCCTAAAATGGTTATATAAAATTTTAGATTGCTCTCTATAATCCTCTGGAAAGGTGCAATTTTTCTTAATTCTCCTATATTGCCAGTAAGGGATGTTTGTCAGCCATTTTGGAAAATGGTAGCTGTCAAAATCCAAAAAGCTGTTTATATCCACTATTTTAAAGTGCGTTTTAGTGCATATTTTTTGATACATATCTATAAAAATTTCTAGATCTAAAAAAACAATAGAGGAGGAGGAAAAATTCATGGTGAAGGTAAGACCCCAATCATTTTTATTTAAAAATTCTACAAACATTTGTGCATCTTCATGTATTCCCTTCCATAAAATAAATAAATCATCAATAAATCTTTTAAAATATAAAATATTGCCATTTAAAAACCAAGGGGACTGTGCAATGGACACGCCCTCAAATGCACCCATATATAAATTTGCATAACTGGGTGCAAAACGTGTGCCCATCGCACAGCCCCTCGTCTGCCGATAAACTACACTATTAAAAGAAAAAATATTATGATTCAATATAAATTTAATCGAATCTAATAAAAATTGGGATTGCATGTCTCCCATTTCTCCATCATTTTCCAAGAAATGTTTTATTGCATCTAGCCCTTTTGCCTCTAAAATATTAGAGTATAAAGCACTCACGTTGAGAGTCAAAAATGCATAATCACTCTCAATGGATAAAAATGATAATTAATTAATTAGTTGTGTAGAATCCTTCAAGTAACTTGGTAAATTTAAAACATAACACTGTAAAAACAAGTCTACATAATGAGATAGGTGGCAAGTGATGGCATTCATACCCGATATTATAGGGCGACCCAGAGGTTTTTTCATGTCTTTATGAACCTTCGGTAGGTAATGAAATATGGGTAAAGAATAATGTTGCACTTGCAAGAAGGTTTTTTCTTTTTTATTTAAAATACCATTTTGGTTCGCCTTTTGAATTAAATTGTTATAATCATTAAAAAATTCCAGGGAGGGGTCTGATGGTAAAATTGTATAATAGTCACCATCAGATAAAATACGTAAAGCCTCCTCAATATAATCCTCCCTGTTTAAAATGACTGTTCCTCCCCCCTTATCAGCAGGTCTAATTATTATTTTATCATTTTCTTTTAGAGTTTTAAGACCAATTTTTTCTTTTTTCGTAAGATTATTTTCTATATAGGGGGTCCGATTATTATTAATCTTTCTAAATTCATCACTTACCATTGCATAAAATGTATCAATAAAATTACCACATGAGCTTAAAGGATAAAAAGAGGATTTGGGTTTTACTTCGACTTGTTTAAAATTATCAGCAGGAGATGGTTCATTGACCTGTATTTCACAATTGTTTTTGCGATTTATTGTCCTGAATATAAAAATGTCTCGCCAAAGTGAGTTTCCTTGTGTATTCATTTAAATCAAGAAATAATTGAAATGGATCAGGGTAGGACGTGGGGCAAAAGGAAAGACCCTTTGCCAAAAGGGATATTTCATTTTCCTTGAGTATATAATCCGACAAATTGAAGAGTTTAACTAAATTATTATCTATTGTTACATGTGCATTTTTTTTTCTCCCACCCCCCCCGCCCCCCCACATCCTCGTTTATCATTTTTCTTTTTCCTTTTTGGGATGATAGTGTGTGTGAACTCTCATGAGGAAAGTATTGTGTGATTTTTGTGACTCTTGGACTGGGAATGGGAGTGACTAGTAATACAGTGTCCACATTCACAGGTCGGGAGGCTAAAAAACTATCATTATCGGTAATGACAGAGACAGAAGGGTTAGCTTCTGAATGTCCAAAATTAGTACTCAAAAGTGTATCACTATCAAGTGCAGAAAGTACAGAAGTGTCATGGACTGTGCAGATAGATAAATCTAGTGCTTGACATTCCTCCATTCATGGAATTGGGGTGTCAAAACTTCTCAAGTTTTTATGAGAAATTAAATCTCCCATTTCACCAATCGAGGAGTTACTATTTTTTGTGATTAAAATAATGGGTGATAAAGAATAGGGTGAAGGTTTGCCCATATCTACTTTTTTTTAAAAGAGGAAGAGGAAAGCAGCACTCCAAAAGATAAGGTGTGTGGGTGCCTCCTGCTGTAAACCTTGGTAAGAGGTCCAATAAGTATATATCCAAAAAGAAACAGGGGCACTCCCGTTGATTCAGTGCAAAGTGATGTCTTTTATTCACTCCACCGTGAGCTACGTTTCGACAGCCTCTCGCTGTCTTTGTCAAGTACGTTTTTTAAAAGATATTCAGACATCCGTGGTTGTAACAGTTCAGACTGCGCAACATGGGGCTGTTTAGCAGGAGCTGTTGTTCCCAGCTGCAAATGTGCCGTCCGAACAGGTGAAATAAGGTCAACTGGTTCGAGCTCCATAATAGGGGGTAATTCAGACACTGCAATGTGAGATTGTCCGGATTTATTTTTATGTATAGTTTTATTTTCATTTATATTTGCAAGAGGCAACTCAAGTTGCAAAACTTGCGGGGATTTTGAACAAATGACTGTTATTATTAATATTTTGGTGATTTCCAGAGTAATTATTATTATTACTATTTTTTTTGCCAAGCAGAATTAATAATTGTTCTGCCATTATTGGAAGTTGAATATCGTGTATTTGTATGGTTTCTTTTAGTAACAGGTGTATTTTTAAAGGAAGTTGTTATGTTAGTATCTAATTCACTTTTGTTACTATTTTCTCCCACATCATTTTGGTTTAATGTATTGCCCATAGATGGAGCTGTAGGTTTGTTAGTTTGTATTACATTTTCATTCCATTTAGTTTTCCCTTCATGGGCATTATATTTTGTCCATTTCCGAATCTGGTTATTGACATAATCTTCCTTGTCTCTATTATATTTTGTAACCATTTTATTTATAATTTCTGTTTCAGTTTTATTGAGTCTAGTGACCAAAGACCAATCTAATTTCTGAAACTCTATAGTGTGTTGATAGAGTAACCATATTTTTAGTATTTCAGAGTTTTTTTTGGAAAGGTTACTAGCTAGAGTACGTCTTTTCAATAAAAGGCAGTTCATCATATCGGCAGAACATTCTTCCATATATGTTTCCCAGGCACTCGTGAACTCTGCATCCTTCTTAAAGGAGGACTCAAATGGCATGCGGAGTCCACGAGGTGCAATCTTAGTGTCTAGTGTCTGAATTACCTCCTATTATGGAGCTCGAACCACTTGACCTTATTTCACCTGTTCGGACGGCACATTTGGAGCTGGGAACAACAGCTCCTGCTAAACAGCCCCATGTTGCGCAGTCTGAACTGTTACAACCACGGATGTCTGAATATCTTTAAAAAAAAAAGTAGATATGGACAAACCTTCACCCTATCCTTTATCACCCACTATTTTAATCACAAAAAATAGTAACTCTTCGATTGGTGAAATGGGAGATTTAATTTCTCACATAAACTTGAGAAGTTTTGACACCCCGATTCCATTAATGGAGGAATGTCAAGCACTAGATTTATCTATCTGCACAGTCCATGACACTTCTGTACTTTCTGCACTTGATAGTGATACACTTTTGAGTACTAATTTTGGACATTCAGAAGCTAACCCTTCTGTCTCTGTCAATACTGATAATGATAGTTTTTTAGCCTCCCGACCTGTGAATGTGGACACTGTATTACTAGTCACTCCCATTCCCAGTCCAAGAGTCACAAAAATCACACAATACTTTCCTCATGAGAGTTCACACACACTATGATCCCAAAAAGGAAAAAGAGAAATTATAAATGAGGATGCAGGGGGGGGAAGAAAGGAAAAAAAACTGCACATGTAACAACAGATAATAATTTAGTTAAACTCTTCAATTTGTCGGATTATATACTCAAGGAAAATGAAATATCCCTTTTGGCAAAGGGTCAATACAGGTCAATGAACCATCTCCTGCTGATAATTTTAAACACGTCGAAGTAAAACCCAAATCCTCTTTTTATCCTTTAAGCTCACGTTGTAATTTTATTGATACATTTTATGCGATGGTAAGTGATGAATTTCGAAAGATTAATATTAATAATCGGACCCCCAAAAAAAGAAAAAATTGGTCTTAAAACTCTAAAAGAAAATGATAAAATAATAATTAGACCTGCTGATAAGGGGGGAGGAACAGTCATTTTAAACAGGGAGGATTATATTGAGGAGGCTTTATATATTTTATCTGATGGTGACTATTATACAATTTTACCATCAGACCCCTCCCTAGAATTTTTTTTATGATTATAACAATTTAATTCAAAAGGCGAACCAAAATGGTATTTTAAATAAAAAAGAAAAAACCTTCTTGCAAGTGCAACATTATTCTTTACCCATATTTTATTACCTACCGAAGGTTTATAAAGACATGAAAAAACCTCTGGGTCGCCCTATAATATCGGGTATGAATGCCATCACTTGCCACCTATCTCATTATGTAGACTTGTTTTTACAGTCTTATGTTTTAAATTTACCAAGTTACTTGAAGGATTCTACACAACTAATTAATGAATTATCATTTTTATCCATTGAGGGTGATTATGCATTTTTGACTCTCGACATGAGTGCTTTATACTCTAATATTTTAGAGGCAAAAGGGCTAGATGCAATAAAACATTTCTTGGTGAAATGATGGAGAAATGGGAGACATGCAATCCCAATTTTTATTAGATTCGATTAAATTTATATTCATAAATCATAATATTTTTTCTTTTAATAGTGTAGTTTATCGGCAGACAAGGGGCTGTGCGATGGGCACGCGTTTTGTACCCAGTTATGCAAATTTATATATGGGTGCATTTGAGGGCGTGTCCATCGCACAGTCCCCTTGGTTTTTAAATGGCAATATTTTATATTTTAAAAGATTTATTGATGATTTATTTATTTTATGGAATGGAACAAATGAAGATGCACAAATGTTTGTAGAATTTTTAAATAAAAATGATTGGGGTCTTACCTTCACCATTAATTTTTTCTCCTCCTGTATTGTTTATTTAGATCTAGAAATTTTTAAAGATATGTATCAAAAGATATGCACTAAAACGCACTTTAAAATAGTGGATGTAAACAGCTTTTTGGATTTTGACAGCTGCCATTTTCCAAAATGGCTGACAAACATCCCTTACTGGCAATATAGAAGAATTAAGAAAAATTGCATCTTTCCAGAGGATTATAGAGAGCAATCTAAAAAATGTTATAACCGTTTTAGGGAGAAAAAATACCCCCAAAAAGTTTTAATTAATGCATACCAAAGAGCTGGCGAATTACAACAAACAGAATTAATTAATTATAATGGTAAAAAGAAAAAAACACACCAAGATTTAATTTTATTACCACTTATAATAATAGTACTAAACAAATAAGAACTATTATGAATAAATATTGGCCCATAATTATGAAGGATCCAATTTTAAATACTTTAAACACCCCCTTTCAACATTCAGAAGAGCAAAAACATTACAAAATCATTTAGCCCCAAGCAAGTTGAAAAATATAAATACAAAAATACAGTGTATAACCAAATTTACACCTGGCGGTACCTTTCGATGTGGCCACAAGCGGTGTATGTGTTCATCTATGTACATTATATATCTTCTTACTTGCATATGTGGCATACAGTACGTGGGCCATACTGTTCAATCAGCTCACTCTCGTATGAATAAACATAGACATAATATTAAAAGGAAGTTTTGCTTTACATAGTATTTCTAGGCATATTATGACTATGCACAATAACGATCCCACTTGCATTAAGCTCTGTATTTTAGAAAGCATTCCTTCTGATCAACCTGACCGTTTCCGAAAATTAGTGAATAGAGAATCCTTTTGGATTTTCACAATGAACACTTTATGGCCGAGAGGGCTTAATGAAACAATTGAAAAAACATATTAAATAAAATAAATACATAAATGAAATATACTTTTAAGGGGGTTATTTATCTGTTTATTCATTTATTACACGATGATGATGTAACTAGTGATGTATTTGTATTTATGTAATGTAATTGGTTTACTTATTCACCACATCCCCAAAAAAGTATTTAAAAAAAAATTCTTCTATTTAAAAGAAAACACTTTCTATGTAAATTTTATGCAAATATGTTATGATGTCGCTACTGATCATGTGATCAGCTGTATATATTGCCACACTTTTAGTTTTATGCATGTCTGAGGAAGAGGACAGAGCGTCCTTGAAATGCGTTACATGTCAAATAAAAGATTTCAAAAGAATACCTACCTTGGTTGTGGACAGCTCTAAAAATCCCTTTATCTGTGCACCCATAAGTGCATAATCTTCTCTACATGTTCCCTATGCTTTGCCGAGGGCGGGATAAGCTGCAGTCCTGAGTGGATGTTCGGGCGGGATCCCCACTGCAACCTTCCAAAAGGATTTCTCAATATATGCTCGAAAGAGTGTTGTGCCTCTCCTCTAGCACAACACCATCCGGTGAGTTGCTCTATTGCTAGGGGCTCACCTTTCATATATTGTCCTTCACAGTGGAGCGCTTTTGTTTCTATATTTCTTTAAGCAAGTTATAAGAACTTCTAAAGCGCAGGCAGAAGAAAAACTAGCTCAGTCCGTGAAAAAAGGGGATGAGACATTCTTCAGATATATAAATGAAAAAAGGAAATTAAAACAAGGAATAACAAAATTAAAAACAAAGGAAGGAAGGTATGTAGAAGAGAATAAGGGGCTAGCCGACTGCCTTAATGAATACTTCTGTTCAGTTTTTACAGAAGAAAAGGAAGGAAAAGGACCTCCATTAGAGAGGAAAACTAAGGAATCGTTTGATGCATGTGTCTTTACAGAGGAAGAGGTTCTACATTTGCTGTCTAAAGTTTAGACAAATAAATCACAGGTGCCTGATGGGATACACCCAAAATTATTAAAAGAGCTTACTGGTGATCTAGCAAAACCGTTAACAGATTTATTTAACCAATCACTGGTAACAGGAGTCATCCCGGAAGATTGGAAATTAGCGAATGTCGTGCCCATTCACAAGAAAGGTAGTAGGGAGGAATCAAGCAACTATAGGCCAGTAAGTCTGACTTCAATAGTGGGGAAATTAATGGAAACCCTACTAAAGGATAGGATTGTGGAACATCTAAAATCCCATGGATTGCAAGATGAAAAACAACATGGGTTTACTTCAGGGAGATCATGTCAAACAAATCTTATTGATTTTTTTTGACTGGGTGACTAAAATAATAGATGGCGGAGGGGCAGTAGACATCGCATATCTAGATTTTAGAAAGGTTTTTGACACTGTCCCACATAGAAGACTTATCAATAAACTGCAGTCATTGAGCTTGGACTCCCATATTGTTGAGTGGATTAGGCAGTGGCTGAGTGACAGACAACATCGGGTTGTAGTCAATGGAGAATATTCAGAGCAAGGTCTTGTCACCAGTGAGGTACCTCAGGGATCTATACTGGGACCAATATTGTTTAATATCTTCATTAGTGATGTCGCAAAATGTCTTGATGGGAAGGTGTGTCTTTTTGCTGATGACACAAAGATGTGTAACGGGGTTGATGTTCCTGGAGGGATCCGCCAAATGGAAAAGGATTTAGGAAAACTAGAAGAATGGTCAGAACTCTGACAACTGAAATTTAATGTGGATAAGTGCAAGATAATGCACCTGGGGCGTAAAAACCCTCGGGCAGAATATAGAATATTTGACACAGCCCTGACCTCAGTATCTGAGGAAAGGGATTTAGAAGTAATTGTTTCAGAAGACTAAAAGGTAGGAAGACAATGTAATAGAGCAGCAGGAAACGCTAGCAGAATGCTTGAATGTATAGGGAGAAGTATAAGCAGTAGAAAGAGAGAAATGCTCATGTACAGAACACTGGTGAGACCTCACTTGGAGTATTGTGCACAGTACTGGAGGCCATATCTCCAAAAGACTATAGATACTCTAGAGAGAGTTCAAAGAAGAGCTACTAAACTAGTACATGGATTGTAGGACAAAACTTACCAGGAAAGGTTAAAGGACCTTTACATGTATAGCTTGGAAGAAAGAAGAGACAGAGGGGATATGAAAGAGACTTTTAAATACATAAAGGGAATCAACACGGTAAAGGAGGAGAGCATATTTAAAAGAAGAAAAACTACCACAAGAGGACACAGTTTTAAATTAGAGGGGCAAAGGTTTAAAAATAACATCAGGAAGTATTTCTTTACTGAGAGAGTAGTGGATGCATGGAATAGCCTTCCTGCATAAGTGGTCACTGCAAATACAGTGAAGGAGTTTAAACATGCATGGGATAAGCATAAGGCTATTCTTCATATAAGATAGGGCCAGGGACTATTGTTAGGATTCAGAATATTGGGCAGACTAGATGGGCCAAATGATTCTTATCTGCAGACACATTCTATGTTTCTATACGGGAGTGCCCGATTTTCACATCTCCGAGCCAGATTCGGTCCCCTTATGATAGAATCATGGTGTGAATGCACCCTAAAACTGCTGAAAAAAACACAAGGTCCCATATTTATCATTCTATCTGAGACATAAAAAGGATCTGCTCTCTGAAAGGCGGAAGCCTCTAGCCTCTAGCGGAAGCCAAGCGGCACCAAAGATAAATGAATGGGCTCAGGGCTCAAATGAGTGTTGCTGCATGGTCATTTTAGATCAGTGGTCTAAAACTGTGGCCCTCTAGATGTTGGAAAACTTCAATTCCCAGCATGCCTGGACAGCCAATGGCTGTCCGGGAATGCTGGGAGTTGAAGTTTCTCAACATCTAGAGGGCAACAGTTTGAGACCACTGTTTTAGAGCTAAGTAGAGGGTCTCCTAAATTGAACACCCACCAGTTAAAACTTCTGACACATTCTCTGTTGAGAACCCAGGCTCTATGCCACGTGTGATATGGATGGGTGATAGAGACCCGATAGAACTTTTCAATAACTAACTACTGAAATACATTTTGAAACACAATCATGTAGAGCAGAATAGGCACTCAAATACAAATACTGTAGAATAAGGAGTGACATGGCTTTAGATTTCCATCTAGTCTCCATATCATTACAAATTATTGTGCTATTTATCTGTGCAGTATCACTTCTGGGAAAAGAACATAACAGTACTGCCGTCTCTCTCTTAGGGGTAAATGACTTTATCAGTTCCTGGCACTATATGATGAGTCTCGGCTCGCTTTAAATGACATTGTCCACAGTCTGGTGTATAAACACCAGAATGTTGTCCATCTGTGAGTTTTTTTTACAGTGTATGCAAGATAATGAAGCCATGAAAGAAAACATATAAAGGCCAAGGACTGAAGGATTCATGTGAACAGGCTATCCTGGCATTCAAAGCATCATCCTGTTTTACCGTATGATTTACGGTAATTACATTTTTCATGAAAAATAACACTAAAGTATCTCACTTTTAGTTTATAGTGGGCTACTGTTTCTTCATGTGGAGACCCTCGGCTGGACCTGGCGTAGGGAGCCTTATCGACGGCAATGGTCCCTGGTAAGAAGGGTATGTAAATGAGCTTTCCTCCACAAGGAAGAAAGTTATTTATGTAGTGCAATCTGTTAGAATAAGCTACTCTATAAGCCCTGACTTAAAGTGTACCCTTCATCAACAAAAAAGTTTTAGTTAATGGAGATACTGTAATACCGTTATATGTATATCTATAATATACATTGGTTAAAAAAAATGTGTATATTTTGGGGTGAAAAAATGCTGTCCCTGCAGCTATTGCCTATGTGACTCTGTGAGGATACCAAATACAGGAAGTGTGGGTGGACAAGGAAGGCTCTGTGCAGGCTCTTGGCTTGTCAATCATCCTGATGTGTGAGCCTGGGGCATGTCACAGAGCCTAAGTGCACAGAGCCCTGCTTGTCCTCAGTGTACAGAGCCCTTCTTGTCTTCAGGAAGAAAAGTGAACACAAAAATGGGTGTTGGAATGAGCGCTACTGCTGATAAGGAAAGACATCAGGACACCACTGTAGCACAGGACAGTTTATTAAAGTTCAATGCAAAGGACAACGCGTTTCGGCACTAGCAAGTGCCTTTCTCAGGTCCACAAAACAATTACTAAAAGGGTAACAAAATAAATATCAAAATCAGTGTCATTTCGCATAGAGAAAAAAGGCGATAAAAGTTCAATATTTAAAAATATACGATAAGGATAATATATATAAAATTTGTGGACCTCACTGTTGTAAAAGGTTGACGGGCATTCGCTGAAATTGATAGGTGTAACTTCGTTTCGATCCTTATGTCATAATGTATATGTGGATCTGTGGAACATTGTTGATAGATAAATGTAAATATATATATATATATATATATATATATATATATATATATGTATATTATGGAGAATGTACATATATATGTTATAAAGAACTGGGTATATAAACCTCAGTACCTATAGTGAATATATGTACTTATAAAAACTTGAGGTTATAAAAAATAAAGCTGAAAAAAAATATGGTCACTCCGGTGTATATCAGTAAAAAATAAAAAAGAGGACTAGAAGAAAAAGAGCCCTGCTTGTCCTCATTATAGAGAGCCCTGCTTGTCCTCAGTATACAGAGCCCTGCTTGTCCTCAGTGTACAGAGCCCTGCTTGTCCTCAGTGTACAGAGCCCTGCTTGTTCTCAGTACACAGAACCTTGCTTGTCCCCACTGCATAGAACCCTGCTTGTCCTCAGTGTACGGATCCTTGATTGTCCTCAGTGCACAGAGCCCTGCTTGTCCTCAGTGTACAGAGCCCTGCTTGCTGAGCAGTAAAGTGGAGGACTGGATACTGGGCTGTACAAAGCCCTGCTTGTTCTCAGTACACAGTACCCTGCTTGTCCTCATTGCACAGAGCCCTGCTTGTCCTGAGTGTACAGAGCCATGCTTGTCCTCATTGCACAGAGCCCTGCTTGTCCTCAGTGTACAGAGCCCTGCTTGTCCTCAGTGTACAGAGCCCTGCTTGTCCTCAGTGCACAGAGCCCTGCTTGTCCTCAGTGTACAGAGGCCTACTTGTCCTCAGTATACAGAGCCCTGCTTGTCCTCAGTGTACAGAGCCCCTCTTGTCCTCAGTGTACAGAGCCCTGATTGACCCCAGTGCAAAGAGCCCTGCTTGTCCTCAGTGTACAGAGCCCTGCTTGTCTTCAGTGCACAGAGTCCTGATTGTCCTCAGTATACAGAGCACTGCTTGTCCTCAGTGCACAGAGCCCTGCTTGTCCTCAGTGCACAGAGCCATACTTGTCCTCAGTGCACAGAGCCCTGCTTTAGGTTAGAGTGTGTTGGATGGGCCACCTGTTACATGACTGTCGGGGTACATACAGTTATCCTGAAGTCTCACCTCTCTTGCTTTGTTTTCTTTTGTTCTGTTCTTGATTGAGGCTGTCTGCTTTAGTTGCTAGTAATCGAGTGCTCAGCCAAACAGCACTGGTTTTTTTATTTTTATTGTTAAGGTTAAAATCTTGTTTAAATGGGCACTGTCAGATACAAAAACTTTTGATACGTTGTAAAGCATGCAAAATCAATAGGTTTTGCAATTGCTTTCATTCGAAAATTTTCAGTATTTCATACTGAAAAAGCCAGTCAAACAACTGCCCCCCTGCCTGCTTGCTTGGACACATACTAGTCCTGCTGTGTCCATGAGTCATCACCTATGTCATGGACACACTTCCTTGATTAACAGCTGTGAGTGCAGGGCTCACAGCTGGAGGAAAAATCCTCCCACTGTCAACTTGTGTCTGTCAGTGAGGACAAGCTGGGAGTTTTAGTTTTGCTAATGCTAGGGGAGATTTGAGCAGACAGCATACTGAGGGAGGGGCGGAGACCTGCACAGTGAGGCCATGCCCCCTCCCTTTGAGAGGAATTCAGACTAGTGAGCTAAATTAAAAGTGTAATAAAAAAATAAATAAAGGTGCTAGACCATAAAAATTAGATGTACAGGGTTAGGTACTGAGTGTTATATTTAAAAAACATTTTTTTGTTGGATCTGACGGGTACACTTTAACTCACAAGTTCTCACATCATAATTCTCTAAAGTGTGGAATATTTTCAACCTGTGTATTTATTAAGTGGCCAGTTGACCCTACCAAACAATACACTCACTTATTTATTAATCTAAAAGGAAAAATTTATTTTTATTATTGTTTGCGTAATAAAATTTTTTTAATAAAAATCCTGTGGTTTCTTTACCTTATGGCTTTCATGAATAGTGTTGCTCGCGAATATTATTTGCGAATATCGCATATTCGCGAATTCACGAATATTCGCGAATAGAGATGAGCGAACTTACAGTAAATTCATTTCGTCACAAACTTCTCGGCTCGGCAGTTGATGACTTATCCTGCATAAATTAGTTCAGCTTTCAGGTGCTCCCGTGGGCTGGAAAAGGTGGATACAGTCCTAGGAGACTCTTTCCTAGGACTGTATCCCCCTTTTCCAGCCCAGGGGAGCACCTGAAAGCTGAACTCATTTATGCAGGATAAGTCACCAACTGCCGAGCCGAGAAGTTTGTGACAAATCAAATTTACTGTAAGTTCGCTCATCTCTATTCGAGAATATAGCACTATATATTCGTAATTAGGAATATCATTTTTTTTTAAAATTTTTATATTTTTTCACAGTACACATCACAGTGATCATCCCTCTCTGCTTCCAGCTTGTGTGGTGTAAAAAAGGCTCTAATACTACTGTGTGAGACTGGCGTACGAATTTTTGCATATGCAAATTTTCGTTTATGCTAATTTTTGCATATGCTAATTTTCGCTTACGCGAAAATATAACGCGAATATTACAAATATGCAAATGTAGCCAATATATGACGAATATTCGTCCATATATTCGCGAAATATCAAGAATTCGAATATGGCCTATGCCGCTCAACACTATTTATGACTTTCTAGATAACTCTAAAATGTCACCAAGGATCCTACATGTGCACTGTACCGGTAGTGTACATGTTTAAACACCTTGGAGTTGTTTGCATTTGGTTTGCTTTGGAATGGTTAACCAAGCTGGTCTAAGAAGCAGCATTGCTGCAACTTTTGAAACATAAGTGTGGCTCAAGGAGAGAGAGAGAGAGAGAGAGGGAGAGAGAGAGGGAGAGGGAGAGGGAACCTAGGTAGAGTGAAAGGGTTGCATTTGCCCAT
Organism: Hyla sarda; assembly: GCF_029499605.1. Classification (NCBI taxonomy): domain Eukaryota; kingdom Metazoa; phylum Chordata; class Amphibia; order Anura; family Hylidae; genus Hyla; species Hyla sarda. The sequence continues at coordinate 61,571,090 of NC_079189.1, forward strand.
GGTAAACAATACGAGTGTATGTTTTAAGTTTTATATGTATGTTTCAAATGTAATGTCTTAATAATTTTGTCTGCCATGGGCAATTTGCAAAATCTTACTCTTCACATGTTTTCATGTTTTTAAAATTTTGCTTACCTGAACTTCTGTGTTTCCAAATTCACACTTCCTAATTGATGTTCTTGTTTTTATTTATTTTTTATATATTTTTTTTCTCTGGCAATTATTATTATTATTTTTTTACATTGCTAATATGTGCAGAGGAAGGGTGTTGTAGTTGCCCCCTAGCAAACATTCAGCTAGCTTCTTGCATTTTTTTTAAGTACTAAGCCAAATGTAGCAATCTGATTTTTTTGCAGTTGTCAACTGTCCAACTTTTGAATTTTGATTTGGGTGTGCATGCATGTTGGGAGTTGTAGTTTTGCAACAGCTGGAGGCATTTGATTGTAGTCCCCCTGTATTAGATATACACACACACATTGACTTCATTTATTCATATTCATACACAGATTTACACACATACATATATAACCACACACACACATATATACATGCAGGGGCACTTACTTTTTAAACAAAAAATCATCCATTCAGTCCCCATCTTCAGTCACCAGCTTCTTTCATCATCTGCTCACAGGCAGCAGTGTACTCCCGCCCCTCCCCCCTTCTCCTCACACAGGAGACTGTGAAGTAAACAGAGACAGTAAGGGAGCCAATAACAGAAGCTTTAGATCTGCAGACCTGTCAATCATGAAATGGGTTCATGATGTAGGTAATGACCAGTGGACACAGCCAGGCTGGTAGGTATCCCAGGAGGCCAGGAGGCAGTTTTTTGACTGGCTTTTTCAGTATGAAATACTGAAAAAAAAAATTATGAAAGCATTTGCAAAACCTATTGGTTTTGCTTTATATCAAAAGTTTTTATTTCTGACAGTGCCCATTTAATGTTGCTCCAAGGTTGTTACACATAACTAGAGCATACATACCTTAGAAAGGGTGTGTATGTAGGACACAAACCACATGCGTGTCAGAATAAAAAATAAAAACAGTGCCTTTCACAATTTCAAATTAAAACATGGACCAATGTGTTTGCCAAAATAAAGATTATCTGAACAGTAAGAATGCATGTTTAGTGAAAATGGAAGTATTGTACACAATAAAGAATATTTTCCATGTGAAAATTAAAGGTCTTTCAGACAGAAAAGGGATGTTCACACAGAACAGACGTTCATTGTATTGAACAATGCAGATAGGACAATTAACAAACCTGGATTCTCAAAGCAGACACACAGGGATCTGGCCAAGTGTATTAAAATACACACACATGCAGTATTTACTCTTACACATTACATATGCTCTATGCCAGCTCAGGACTAATTATATTGTCAGCAATGTGAGAAAGTAAACTGTGTATGTTTGGAGTCTCAAACAGTTACACCATGTTCTGGCACAGACAGGAGGCACATGCCAGGGTCGGTCACATATCAGCATTGTAAAATACAATGCAAATGTGTTATGTGTGAAAGTAAACTACCTAAGCCATCATAATGGTATTAACAGTCACAACATTTGAAAACCAAATTATTAATTCCAAACTTGGTTTGAAGATTTGTGTTTGTAGTTGTCTGAATGGACCAAACATTTACACCCTTAGATCTAAAGGGGAGTACCAGACAACCAAAGAACTTGAGTTTCTGTCACTGGGGGGGAAGAAATTTCAAGTGTAACATCAGTGACATCAGAATGTGCCACTCTTGAGGAAACCCCACTTGGATTGGAGTAAGGGGATGAATAATGGATAATACTGCTGATCCCTCATCGGGAGCAATGTTTGGGCTAGAATATACTAAGGAAATGTGACTGTTTGAACGGGACACAACCAGGTCTGCATGGCTAGGTGGAGTATTTGTTACATTACAGGTAATATTTTCTGGGTTGGACAAATACAGCTGGTTGAGACTGTGTTATGGGTTCAGCTTGATCCTCTTCATTCTGTAGGGCAGTTTCCATGTCAGTTGTGTGTGCTTCCCCAATTGTTGGTGTACTGTCTACAGTTGTTTCAAGTAATTGTTTGATGGGAAAACAAACAAAAAATTATTAGCAAAAGAGAATTGACACTTTAACCCCTTAAGGACCGGGTTTTTTTCCATTTTTGCATTTTCGTTTTTTGCTCCTTGCCTTTAAAAAATCATAGCTCTTTCAATTTTGCACCTAAAAATCCATATGATGGCTTATTTTTTGCGCCACCAATTCTAATTTGTAATGACATCAGTCATTTTGCGCAAAAGTCTACGGTGAAACGGAAAAAAAAAATCATTGTGCGAAAAAATTTAAAAAAAACGCCGTTTTGTAACTTTTGGGGGCTTCCGTTTCTACGTAGTACATTTTTCGGTAGAAATGACACTTATCTTTATTCTGTAGGTCCATACGATTAAAATCACACTCTATTTATATAGGTTTGATTTTGTCGGACTTCTGTAAAAAATCATAACTACATGCAGGAAAATTAATACGTTTAAAATTGTCATCTTCTGACCCCTATAACTTTTTTATTTTTCCGTGTATGGGGAGGTATGAGGGCTCATTTTTTGCGACGTCATCTGAAGTTTTTAACGGTACCATTTTTGCATTGATAGGACTTATTGATCGCTTTTTATTCATTTTTAAATGATATAAAAAGTGACCAAAAATGCACTATTTTGGACTTTGGAATGTTTTTGTGCGCACGCCATTGACCGAGCGGTTTAATTAATGATATATTTTTATAATTCGGACATTTTCGCACGCGGTGATACCATATATGTTTATTTTTATTTACACTGTGTTTTTTTTTATTGGAAAAGGGGGGTGATTCAAACTTTTAATAGGGGAGGAATTAAATGATCTATATTCACTTTTTTTTTTCACTTTTTTTTTTGCAGTGTTATAGGTCCCATAGGGACCTATAACACTGCACACACTGATCTTCATCATTGATCACTGGTTTCTCATAAGAAACCAGTGATCAACGATTCTGCCGCATGACTGCTCAGGCCTGGATCTCAGGCACTGAGCAGTCATTCGGCGATCGGACAGCGCGGAGGCAGGTAGGGGCCCTCCCGCTGTCCTGTCAGCTGTTCGGGATGCCGCGATTAGCCGCGGCTATCCCGAACAGGCCGACTGAGCTAGCTGGCCACTTTCGGTTTCGCTTTTAGCCGCACGGCTCAGCTCTGAGCGCGCAGCTAAAGGGTTAATAGCACGCGGCGCCGCGATCGGCGCTGCGCGCTATTAGAGGCGGGTCCCGGCTTCACTATGACGCTGGGCCCGCCGTGATATGACGCAGGGTTACTGTGTAACCCCGCGTTATATCAGGAGAGCAGGACCAAGGGCATACCTGTACGCCCTTGGTCCTTAAGGGGTTAAAAAGCAATCAACAGAGCTCCATAGATTATACATAAAAAAATAGATTAAAAATAAAGGTGGAGATAAACCAACACCTGAGGGGAAGAGGGGTGCGCCTATGGCAAGTAATCCGATTGCTTATTTCCTTTTTCACAGGTCTCTTTAAAATTTAAAGAAGCAATCTGGTTGCCATAGGTGACTGCAACACTTAAGATCCCCCAAAGTGTCTGAAGATATCACTGATACACTTTTTTTGTGATTTTCAAAAAATATTATTTTTTTTAACTCCTTGGGGACGGAGCCCATTATAACCCTAAGGACGGGAACATTTTTTTTGCAATTCTGACCACTGTCACTTTAAGCATTAATAACTCTGGGATGCTTTTACTTTTCATTCTGATTCCGAGATTGTTTTTTCGTGACATATTCTTCTTTATGTTAGTGGTAAATTTTTGTCAATACTTGCATCATTTCTTGGTGAAAAATTCCAAAATTTGATGAAAAAATTGACAATTTTGCATTTTTCTAACTTTGAAGCTCTCTGCTTGTAAGGAAAATAAACATTCTAAATAAATAATATTTTGATTTACATATACAATATGTCTACTTTATGTTTGCATCATAAAGTTGACATGTTTTTACTTTTGGAAAACATCAGAGGGCTTCAAAGTTCAGAAGCAATTTTTAAATTTTTCACAAAATTTTCAAAATCGGAATTTTTTAGGGGCCAGTTCAGTTTTGAAGTCGATTTGAAGGGTCTTCACATTAGAAATACCCCATAAATTACCCCATTATAAAAACTGCACCCCTCAAAGTATTCAAAATGATATTCAGTAAGTTTGTAAACCCTTTAGGTGTTTCACAGGAATAGCAGCAAAGTAAAGGAGAAAATTCAAAATCTTAATTTTTTACACTCGCATGTTCTTGTAGACCCAGTTTTTGAATTTTTACATGGGGTAAAAGGAGAAAAATCCCCCCAAAATTTGTAACCCAATATCTCTCGAGTAAGGAAATACCTCATATGTGTATGTCAAGTGTTCGGTGGGCGCAGTAAAGGGCTCAGAAGGGAAGGAGCGACAATGGGATTTTGGAGAGTGAGTTTTGCTGAAATGGTTTTTGGGGGCAGGTCACATTTAGGAAGCCCCTATGGTGCCAGAACGGCAAAAAAAAAAAACACATGGCATACTATTTTGGAAACTACACCCCTCAAGGCACGTAATAAGGGGTCCGGTGAGCCTTAACACACCACAGGTGTTTGACCACTTTTCGTTAAATTCGGATGTGTAAATGAAAAAAAAATTTTTTCACTAAAGTGCAGGTTTCTTCCCCAAATTTACCATTTCTACAAAGGGTAATGGGTAAATCCCCCCCAAAATTTGTAACACAATTTCTCCCGAGTACGGAGATACCCCATATGTGGCCCTAAACTGTTGCCTTGAAATATGACAGGGCTCTGAAGTGAGAGAGCGCCATGCGCATTTGAGGCCTGAATAAGGAATTTGCAGTAGGGGTGGACCCGGTTACAAGGATGGGGCTTGTCTCCACCAAAACCCTACAGCAGTGTCTCCCACAGGGTGCCTCCAGCTGTTGCAAGACTCCCAGCCTGCCAGGACAGTCTATGGCTGTCCGGCAGCACTGGGAGTTGTGGTTTTGCCACAGCTGGAGGCTCCGTTTAGGAAACACTGGTAGTGTCTTTAGGGTACATTCACACAGGCAGGGGTTCACAGTAAGTTTCCTTGAAGGAAACCCACTGTAAACCCGCCCGTGTGAATGTACCCTGTACATTCACATGGGGGGGTGGGGGGCGCCCCAAGGGGGGGGGGGGGGGCACCCAAAACCTTCAGCTGTTGCAAAATGACAACTCCCAGAATGCACTGACAGACCGTACATGCTGGGAGTTGTAGTTTTACAACAGCTGTAGGCACACTGGTGGGGAACCACTGAGTTAGGAAACAGACTCTAGCTCAGTGTTTCCCAACCAGTGTGCCTACAGCTGTTGCAAAACTACAATTCCCAGCATGCTCGTACAGTCAGGGATGCTGGGCGTGTAGTTCTGCAATATCTGGCCCTTCAGATGTTGCCGAACTACAACTCCCAGCATGCCTGGACAGTCTCGGCATGCTAGGAGTTGTAGTTATGCAACAACTGGGGAAGAACAGTGGTCTCCAAACTGTAGCCCTCCAGATGTTGCAAAACTACAACTCCAAGCATGCCCAGACTGTCCAGGCATGCTGGGAGTTGTAGTTCTGCAACATCTGAAGGGCCAGATATTGCAGAACTGCACGCCCAGCATCCCTGACTGTCTGGGCATGCTGGGAGTTGTAGTTTTGCAACATCTGGAGGGCTACAGTTTGGAGACCACCATATAGTGGTCTCCAAACTGTGCCACTTCAGATGTTGCAAAACTACAACTCCCAGCATGCCCAGACAGACAGTGCATGCTGGGAGTTGTAGTTTTGCAACATCTGGAGGACCACAGTTTAGAGACCACTAAACAGTGGTCTCCAAACTGTGACCCTCCAGATGTAGCAAAAGTACAACTCCCAGCATGCCCAGACAGCCTTTGGCTGTCTGGGCATGCTGGGAGTTGTAGTTTTGCTGCTTTTAGAAGGCCACAGTGAAGATCACTTATCGCGATCTTCACTGCAGCCTTCTCAGCCGCACTTTCCGGCCGTCGCTCTTCCTCCTGCCGCCGCTGCTCCTGGATGCCGCCGCAGGTCCGGGTAAGCCGGGCCATGTCCCCCCACTCGCCGCCCGTGTTACCCCCGCTCTGTACCGAATTCGATCGGTGCGCAGAGCGGGGGGAAATGAACTGTAACCCCCCGCCCCCCTCCTGCCATTGGTGGTCAGCCTGACCGACCAATGGCAGGGATTAGGAGGGGGTGGCAACACTGCCACCTCGCTCCTATGCTTTAGACTGGTCAGAGCAGTCTCTGACAGCTCCGAGCAGTCTTATTTTCCGGGAGATCGGGTCACCAGTGACCCGATTTGCCCGGATCGCGGCAAATCGCAGGTCTGAATTGACCTGCGATTTGCTGCGATCGCCGATTTGGGGGGGTCTCAGGACCCCCCTAGGCATTGCCACGGGATGTCTGCTGATAGATATCAGCAGGCATCCCGGTCCGATCACCGCCCGGCGAGCGGCAGTGATCGGAAATACGGAGGGCGTATGGATACGCCCTCCGTCCTTAAGTGACAGGACGCGAGGGCGTATGCATACACTCTTCGTCCCCAAGGATCTAAATAATAATCACCCATAAAAAAAATTCAGATTAAACAGATTGTGTACTACCGTATATACTCGAGTATAAGCCGACCCGAGTATAAGCCGAGACCCCTAATTTCAACCCAAAATCCCAGGAAAAGTTATTGACTCGAGTATAAGCCTAGGGTGGGAAATACATCATCCCCCCCTGTCATCATCCAGACCCGTCATTAACATCCTCATCATCCCCTTGTCATCATCCCACACATCCCCCCTTCATCATCCCCTTGTCATCATCCCACACATCCCCCCTTCATCATCCCCTTGTCATCATCCCACACATCCCCCCTTCATCATCCCCTTGTCATCATCCCACACATCCCCCCTTCATCATCCCCTTGTCATCATCCCACACATCCCCCCTTCATCATCCCCTTGTCATCATCCCACACATCCCCCCTTCATCATCCCCACCCCCCTTCATCATCCCCCCCCTTCATCATCCTCTTGTCATCATCCCACACCCCCCCCCTTCATCATCCTCTTCTCATCATCCGCCCTCAGTGGTCTTCAACCTGCGGACCTCCAGAGGTTTCAAAACTACAACTCCCAGCAAGCCCGGGCAGCCATCGTCTGTCCGGGCTTGCTGGGAGTTGTAGTTTTGAAACCTCCGGAGGTCCGCAGGTTGAAGACCACTGCGGCCTTCGACATCATCCAGCCCCCTCTCACCCCCTTTAGTTCTGAGTACTCACCTCCGCTCGGCGCTGGTCCGGTCCTGCAGGGCTGTCCGGAGAGGAGGTGGTCCGGTGGGATAGTGGTTCCGGGCTGCTATCTTCACCGGGGGCGCCTCTTCTCCGCGCTTCCGGCCCAGAATAGAGGCGTTGCCTTGACAATGACGCAGAAGTACGTTGGCAATGAACGCACCTCTGCGTCGTTGTCAAGGCAACGTGACTATTCTGAGGCCGGGCCCGAAGCGCTTAGAAGAGGCCTCCCCGGTGAAGATAGCAGCCCGGAACCACTGTCCCACCGGACCAGCTCCTCACCGGACAGCCCTGCAGGACCGGACCAGCGCCGAGCGGAGGTGAGTACTGTACAGAACTAAAGGGGGGTGAGAGGGGGCTGGATGATGTCGAAGGCCGCAGTGGTCTTCAACCTGCGGACCTCCGGAGGTTTCAAAACTACAACTCCCAGCAAGCCCGAACAGCCGATGGCTGCCCGGGCTTGCTGGGAGTTGTAGTTTTGAAACCTCTGGAGGTCCGCAGGTTGAAGACCACTGCGGGTGGGGGAGTTCACTCGAGTATAAGCCGAGGGGGGTGTTTTCAGCACAAAAAATTGTGCTGAAAAACTCGGCTTATACTCGAGTATATACGGTATGTCCAAAACATTAAAATAAAACTTTGTTAAAAACAAAAATTTCGTTTACAAAGAGCAATGTTTTTTTTCACACTCCATAATGTATTATGTTTGATATTTACCAAATCTTCAGACAGGAAGACTGTTGCAGTTGCCCATATTAACAAAGCATTTCAAATTTAAAACATTTAGAAGAGGCCAAGAAACAAGAATAAGAAAAATCTGGTTGCTATGGACAAATGCAACACTATTGTTAAACATAAGTGAACATAAAGCCACAACAATGTAACGTTGAATGTTTGAGTAAATTTAATAAGCTTGGGAATTTTAAAGGTTAAAGAAAGAGAAAAAGAAAATGAAACTCCCCCTCTTCCTCAACCATGACATCCATATGTCCAATGCCCTCAACTTGCTGACACTAAGTAGCTGCCACTTTTTGTTCAAGCTGTTATAATGCCACATTTATTGGGGGTCCTCCTCCTGATTCTCTCCTTTGTTGATTGATAAGCGCCATTTTCTTCTTCACAGCACTCCAGATATCAACCCTTTTTTTTTTTTTTTTTTTAATGTTTACAGTTCTTTGCTCTACTTCAAATGCAAATAGGTAAAAAAAAGGATTTTCTTTGCAGCATTGAACCAAATGAATTTCAAGAGACCAGGCTCTTAAAGGATATAATTGGGTAGCGTTTATTACAAGCACATCAACGCGTTTCTGGCCCGGAGTGGGCCCTTCATCAGGACAAGGTGCTAGTACAAAGATTGTAAGACACTGACATTATATACATACAGGGACAGGCTTTTACACAGAGTATCCTTCAATCAAGGATTAAGGTATTCACAAACGTCAGTTAAGTAGTTAGCGTAACAACATTCAAGTTCAAATGAATAAATTTACTATAACATATTAAAACCAAATTCATAGTTAAAAGGACTATAGTTGTGCTGTATATATACTATTACTAAAAACGGTAATTACCCTTTTATTGATTTAAAGTGTAGCTCCCACCAAGTTATATATAATCTAATATGTCCCTACCTATTAATAATCTAGCCCTAACCCCCTACCTGGCTTTAAAAACATTTTAAATCGCTTTAATAGAGCAGATTTAGTGCTTCTAAATCAGCTCTATCAAGCAGGGCAGGAAGCAGCGCTTCCCAGCAGGCATGACGTCACTGATGCCTTGCTGGGCGCTTGCTTCCGCCCTCAGATCGTTTATGCAGCGCTCCTGTCAGGAGCGCTGCATAGACGATCTGCCAATAGCACGGCAGGCAGCTCCGGGGTCTCCTCCTTCCTGTTTAGCTGTGCATGTGCTATCCAGGAGTAGAGGAGCAACGCCGGCCTGCCGTGCACGATATTACTGCCGGTGTGAGGTGGTTTTTTGCGCCCCGTAGATCCATGCGTCCACCTCACACCGGCAAATATAAGACCTCAGATCAGACTTACCAATCCGGAGGATCAGCGCAGCAATGAGTGCTCGCGCTGCCTCCGGACAGGGTAACGGGGCGGGCGGGGCCGCGCGTGAGGCCAGTGGAGATGGCCAATGCGCGCAGCCCCAGCTATCAGCGTGCTCTCTCTCGCCTGTTTGATTGACAGGCGGGAGCGAGCACAGCAGTGCCTGAATTTCGACTCATTGCCAGGCTGAAATGAGTCGAAATTCAGTGGTGACGTCACTGCTGAATGCATTCGGCCACTAGGAGGGTGACCCCTAGTGGCCGAATTTAAAAGTGATTTTAAAGTTGTTTAAAATCACTTTTTTTAATTAAAGTATATTAGAGATATGTTGTAGTACTTAAGTACTACAGCATATCAATTTTTGTACTTCATGACAGTGCCCATTTAAAAGAAGTATTTCCTTTTTTATTTCTTACATATTTCTCTACTTCAAGGGCATTAATCCGTTGCAGGATTTCTAACCAGGTCCCATTACGAATGACCAAAGGTGTGCTTTTAAATTGTTTCCTCGCTAACAAATCAAACCTCATTGTAACCTGAAGGAATCATTTTAGGAGATTGGAGAAAATATGGAGGGACACTATTTTTTAATCAGCAGGGTGTAACCTAACATTGGTTGAAATTTATACAAACCTGTGCAAATGAAAAGTTGACCAAATGCCATAACAACAAATCCGATTGCTTCTTTCATTTTGCAGAGGTCCTATTAAAAATGAAAGCGGTTTGATTGCTATGGGCAACTGGGCAACTTTTTCTCTGGACAGGTTTTGATAAATCTCCCCCATTGTTATACCTAAAAAATCAGACACGTTAAAGTTGCATTTGCCATATTCAATATAAAAATAAAAAATGTAAATGGTAAGCATTGGATTAAGAGAGTAACTACAAACAAAAAAACATAAAGGGAAAGCAGATTATCCATGCTGGGAGATGCAAGATCAAGCAACAGGTGAAAAAAAACAAAAAAATAAACAGAAATTTTACTAAAATTAAAAAAACATCGTCCACCAGCAATTCAGTTTCACGCTCTGTAAAATTTATTTTTTTCAAAATTGGACAAGGGCCCTGGATTACAGCATTTGCACTAGAGGAATGCGTGTCAGCTAAAGTAACATCACCCTCAGACATTTTACCTTGCAGACTTTCCAGACTAACGTTAAAAATAACATTGGAAGCAGATGATGTAGAAGGGATCAGATCAGAACTTGCATAAGCAGCCTGGGAAGTAACCTTACGGACTTTTCGAGAATGACTAGAAATAACCACAAACAAGGGGTCCCACAATTTATAGCTTCAGGTAGAGCTTTTTCAGGTTATCAGTAATTGCGGCAAATTTAACGAGGTAGTGCGACTAAATGATAAATTTTGCGCAGTCACGCTCAAAAAGTGGCAAAAAAAATTAATAAAAAAGGAACTAAATCACACACATATTAGTAAATGCCCCCCATGTTCCAGCCTGTCTGGTTGTACATGGTGCATCATGAAGCTCAGTATTACAAAACTTTGTATGGTGCCATACCAAGCTCTTTCAGGCACTTTTGTATGAAACTAATCCAGTAAAATAAACTTTTGACATTTCACTAGATATAGTCAGGTAGTCACCCGGTTGCCCACGCCACACTCAGTCCAGAAATGGGCACCATAGACACTTAAATTAACTATAAACCACTTTTAAAGGAGGTATAGTGATTACATAAAAACATTAAAAGCCATACTCCTTACAATGCATTCTCTCTATGTAAAATATATCAGAGGCTAAAGTATTTTCAGTGTAATACAGCCAAAAGTTAAAAACATAAACTATTTCTTTGATGATAAAAATCTGTACTTCAAACTTCCACATGCAGATTTATTTTCCGAAACTGATATCAATGCCCATAAAAAGCTCTATAAAAAAAGTTATGAAGATGTTATACAGGGCTGGCTGGTTTTATTTATAAAGATCTGTGTGAGGAGTCAATAAAAAATTAGGACACTACCTTCTAGGTGAATTCTGCAGTATTTACAGTGCATTTGAAAAGTCTTAAGATCCTTTTCAAATGCATGTTGGGTGGGGGGAATCAAATGCCTGTAGAGCTCAGAGACAGGGTCAAGAAGTTATTTTGGTGCACTAACAGTTACCAAGATTTTAGTTTTTACTTTTAAAAAAATTAGCAAAGGTTTATAACATCCTGTTTTCACTTTGTCAGTATAAGGTATTGAGTGCAGAATCACAGGGAATTTTTATTTTATTTATATTTGTATTAGCACAGGGCCACAGAAGAGGTCACATGGTCTACCTCTTTTTATGGTCTCCCATTCCATTATAATGGATCATTGTAAACCTTTGTGAACAAGGTGGATTGTTATCCCTCAACAGCCAATTCAGCTTCAGGTGCCCAAAATCTGCTCACCATCTTGACAGATTTTCTTATATTCTGTACCATGTTATAGAAAGTAAAAGTAATCATATTTAATCTTTTTTATTATTATAATAAAATAAAATGCAATCTGACCACTAGGTTGTGCTATATTTTCAGTCATACTGTAGCAGATAACACTCAATATCCTTACTACAAAGTTTTACAACAGGAAGGTCATAAGAATTTTATATAATTTGTTGACCAAGGAAATTAAATCATTCCTTGAGCTTGTGTAAAGGTGGTCATGTAATGTGATATACAAGAGATGTGCATTTCTCTGCATTTTGTGTTATAGAGTAACCATATTACAGTCATGGCAATAAATGTAGGCAACCCAGTAACATATGTTTTGCTATACACATGTTTATTCCCTTTGTGTGTATTGGAACTAAACCAAAATAGGGAGGAAAAAAAACAAATTGGACATAATGTCACACCAAACTCCAAACATGGGCTGGACAAAATGATTGGCACCCTTTCAAAATTGTGGGAAAATAAGATTGTTTCAAGAACGTGATGCTCCTTTAAACTCACTCGGGCAAGTAACGGGTGTGGGCAATATAATAATCACACCTGAAAGCAGAGAAAAAGGAGAGAAATTTGCTCAGTCTTTTCATTGCGTGTCTGTGCATGCCACACTAAGCGTGGAAAACAGAAAGAGGAGAATAGAACTGTCTGAGGACCCGAGAACCAAAATTGTTGAAAAATATCAACAATCTCAAGGTTACAAGTCCATCTCCAGAGATCTAGATTTGGCTTTGTCCACAGTGTGCAACATTATCAAGAAGTTTGCAACCCATGGCACTGTAGCTAATCTCCCTGGGCATAGATGGAAGAGTAAAATTGCTCTAAGGTGTCAATGCAGGATAGTCCGGATGGTGGATAAGCAGCCCCAAACAAGTTCCAAAGATATTCAAGCTGTCCTGCAGGCTCAGGGAGCATCAATGTCAGCACAAACTGTCTGTCAACATTTAAATTAAATGAAACGCTATGGCAGGAGACCCAGGAGGACCCCACTGCTGACAGAGGCATAAAAGAGCAAGACTATATTTTGCTAAAATGAACTTGAGTAAGCAAAAATCCTTCTGGAGAAACATCTTGTGGACAGATGAGACCAAGATAGAGCTTTTTGGCAAAGCACATCATTCTACTGTTTAACGAAAACAGAATGAGGCCTACAAAGAAAAGAACACAGTATCTACAGTGAAATATGGTGGAAGTTAAATGATGTTTTGATGCCTCTGGCACTGGGTGCCTTGAATGTGTGCAAGGCATCATGAAATCTGTGGATTACCAACAAATTTTGGGTCGGATTGTACACCCCAGTGTCAGAAAGCTGGGTTTGCATCCAAGATCTTGGGTCTTCCAGCAGGAAAAGTACCCCAAACATAAATCAATAAGCACCCAGCGATGGATGAAGCACTGGAGAGTTCTGAAGTGGCAGCAATGAGTCCAGATCTAAATCCCATTGAACATCTGTGGAGAGATCTTAAAATTTCTGTTGGGAAAAGGTGCCCTTCCAATAAGAGACACCTGGAGCAATTTGCAAAGGAAGAGTGGTCTGACATTCCTGCTGAGAGGTGTAAGAAACTTATTGATGGTTATAGGAACCGACTGATTTCAGTTATTTTTTTCCAAAGGGTGTGCAACCAAATATTAACTTAAGGGTGCCAATAATTTTGTCAAGCCCATTTTTGGAGTTTGGTGGGACAATATGTCCAACTAGCTTTTTTTCCTCCCTTTTTTTGGTTAGTTCCAATACACACAAAGGGAATAAACGTGTATAGCAAAACATGTGTTACTACAATCCTTTTCTGTGAGAAATACTTTCAGGGGTGCCAACTGAATAATTTCAGGGGTGCCAACATTGCTATGTCATTACTGTATATTGCTATATTATAAGGCTTGACTAGCCAATGAGTGGGCCAGGGGATCAGCTAACAATCCAAAGATAAGATACAGAAAACAAGCAGTAAGACCCAGTCATAGCACTATCCATTAGTCCAGGACAGTGGTCTCCAAATTGTGGAAACTACAACTCCCAGCATGTTTGGGCTGCCAATAGCATAAGTATTTAGACCCCCCCCCCCCACTACTGTTCCGGGGCATGACTAAAGCTAACTCTACACATTAGAACATTGTTGAATTTTCCAATGGACAGTATTCCCCGGGTTTCCTCCAACTGGCATATGTAGGAGAAATTAAAGGGGTTCTCCGGTGCTTAGACATCTTATCCTCTATCCAAAGAATAGGGGATAAGATGCCTGATCGCAGCTGGGGACGCCCGTGATCTGGCACGCGGCACCCCGTTTGTAATCAGTCCCCGAAGCATGTTCGCTCCGAGTCTGGTTACGGGCGACTACAGGGCCGGCGGCGTGTGACGTCACGCCTCCGCCCCCATGTTAACGTCACGCTCCGCCCCTCAATACAAGCCTCCGGGAGGGGGCGTGACAGCAAGATAAGATAAGCACCGGAGAACCCCTTTAAAGGGTTATTCCAGGAAAAAACTTTTTTTTATATATAGTTAAACAGATTTTTTTATTACTTCTATTAAAAAATCTTAATCCTTCCAATAATTATCAGCTGCTGAAGTTGAGTTGTTCTTTTCTGTCTGGCAACTATGCTCTCTTTACTAGCATTCCTTATCTCCCTTCATTTCTATTGTTGTCCTGACTTTTTCTGACCTGACCTTTGCTATGCCCTGACCATTCTACTGTCTAGGTTTGACCCATTTTCTGTCCTGATTTAGTTTTGCCTCTGATTTTGTACTTTGCTGCTCTCTTGGTTATAACCCCTGGCTTGTTATCTGCTGATTTTGTCACATATTTGCCCATGTGTTATTGACCTGGACTGTTTGACTACTCTTGATGACTGTTCGACTACTCTTGATGGGGTCGTTGCCCAGTTTGGAGTTGCTGGGCCCTTTCACACTGAAAGGGCGTGACCACAGCCGGAGAAGACAGGAATAGGTGAGTATAGATCCCCACCCAGGAGACTACTTACAGGGCAGCAGTGGAGACATACTCCATATCCTCACCATCCACACAGGTAGGAACGTCCCCAGGGATGGTGAGTCAGGATGAGCGAATCGAATCTGACGAATCCGAAATCATTACCAATTTCAGAAAAAATTTGCTAATGTGAATATCGCTGCGATTTGATCGCACAAATCTCTTCATTAAACTCCATTTAGTGCAGACCAGGCTAAAGGGCATCTAAGATGATGACTCCACATGTCAGTACATGGGGCTAGGAATGCTGGGAAGGTGGCAAGATGGGTAGGCGGGATGACCCTGAATGACATGCAGCATGTAGCTTATCAGCAACCAGCCATCTCTGTGATGTCACAGCTCTATATAATCAGCAGCCATATTGCAGCCAATCACTTCAGCGTTCTATTGCAGAGCGTGAGGGACAGAGAGCAGTGTGTGTTGCGCAGAAAAGCATTTTTACTGCAGCAATTCACCTCAAGCCCAAATCCAGACTAGAATCCTCTGATAGGGAAGGGAGAGAGATTGGGAGAGAAAGTACAATTTTGAGTGTATTACAGCAGCGACTGTGTGCTGCAACACTGGTGTGTACAACAACTGAAAAGCTAATAGTAGCCAGCCAGTTAGGGTGAGCAAGTCATAATCACCTGCTATTAGTGCCTAATACTGGTTGAGTAGTGGAGCGTATTGTCCTCTACTAAGTGTAACCTGTGTGTACATAGGTGGTGTACTATTTTGTTCCTGTTAAAGTCTTAAGGGTCTAGTTACTGTGAAAGGCCAGGCAAAAGTACACACCTGCTGGTGTTCTAGACAAATACTGTTTTAAGCGTAGTGGAGCGCATTGTACTCCCCTTATAAGTGCATACCACGTACGTTCATCTAAGTGGTGTACCATGTTGTTCCTGTTATAGTCCTAATTGCATAGCTACTGTTAAAGGCCAGCCAAAAGTACACACCTGTTGCTGTTGTAAACAAATTCTGCTTTAAGCGTAGTGGAGCGTATTGTTCTCCTCTCAAATATGCACTATGTATTTCAGGTAGGGAAATGCCAGGATGTGCACAGAGGAGTTGCAGAGGCCTAAATTTATCAGGTGCAGTCAGAGGTCACAGCAGACTAGGGGCAAGTGTCAGCAGGAGTTGCAGTGAGAGGCCTGAGCTGGTTAACTCGGTCATCCACTTCATCACAAGTGACATCTGAGACCCCCAGTCAACAGTCGGTGGGTTCCTCAGACGCAACCATCAGTTGGCATGGCCCAGGAGCAGTCCCTGTCCTCCAATTGCCTCTGTTCTATGCTGTTCCCTTCCCCATAGAAGTAATCAATGCTGTGGGTTCAGCCCCACTTTTTAGTCAGAATGATCTATGAGAGGTCAGTCAGCAGCTACTGCCCAGACAAGAAGTGGAGGAGACATCCCCCGCTTCCTTCACTAAGCGATCAAGTAGTGATGAGGAGAGTGGCGTGGGAGGTGGTTTTGGGAGCATTCAGGCTCCTGAAGAACACAATGTTGAGGAACCTGAGGAGGACATCAGTGACATACAGACACAACTTGATGGTGATGTAGCTGATCGCACTTAAGAGCCAGGTGCAGAAAGGGCTTCATCATCATCAGGAGAAGGGGGTTGCAGGTTGCCCATGAGGCAGAAGTTGAGCCAGCAAGGTTGTAGCATGGTTGGGAGTCTGGAACCAAACATGCCCCGGGTAGACCACTTGCTTCACAGTAGCCTACCTGCCCGGGAGGTAGTGGAATAGGGGTCTCTGGAGTCGGCGGCAGTAGCAGTCAGTCAATACAGACCGTTGGGGGGGGGGATCAGCTACTCTGCAGTGTGGCAGTTGTTCATCAAGTATCCAGAGGATGTTAACATGGCCACATGCAATTAAAAAAAATATCTTTAATCTTTTTAATTCTGAGGCCCTTTAGTCTTGTCAGGCTGATGCAACCTCCAGCTTGTGTCATTCTGTCACCATATGGTCTCCTCTTGCTGCTGCCACCTCCAGGATTGGTCATTCTTCCACATTTTGATCTCCTTATGCTGGTGCCACCTCCTGGCTGTGCCATTGTGCCACCATGTGGTCTCCTCAATGTTAACTTATTTAAAATCTTCAATAAAAATTTTAAAATATATCTTTAATCTGTTTAATTGTGAAGCCCTGTGGTCTCCTCTTGCTGCTGCCACCTTCAGGCTTGGTCATTCTACCTCTATATGGTCTCCTTATGCTCCTTCTACCTCCAGGCTGTGTCATTGTGCCGCCATGTGGTCTCCTCATGCTGCTGGCACATTACATAAACATTTTAAATAATAAATAATTTTAATAAAAGTGCACCTCCAGCATACCATGCGTGCAGGGCACGGTGGTGTCACGCTGTTCTTCACATGGTTTGCCTTGGAGAACGGAGTCACACAGGGGAGAAACTGCTAAAAGTCATTCATCAAGAAATCCAATCATGGCTTACTCCACGAAAACTGGAAATGGGAACCATGATGACCGACAAGGGGAAGAATATCTTGTCTGCGCTGCTTCAAGGAAGCCTGAGCCAAGCTTGATTGTCAAGTGGTTCCTGAAGTGTTCCCCCCATCTGCAAGACATCCTAACAATGGGAAGAAAACTTTGCATGCACTTCAGCCACTCGTACACCGCAAATCACACCCTCCTTGAGCTGCAGCGTCACCACGGCAACCCCCAACATGGTCTGATTTGCGACGTTTCTGCACGTTTGAATTCCCCCCTCCATATGTTGGACCAACTATATGAATGGGGTCAGTATTTTCCTCAAGGAGAGGCACCACTTCTGGTGTAAAAACGGAGATTCAAGTAGGCCATTTAGCACTCCACGGGCTTCTGGGTACAAAAACATGCAAATTAGCTCACCACACCACCTTCACAGGTAGGGCGTCCTGCAAAACAGCTCAGGCTCCAATTAAGAAGTCTCAGAACTGATTAGGATTTATGCCAAGCCAGAACTCTCTGTACTGACGAGGGGCAAGCACCCCGAAACAGCTGTCTGCAGATGGGTCCTCTTTCCTTCCGGAGAGAGAGAGTTCTGGCTTGGCATTAATCCTAATCAGTTCTGAGACTTCTTAATTGGAGCCTGAGCTGTTTTGCAGGACGCACTACCTGTGAAGGTGGTGTGGTGAACTAATTTGCATGTTTTTGTACCAACTATATGAAAAGAGAAAAGCCCTCACTGATTTCTTGTTGATCCAAGCAGATAGGGGGACTGCCCTGTGTAACTTCAATGTCAACCAGTGGCAGCTCATAAGTGAAACCTGCTGATTGCTCAGGCCCTTTAAGGAAGCCACATTATTATGGGATGAACAATGTCATTCCACTGCTTAATTTCCTACAACACGTTTTGGAAACTATGGCTGGTCAGGGCACTGGAGACGTGGCGCCTACATCTCGAGGCCTCATGAGCCCTGTGGAGGCTGAACTGGAGGAGGAGGGTGAGGGGGACAGTGGAGTAGAGGCAAGATTTTGCGAAATGTGTGGGTTTTATAGTCATCTGACAGGAGAGGAGAAGCAGTAGCTGGCTGTGGAGCTTCAGGGTGATGAGGAAGAAGAGACAAAGAACCCATGTTTTATGTTATCTATTTGAAATCTTCAATTTAAATTTAAAAAATATCTTTAACCTTTTCGATTATGAAGATCTATGGTCTTCTCAGGTTGTTGCCACCTCCAGGCTGGGTCGTTCTGCCATTATTTGGTCTCCTCTTTCTGCCACCAATTCCAGGCTGTGTCATTCTGCCACCATATGGTCTCCTCATGTTGTTGGCACCTTAAATTAAACTTTAAAAATTTTAATCTATCTAAAATCTTCGATTTAAATTTTAATCTTTTAAATTGTGAGACCCTATGTGGTCTCGTCGGGCTGCTTCCACCTCTAGGCTCAGTCATTGTGCCGCCATGTGACTCCTTGTTATATTGGGTTTTGTGGTCATACAGTAATAGTTCAAAGTAATTGCTTTGAGCACCCGGGACATTAAACTTGTGAATCTAATCAAAATCTTAAATTTAAATAAATAAAAAAATCGATGTAATCTTTTCAAGACTGAGGACCTATAGTCGTCGACGTCATATATTACCACAAGAATCCAAAGAAACAGATTGGAGCGATAACAATGAACCATAACTGATTAAATGGAACATTCACACTTTCACAGTCAAGGGGGGGGGGGGGGGGGTTAGGGGTTGCTGAGAGGCAGCGGCTGGAACATGTGATAGTTCGCCTGGCGGAGGACCGCCAGCTCGATTTTAAGATACAAGTATGAGCTTTTTCACTGCAGCCACTTCTAGCCTTATGCGCCCACTTATCTAATGGCACAAAAGCTGAATGTGCTCCTGTCCAAGTTGCTGGTACTGCAGTCCCTCCCTTTTCAGGTGGACACTCATGGGGGTGCGCTGAGAGGCAGGGGCTGGGACAGGCGTTAGCTGGCATTGTGGAAGACTGCCAGCTCGATTTTAATTACCACAAGAATCCAATGAAACAGGTTGGAGTGATAACAATGAACCATAACTGATTAAATGTATCATTCTCATTTCCCCACAGAGTAAGACAGTTGGGAGGGGAGGGGGGGTGGGCAGGGTTACTCAGAGACAGGGGCTGGAACAGGTGCTAGCTCGCCTCGCGGCAGACCACCAGCTCGATGCTCACCAGAATGGGTCCTCAAAAAAGGATTTAAAAAAAATTAAAATGAATTCAAATTAAATGAAATAAAAATTACATAAAAATATCTCTTTCATTTCTTCAATTGTGACGCCATATTGTCTCCCGGCCCTGCTGCCACATCCAGACGCTCTGTGTCAGTGATTCTAAAAGTGATGCCTTTAATCTGCATGTCATACTGAATAACAGTATAATTTCACTAACACAGCACACTCCCTATGCATGTTATGACAAGACAAAGTGTTCTACACCCCTATTGAGGCTCTCTGTGGCCCAGAAATAGCCGTTTTTAATAGAGATTCGCCGCAAATAAATTTGGACTGAAACAAACTTTTGAATTTTTAAAAAATGTGCTCATCTCTAATGGTGAGGATGAAGATTTTACCATGCATAACTCATTACTGCACATTATATATATGGTAAAATGTAATGATTGGTTCCCTTTAACTTCTGAAGTGATCCTATAATATGTCACAGCTTTCTGAAAATAGCAGAGATCCTTTAATAGACCCATCCAGAGTAGAAAAAGCAACACATTGTAAAATGTATCCTTATAGAACTTAAAATCTTCATTCTGCAAGATACCCTGACTGCCAGAATGTTATGTTTTACTTGGCTCTCTGCCTTCTTCGTTTTAAAGTGAACTAGAAGTTGGAACTCCTATTTGGCTGAGGCTCTGAAGGCAGTACCACCTTTACTGCCCACATATATGCCCTACCCAATCCAGAAAAGTTGCAAACTAAATGCATGGTTGAAGGGCATTGGTCTAAAGACATGGCATTGTTTCTCAGCCCACGGATAGCATGGTTGACAGTACCCCCTACTCATCCATATAGAAGTAGTTTACTATCTTTGTATACAACCCATACAATATCACTTTCCGGCTAAATAACAATAGCGCTGTGGTTTTTATAGGAAGAGTGAAAATAGTTTTTTTTTTCCTTGTAAGACATTCTTACATTTTGTCATTTCTGCCTCTATTCACAGAAAGCCCTGATAGCATTGTCCTTTCTTGAGTTGCCATTACCTCCCTGAGTTGTTACAAAAGTATTTGTTTTCCTAGCATATCATTACATCTTATTTGACAGTGCATTTAAGAATACAATTGCATATTACACGTTATGCAGCATTACCATGAAAAGTAAATTATATTCTGGAATGTTTTTGTCTTAAAGTGCACATGTCACGCTATTTAAAAAAAATTGCATTATTTATAAAGCAAATCCAAACAACATTAATTTATACAATTAGAAAGGTAGAACTTATCAGCTGTAAAACAGGCTCCGCGCTTCTCTCTGTAATTTCTTTTAATTTGCTTTTAGCATAATTTTAATTAATAAAGCTGTGTAACAATGTGGCGGCTGACATAATCGAGATGGTAATTAGAGAGTAATAAGAGAGTTTTTTTTCCAGTCACAATGGATATTGATATCAACTGTATGATAAACATTAAAATAGAAAATAAAGTCATTTGCTAAATATTTTATTCTTAAATATGTAGTAATATATATATATATATATATATATATATATATATATATATATATACACATATATATAGTAGTAGTAATATGCAGCACACCGAAATGTAATGCAAAGTGCTTTATTCCATGTAGTACAAAAGCAACCTTTCGCCGGCCTCACGCCAGCATTCTCAAGTGATAATGAGTGATAGAAACGGGCATATATACACACTGCCCACCATCAATTAGTGACATCATAGGTCTATTAGCATACATAAATAAACATCAGAAGACATAATCGTGCATTGAATATCAATCATCATATCAAAACTCAGACTCAGCCTCACGCCGCGATTTGCGTGGAACGCCAGGGTCAGCGCCAGGGTCAGCGCCTGGCGTTCCACGCGAATCGCGGCGTGAGGCTATGGACACCGTGGCTGGACCCCGGAGGCAATCTACACTTAAATTTTCACAGCAAGATGTACACTACTTGCTATGTTTCCAGTGATGGATCATAATAGTGAATTTGGGTCTGAGTTTTGATGTGATGATCGATATTCAATGCATGATTATGTCTTCTGATGTTTATTTATGTATGCTAATACTCCTATGATGTCACTAATTGATGGTGGGCGGTGTGTATATATGCCCGTTTGTATCACTCATTATCACTTGAGAATGCTGGCGTGAGGCTGGTGAAACGTCGCTTTTGTACTACATGAAATAAAGCACTTTGCATTACATTTCGGTGTGCTGCATATTACTACTACTATTACTAAGGAACCAGAGGACCGTGGCTCCAGCATGCGTGCATCCTGCCTACAGACCTTCATCTTTCTTGATGTGCTGCTTATTTTTGGATTTTATACATATATATATATATATATATATATATATATATATATATATTTCCATATTCCCCATAAGAAAGAAGAATTAATGTAAAAATTGGCAGCGGCCTCCGGTTCTCTCCCAACAGTACAGGTAAAAAGGATAGTAGATAAAAACATAACACAGTTAGTGAGTGACCTCAAAGCGACCACTCACAAACATAAAACAGCATATCTCTGTATGAATGGACTCCTAAATCCACTGCCCTCTTTTCCAGTAGGATCATGTCCCACACGATGAACTAACAGCAAAACAGCAAAAAAACTAAGAAAATTAGTGGAGCGGACATCCTATCCCAAGCAATAAATAAACCAGATATCCTTATGAAAGTATAAGAACTTACCCAAGGGGAGCAGGTCCATCAAGCTCCCCTTGTGCGGGCTTTCAGAAGACTCACTTCCCACGGTGCAGTTACACTGTGGGCTTCCAGCTGTTTTCCCGAGTCCCGATCATAGTAAGTACCTCTATGTTCCCCAATTGTTATTTTAGAACAGCGTGTCTAGAGGTGATGAAGTGGCACAGGGTGGGAAGGGGGAAAAAGGGTGGAAATGAAGTGGCACAGGGGGTGATGAAGGAGGGAGTCATGAGGTGGCACAAGGGGTGAATGAAGTGGCACAGGGAGGAGGATCAAAAGGGAAAATAAAGTGATAATAAGGGATAATCAAGGGGGTAATGAAATAACACAGGGAATGATGAAGGGGGAGAAATGAAGTAGCAAAGCAGGAATAAAGTGGCACAGAGGGTGGTCAAGGGGGAATAAAAGGGCACATGTGGAGATGAGGTAGCACGGGGGGATGAATGTGGGTAATGAAATGACACAGGGGTGAACCAGTTAGAAATAAAATGGCACAGGGGGTGATAAGCTATCAATCGCTTTAGCCTAGAAAACTTGTTTTAAAAAGTGGATCTCAAGTTTCCCACTGCTATTATGTGTAGGAAAACCCAGCAATAAGTGTTAAGATCTCTTGGGGCACCACCACAGGAGAAATCAGGCATGGTATGGGGACTGTTAAAAACAATAAGCAGTCTGTGTAGAGCATAGTAGTGCTTCCAATACATTTGGGACCTTAATTGGCCACAACATGGCCGATTTACCGTATATACTCGAGTATAAGCCGACCCGAGTATAAGCCGAGACCCCTAATTTCAACCCAAAATCCCAGGAAAAGTTATTGACTCGAGTATAAGCCTAGGGTGGGAAATACATCATCCCCCCCTGTCATCATCCAGACCCGTCATTAAGATCCTCATCATCATCACCGCCTGTCATCATCCAGACCCTCATCATCATCACCTGTCATCATCCCCTTGTCATCATCCCACACATCCCCCCTTCATCATCCCCTTGTCATCATCCCCACCCCCCTTCATCATCCCCTTGTCATCATCCCCACCCCCCCTTCATCATCTCCTTGTAATCATCCCACACCCCCCCTTCATCATCCCCTTGTCATCATCCCCACCCCCCTTCATCATCCCACCCCCCCCTTCATCATCCTCTTGTCATCATCCCACACCCCCCCTTCATCATCCCCTTGTCCTCATCCCCACCCCCCTTCATCATCCCACACCCCCCCTTCATCATCCTCTTGTCATCATCCCACACCCCCCCTTCATCATCCTCTTCTCATCATCCGCCCTCAGTGGTCTTCAACCTGCGGACCTCCAGAGGTTTCAAAACTACAACTCCCAGCAAGCCCGGGCAGCCATCGGCGCTTCGGGCCCAGAATAGAGGCTTTGCCTTGACAGTGACGCAGAAGTATGTTGGCAATGAACGTACCTCTGCGTCGTTGTCAAGGCAACGTGACTATTCTGGGGCCGGGCCCGAAGCGCTTAGAAGAGGCCTCCCCGGTGAAGATAGCAGCCCGGAACCACTATCCCACCGGACGACCTCCTCTCCGGACAGTCCTGCAACACCGGACCAGCGCCGAGCGGAGGTGAGTACTGTACAGAACTAAAGGGGGGTGAGAGGGGGCTGGATGATGTCGAAGGCCGCAGTGGTCTTCAACCTGCGGACCTCCGGAGGTTTCAAAACTACAATTCCCAGCAAGCCCGGACAACCGATGGCTGCCCGGGCTTGCTGGGAGTTGTAGTTTTTAAACCTCTGGAGGTCCGCAGGTTGAAGACCACTGCGGGTGGAGAGTTCACTCGAGTATAAGCCGAGGGGGGTGTTTTCAGCACGCAAAATCGTGCTGAAAAACTCGGCTTATACTCGAGTATATAAGGTAAGTCCTATGGGATCATTCATATGAATGATCATGACAATAACGTGCCTGACTAAACTGGTAGATCACTGTGGTTAAAGACCACACACAGTGAGCTATCACAAAGTGCCAAATGATCGTCTGAATAAGGCTAGTCATTGTATACATTGTTTTTTTCTATCCAACCACTAGTTTTCATGTATAATTCATTTGGCCTACCATTATCATTTGGCCTACAATGTGTATACAGTATCTAGCCTTACCAAGTCTTCCAGTGGGAAATACTTTTTGTAACCACTCTGTTATAAAGAATAAAGTATAATTCTTAAGTCAGAATTCCCTAGTAGGGAATCTAAAAAAAAGGTTTTCTAGTGTGGACAATCTCCTTTAGTTCGTTTTGTCAGGCTTCTGAAGTTTTTGGTGGCAGATGCACTTTAGGCACCTGTTTCCTTTAAAATCAATGTGAATAACTTTCCTTCATGGACATTGATGAACGTTGACTTTACAACCAGTCCCAAGAGCCATGGATTTAGATAAGTAAACCGTAAAAAAAAAATCAATACACAAATGAATCACCTATATTTGTCTTTATGTATTATATCCTTGAGTATACAAAGGTTTAAGACTGCTAAGGTTTGGCTCTCAAGTTTTCATAATGCCTTAGAAACTAATCTTGGTTTTATGTTTTGCACTCAGGTTGTCACGCTTCATTTGGACTGTACATAGATTAATTTTCAGCTAAACTCGCCTCTAAGATTAGTTGACTTTATATCTCTTTTATTTCTTCATTAATGTTTAAGACATCATGAAAGGTCACCAAAATTATTTTGAAATTGAAAAATAAAATGCCTGGCTTGCTTCAATGGTTTCATCAATCATGTATTCACATATTTACCTGGAAATTACAATGGTGCCACCTGCTTGGAATGTATTGGATTTGGATCATATATACTCTGCTTATAGAGCCTTAAACAAACTGAACATAACTAATACACAAGCAAACAATATCTTAAATGCTTGAAACCTAAAAAATGCTAACATGGTATAAACGTAATACTAGAAATTTAGGATAAGCATTAGGGGTATTCTAGTAGACAACATTTACTGTGGGGGTTCGATCTTTGTGGCCCCCAAAGGCCTCACTTGCGTACATAGAGTTATATGGAATACCAGTCCACACTTAGCCACTGCTTCACGCAATTCCTCCATATTGCTAACTTGCTGTTGGGAGGTATGAGGGACTCAATAATTAGTACTGTAGCCTTGCAGTTCTGGGGCCCTGGGTTCAAATCCCACCAAGGACATCTGCAAATAGTTTCTCCATGTTTACATAGGTTTCCTCCCACACTTCAAAACATACTGATATGTGAATTTACATTGTGAGCCCCAGTGGGAACAGGGACCAATTTTAGTGTACGGTGCTGTGGAATCTGTGTGAGCAATATAAAAAATTATTTTTACTGTGCAGGTTCCAATATTTTGGGACCTACCAAACTTACATTTTTCTTCCACACATGTGGTAGGTTATGAACGGTGTGGATTTAAAAAAATTCCATTGAAAGACATATGTACAACTAAATCTTTTTAGTATTCAAGGACAAAATGGATTTTTTTTTATATTTGAAAATTGTGTTTCTTTCAAAAGTTTGACAAGACAAAGACTTAACCTCATTTTGTTATTGTAAGTTTTACAGAAAAAAAAATATTTTCAAATCATCTGGTGCCGAAATTTCTAAATTACTTTTATTTAAAAAAAAAAATGCCAGCTTAGCTCCTGTATGCCTCTGTGGAAATCATGTGGTTCTTTCCACAACTACATACAGTCTATTCGTTCTGCATAGTCCACACGGAAATACATTGCCATCTATGAGAAAGCGCATTTCCGAGTAATCCTAGCATGTTCTGCCGGCGTCTGCAGTCAGTGGAATGTCCGTTTGGAGATTTTCCGTGTGGACCTTCCATCATGTGAACAAAACTACAGTCTTTGGCTGTCTGGTCATGCTGGGATTTGTAGTCTTGCATCAGCTGGAGACACACTGGGCCTCATTTACTAAGTTAAAAACAACTAGTTTTTGTCTGGTTATTTTGCCGCAGGGTGTCTGCGACATGTCTGCGCCAGTCTGCGCCAGTCTGCACCAGTGTGCGCCAGGAAAATCCAACAAACCTGACCTTGCACTGTGAAAAGCCAAAAAGGGGCGTGCCCTGTCACAAATGGGGCGTGGTCGGTACAAAACGGGGTGTGGGTTGACAACCCGACCTATTTACTATGGAATTCACAGAAAATCCTGTGGATAAATGGCTGGACATTTCAGCCTAGAAAAAGCTGGTCAGAAAATGTTCCCGACTTTTCCCCATAGTAATTAGAGCGGAAGCCTGAAAGTCTGAAACAACATTTCTCATTAGTAAAAACCCAACAATCTTAATAAATGAGGCCCACTATCTGGAAAACGCTGAATTGTTTTGGGTGCCAAATGTTAGACCCACATGGACTTCAATCACTTTGCTAACCATCAAAACCCCATATATTTTTCTAAGAATCTAAATAGGAATCTGTCCTAGAAATTTTGGGGGACATATTCAAAACATTTCAGGTCAAAACTTTTGAGTTTCACACCCAAATTAAGCCCAGAAAAGTTTCCACTAAACATTCACAGGGTTTTACATGAGAGTGAGGTTTACACTATGTCAGTTTTTCAAAAGTGGGCGTGGTGACATACATTTTATGTTTTACATGATATTTTCAAAGGGTGAGAGTCCATTTACATAAAAAATCTGGTGTGAATTTCTGGTGTATGGAAATCATACAACTGTTTGTTTTCTGGGGGGGGGGGGAGTGATATTTACTCCATAATTGATAGATTGTCACGCCCCCTCCAATAGGCTTACATTGAGGGGTCGGAGCGTGACGTCACACGGGGGTGGGGCCGTGATGTCACAATGCTCCGTCCCCATGATCGACAGTAATCAGACCCGCTCCAGGGACTGATTCTAACGGGGTGCTGCGTGCAAGACCTTTGGATAGGGGATAAGATGTCTTAGCGGCAGAGTACCCCTTTAACTTTTTTCCTTCTACGACTACTTTTTTCTTCCTAGGGTTGTAACTACACATCTGTCATCATGGTTGTTTCAATAAAAATTTAAGGGCCAGGTTATACTACCTGAATACATTGTCACTGCACATGCACTCACATTTAATTCCTGGAGGACATTCAATGTACATGTAAGTGGTTTTGCCCTGGTTATTGCACCACAACATACATGTATATTGCAGCATGTTTACAGTCTTTGAAGCTGGGGCTGCACTTGCTTCACAGACTGGGGGACCCGCCACTAATGCAATTAACCCTTTAAACACCCTGATCAATACTGAGCAAAAAATTAAACTCTTACTTATTTTGAAACCAGCATAAGGGACCTTAAAGGGGTACTCTGCCCCTAGAAATCTCATTCCCTATCCAGTGGCGGAACCCTGTGTCATCTGCTGCACGGAGCGAAGTTCGCTCCGTGCCTGATGACGAGCTATGACAGGGGATGGAGTATAGTGAAGTCACGGCCCCGGCCCCTTGTGATATCACAGCCCGCCCCCTCAATGCATGTCTATGGGAGAGGGAGTGGCGACCGTCACCCCTTTAAGAAGTCTAAGGAGAAAAAAATACGTGATTGATATTGCTGTAACACAGATTACATTAGTTTTTAAATATGTCCCCCACTGTGTGCACTAAATGACTATGTAGAAAAGAATCCTATACTGCAGCTCGCATGATATCAAATAAATAGCTCTTAATTCTCTTGCAACTAGCCTGATGCTATGGCCACATCATTTGTGTAACCGCGCTTTTTAATGGATATAAAAGCCGAGTAGATCTGAAGCAGTCTAGTTTCTTCATAAATATATTTCTCGTCTTTATATGTATTTTTTATATTCTGTATTTTTGGTCCCTGCAAACAGCTAATTATTAACTCAGCAATCCCACAGTCCTGCCATGAATATCCCTTTTTCTTTACATCTCAAAATGTTCGACTTACTCAGAAAAAAGTTTCCCACTTTTTATTTCTTTCCAATTTCCGTCAAAGTTACGGATATAAAAATCATACAGTGGTACAGTGGGCTCTGCTATAGCAAATTTCAAGAGACCTGCTGTAAATATTGGATGTTGTTCTTTACATCTCAAACTGTTTGAATTTGTTAAAAAAAAATAAAAAAAAAGTTTTGCAATTTTTATATCTTTTTAAACTTCAGTCAAAAGTTACCAATGTAAAAAGTAGTACAGTGGGCTCTGCTATAGCAGTATCCAAAGATCTGGCATCTTCTGATCAAAATATTTTCTTGCAATCCTTCTCCTGCATGTTTTCTGGCTTATTTTCAAGGGGTGACTTAAAGTCAGAAGTTACCACAGAGTTTTCAGCAAGAAACAATTATAGAGATCTAGACACCAACACAGTCGAAAAACGAAACACTTTTTTATAAAGTTGTTTCTCTTTAGAGAAATGATATCCAATGTCACATTGCACAAAGTTTGACTTTTTTTTTTTTTACAGCATTACAGAGATTGTGGGGGGGGAGGGGTTAGTTAGCAAAGCACGCACATTTTTTTCTGACATGCAAAATGCTAATTTCTGTGTATGCCATATATATATATATATATATATATATATATATATATATATATATATATATATATATCTGAGCTGTTTTGCAGGACACACTACCTGTGAAGGTGGTGTGGTAAGCTAATTTAAATGTTCTTTTGCCCAGAAGCCCGCAGAGTGCTAAATGGCCTTACTTGAATCTCTGGTACACCTGAAGAGGTGTCCTCTCCATGAGGAAAGTACTGACCCTGTTTAAAGCCACAGGCCTCTCACCATAGCCAAGCCAGAGCACCCTGCTCTGTACTCAAGAGGGGCAAACACCCCGAAACAGCTGTCTGGTTCACCCTGATCACCCTGCTCTGTACTGACGAGGGGCGATCTGAAGAACTCCCAGCATTGTGGTAGAGATTTTGCGTTCTTATTAGAACCGCAATTCTCGAGAGCATACCACCTGAAAATCATCTCCTGCCTGCCTCGGAACATCTGAAGAAGGAGAAGATCTTGAAGACTGCAGCTCCGGCAGAAGCCGGAGAACTTGGAAGAAGGGAATCGGCAATGAATTCCGGAACTTCGGCGAAGGCGGCACAGAATCTTTTCGAAGAAACTCGCTGCCTCTGGAGAGGATTTGCATAGCTCCTCCCACCGGGACTGGATATGCATAGCTCCTCCCACCCGGGAAAGAAGACTTTTCGAAGAATCTCCACAAGCAAGAAAACGGGTAAGAGCATGCAGGAAGAAGCCATGGCCTCAACCAGCAAGACCACCCAGGAGGCTGCAGGGCAAGGCCTGGAGGTCCAGCCACAACCACAGCAAGCTTCAACCACCACCACAGCAAGGCAGAAGGGCGGCAGAATCCCCAACTTGGAAGCTCCAGCCCTGGAGCCCTGGATGAGGCAGACTGTTGCCTTGAAGCTAAAACCTGTGGACGGAAGGGTGCCGGACATGTCCCACGTCGTGTTCTGCAAGAAAATGCTGGCGGATCAAGGCTTCTCCTCGGCTGACACCCTCGGAATTGCAACTTTCCTGTTCAGAATCTTCTACATCACCTTTGCCACCATTGGAACCTGTAGAAGATATTCGGAGGCGGTGAAAGCGGAGAGTCCCGAATCCCCTTTTTCTCGCTTTGTGGGCAACTGCCCTATTCAAAGAGAGAAGAGGCGGGTGACGGTCTCAATGCGGAACCCACACACCCCAGGCACGGACATCTCAACCTTCCTGAAGCGCTTCTGCACCGTGGTGAGGGAGCCCACCCGCATCCTGAACTCCCTCGAATACTGGACCTGCAAGTGGTCTTTAGTCGTCAGACTGAACAAGAACCTTGCTTCTCCAGATGGACTACAGCACCTGCCTCTGACATTCTCCTTGGGCAACTCCACAGGACTAATCTTCTACCCGGATATGCCGCAGACCTGCAGGAGATGTGGCAAGATGGGCCACGAGGGCAAGGACTGTAAAGAGGATGCCTGTAGGTTTTGGCGTGTGACAGGTCACACGACCAAGGATTGCCCCAAGAGCAAGACCTGCAACCTCTGCGGATTGGCGGCCCACAGCTACAAGGCCTGCCCTCAGAGGGAGAGAACATGGGCATCTGTGGCAGCGAAAGCACCGAAGGCAGACCCAGCTCCGGAGCCAGCAGCATGGATTGCCAAGCCAACCAAGGAGGGTAAGAAGGCAAAAGCCACCACCCCTGTCCCGTCCCTTCCCTGCCCCTCCCGCCCCTTCCCCTGCCCCTCCCGCCCCATCCCGTCCCACCCCTGCCCCTCCCGCCCCATCCCCTGCCCCTCCCTCCCGTCCTCCCCTGCCTGGTCACTCTCTCCTGCCCCCCGCCCCACCCAGCCTCCTTTCTCTCCTGGCCCAGCAGCACCTAACCCCCCTCCAGCTGCTGGTGCCTGCTCTTCGGAGGATTTTCCTGTGCTTCCTTCCCCAGCTACCATACAGAGGAAGAGGAAAGGAAGGGACAATGCATCAGCTGAGTCCCACAAGAGAAAGATCATTGAGACCTGCGAGACTCCTCAAGCTTCAGACGAAGAGGAGGAGATGGAGCAGGCCCAAGCAGAGCAGGTCTGCGAGAGCCCCCAAGCTCCAAATGGAGAGGAGGAGATGGAGCAGGCCCAAGTGGAGCAAGTCCAAGCTCAGTCTATGGAGGAGCTGCTGCAGGACCCAGAGGTCAAAGAAATCTTAGACACACCGGCCAACCCTGTCTACGACGAGTTCTTGGAAGGGCGCTATGAGAAGCCACAGGAGCTGACAGGCGCCAGAGAAGAGGACCCGCCCGACCGGAGTGGTAACTAGTACATGGACTAACCTCTCTTTTTATTCCCATGGCTGATCTTAACATCTTTTGAATTAATGTGAGGAGTATTAAAGCTAGGTTTAGATTTCAGACTGTCCTTACGTTCTTAGATTCTCAGAGGTGTGATGTTTACATGCTGCAGGATTGTGCCTTGTTTGCTTCTAGGCCTTACAACCATCTGGCCAGGCGATGGCCTCACGGCCCTTCCTACTGGTCTGGTGGGGGTGACAGTAGGTCTGCGGGGGTGGCCATCCTGATCAGGGGAGGTAACTTTGCACTTGATTCCGTCCTGGAGCTCGTCTGTGGCAGACTTCTCGTCGCAGGCGGTTCCTGGGCGGGTGAGCCCGTGCGGCTCATCAACGTGTATGCCTCCCCTGAGAAGAATGTCCGACTGGAGGTTCTCCAGGCCCTGCGGGCTCAGCTCGCCACCACTAGGGCAGTAGTGTTGGGTGGTGACTTCAACTGCCCCATTGAGGTGGACGGGCGCAGTTCTGGCACATCTGCCAACCTGGACGTGACGTCTAAGCTGCTGATTGAGATGGTGACAGAGGCATCCTTGCAGGACGTTGTTGGGTCCATCGGGAACGGCTCCATAAATTATACGTGGAGCCGCCCCGATGGCTCGCTCCGTTCTCGGATAGACTTCATCTTCACTTCGAGAGCAGTCAGAAAGGTGTCGTACTCTATGGTCCCCTGCTTCTTCTGTGACCACAGGGCCATTCGATTTTGGGGGACTCTGTGCCATGGATTCCCACCTGGCCCAGGCTCCTGGAAGTTGAATTGTGCCCTGTTGGAGCAGAGGGAGGTCATGGAGGAACTTAGGGATGCGTACCTTGTGTGACGTAATGACAAATGTCTGTTTAACTGCATCAGCGATTGGTGGGAATATGTTAAAGTCGAGTTCTGTTATTTCTTTCAGGCAAAAAAGGCAGACAACAGGCGTGTGAGAAGAAGTGGGAGTTCAGGAAACTGCAGCGCGAGCTGCGGTCCCTGCAGGACCTGCTCCAGTGTGGCTGGGATGTCAGGGAGGAGCTGGAGGAGACCAAAAAGAGCTTGAAAGGGCACTTTGAGGAAGAATCCAAGCGAATCGTCTTTCGTTCCAAGGTGGAGAACCTGGAGAAGGGTGAGAAGTGTAACTCTTTCTTTTTCAGGAAGCTCCATGCTGGCCACATGCCTCTGACTGAGCTACGAGATGAGACCGGACACATGAGGAGGGGCAAGGAGGAGGTGGTGGGGGTCGTCTCCGACTTCTACAGCAACCTCTACGCCCCTAAGTCATCCGACCCCGAAGCCGCCGAGAGGTTCCTGTCAGGTATCACTAGCGTTGTTGATCCCGCAGGTGCGGCAGCTATGGACGATCCCTTGACGGTGGGGGAGTTGCTCTCTGCCGCTAAATCCTTTAACCTATTAAGGACCAAGGGCGTACAGTACGCCCTTGGTCCTGCTCTCCTGATATAACGCGGGGTTACACAGTAACCCCGCGTCATATCGCGGCGGGCCCGGCATCATAGTGAAGCCGGGACCCGCCTCTAATAGCGCTTAGCGCCGATCGCGGCGCCGTGCGCTATTAACCCTTTAGCCTCGCGCTCAGAGCTGAGCCGCGCGGCTAAAAGTGAAACCGAAAGTGGCCGGCTAGCTCAGTCGGGCTGTTCGGGATAGCCGCGGCTAATCGCGGCATCCCGAACAGCTGACAGGACAGCGGGAGGGCCCCTTCCTGCCTCCTCGCTGTCCGATCGCCGAATGACTGCTCAGTGCCTGAGATCCAGGCCTGAGCAGTCATGCGGCAGAATCGTTGATCACTGGTTTCTTATGAGAAACCAGTGATCAGCATAGAAGATCAGTGTGTGCAGTGTTATAGGTCCCTATGGGAACTATAACACTGCAAAAAAAAAGTGAAAAAAAAAGTGAATAAAGATCATTTAACTCCTCCCCTATTAAAAGTTTGAATCACCCCCCTTTTCCAATAAAAAAAAAACACAGTGTAAATAAAAATAAAAATAAACATATGTGGTATCACCGCGTGCGGAAATGTCCGAATTATAAAAATATATCATTAATTAAACTGCTCTGTCAATGGCGTGCGCGCAAAAAAAAATTCCAAAGTCCAAAATAGTGCATTTTTGGTCACTTTTTATATCAATAAGTCCTATCAATGCAAAAATGGTACCGTTAAAAACTTCAGATCACGGCGCAAAAAATGAGCCCTCATACCGCCCCATACACGGAAAAATAAAAAAGTTATAGGGGTCAGAAGATGACAATTTTAAACGTATTAATTTTCCTGCATGTAGTTATGATTTTTTCCAGAAGTCCGACAAAATCAAACCTATATAAGTAGGGTATCATTTTAATCGTTTGGACCTACAGAATAAAGATAAGGTGTCATTTTTACCGAAAAATGTACTACGTAGAAACGGAAGCCCCCAAAGGTTACAAAACTGCGTTTTTTTTCAATTTTGTCGCACAATGATTTTTTTTTCCGTTTCACCAGATGTCATTACAAAGTAGAATTGGTGGCGCAAAAAATAAGCCATCATATGGATTTTTAGGTGCAAAATTGAAAGAGTTATGATTTTTTAAAGGCAAGGAGCAAAAAACGAAAATGCAAAAACGGAAAAAACCCCGGTCCTTAAGGGGTTAAGCCCGGCAGGACCCCGGGCAGTGATGGTCTCCCGGCCAAGCTCTATGTAGCGCTGGGTGACCTGATCTGTCCAGACCTGTTGGAGATATACGAGGAGATGGTGGTAGGGGGCAGAATGCCTCCGTAGTTGAGGGAAGGGATGATCACGATCTTGTATAAGCGGAAGGGGGAGAGATGTGACCTGAAAAACTGGTGTCCCATCTCTCTCCTGAACGTGGACTACAAGATCCTCGCCAAGGTGCTGGCCAACAGGCTGAAGTCTGTCATTGGGCAGATCGTCCATCCGGACCAGACCTGCGGCATTCCTGGTCCCAGGATTGCTGACAGCCTTGCCCTTGTGAGAGACACGGTCTATTACATCCAGGACCGTCGTGGCCACGCCGCCCTGGTCAGTTTGGATCAGGAGAAGGCGTTTGACTGTGTCTCGCACACATTCATGGGCAGGGCTTTGCGCAGGCTAGGTCTGGGGAAGATGTTTTGCTCTTTTGTTAACGTCATGTATTTTGATATTTACAGCACGGTGTTGGTGAACGGCTGAAAGACTAACCCCTTTTTCATCCTTTCAGGGGTTAGAGAAGGCTGCCCTCTTTCACCTCTTCTTTTTGTTTGTGTTATAGAGCTCTTCGCTGAGACTATCCGGCAGAATGGAGAGATCAGAGGGATCACCGCACCAGGACCAGATCGCTACGAGGTCAAGTGCTCGCTCTACATGGACGACGTGACCCTCTTCTGCGCTGACCAGCGTTCGGTGACTGCACTCGTCCAGACCTGCGAGGACTTCGGCAGAGCTTCGGGGGCAAAAGTCAACTGCGGGAAGTCGGAAGCCATGCTCATCGGGGAATGGCACCTGGCTTCTTCCGCCCCCTTCCCCTTTACTGTTAAGCCGGACTTCATTCAAATTCTTGGAGTCTGGTTCGGGAAGGAAGGAGCGGCCCTTAAGTCTTGGCAAGACCGACTAGGAAAGATGAACTCTAAGATCGGACTGTGGACCTCCAGAAAGCTCTCTATTGAAGGCAAAGCAGTTGTCCTGCGGAGTGAATATTTGCCTATGCTCCAATATACCGCACAGGCCTGGCCTCCCCATACCCCCGTTTGCAAGGCCATCACCCGGACAGTGTTTCGCTTCATCTGGGGCAAAATGGACAAAGTCAAGAGGACTGTGATGTACAAGGATCCCTGCAAGGGTGGGAAGGGAATACCCGATATCCCCACTCTGCTGAGGGCCTCCTTTGCATGTGTCAGCGTGCAGCGGACTCTTGTTGAAAAGACTGGCTCAGCGGGCAGGTCCATGTCTCGCTTGTTTCTCGTGCCCCTCTGGAGACACCTGGGCTGGGACAGGTGGGACAGCTCCATCCCTTACAACTGGAACGCTCCCTGGTTCTATGGGGATGTTGTCCGGTTTGTGAGGGAGTACCAGCTGGAAGGACTGAAACCTGACCTATGGAAGCCGAAGACAATCTACAAGCTCAAGGACTTGTTGTGGATGGCCGTCAAGGGAGGACTCTCTCTCAGGTCTTTCATGCATGCCCGCAACCTGTGCACAACTCGGTACTGCCCTAGGTGCCCCTCTGTGGAGGAAACATCGTTGCACGTGTTTTGGCAGTGCCCCTTTGCACAGGGTCTGTTGGATGCCCTGGAACATGAACTCAGAGACTCTGTACCCAGGAACTGCCTATTGTACCATTCAGTGCTTTACGGTCTGTTCCCTGGGACCCACGACGTGGAGGCCATCCAGGAGGCCTGGCGCCTTATGAACTGTTTTATGGACGCAGTGTGGCTTGCCAGGAACCACCTCGTGATCAACAGGGAGAACATGTCCGTCCGGGACTTCCGCAGGTTCATCAAGAGCCTGCTTAGAGACTATTCCATCTTGGACAGCCCGGCCGTCGATGAGGAAGAAGAGGAGTGAACACCCCTCTCCTTCTCCCATGTCTCCTTGAAGATACAGCCCAGCAGTTTGGCCCTGTGATCCGCCCCCCTCCCCACCCCCACATAGTCGCCCCTACCCCGATCACAGATTGTATTGTTTTGTTATTCAATATCTTGTGCTTTTGTATTACAGGATTGAGCGGAGTGTTAGAGTAGCATGATGTGCGATGTATAGCTTAGGGAACCTTTGCTGTGTATTGTACTGTCATGCTTTATGTGATTGTAATTTATTGTATGACTTGTAATGACTGAACGGACAACAAGGTTCTTTCAATAAACCCGAAACAGCTGTCTGCAGGTGGGTTCTCTTTCCTTCTGGAGAGTGTTCTTGCTTGGCATAAATCCCAAACAGTTCTGAGACTTCTTAACTGGAGCCTGAGCTGTTTTGCAGGACACACTACCTGTGAAGGTGGTGTGGTGAGCTAATTTAAATGTTTTTTTTACCCAGAAGCCCGCAGAGTGCTAAATGGCCTAACTTGAATCTCCGTTACACCTGAAGAGGTGTCCTCTCCCTGAGGAAAGTACTGACCCTGTAAATAAATATATATATATATATATATATATATATATATATATATATATATATATATATATATTTAGTGGTTGCACACCAATCTTGGCACTTTTTTAAGGGGTCTTAGCAGGACAGGTGATGAATTTACACCTAATAGCTGAAATCTGTGCCAGCTCATGGCAATGATGCTATGAGTTTGAACTGTGTATGTTTCATGCAACATGTTTTAATGGATATCCCCTGATGAAGCTCCTGTAGTGAAACATGTTAGGGTCAGGAATTACTGGGTTGTAAGTATTCATACATATTTTTGGTCAACTTTTTGGGAAGAATAATATCTATTAAAAAAAAACAAGTATTCTTTATTCAAGACGACCTACATGGGACACACTGCATGTGAATGTTATTGTATTACAATTTCTTAAAAAAAGATGTTGTCACGATCACACCCTATCAGTCCAGCCAAGACGCTAGAAAAAGTGTGATGGTGCAAGGGTTAAAGCCATCAGACCTCTGGGTATCCACTACTAGTCCCAGCAAGTCACCAAATTAACCCTTTGATGAACGTGTTTCACCAGAGCTTCCTTCAGAAAGGTGAGCTCCTATATTTAGAGATCAAAGACCAGAGCTGATTAATTCAATATTTAATCTAAAAAAAAGGTATCACAGTGCTACGTATAAAATAAGCAAATGACATAC
Organism: Hyla sarda; assembly: GCF_029499605.1. Taxonomy (NCBI): domain Eukaryota; kingdom Metazoa; phylum Chordata; class Amphibia; order Anura; family Hylidae; genus Hyla; species Hyla sarda. Next base: position 61,607,757 of record NC_079189.1, read on the forward strand.
AGGTACAAAAATATATCAAAGTTCAGCAAGACAAGTTCAGAAAACAAAAAGAAAGTCCTTACAGCATAATGGCATAGCAGTCCTTGTGAGTGAGAGTCCAGCTGCATCTTAGGATGTCTTGTCAGCTTTTGCCACAGGCTTGAACAAAGGTATGTCCAGCATCTCAGTTTTATAGTGGCTTTTTTGGAGGGAAAAGGGAATTCATCTGACCCCACAAAGTGGGGGGAGGGACTGCCATCCCTCTTTCCTGGTCCCTTATCTTAGTATGTTTTATGATGGCCAGAATGCCTGACTTCAAAGGAGGTATAACACAGATAGACAGACCCCCCAATAAAACTGGAATACACAATAACAAATATACAGTCCGAATGAACCCTCACCCATGTCTTAGATTATACATTATTCCCAAATACAAATATAATACACATGTATGATTCCATAATCAGGCCTTGAGCCTGACAGATGTGTTAATTGTTTGGATTATACTTGCAATAGATTTTTAGGCCCATTGAGTACAGTTCTTAAACCGTAATATAATAGCAATAATAATAGCATTAACTTAAGCTATTGTATCATATTTTTACAAAAAATGGAAAACATTTTGAATTCCTGTATATGTCAAGTAATATATTTGAAGAAAAAAAAAATATTGTTGTTTTGTTGGCTATAATGTACATGCTGTATGTAATGAATAATGTATATAGTGGATAAAATATGTGTATATATGTGAAAATGGATGTAGATGATTCACACAAGGTTTCTATGACATGACATTATCTGAAAAAAATAACAAGGGGACATGCGTCATCAAAATTTCTCTGTAGTGCAGTCTCTGGCTCTGGGCCCGTAACATCTGTAATATTTAATTATACAAGTGAACCCTTCCAACCTATAAGCAGCATATTATAGAGCAGGGTGAGCTGAGCAGATTGGTATACATATTTGACAAACACTGTTAAGCGTGGTGGAGTGCATTCTACTGCACTCATAGACGCACTAAGTATATCAGACAGAGAAGTACCAGGACATGCACAGAGGATTGGCAAAGGCCTAAATTCATCAGGCGCAGGCACAGGTCGGAGTAGGAGCATGTTGCAGCAGGAGTCGCAGCAAGAGGTCTGAGCTCCCGGTGTCAGCTAGCAGTCGTGTCTCGACCAGTAACCCAGCAGCCATGTCTGATTGGTTCACTCGGTCATCCACTTCATCCCAAGTGCTGATGCTACCACCTCTGGGCTCTCTCATTGTGCTGCTATATGGTCTCCTCATGCTGATGCTGCCACCTTTAGGCTCTGTCATTGTGCCGCCATATGGTCTCCTCATGCTGATGCTACCACCTCCAGGCTCTGTCATTGTGCTGCCATATGGTCTTCTTATGCTGATGCTACCACCTCCAGGCTCTCTCATTGTGCTGCCATGGATACTGCAAAACATAATTCAGGTGCTGGTCCCCAGTTACAGAAATTCCTCTGCAATAGGCCACAAGTAAGTATTGAGGATATGCATTAGCTAAAATGGAACTTTTCTTAGGAAAAAATATATGGACCCAAATTTTTTTTGAAATCTAACAAAAGGAAAGGTGTGCAAAAAACACCATGTGCCACCTACATTACCAAGTATTGATGCAATGCAAAGACCTCTAAAAGGTGGAAGGGAAAAACGTATGGCCCATTGTAACAGGTGGGGATAAAAACTTCCCCTGTAAGGCCCCACTCTTGCACTATTAATTATCTTCTTGGCAAGTGTTACTTGTCCTTAAAAGGGCGGCCCCACACAGAAACTTCTCCCTATTTCAAACTAAAAACCCTGGGAAAGTTTTTACCCCACCTTTTATAATGGAACATACGTTGTTCCCTTCCAACTTTTAGAGGCCTTTGCATTGCATCAATACTTGGTGGTGTAGGTGGCACATGGTGTTTTTTGCACACCTTTCCTTTTGTAAGATTTAAAAAAAAAAAATTGGGTCCATATATTTTATCCTAAGAATAATGTTAAAAGTTAAGTTTTAAGTAATGCATATCCTCAATACTTACTTGTGCACAAAAAAGACTGATTTATTCTGCCTACCTGCCTCAGCTACTATTCTGATCCTGAACCCGCCTGATGCCACACATATGATGCCAAGTTCTCCTTCTTTCTGTTACACTTCGCGCTCTGGCCGCATTCACCGGCCACGAGCGCATTGTCCCTCTCTTCCCGGCTGTCGGCGGGACAGGGATTCGCAATGCTTGACGCTCCCGCATGCAAATCCCAGTTCATCACTTACCACGCTCCTCTGTTGCCTCCGCTGTGTCTCAGCTCCTGCGTGCTGGTCCCTAGGGCGAGCGCGTTGGAGCTCTAAAATTTAAAGGGCCAGTGTGCCCATAATTATGTCCTACACCTGTCACCAGTCTATAAGTTCCTGAACCTCCCCCTCTTCCCTGCCAGATCTTCAGTGCCCCTAGCCTGAGATTAAGCGTTCCCTTCTGCCTGTTTTCCTTACCTGTGTATCCAGAACTTCCCGCTACGTTATTTGACTACACAACTTTGCCGCCTGCCTTGACCTTCTGCTAAGTTTGACTATGCTACTGCCTCTTACTTCGGTACCTCTCCTGCCAAGCTACCTGTGTGGTCAAGCCGTGTCAGAGATAGCGACCTGGGTGTCGCCTGCTGCAACAAGCCTGTCCTGCCTTGTGGCAGGCTCTGGTGAAGACCAGCGGCACCTTAGACTCCACTCCCTGATACGGTCCGAGTCCTCTGCCACACAGGTTAGAGAATCCACATCCGGCTCCGTAACAGCAAGATCCGGCCATGGATCCAGCTGGGGTTCCTCTGCCTGATAATCTGAATCTCACTTCTCTCGTGGCACTCCAGTCACAGCAGTTGGCCCAGGAGGCACAGCAGTTGAGCCAATTGTCCGCCATGGTGCAGCAGTTGCTAACTGCTCAACAACAACCGCAACCAGGCTTTTCTGACAGAATTTTGGGGAGTCTTTGAAGGACCAGCCCGAGCTTCTTCCGCTGATATGGCATTGCTGAGTCTTTCTCAGGGCAACTCTTCTGTGGGCCAGTATGCCATCCATTTTCGTACCCTGCCATTGGAGTTATCATGGAACAATGAAGCTCTTTGCGCCACCTTCAAGAGAGGACTATCTAGTCATATCAAGGACGTCCTCTCTGCCCGGGAATTGCCATCTAGCCTGAATGAACTCATGCAGTTGGCATCCCGGATTGATATCCGTTTCTCTGAGCGACGTGAGGAACTATGTCAAGAAGGGGAGTTTTCACGACCTCTGCGCTTTCCTCATCTGGCACCTGTCTTCCAGCAACCACCGCAACCTTCTACGTTGTCTCCCGCAGTGGAGGCTATGCAGGTGGATCGGTCTTGCCTGTCCCTGCAGGAAAGAACTCACTGATGAACTGAGAATTTTTGCCTATACTGGGCCAGTGCAGATAATTTCCACAAAGAATGTCCTCTGCTTCCACAGTCACAGGGAAATGCTCGCACATAGGGTTTGTGGGAGAGGACTCCCTAGGTGTGAATACCACCTCTCCATGCTGAAATTTAACAGTCCAGCCTTTTCTACCCTCCAAAGAGACTATCTCTGTTCTCGCCTTCCTGGTTCCGTAGGAAGCTTTATTGACGCCTCCCTAGTACATAGGTATCATCTGCCAGTGTCTCACCTGTTAAAGCCTTTGTAGATCTCTACAGTCAATGGAGAAAGACTGTACTGTACTGTGCTGTATCGCACAGAACCCTTATCTATGCAGGTTGGAGTCTTGCATAAGGAGAACTTGTCCTTCTATGTACTTCCTCATTGTACTTCTTCTCTCCTGCTTGGCCTACCTTGATTGCAACTCCATGCCACGCAGCTGGATCGACTTACTGCCCGGTACCACACGTCTTCGGGGCAGAATTTACCCTTTGTCAGTTCCTGAAACTCAGTCCATGTCCAATTACGTCCAAGAGAATCTCCAGAAGGTGTTCATCAGAAAGTCTTCCTCCCTTGCCGGAGCCAAATTTTTCTTAGTGGAAAAAAAAGATGGCTCTTTGCGACCTTGCAAAGGTCTTGAATAAAATTACTTTAAAAAAGTGCTACCCCTTCCTTTAATCTCAGAGTTATTTGATCGTCTGCAGGGTGCCAGGATCTTCTCCAAACTAGACCTTCGTGGAGCCTATAATTTCATTCGTATATGAGGAGACAAATGGAAGACTGCGTTTAATACTCGTGAAGGACATTTCAAGTATCTTGTGATGCCATTCGGACTCTGCAATGCCCCAGCAGTTTTCCAGGAGTTTGTCAGATATTTTTCGTGACCTCCTATACTCCTGTGTCGTTGTGTATTTGGATGATATTCTCGTCTATTCGCCCAATGTCCACACTCATCGCTCTCATCTCCCATCTCCAATGCTCTGGACACCAGAGGCCGAAAAGCGTTCAAACAGTTAAAGTCTGCCTTGGCTTCTGCTCCTGTTTTATCTAGACCCGATCCAGGCAAGCCATTTATTTTGAAAGGAGATGCTTCTTCAGTTGGAGCAGGAGCAGTTTTAACACAAAAGTCCTAAAAAGGTAGAACTGTAACCAGCGGCTTTTTCTCCAAGACCTTCTCCCATGCGGAGAAAAATTATACCTTCAGAGATCACGTGCTCTTGGCTATAAAGTTGGCTTTGGAAGAATGGTGTCATCTCTTGGAGGGCCCATCGTCTCAACCCTTGGCACGCTCGTTGGTCTCTTTTCTTCTCCAGATTTGACTTTTTTATTGACTTATGTCCTGCAGAGAAGAATCTTCAAGCTGACGCCCTATCTAGATCCTCTGATGTACAAGACCACAAATCTCTCCCTCAACATATTGTTCCTCCTGATTGTCTCATTTTTGCAGCGCCAGCAAGTCTTCAGCACCTGCTTCCTGGGAAGACTTACGTAACTTCACGTCTAATCTTGAAATGGGGTCATTCCTCTCTGTTGGCCGGTCATGCCGGTATTCGTAAGTCCTTGCAACTCATATCCCGACAGTACTGGTGGCCAACTTTAAAACAGGATGTCGTTGACTTCGTCCGTTCCTGTTCGGTCTGTGCCCGGGACAAAGGTTCCAGGCATCCTTTGCCAGTTCCAGAGCAGCCCTGGACCGATATAGCTATGGACTTTATTACTGATCTTCCTTCTTCTGGTGGCAATTAGATTTTTCCTCAGGCTACCACCCACAATCAAATGGGCAGGTCGAAAGGGTGAACCTGGTCTTGGGAGACTATCTTTGCCACTTTGTGTCTGCTCGCCAAGACGAGTGGGCCGATTTACTACTCTGGGCCGAGTTTTCTTACAACCACAGGGATTCTGAATCAACTGGGACTTTCTTTGTGGTCTAGGGGCTTCATCCTCGTCCTCCTTTTCCCTTGTCATCTTCCTCTGGAGTTCCCATGGCTGATGAACAAGTGCAGAATTTCACCTCCATCTGGCAGAAGACTCGTCATTCCCTTCTATATGCCACGACCCGTATGAAGTCGCAAGTGGACAAGAAGAGACGCCCTCCTCTCGAATTCTCTCCTGGGGACAAAGTGTAGTTATCTTCCAAATATATCAGCTTTAAGGTACCCTGTTATAAACTGGGCCCACGCTATCTGTGTCCATATAAAGTCAAGAAACGACTTAATCCCGTGGCTTATTCCCTCCATCTACCCTCCTTCCTCCAGATCACGAATTCCTTCCATGTCTCCCTCTTGAAGCCTGTCATCCACAATCCTTTTTCTCAAAGGGACATCTCGCCTACTCCCATCTCCGGTACCTCTGATGTTTTTGTTGTAAAAGAAATCTTGGACTCCAAATTGGTCAGAGGCAAGTGCTTTTTTCTTGTGGATTGGGAAGGATTCGGTCCGGAGGAGCGGTCTTGGGAACCGCAAGACAATATCCTGGATCAAGACCTTCTCAGGAAATTTCTCAACCACAAAAGGAGGTGGAGACCAAAAGGAGGGGGGGGGGGCAGACTCCGTAACACTTTCACCCAACTTCGTCACTGGGTGCTGGTATTAACACCCATAACCCCACTCTACCAAAGTGCACGGCAGCACCGACGTGTGGAGCTGTAACTATGGTCAGGGATAATACATGTCCTTTACGGCCCACTGGGTGAATGTGGTTCCTGCACAGCCACAACAGCAACTTGGACAGGTCACGCCACTTCCGCCTCCACGCTCTCAGGCCGTTGGTCCTGCGACAGTGTGCGACTCCGCCTCCTCATCTTCCACCGTGTCCCATAGTCACCCCAAGGAGAACTCATCTGTCCATGAAAATTGTGGAGAGACTGACCTTTGTGAAGATGAATCCGGCACGGATCAGCCAGGATTTCCACCCACCAATGCCTGATGCATCAGAGTAGATTGACCATGGTGCCACAACAACACTTTACAAATATGTCAAGTGCCAAACAGATTTAAGGTGCTGCTCCCCAGTTACAAACATTCCTCCACATCAGACCTTTTTTCACCCACCTTCGTCACCGTGTACTGGTATTGCCACCCATGGCACCACTCTGTCACTGGGTCACTTTCAGAACTCCTGATGCTGCTGCTGCCACCTCCAGGCTGTCTCATTCTGCCACCATATGGTCTCCTCATGCTTCCGCCACCTCCAGGCTGTGTCATTCAGCCACTATATGGTATCTTCATGCTGCTGCCACCTCCACAATGTGTCATTCAGCCACTATATGCTCTATTCATGCTGCCGCCAACTCCAGGCTGTTCCATTCATCCACTATATGGTCTCCGTATCTGCTGCCAACTTCAGGCTGTGCCATTCAACCACTATATGTTCTACTCATGCTGCCGTCACCTCCAGGCTGTGTCATTCAGCCACTATATGGTCTCCTCATGCTTCCACCACCTCCAGGCTGTGTCATTCAGCCACTATATGGTTTATTGATGCTGCTGGGCCTGGGACATTACCTTAATGATTTTTATGGTAGCACTAGCTACCATAATTCTTCAATTTAAATTTGAAAATTCCTCTTTTAATCTTAGGGATTGTGAAGCCCTATTGTCTCCTCATGCTGCCGCCAGCTCCAGGTTGTGTCATTCAGCCACTACATGGTCTCCTCTTTCTGCCACCAATTCCAGGCTGGGTCATTCTGCCAGATTATGGTCTCCTTATGCTGCTGCCCCCTCTAGGCTCTGTCATTGTGCCACCAGGTGACTCCTTATTAGATTGGATTTTTTGTGGTCATACAGTATTAGTTCAAAGTAAACGCCAGGACATTAAACTTTGGAATCTAATATAAATCTTTAATTTAAATTAAAAAACAATTGATGCAATCTTTTCAAGACTGAGGCCCTATGATTGTCAACGTCATATTACCTGTGGAATTATCACAGGAATCCAATGAAACAGCTTGGTGCGATAACAATGAAAACTGATTAAATTAAACATTTGCACTTTCACAGTCAGGGGGGCACTGAGAGGCAGGGTCTGGAGCAGGTGGTATTTCGCCTGGCATAGGACTGCCAGCTCGATGCTCACCAGAATGGGTAATCAAAAAATTTTTATAAATTCAAAAAAAAAAAAAAAAAAAAATTACATAAAAATTCTGCCACATCCAGACGTTCTGAGGCAGTGATTCTAATAGCATTGCCTATAATCTGCATTTCATACTGAATAACAGTATTATAACAGCACACTCCCTATGTTGGGTGAATCGGGTGAATCGGCTGAATTAAATTTTTCCGAAATGCGCTCATCTCTAATGTTATCTACAGAATGGACTGCATTTTCTATGTGATGGGATTCCTTTAAAGGGGTACTCCGGTTTTCCACCAGAGTACCCCTTTAAAGGAGTTATCCCAAGATCACTTATGACCTATTCTTTGGGTAGTGTCTGATCAGTAGGGGGTCTGACTGCTTCCCCATAATCACAAGAAGTGAAGTCCTAATTGCCCCTGTTTGAATGGAGTGACAGGTAACTAGTATTCACTCTGCTGCTCCATTCAAAGTAAAGATGACCGAACACTGTACTTAGCTATCTTTGGCAGTCCTAGAGAGCTTGTGATCGTGGGGGTCCCAAAGGTTGGACTCACACTGATCAGACACTATCCTGAAGGAAGGTGATAAGCAATCCCCAAAATGATTTAACACTTTTTTGAGTTTTTGCATGTTGGGGATACATTTCGATTTTCAACTCCTAGCTATGGAAATTTTGGCAGCTAGGAATAATATATAAGTTTTGCCATACTCTTATGCACATGTGGAACAGTGCTATTTTCAACGTTCACCACGTTTGAACATGTGCTGCACTCTTCCCCACCCCCTCAGCCCAACCCTATATAAGTAGTATTTAGCTACACCTGGGCCATTTCTTTCCTAGCAGTCTCCCAGTCTGACTGGGAGAGCATGGTAAGTGAGCTATTACACCTTGTTCACACTGGTGTGGTGCTGTGCGGTGTCCGTTGCTGCCGTGGCGCCGTGTCTGCGGGGGGGTGCGGCCCATAGACTGGTTAGAGTGGCATTGGAGCCTCTCTGCCGGTGGGTCGTTCCCCCCCTGTGGGCATTGGTGTCGCGGTGGTGGTGGTCGCCGCCCGGTGCTGCGCCATTTTATGCTAGGGACGTTAGGGACCCACTCTGGATAGGTGGCCTTGACGTGGCGAGTGGGCTTGTACTTTTTGATCAAAAATGTATACTAACAACCTGTTAGTTTTGATATTATGCTGAGAAGCAATCAGATCATTATACAAGATTGTAGATGTGCACCATGTCTGTTTTTCTACCCGAATTCACACTAAGTAGATAAAATGATTGATTCTTATCCAGAATCTGTGAATATACAAGCATTCACATAAAATGTGACACATAATTGTGTCCCTGCTACCACACCTAGGAAACAGAACATTTTAGACAAGCTGTCCCGAACTAAGTACAAACAGAGCAGAAATTTCCATCCATTTTCCAACAGCACCATATTATTAGACTATTTGGTGGTGGTCTCTGCTACCTTAGACCAATTGGATTGCTCCAGGGTCTCTCTCAGGTCCTGTTCCCATTTAGACATGTAAACCAACTTACCCAGGTTAGATATCAGCTCTTTATACATCTGAGGAATAAAGCTTTTGCCCCACATAGAGCTCCTAGATAAAGGTTTAAATATTGAACAGGTCGTAATGTTAAAAGAAGGAGACTGCAAACATCAAACTATTCATGTAATAGGCTATGTGATTTTATCGAAAAACCTTTGAATCCAGATGGTTGTTTTCAGTTTGGAAATGGGAAAGGGGTGGATTCCAAGTCTATCTATACAAATCCCAATTCTAAGGAACCCTATACAAACTCCAGTTCTAAGCAAGTCTATGAGAGGGCTAAAGTGGAAAACTGCCTTGAAATCTATCCCACAAAGAGAAAGAAGTGGGCAAGGATGGACAGAGGAATACTGGCCTAAACTTCGAAACTGACTATGGAAGGAGATAAATAGGAAAATTTTAGAAAGCTGTACTCTCAATAGTAACCACATTACAGTGCCTGAGGACACCAATTTAAACCAAGTGAGCCAAAAGGGCTGCTTGAAAAAATTTAATTAGATTTGCCATCCCTCGAATCCCTGGATTTCTCATCCAGGGAGCTGAATGGGGAGTGTCCAGAATGAAGTATTTGGGGCAAAATGTCCATTTTGAGTGCATCTTTTCTTCTCAGCCAGGAAACTCACAAACCAGGCAAATCCTTAAAGAGGGGAGGGAAATTATCCTGATGTTGTGAGATGTTGTTGTGGGGGTAAGCCAAGTAAGGAAGTCTATCTGTATGCCACATCAAACTGTCAGAATTCAGTTGGAGCAATATGACCATATTTAGAGGCAAGTTAAGATTTAGGGCTTCCAACTTTGAAGCATTAAAGGGGCATCCCAGGGGAAGCAAAAAGGTTTTCAAACCACTGGGTTCAGTAATCAACTGGTCAAATCAACTGGTTTCAACTGGTTCCAGAAAGTTATACTGATTTCTAAGCGACTTCTATTTAAAAATCTTAATCCTTCCAGTACTTATCAGCTGCTGTATACTACAGAGGAAGTTGAGTTGTTCCTTTCTGTCTGATCACAGTGCTCTCTGCTGAGACCTCTGTCCATGTCAGAAACTGTCAAGAACAGGAGAAGTTCACAATGGGGATTTTCTCCTGCTCTGGATAGTTCCTGACATGGACAGAGGTTGCAGCAGAGAGCACTGTGGTCAGACTGGAAAGAACTACACAACTTTCCCTGCAGCATACAGCAGCTGATAACTACTGGAAGGATAAAGATTTTTAAATTCAAGTAATTTGCAAATCTGAAAATAAAAAACATTGAAAATTTTGTTTCACACCGGAATACCCTTTTAGCCTCTAATGCAGAAATTACCTTATTTATAGATGTTTTTAGTTTTATTTTTTATATTTTTGATCACACACAGTAATAATTCCTTTTAATATTTATGTTTTCCAAACAAAATGCCATACCTTTGAATGCCAGCATATTGTGCATTGGAACACTTGTCATTTAAAAGATGGCCTACTGGGAAAATAGTTTTTCCTAAACCTAGTAGTTGCATTAGCAGCAGGGCTAATCTCATGGATTCAATGGTAATGCCCAGAGATTGCATTTTTATTGTTAGAGAAACCTTGTCAAAATGCAGAAGAACATGGGAAATAACATAGTTTGCTCTTCTGTCATGCTTGATTCCTTTTGCCTTCTCCTCAATGTCAATATAACCTTCCTCTGAACACGAGTGCTTTAAAACAGTCTAGTTACTGGTGATGTACATTTCAACAACTCTTGTAAAAAGCAGTAGATGTCAGGCTGTATATCTTAAGACACCGGACTGATGCTTGAATGGATTGGCATTGTGTAGGCAACAAACAGATGGCTATCAGCTCAGCAGAAGGCATATCACTCCTAATCTCATATCACTCCTCATCTCATATCACTCCTCATCTCATATCACTCCTCATCTCATATCACTCCTCATCTCATATCACTCCTCATCTCATATCACTCCTCATCTCATATCACTCCTCATCTCATATCACTCCTCATCTCATATCACTCCTCATCTCATATCACTCCTCATCTCATATCACTCCTCATCTCATATCACTCCTTATCTCATATCACTCCTTATCTCATATCACTCCTTATCTCATATCACTCCTCATCTCATATCACTCCTCAACTCATAACACTCATCTCATATCACTCCTCATCTCATATCACTCCTTATCTCATATCACTCCTTATCTCATATCACTCCTTATCTCATATCACTCCTCATCTCATATCACTCCTTATCTCATATCACTCCTCATCTCACATCACTCCTTATCTCATACCACTCCTTATCTCATATCACTCCTTATCTCATATCACTCCTCATCTCATATCACTCCTCATCTCATATCACTCCTTATCTCATATCACTCCTTATCTTATATCACTCCTTATCTCATATCACTCCTCATCTCATATCACTCCTCATCTCATATCACTCCTCATCTCATATCACTCCTTATCTCATATCACTCCTTATCTAACATCACAACTCATCTCATATCACTCCTCATCTCATATCACTCCTCATCTCATATCACTCCTCATCTCATATCACTCCTCATCTCATATCACTCATCATCTCATATCACTCCTCAACTCATATCACTCCTCATCTCATATCACTCCTTATCTCATATCACTCCTTATCTCATATCACTGCTTATCTCATATCACTCCTTATCTCATATCACTCCTCATCTCATATCACTCCTTATCTCATATCACTCCTCATCTCATATCACTCCTTATCTCATATCACTCCTTATCTCATATCACTCCTCATCTCATATCACTCCTCATCTCATATCACTCCTTATCTCATATCACTCCTTATCTCATATCACTCCTCATCTCATATCACTCCTCATCTCATATCACTCCTCATCTCATATCACTCCTCATCTCATATCACTGCTTATCTCATATCACTCCTTATCTCATATCACTCCTCATCTCATATCACTCCTTATCTCATATCACTCCTCATCTCATATCACTCCTCATCTCATATCACTCCTCATCTCATATCACTCCTCATCTCATATCACTCCTTATCTCATATCACTCCTTATCTCATATCACTCCTCATCTCATATCACTCCTCATCTCATATCACTCCTCATCTCATATCACTCCTCATCTCATATCACTCCTCATCTCATATCACTGCTTATCTCATATCACTCCTTATCTCATATCACTCCTCATCTCATATCACTCCTTATCTCATATCACTCCTCATCTCATATCACTCCTCATCTCATATCACTCATCATCTCATATCACTCCTCATCTCATATCACTCCTCATCTCATATCACTCCTCATCTCATATCACTCCTCAACTCATAACACTCATCTCATATCACTCCTCATCTCATATCACTCCTCATCTCATATCACTCCTTATCTCATATCACTCCTCATCTCATATCACTCCTCCTCTCATATCACTCATCATCTCATATCACTCCTTATCTCATATCACTCCTCATCTCATATCACTCCTCATGTCATATCACTCCTTATCTCATATCACTCCTCAACTCATAACACTCATCTCATATCACTCCTCATCTCATATCACTCCTTATCTCATATCACTCCTCATCTCATATCACTCCTTATCTCATATCACTCCTCATCTCATATCACTCCTCATCTCATATCACTCATCATCTCATATCACTCCTCATCTCATATCACTCCTCATCTCATATCACTCCTCATCTCATATCACTCCTCAACTCATAACACTCATCTCATATCACTCCTCATCTCATATCACTCCTCATCTCATATCACTCCTTATCTCATATCACTCCTCATCTCATATCACTCCTCCTCTCATATCACTCATCATCTCATATCACTCCTTATCTCATATCACTCCTCATCTCATATCACTCATCATCTCATATCACTCCTCATCTCATATCACTCCTCATCTCATATCACTCCTTATCTCATATCACTCCTCAACTCATAACACTCATCTCATATCACTCCTCATCTCATATCACTCCTCATCTCATATCACTCCTCATCTCATATCACTCCTCATCTCATATCACTCCTTATCTCATATCACTCCTCAACTCATAACACTCATCTCATATCACTCCTCATCTCATATCACTCCTCATCTCATATCACTCCTCATCTCATATCACTCCTCATCTCATATCACTCCTTATCTCATATCACTCCTTATCTCATATCACTCATCATCTCATATCACTCCTTATCTCATATCACTCCTCATCTCATATCACTCATCATCTCATATCACTCCTCATCTCATATCACTCCTCATCTCATATCACTCCTTATCTCATATCACTCCTCAACTCATAACACTCATCTCATATCACTCCTCATCTCATATCACTCCTCATCTCATATCACTCCTCATCTCATATCACTCCTCATCTCATATCACTCCTCATCTCATATCACTCCTTATCTCATATCACTCCTCATCTCATATCACTCCTCATCTCATATCACTCCTTATCTCATATCACTGCTCATCTCATATCACTCCTTATCTCATATCACTCCTTATTCCATGCATTTTTTTAACACAGAGTTTGCCCCAGTGAATATACCCCAAATGTTTGCTTTTATCCTGGAGAGTCAAAGTTAGAGATTGTTTAATTTTGTTTAACCGTATTTTTCGCCGTATAAGACGCACTTTTTCTTCCCCAAAAGTAAGGGGGGAAAAAGTTGGTGCGTCTTATACGGTGAATACACACACCTATCGCAGCGGTCCCTGCAGACATCAGCGGCAGGGACCCGTGGCTAATACAGGACATCACCGTTAGTGGTGATGCCCTGTATTAACCCTTCAGACGCGGCGCTCAAAGCTGACCGCCGCGTCTTAAGAGAAAGTGACACTAACCCGGCTGCTCAGTCAGGCTGTTCGGGACCGCCGCGGGGACACGTGAGTATTACCTCCTATCCAGTGGTCTTCAACCTGCAGACCTCCGGATGCCAATGGCTGTCCGGGCATGCTGGGAGTTGTAGTTTTGCAACATCTGGAGGTCCGAAGGTTGAAGATCACTGTTGGGTTCAGAATCTTTTTTTTTCTAGATTTTGCACCTTTAAAATTGGGTACATCTTAAATGCCGGTGCGTCCTATAGGGCGAAAAATACGGTAATCTTATATTTAACAAACTAAAATAAATATTGACAGTCTGGTTCATGTGAAAGAGAAATATCTTGGAATGTAAACTAAAAGGGGTACTCCATCAAAAACATCTTATTCCAAAAATGTCTGATTATGGGGGTTCTGCCGCTTGGAGCTTCCGTGTATGTAACGCCATGCTACGCCCCCTCCATTCATGTCTATGGAGGGGGCGTTGCAGCTAGTACATAACCATCGCGCCTCTTCCCATAGACATGAATGGAGGGGGCATGGCGACTGTAGTCGCCAGTCATCCGTCACTGAGCGAAGTTAGCTCGTGGGGATCTCCAGTGGCGGGACCCCTACGTTTAGACATATTATCCCCTATCCAAAGGATACAATGTTTTCTGGCGGAGTACCCCTTTAAATGCCATGATATATATTTTCAGATTTGTAAAGTTCCTGCATCAATTTACACAATGGTGTTTATTTACTAAGAGTGGAGTGTAGTTTTCTTTGTGGGTTTTGATTTCCGACAGGAAGTTTCCAAAGGTATTTACTAAGGTTTCCCTACATTTTGCACTTTTCCCTTTTTTTTTTATAATTTTTTTTTTTACACATGCTCTGATCTGTCTGGTTTTCCTCAACTCAAATCCACCACATTTTCTGTGGAAACCTTAGTAACTATGTTGGGGTTTTTCAGAACTGTCGGGGACACCCCCCTTTTGTTGAGGCCACGCCCACTTTCATATGTGGCCACGCCCCATTTTCGGGTTTTTCTGGTAAAATGGAGGTTTTTTTTTTTTGGTCACAAATTGTGTGGCATGGACCATGTGACACAATGTGGGCGCAAATCCTGACAAAAAAGAGTTGGGGTCACATTAGTAAATAGACCCCAATATGTTAAAGGGATTTTCCTGTTTGAAAAATTTATCAGTGGTCAGAGTCCCAGGCAGACATACCCAAAAGGCATCACTGATAATGTCAGGATGATGTCACGGTCCTCAGTGGTCATATGCATATCCCCTTTTATTTAAGGGTACGTTCACACCTGCAGATTTGCATATTTGAAAGTGGGCGGGTTCTTCTCGGCTGTCCAGAGCAGATTTTCCGCGGTGGAATTTGCGGTGCGGGAAATCTGCCACAGTCCCTACTGACTTCAATGGGGCTTGCGGCGGATTTTCCGCAGTGTACATTCCGCCGTGGAAAATCTTCTGCGGACAGCCGAGAAGAGCTCGCCCACTTTCAAATACGAAGCAGAAAATCCGCAAAAAAAATCAGCACGTGTGAACGTACCCTAACACCTGAGGTCAGTGATTATTCAGCAACTGAAACAGAAGACACATACTATGGGGGATTTATGAATATTGTGGGTTTGCATTTTTCATGTTGTTTTGTCCCCCACTGTGAAAAATACTACACTTTTGTTAAAGTGTCTCCCATTAGCAAGAATTTGGGTGCATCTTAAATTGTGGCGCATTGCTCCCAAATCTCTCATGTACATCATATGCTGCATCTTTACCTAACAACTTACACTCTAGGATAGAGGAAATATGGAGGCACATTTAGTTCATTGATGAGATTTTCGGAAGTCACCAGAAGCCATATCAAATTTTCTTAAAAGATTCCTAGAGACACATTTTCCACAGGAAGATGACCCTGGGTGCTAATGTCTTTAGAGACCAAGATGTGGCCCCCATCTCCAAGTAGAGCCACAGCCTTAACAACAGAGGTAAAGTGAATCCATCCCAAAATTCAGCTTGTGATAAACATGAAGATGGAAGCTTAGTAAGAGTTGAATAAAAAACATATATGTAAATAAAATAAAAATTAAAAAAAATATTATTGAGGAGGTATGTTTGTAATTTATGATTATGAGGGACGCTGGCACTAGGACAGTGTGGACATTGCCACATTGCCATGTATTCTGCCGAAGGAATGAACATGTCCAGTGGAAGTCCAAAATTTCTACAGGGAAACGACTGCAGTTGATATTCTGCAGTATGAATGGTGCAGCAGAAACCCATAGAAAACAATGGGAAGCTACTTCAGTGGAATTTCTAAAAACATACTTTTTTTTTCAGCTGTTACCAGAGATAGACTTCTCCTGACAACAGGAAGAGGGTAGCAGATTGAAAAGAAGTGAGACACCTAGTGGACAAGAAGACTATAGAGCTGTTTTCTGGGTTCCAGGAGTAATTTTTTGGTTAATAAAGTGATTAACAAATCTGATAGGAATTACATTGACGAGTAATTTAAAACAACACTTCCTATTAACCCCTTAAGGACCAAGCCCATTTTAACCTCAAGGACCAGGCCAATTTTATTTTTGCATTTTCGTTTTTTCCTCCTCGCCTCCTAAAATCCCTAACTCTTTTATATTTCCATCTACAGACCCATATAAGGGCTTGTTTTTTGCATGACCAATTTTACTTTGTAATGAAACCTCTCATTTTACCTCTCATATTTTTATAGGGAGGAAATTTAAATGAAAACCAAAATTGTGCACATTTTGGAGGGTTTCGTTTTCACACTTTATAATCTAAAATCGCCCTATTTTGACCATCTATAACTTTTTCATTTTTCCATATATAGGGCAGAATGAAGGATCATTTTCTGTGCCGTCATCTGTACTTTTTGATACCACATTTGCATATTTAAAACTTTTAGATAATTTTTTATTCATTTTTTAAAATAAAATATGACAAAAAAAGCAGCATTTTTGGATTTTTTTATGTTTTACGTTTATGCCGTTCACCGTACGGGATCCTTAACATTATATTTTGATAGTTCGGACATTTATGCATGCGGCAATACCAAATATGTTTATTAAAAAAAACTTTTTACGCTTTTAGGGGGTAAAATGGGAAAAACTGACAATTTTAATTTTTATTGAGGGAGGGGATTTTTCACTTTTTTTTTACTTTTTATTTTTACATTTTTCAACTTTTTCTTTTACACTTTTTATGTCCCCATAGGGGACTATTTATAGCAATCATTTGATTGCTAATACTGTTCAGTGCTATGCATAGAGCACAGCACTAATCAGCATTATCGGTCATCACCGTTAGTGGTGATGCCCTGTATTAACCCTTCAGACGCGGCGCTCAAAGCTGACCGCCGCGTCTTAAGGGAAAGTGACACTAACCCGGCTGCTCAGTCAGGCTGTTCGGGACCGCCGCGGGGACACGTGAGTATTACCTCCTATCCAGTGGTCTTCAACCTGCAGACCTCCGGATGCCAATGGCTGTCCGGGCATGCTGGGAGATGTAGTTTTGCAACATCTGGAGGTCCGAAGGTTGAAGATCACTGTTGGGTTCAGAATCTTTTTTTTTTCTAGATTTTGCACCTTTAAAATTGGGTACATCTTATATGCCGGTGCGTCCTATAGGGCGAAAAATACGGTAATCTTATATTTAACAAACTAAAATAAATATTGACAGTCTGGTTCATGTGAAAGAGAAATATCTTGGAATGTAAACTAAAAGGGGTACTCCATCAAAAACATCTTATTCCAAAAATGTCTGATTATGGGGGTTCTGCCGCTTGGAGCTTCCGTGTATGTAACGCCATGCTACGCCCCCTCCATTCATGTCTATGGAGGGGGCGTTGCAGCTAGTACATAACCATCGCGCCTCTTCCCATAGACATGAATGGAGGGGGCATGGCGACTGTAGTCGCCAGTCATCCGTCACTGAGCGAAGTTAGCTCGTGGGGATCTCCAGTGGCGGGACCCCTACGTTTAGACATATTATCCCCTATCCAAAGGATACAATGTTTTCTGGCGGAGTACCCCTTTAAATGCCATGATATATATTTTCAGATTTGTAAAGTTCCTGCATCAATTTACACAATGGTGTTTATTTACTAAGAGTGGAGTGTAGTTTTCTTTGTGGGTTTTGATTTCCGACAGGAAGTTTCCAAAGGTATTTACTAAGGTTTCCCTACATTTTGCACTTTTCCCTTTTTTTTTTATAATTTTTTTTTTTACACATGCTCTGATCTGTCTGGTTTTCCTCAACTCAAATCCACCACATTTTCTGTGGAAACCTTAGTAACTATGTTGGGGTTTTTCAGAACTGTCGGGGACACCCCCCTTTTGTTGAGGCCACGCCCACTTTCATATGTGGCCACGCCCCATTTTCGGGTTTTTCTGGTAAAATGGAGTTTTTTTTTTTTTTGGTCACAAATTGTGTGGCATGGACCATGTGACACAATGTGGGCGCAAATCCTGACGAAAAAGAGTTGGGGTCACATTAGTAAATAGACCCCAATATGTTAAAGGGATTTTCCTGTTTGAAAAATTTATCAGTGGTCAGAGTCCCAGGCAGACATACCCAAAAGGCATCACTGATAATGTCAGGATGATGTCACGGTCCTCAGTGGTCATATGCATATCCCCTTTTATTTAAGGGTACGTTCACACCTGCAGATTTGCATATTTGAAAGTGGGCGGGTTCTTCTCGGCTGTCCAGAGCAGATTTTCCGCGGTGGAATTTACGGTGCGGGAAATCTGCCACAGTCCCTACTGACTTCAATGGGGCATGCGGCGGATTTTCCGCAGTGTACATTCCGCCGTGGAAAATCTTCTGCGGACAGCCGAGAAGAGCTCGCCCACTTTCAAATAAGAAGCAGAAAATCCGCAAAAAAAATCAGCACGTGTGAACGTACCCTAACACCTGAGGTCAGTGATTATTCAGCAACTGAAACAGAAGACACATACTATGGGGGATTTATGAATATTGTGGGTTTGCATTTTTCATGTTGTTTTGTCCCCCACTGTGAAAAATACTACACTTTTGTTAAAGTGTCTCTCATTAGCAAGAATTTGGGTGCATCTTAAATTGTGGCGCATTGCTCCCAAATCTCTCATGTACATCATATGCTGCATCTTTACCTAACAACTTACACTCTAGGATAGAGGAAATATGGAGGCACATTTAGTTCATTGATGAGATTTTCGGAAGTCACCAGAAGCCATATCAAATTTTCTTAAAAGATTCCTAGAGACACATTTTCCACAGGAAGATGACCCTGGGTGCTAATGTCTTTAGAGACCAAGATGTGGCCCCCATCTCCAAGTAGAGCCACAGCCTTAACAACAGAGGTAAAGTGAATCCATCCCAAAATTCAGCTTGTGATAAAGATGAAGATGGAAGCTTAGTAAGAGTTGAATAAAAAACATATATGTAAATAAAATAAAAATTAAAAAAAATATTATTGAGGAGGTATGTTTGTAATTTATGATTATGAGGGACGCTGGCACTAGGACAGTGTGGACATTGCCACATTGCCATGTATTCTGCCGAAGGAATGAACATGTCCAGTGGAAGTCCAAAATTTCTACAGGGAAACGACTGCAGTTGATATTCTGCAGTATGAATGGTGCAGCAGAAACCCATAGAAAACAATGGGAAGCTACTTCAGTGGAATTTCTAAAAACATACTTTTTTTTTCAGCTGTTACCAGAGATAGACTTCTCCTGACAACAGGAAGAGGGTAGCAGATTGAAAAGAAGTGAGACACCTAGTGGACAAGAAGACTATAGAGCTGTTTTCTGGGTTCCAGGAGTAATTTTTTGGTTAATAAAGTGATTAACAAATCTGATAGGAATTACATTGACGAGTAATTTAAAACAACACTTCCTATTAACCCCTTAAGGACCAAGCCCATTTTAACCTCAAGGACCAGGCCAATTTTATTTTTGCATTTTCGTTTTTTCCTCCTCGCCTCCTAAAATCCCTAACTCTTTTATATTTCCATCTACAGACCCATATAAGGGCTTGTTTTTTGCATGACCAATTTTACTTTGTAATGAAACCTCTCATTTTACCTCTCATATTTTTATAGGGAGGAAATTTAAATGAAAACCAAAATTGTGCACATTTTGGAGGGTTTCGTTTTCACACTTTATAATCTAAAATCGCCCTATTTTGACCATCTATAACTTTTTCATTTTTCCATATATAGGGCAGAATGAAGGATCATTTTCTGTGCCGTCATCTGTACTTTTTGATACCACATTTGCATATTTAAAACTTTTAGATAATTTTTTATTCATTTTTTTAAATAAAGTATGACAAAAAAAGCAGCATTTTTGGATTTTTTTTATGTTTTACGTTTATGCCGTTCACCGTACGGGATCCTTAACATTATATTTTGATAGTTCGGACATTTATGCATGCGGCAATACCAAATATGTTTATTAAAAAAAACTTTTTACGCTTTTTGGGGGTAAAATGGGAAAAACTGACAATTTTAATTTTTATTGAGGGAGGGGATTTTTCACTTTTTTTTTACTTTTTATTTTTACATTTTTCAACTTTTTCTTTTACACTTTTTATGTCCCCATAGGGGACTATTTATAGCAATCATTTGATTGCTAATACTGTTCAGTGCTATGCATAGAGCACAGCACTAATCAGCATTATCGGTCATCTTCTGTTCTGGTCTGCTCGATCTCAGGCAGATGAAGGGACCTCCGTCCGCCATTACAGATGATCGGATCGCAGCTGCAGCGCTGCGGGCGATACAATCTTCTATTTTAACATGCGCATTGCGGCAGATGCTGGGATCTGTACTGATCACGGCATCTGAGGGGTTAATGGTGGACATCCGCACGATTGCGGATGTCGGCCATTACCGGCGGGCCCCCAGCTGTTATCATAACCTGCCATGTATGACACGAGCACCGCTCAGATGCTCCCAGTCATACACAGGACGTAAATATATGTCCTGGTGCGATAAGTACCGCCAAGACAGGACGTACATTTACGTCCGTGGTTGTTAAGGGTCTAAAGTATCAGACTCTGATTAGTAAAAAAAAAAAAAAAAAAATCTAGGTGACACATACACTTTATAGTTATAGAAACCCATCATCATGTATACCATTAGGGAATTCTATGTTAATGGGGACACGTGGAGGGGTCCGCTGATTAGGATCTTCATCTCTTTGCCAGAGTGGTGAGTAGTTACAAAGAGCACCCCTCACTCTAAAAACCTGCACTGACATAAGTTATACAAACTGTCTATTGATTTAAATGGTATTGTGTAATGCTTAATTTAACCTGTGGTGGCGCTGCAGGGAAATTGAACACTTACTGCTTAGCTTTCCCACACAATGCAACTGACTGCTGGAGGTCCCAGGAGGGGTACGCTTTTCGATCAGCTTATTGTCAAAGGACATTTCTAATGATTAGAGGGGTACTCCCCTGGAAAACAATTTTTTTTTATCAACTGGTGCCAGAAAGTTTAACAGATTTGTAAATTACTTCTATTTAACAATCTTAATCCTTCCAGTACTTACAGTGGTCTAAAAATGTATTTAGTCAGCCACCAATTGTGCGAGTTTTCCCACTTAAAAAGATAAGAGAGGCCTGTAATTTTCATCATAGTTATACCTCAACTATGAGAGACATAATGAGAAAAAAAATCCATAAAATCACATTGTCTGATTTTTAAAGAATTTGTTTGCAAATTATGGTGGAAAATAAGTATTTGGTCACCTACAAACAAGCAAGATTTCTGGCTCTCATAGACCTGTAACTTGTTCTTTAAGAGTCTCTTCTGTCCTCTACTCATTACCTGTATTTAGTGATGTCCCGAACATAAAAATTTCGGTTTGCGAACGGCGAACGCGAACTTCCGCAAATGTTGGCGAATTGGGCAAACCGCCATTGGCTTCAATGGGCAGGCGAAATTTAAAACCCACAGGGACTCTTTCTGGCTAGTGTTGCTCGCGAATATTCGCAATTCGAATATTATTCGCGAATATCGCATATTCGCGAATTCGCGAATTTCGCGAATATAGCGCTATATATTCGTAATTACGAATATTCGTTTTTTTTTTTTTTTTTTCTTCACAATACACATCACAGTGATCATCCCTCTCTGCTTCCAGCTTGTGTGGTGTAAAGAAGGTTCTAATACTACTGTGTGAGACTGGCGCGCGAAAATTCGCATATGCTAATTTTCGCATATGCGAATTTTCGCGTATGCTAATTTCGCATATGCTAATTTTCACATATGTTAATTTTCGCATACGCGAATTTCGCGTATGCGAAAATAAAACGAGAATATAACGAATATGCGAATATTCGCGAATATATGACGAATATTCGTCCATATATTCGCGAATATTCGCGAATTCGAATATGGCCTATGCCGCTCAACACTATTTCTGGCCACAATAGTGATTTAAACGTTTTTTCAAGGGGACTAATACCTGGACTGTGGCGTGCCGGAGTGGGATCCATGGCAAAACTTCCATGGAAAATTACATAGTTGATGCAGAGTCTGGTTTTAATCCATAAAGGGCATAAATCACCTATTTTTCCTAAATTCTTTGGAATAACGTGCTTTAGCCCCCTTTAGGCAGCACATAGTTAGATCTCCCCTTTATGCAGAACATAGATTCCTCCATATTAGGCAGCACATAGTTAGAGCCCCCCTTTAGGCAGCACATAGGTAGCGCCTCCCTTTAGGCAGCACATAGAGCCCCCCTTTAGGCAGCACATAGATTCCCCCATATTAGGCAGCACATAGTTAGAGCCTCCCTTTAGGTAGCACATAGAGCCCCCTTTAGGCAGCACATATTTAGATCCCCCCCTTTAGGTAGCACATAGATTCCCCCATATTAGGCAGCACATAGTAAGAGCCCCCTTTAGGCAGCACATAGGTAGAGCCTCCCTTTAGGCAGCACATAGAGCCCCCTTTAGGCAGCACATAGTTAGATCCCCCCTTTAGGCATCACATAGTTAGATCCCCTATTTAGGCAGCTCATAGATTCCCCCATGTTAGGCAGCACATAGTTAGAGCCCCTCTTTAGGCAGCACATAGAGCCCCCCTTTAGGCAGCACATAGATTCACCCATATTAGGCAGCATATGGTTAGAGCCCCCCTTTAGGCAGCACATAGGTAGAGCCTCCCTTTAGGTAGCACATAGAGCCCCCTTTAGGCAGCACATATTTAGATCCCCCCCCTTTAGGCAGCACATATATTCCCCCATATTAGGCAGCATATGGTTAGAGCCCCCCTTTAGGCAGCACATAGGTAGAGCCTCCCTTTAGGCAGCACATAGACCCCCCTTTAGGCATCTCATAGTTAGATCCCCTCTTTAGGCAGCACATAGATTCCCCCATGTTAGGCAGCACATAGTTAGAGCCCCCTTTTAGGCAGCACATAGAGCCCCCCTTTAGGCAGCACATAGATTCCCCCATATTAGGCAGCACATAGTTAGAGCCTCCCTTTAGGCAGCACATAGAGCCCCCTTTAGGCAGCACATATTTAGATCCCCCCTTTAGGCAGCACATATATTCCCCCATATTAGGCAGCACATAGTTAGAGCCCCCCTTAAAGGAAACACATAGGTAGAGCCTCCCTTTAGGCATCACATAGTTAGATCCCCTCTTTAGGCAGCACATAGATTCCCCCATGTTAGGCAGCACATAGTTAGAGCCCCCCTTTAGGCAGCATATAGAGCCCCCCTTTAGGCAGCACATAGATTCCCCCATATTAGGCAGCACATAGTTAGAGCCCCCCTTTAGGCAGCACATAGAGCCCCCCCTTTAGGCAGCACATAGATTCCCCCATGTTAGGCAGCACATAGTTAGAGCCCCCCTTTAGGCAGCACATAGAGCCCCCTTTAGGCAGCACATAGATTCCCCCATATTAGGCAGCACATAGTTAGAGCCTCCCTTTAGGCAGCACATATGTAGAGCCTCCCTTTAGGCAGCACATAGAGCCCCCTTTAGGCAGCACATAGTTAGATCCCCCTTTAGGCATCACATAGTTAGATCCCTTCTTTAGGCAGCACATAGATTCCCCCATGTTAGGCAGCACATAGTTAGAGCTCCCCTTTAGGCAGCACATAGAGCCCCCCTTTAGGCAGCACATAGATTCCCCCATATTAGGCAGCACATAGTTAGAGCCCCCCTTTAGGCAGCACATAGAACCCCCCTTTAGGCAGCACATAGATTCCCCCATGTTAGGCAGCACATAGTTAGAGCCCCCCTTTAGGCAGTACATAGAGCCCCCTTTAGGCAGCACATAGATTCCCCCATATTAGACAGCCCATAGTTAGAGCCTCCCTTTAGGCAGCACATAGAGCCCCCTTTAGGCAGCACATATTTAGATCCCCCCTTTAGGCAGCACATAGATTCCCCCATATTAGGCAGCACATAGTTAGAGCCCCCCTTTAGGCAGCACATAGTTAGAGCAGCACTGGTTTTATTTCACAGCCAAAAAAGGTATTTTTTTTTTAACAACTATCACACCAAATGGGATTTGCACTAGTGTGACAATGAGCAAAAAAGGTTGCCAGCGGAGTTGCCCTTTTAAGCAGAGGTCCCCAACCAGGGTGCCTCCAGCTGTTGCAAAATACACGGACTGAACTTATAGCCCTTTTAATACTTTTGTTAGTTGCTTGAAGGAACTTAAGTTTTACACTGGAGTACCCCTTTTAACCAGCGGTTCCCTCCCAACCAGGGTGCCTCCAGCTGTTGCAAGACACACGGACTGATATCTGAGCCCTAAAAAGGGCTTTTTTGGGTGCAGTCCTTAAAGCAGATGTTACACTAGTGCTTTAGGAGTAAAGTGGACCCTGAATACACCACCTAGCAGCAACCTAGCTATCGCTTTCCCTATTACAGCAGGAGCAGCTTCTCTGTTCCTCCACTTTCTAAGCCTGCAGCATGCCAAATGAAGGTGAAATGGCGTCCATGCAGGAGGTAGGAGGGTCTTGAAGGGAGGGACTGCTGCTGATTGGCTTTAATGTGTTTGCTGACTCTGACTCAGAGGGTCAAAGTTTACCGCAATGTTAAAGTATAGGGGGCAAATCGAACTTCACATATGTTCGCCCGGCGATGCGAACGCGGACATGCTAAGTTTACCGGGAACTGTTCGCCGGCGAACAATTTGTGACATCTCTACCTGTATTACCTGTATTAATGGAACCTGTTTTAACTTATCAGTATAAAAGACACCTGTCCACAACCTCAAACAGTCCAAAATTCACTATGGCTGTTTGGATTCAGCTGGCTGGAGGTGGATCCTCTCTGTCAGCGAGGGATTGGCGTGGACCGTACAGGTGGACCGGTTCTAAGTTGCTACTGGTATTCACCAGAGCCCGCCGCAAAGCGGGATGGTCTTGCTGCGGCGGTAGCAATCAGGTCGTATCCACCGGTTACGGCTCAACCTCGCTGACTGCTGAAAGTGGAGTGGGACAGGAGGACTAGACAGAGGCGAGGTCAGACGTAGCAGAAGGTCAAGGCAGGCGGCAAGGTTCGTAGTCAATGGTAACGGCAGAAGGTCTGGAAACACTGGTAAGGCAATCACAGGAACGCTTTCACAAGGCACAAGGCAACAAGATCCGGCAATGCTGGGAAGGGGAAGTGAGGTTATACTGATTGGGCCAGGCACCAATTAGTGGTGCACTGGCCCTTTAAATCTTAGAGAGCTGGCGCACGTGCGCCCTAGAGAGCGGAGCCACGCGTGCCAGGACGTGACAGCCGGGGACCGGGACAGGTAAGTAGATTGGGATGCGATCCGCGAGCGGGCGCGTCCCGCTATTCGAATCGCATCCCCGCAGGCAGTGTCAGTGCAGCGCTCCCGGTCAGCGGGTCTGACCGGGGCGCTGCAGAGAGGAGCAGGGACCCGGAGCGCTCAGCGTAACAGTACCCCCCCCCCCCTTAGGTCTCCCCTTCCTTTTGTCTGCTTGTCCCTTCATACGAGATGAGGCCATTGGGAGCAATTCTTGAGTTTCCTTCCGGATGATAGAGAAGTCCTGGGTAACTTCATCAACGGCAGGCAATCCAGAAGAAGTGGGAATGGGGAGGGGGGGCAGAGGGTGAAGCTTGCCACGGAGCAGAGTGTTACCAGGAAGGGGGCTATGAGGAGGCAAAATCTCAGCTTGCTTTTTGCCGAAAATATCCTGGTAAACCTTGGGAGGGGCCGGTATGGGTGGAACCTCAGTAGTTAGACAAGTGGGAGCAGATGTGAGGCATCGTTTGTGACAAGAGGGACCCCAATTTTTGATCTCCCTGGTGGTCCAGTCAAGGGTGGGAGAATGACGTTTGAGCCATGGCAGACGGAGGAGGACTTCAGAGGTGCAGTTGGGCAGAACAAAAAATGCTATTTTTTTCGTGATGCAGTCCAATGCTCATAAGCAGGGGTTCTGTGTGGTAACGCACAGCGCAGTCCAATCTTTCTCCGATGACAGAAGAAATGTAGAGCGGCTTGACGAGACGGGTTACTGGGATGCTGAACCTATTAACAAAAGAGGCCAAAATAAAATTTCCTGCAGAACCAGAGTCCAAGAAGGCCACAGCTGAGAAGGAGGAGTTGGCAGAAGGAGAAATCCGCACAGGCACAGTGAGACGTGGAGAAGCAGAATTCACACCAAGGGACGCCACTCCCATGTGAACAGGGTGCGTGCGTGCTTTTCCCAGACACGGAGGACGATTAGGGCAGTCCACTAGGAAATGTTCGGTACTAGCGCAGTACATGCATAAATTTTTCTCTCTGCTACGAGACCTCTCTCCATGGGTCAGGCGAGACCGATCCACTTGCATAGCCTCCTCGGCGGGAGGCACAGGGGTAGATTGCAAAGGATTCCGGGAGAGAGTTGCCCAGAGATCAAGGTCCTTTTTCTGGCGGAGCTCCTGGTGTCTTTCGGAAAAACGCATGTCGATGCGGGTGGCCAAATGGATAAGTTCAGACAGGTTAGCAGGAATTTCTCGTGCGGCCAGTACATCTTTGATGTTGCTGGATAAGCCTTTCTTGAAGGTCGCGGAGAGGGCCTCGTTGTTCCTGGCTAGCTCAGAGGCGAGGGTACGAAACTGGATGGCGTATTCGCCTATTGAAGAACTTCCTTGGACTAGGTTCAGCAAAGCAGACTCGGCAGAGGAGGCCCGGGCTGGCTCCTCGAAGACACTACAGACTTCAGTGAAGAAGGACTGGACAGTGGCTGTGGCAGGATCATTGCGGTCCCAGAGTGGTGTGGCCCATGACAAGGCCTTTCTAGACAGAAGACTAACTACGAAAGCCACCTTAGACCGTTCTGTGGGAAATTGGTCCGATAACGTCTCCAAGTGTAGGGAACATTGAGACAGGAAACCACGGCAGAGTTTAGAGTCCCCATCAAATTTGTCCGGCAGGGACAAGCAGAGGCTAGGAGCGGCCACTCGCTGCGGAGGAGATGCAGGAGCTGGCGGAGGAGATGGTTGTTGCTGTAGAGGCAGAAGCTGCTGTAGCATGGCGGACAACTGTGACAGCTGTTGTCCTTGTTGGGCGACCACGGTGGCGAGGTCAGAGAGACTTGGCAGTGGCACCTCAGCGGGATCCATGGCCGGATCTACTGTTAGGATTCGGCTGGCTGGAGGTGGATCCTCTGTGTCAGCGAGGGATTGGAGTGGACCGTATCGGTGGACCGGTTCTAAGTTGCTACTGGTATTCACCAGAGCAAAGCGGGATGGTCTTGCTGCGGCGGTAGCAACCAGGTCGTATCCACCGGTTACGGCTCAACCTCGCTGACTGCTGAAAGTGGCGTGGGACAGGAGGACTAGACAGAGACGAGGTCAGACGTAGAAGAAGGTCAAGGCAGGCGGCAAGGTTCGTAGTCAATGGTAACGGCAGAAGGTCTGGAAACACTGGTAAGGCAATCACAGGAACGCTTTCACTAGGCACAAGGCAACAAGTTCCGGCAATGCTGGGAAGGGGAAGTGAGGTTATACTGATTAGGCCAGGCACCAATTAGTGGTGCACTGGCGCTTTAAATGTTAAAGAGCTGGCGCGCGCGCGCCCTAGAGAGCGGAGCCGCGCGCGCCAGGACGTGACAGCCGGGGACCGGGACAGGTAAGTAGATTGGGATGCGATCCGCGAGCGGGCGCGTCCCACTATGCGAATCGCATCCCCGGCGGCAGTGTCAGTGCAGCGCTCCCGGTCAGCGGGTCTGACTGGGGCGCTGCAGAGAGGAGAACGCCACGAGCGCTCCGGGGAGGAGCAGGGACCCGGAGCGCTCGGCGTAACAATGGCCAAGACCAAAGAGCTGCCAAAGGACACCAGAAACAAAATTGTAGACCTGCACCAGGCTGGAAAGACTGAATCTGCAATAGACAAGCAGCTTGGTGTGAAGAACTCAACTGTGGGAGCAATTATAAGAAAATAGAAGACATACAAGACCACTGATAATCTGGGGCTCCACACAAGATCGAGGAGAACGGTGAACGGTGAATGATCACAAGAACGGTGAGCAAAAATCCCAGAACCACACGGTTCTGAGATCCAGGCATGAGCAGTCAAGCGACATAATCATTGATCAATGTTATCCTATGGAATAACAATGATCAATGTAAAAGATCAGTGTAAAAAGTAAAAAAAAAGTTAATAAAGATCATTCAACCCCTCCCCTAATAAAGGTTTAAATCACCCTCTTTCCTATTTAAAAAAAAAAAAAAAAAAACAACGGTGTAAATAACAATAAACATATGTGGTATCGCCGCATGTGGAAATGTCCGAGTTATAAAAATATATTGCTAATTAAGCCGCACTGTCAATGGCGTATGCGCAAGAAAAATCCAAAATAGCGTATTTTTGATCACTTTTTATATCATGAAAAAAATGAATAAAAAGCTATCAAAAAGTCTGACAAATACAAAAATGGTACCACAAAAAACTTCAGATCATGGCGCAAAAAATGAGCCTTCATACCGCCCCGTACGCAGAAAAATAAAATGTTATAAGGGTCAGAGGATGACAATTTTAAACGTATACATTTTCCTGCATGTAGTTATGATTTTTTCCAGATGTACGACAAAATCAAACCTATGACTTCCGGTTCCGGCGCGCATATGAGCGGTCGCATCTAGAGGAGCTCCGCGCTCACCCCCGCTGTTTAAGCCTCCATAGCGCTTGAATATCGAACAGCTCGGAGGGCAGTGCTAGCCTGTCCGTGCTAGGCATCATCGGCACCGAATGGAGAAATGTATCCGCCGCGGCGGAGACCCGGGAGCGGATCCACCCGTGCCCCGTGCTTCACAGGATATGGCGTCCTGCAAGATGGCGACGGAGGCTGAGTCCCGCACACACCAGACTACAGCCTCGCAGGACAGCGTGCGGCGAGAAGGAGTAGAGGAGATGGAGGAACAGCCACCCACAGCTGTTACCGGTGAGATTGGGGGAGTCCCTTACAGGGATATGGGGGCAGTGGTGGCCCGCATCTTATTACCGGAGATCAGGGCCTCAGTTGAGGCGGCTATATCTAACACCATACAGCAGATTCAGAAGGAAATCTCTTCTCATACCTCGTAGCTAACGGAGCTGGAGCAGAGGGTCAGCTGTCTGGAGAATGAAGTGTGTGCCAGCAATGCTGCGGTGCGTACTCTTACCAGATCTAATGTCTTCCTCAAAGAAAAAGTTGAGGATCTTGAAAATTGTTCTAGGTGGAACAATTTGAGGATAGTGGGACTGCCGGAAACCATTATGCCTAATCAATTAGCTCAACTCTGTGCCAGGGAGCTACCAGAAGCTCTAGGGCTGACAGGACCCTGCATAGTCGAGAGGGCTCACAGAATTGGTCCGCCTCTACATCTGAATGCTCAGTCGCCAACCGCAGAGACTAGACCCCGCCAGGTTATAGTCAAGTTTCTCAATTACGCTGACAAATAACTATTATTGCGTACCTTTAAGAAAACCCAATCTCTACTGATGCTCAGGGGCCTGAAGGTACTTCTTTTTGGAGACTACTCCATTGATGTTGCGAAGCACGCAAGGCTTTCTCGACTGTATGCTCCTCCCTGGTACAGGCTCAGATCCGTTTCATCCTTCAATATCCTGCAAAGCTAAAGATTTTCTTTCCCAACGGCAATTCCGAGACATTTACATCTCCGGAGGCGGCGTCAGCTAAATTATCCACACTGCTGATCCAAGATGGTAGCTCACGCCTGAATCAGAAGAGACGCCGCTTGGATAAGTATAAGGACTCGACGGTCCCTGCTCCGCCAACTTGATCTTGGACTGTTGTGCTCAGCGTGAAGTACAGTTTGGTTTGTTCGTCTTTTCTCCTCTGCAGCCGCATGAGAGATGTTTTAGGAGGAGGGAGGAGAAGATATTTCTTGGCCGTGTGAGGTTCTGGCCCTATTTCAGCAGTTTGGACTGTTTCATTTTCACACTACGGAGGACTTCTTAGTGAGGCAGAGCGGTGCAGTACTATCTTTTGTTTTTATTATTTTTCATTTTCTTTTATTTTAATTTGTGAATATTGTTTGCAAACTGAATACTCTTGTATTAATTCTTATATTTTCTCTGCGCTTCTTCTTATTGTGGGTTATAACCCAGCTCACTATCTAGTTGGGGGAGCTGCCTAAACGGGAGCTTGTTCTACATTTGCTAGATTTGTATGTATAGCCCTTCCGCCACACTAGAAGGGAATTGTTGGTTTCATATTTCGAGTCAGCAGTGGAAGGGAGGGGATAAGTTGTCACTTCTGATTATTATTTAGTTTACTAGCAGTAAGAAGTTGGGGTGCGGGGAGGGTCTACTTCTTCTATGTCTTTAGAGAAGGCGGTGGGGGTGGGGAGGGTGGAGGTTTTCCTCTATTTTCTATCTTACACAGTTAGGTAGGTTTTAGGAGAGAGAGGTAGTAGTGTGCCTCTTAGGATACGCGGAAGAAGCGAAGTCCAGGTGAAGTGTTAACACTACGGTGGTGGAAAGGCTCTTTGTAGCAGTTTAGAGCTTAGTGGTATCCTGATGGTTTCTTTTATGTGTTTGTATGTTCGGGTCTGTGTGTGTCTTCTTGTCTTTCTCGTTCTTCCTCTTTTTCTTTTCACTTTTCTCTATTCTCTATTCTGCTCCCTTCCTCGCTTCATTGGTGCCTTCTGTCCCTCTGACCAGCACCTTGCATATTTGAAGCCCCCTTAATATATTCCCCTATGAAATTAGTATCATGGAACGTTAAGGGGCTAAAGTCCTTAAAAAGATGGATGTAGATGTGGCCTTATTACAGGAAACACACTTACCTGAGCAGGATTTCCCCCGTATGAGACAAATGTGGGTTGGAGAGGTGATTGGTTCACCGGCGATGGAGGGGAAGGCAGGGGTTCTGGTTCTTTTACATAGACGTTTGCGGCACAGAGTAGTTTCTCAAGAGAACGATTCCCAGAGCCGTTATTTTAAACTGATTATTGAAACTCCTGCTGGCACTCTGACAATTTACAACATATACGGCCCTAATTCTTCTAACCAATCTTTTTTCTCTTCTCTTGAGGCTAAGCTGCTATACAGGATGACTCGCCAAACATTATCGTGGGAGGAGACCTGAACACAGTGGCGAATATGGTAGAGGATATGAGGAGGACACAGAGGTTACACCCGGGAACTTCCAGAGAGGAACATGTGCTGCGAGATTTATTCATGTCCACGTCCTTGACAGATGTATGGAGGTATTTTAATCCCATGGGGAGAGAGTTCACGCACTACTCGCATGCCCAGTACGCATGGTCACGTATTGACTATATTTTGATGTCCCAGGCTCTGCTGCTGAGAGTTGATTAGGTGGACATTGGTGACCTGGCAGTGTCAGACCATGCCCCAGTATGTTTGACACTTCTTGACATAGTACCTAAGGGCACCGACATATTATGGCGTTTTCCAGGGTACTTGGCCACGGATGCTAATTTTAAAGATAAACTAAAGGGTTGGTGGATGGATTATGCGGCGACTAACGCTGAGGCCCTATCTAATCCGCCCCTTTACTGGGATGCGGCAAAGGTGGTCATAAGGGGCAGGATCATAGGTTACGTGGCCGCTAAGAAAAAGAAATGCAGAGCTAGTTACTCCTTTCATTCCGACAGATTAAGGGCAGCTTATACAGAGTTCACAAATTCACCTTCTCAAGCTACTAAGGATGCCTGGGTGGCGGCCAAACAATCCTTTGAGGCTAGTATGGAGGCATGGGACATTATGCACTGGGATCAGAGGGCAGTGAACTTATTCAAATTCGGGAACAAAGCAGGCAAGTTACTGGCCAAGTTGGCCCGTCCACGCAGGCAGGTAGAGTATATCAGCTCTCTCACTGACAAGGATGGCACACTGCACAAACACCCTAGGGACATCAACACTGTGCTGCACTGTTTTTATTCAGATTTGTACTCTAAGGATGACACGGATGACGAAGGGGACCATCAGTTCTTGAGGGGGTTGAATCTACCGACACTGTCAGCGGAGGATAATGAACAACTTAATTCCCCCATAACAAGAGAAGAGGTTCTTGAGTGTATTAAAGGCCTGAAAAATGGCAAGGCTCCGGACCCAGATGGCTTTGGGAGCAAATTTTATAAGTCACTGGCGGGGGAGTTAGCTGGGCCACTGGTAGAGGTATTCAATGGGTTTTTACGAGATGACTCCATATTGCCATCGAGTAACACAGCCAACATTAAAGTCCTTTATAAGCCCGGTAAGGCTCCGGAGAACCCGGGATCATATAGGCCCATATCTTTGATCAACCAAGATCTGAAGCTAATGGCTAAGATAACGGCAGATCGTCTTGCTCTGTACAGTATTTGCCCTCCCTCTTGGGTACGCACCAGACCGGCTTTGTAAAGGGCAGATCTGGAGTTGCTAATATTAGGTCGGTCCTGGCGGTGCTGGAGGTTGTAGGTAAGAGGGGATATTGTCAAGACCCGCCCGGCTTATTGGCCTTTGACGCGGAAAAGGCATTTGACAACGTCAGTTGGGCGTGGCATGACAGTGTTCTTGATAAATTTGGACTACGGGGACCTTTTAGAACCTTCTTGTCATCCCTATATAAGGAGTCGAAGGCCCGGATATACACTCCTGGTTTTCTATCAGATAACATACGTCTTCAAAAGGGCACTAGACAGGGGTGTCCCCTTTCACCCCTCCTCTTTGATTTGGCATTGGAACCATTGGCAGAGTTTTTGAAGAACTCCTCAGCATATAAAGGTATTCAGGTTGGGAACCAGGAATTGAAGTTGGCGTGTTTTGCAGATGACATGCTATTGTTTTTGGGTTCTCCGAATTCGCAATTGCCAGGTATTCTGGGCATCCTGGGGGAGTTTGGCCGCTATTCGGGGTATAAAGTAAATTTATCCAAGTGTCAATTAGTGTATCTGGGTACAGGTAACCATAGGACATCGACTGACCTAGGAGTTGAGGTGGCCTCAAAGTCTATTACTTATTTGGGGATTAAACTAGGTAGCAATCCTGTGTCTCTGTATAACCTGAACTATACCCTATTATTCAAATGTATAGAAAGTGAATTGATACAGTGGCAGTCCCTCCCGTTGTCACTGCTTGGTAGGGCTCATTTACTAAAGATGATGAGTTTTGGGAGACTGCTATACCCCTTACAAATGGTGCCCCTTCTGCTTCGGCACACGGATGTGACTAAATTGCAATCAGCGTTTACAACCTTCCTATGGAAGGGCAAACGGCCCCGTATTGCTCTCAGAAAGTTTTGTCCGTCTGTCCAAGAGGGGGGCATACAGTTTCCTGACCTGCGCTTCTATAACTTGGCCGCTTTGTTACGGCATGTAAGGTATTGGATTCTAGACGCATCTTGGTTCTCTAACACCTCTTTAGAAAGATCATTAGCAGACCCCTGGGACCTCAAATCTATATTGCATGTACCTTACACGAGTCTACCGCCTGGGATTAAAACGAGCCTGCTTTTGAAGGACACCATTGGAGCGTGGAAAGCAGTTTGGAATATGTATGGGTTGCCCTACATCATGTCTAGCTTTCTTCCTCTCTGGAACTCTCTGGCTTTTCCTCCAGGGGCTGGGGGTGGTGCCTTTACAGAATGGAACAATAAGGGGTTTCACTATGTTGATCAAGCGTTCTCAGATGACACTGGCAAGGTTCTTGACTGGGACTCCTTAAGTCAGAAGTTTGGTCTCTCTGCAGGACATTACTTACATTATATGCAACTTAGAGCCTATGTCTCCACGCTACCGAGGAGTCGGGAATACCTCTCCAGGGAAGCGGTGTTTAAAACTTTTCTGAGCCCTACTGATGGCCGACTATCTTTGTCTCCTATTTATCTAAACCTAAAGAAGGCCACATTTCGGTCTCTGGGAGACTCCTTGTTCAACTCATGGGGCGAGGAGCTGAATATTTCGGACCCACAGTCTAAGTTATTGGCAGGCTTACAACAAGTTAGAAAGGCCATCTTGAATGAATCTTGGAGGGAGACACATTTTCGTATATTACACAGGGCCACTTACGCATTTAATCTGTCATTTAGGGATGCACCTGCCCATTATTTACGCAGTTGCCCCAAATGCGACCTAGCAAAGGCCTCTCTCGTACACGCTCTGTGGGACTGCCCACTACTACATCCACTTTGGACATCAGTGCATGCATACATCAAAAAGGTGTGGAAGGTGGATGTTCCACTTTCGCCCTCAGCCATGATCTTTCACTACGTACCGAGACCAGATCTAGATGGTGGGGGAGGATCGGTGGTGACCATCAGGGGGGTGCATTTGATGTTACTTTCCACAGTGAAAGGTCTACTCAGACAGTGGTTACAGAAAGATCCTCCTACGTTGCAGCAGGTGATAGACATTATGAAGGGCCTTCTTATCATTGATAGGCTGGAGACACTGCATGATACAGAGAAGAGAGCCAAAAGATTTTTCCACATTTGGTAGTCATTTATGGAAGATGCATATACACCCAGTGAGCTGCCCGATTTAATGAAGGAGTTTTGTGACTCCTCCTGGTACTGTAGAGCGAGTCTGAGTGGCTCACTGGGTGGTCTTAGAGTTGACTGAGGATGGGGGGGGGGAGGGGTGCTGTTGTGGCGAGGATCCCTTACCTGGTTTCGGTCTAAATCTTCTTTGCTAATCCGTCTTTCTTCTTTTTCTTTTCTTACTAGTCTTTTTTTTCTTCTTTTTTCTGTCCACTGTCTTTTGTCCCTTGGTCCTGTGTCTAAATGTTATTTGTTGATGTCGTTGTCCCAGGGATAGGGCTTTATCGTTGCTGGATGTTTTATCTCAGTAATGATTGGTGAGTTGTTGAGGGGGGAGGGGTGGGATGGAGTTCACTGGCTCGTTTGGTATGTTGGAATGTTGCTATGTTCATGAGTGTATTAGTTCCTGCTCATGATCGATACAGCACCTTTTTTCTTTTGTTACACATCATCCAACTAGCTTACCTCACCTGATAGTATGAGTATATCCCTCCTACGATCCTGTACTTGCCACAGATTGCTGCCAATATAGGGGTTTATACCGTTTACCGATTACTGTGACCTCCACATACATTTCTATAGTTACCTACAGACACACTCTGATTTCTTGTATGTATTGGTGAGGAGTTGATACTGTTTGATTTTATGTTATCTTCCAAGATGGCTTATTTACGTGGAAAATGTGCTGTACTACGGAGAGTGATCCTCCTGTTCATTGAAATTGGATTAATTTGTACTTTGTACATGATACGCTCTCTTCTTATGTATGTTTTTGTCCTTATATCTTCAATAAAACATTGTTTAAAAAAAAATAATAATCAAACCTATATACAGTAAGTAGTACTGCATAGAAACGGAAGCCCCCAAAATTACAAAAGGGCAGGTTTTCTAACATTTTGTCACACAGTGATTTTTTTTTTTTTATTTCTCCGTAGATTTTTGGGTAAAATGACTGATGTCATTACAAATTAGAATTGGTGGCGCTAAAAAATAAGCCATCATATGAATCTTTAGGTGCAAAATTGAAAGAATTATGATTTTTTTAACCCCTTAAGGACTCAGCCAATTTTCACTTTAGGACCCGGCCATTTTTTGCACATCTGACCACTGTCACTTTAAGCATTAATAACTCTGTTATGCTTTTACCTTTCATTCTGATTCCGAGTTTGTTTTTTTGTGACATATTCTACTTTATGTTAGTGGTAAAATTTTGTCGATACTTGCATTGTTTCTTGGTGAAAAATTCCAAAATTTGATGCAAAAATCGAAAATTTAGCATTTTTATTTTTACTTTGAAGCTCTTTGCTTATAAGGAAAATGAATATTCCAAATAAATTATATATTGATTCACATATACAAAAGGTCTACTTTATGATTGCATCATAACGTTGACATGTTTTTACTTTTGGAAGAGATCAGAGGGCTTCAAAGTTCAGCAGCAATTTTCCAATTTTTCACAAAATGTTCTAAATCAAAATTTTTCAGGGACCAGTTCTGTTTTGAAGTGGATTTGAAGGGCCTTCATATTAGAAATGCCCCACAAATGACCCAATTATAAAAACTGCATCCCTCAAAGTATTCAAAAGTACATTTAAAATGTTTGTTAACCCTTTAGGTGTTTCACAGGAATAGCAGCAAATTGAAGGAGAAAATTCAAAATCTTCATTTTTCACACTGGCATGTTCTGTTACCTAACTCAGTATTTTCCAACCAGTGTGCCTATAGCTGTTGCAAAACTACAACTCCCAGCATGTACTGATCACCGAAGGGCATGCTGGGAGATCTAGTTATGCAACAGCTAGAGGTACGCAACTACTTTTCCCAGCATGCCGAGACAGCTGTTTCGGCATGCTGGAATTTGCAGTTTTGCAACATCTGAAGGGCTACAGATAGAGACCACTGCACTGTGATCTCAAAACTGTGGACCTCCAGATGTTGCAAAACTACAAATCCCAGCATGCACAGACAGCAAACTGCTGTGTGGGCATGCTAGGAGTTGTAGTTTTGCAAGATCTAGAGTGCTACAGTATAGAGATCACTGTGCAGTGGTCTCTAAACTGTAGACCTCCAGCTGTTGCAAAACTGCAAATCCCAGCATTCCCTGCAGCTGTCTGGGCATGCTGGGAGTTGTAGTTTTGCAATTTCTGGAGGGTTACAGTCTCAGACTGTAGCCCTCTAGATGTTGCTAGGCAACTTAGCGGCTTCTGTCGGATCCAGGGAGCCATCCTTTTCTGCTGCACGACATCGCCGCCCGATCACTGCCGCCGATCCCGTCCCGCAGCTTCCACCGATGGGTAAGTGAATCTTCATCGTTCCTATTGTGGGTGGGCAGAATGGGGAAAATGAAAGTAAACCCCCTCGCCCCCGATCTGCTAATGGTGGTCGCGTCTAGACCACCAATAGCAGAGATAGGAGGGTTGGCACCTCTGCCACCTCAATCCTATCGCTACAGGGGGATCGTGGGTGTCTTAGACAACCGCGATCCCCCTTTTATTCCAGGTCACCGGGTCACCATAGACCCGTATGACCTGGAATCGGCGCAAATCGCAAGTGTGAATTCACTTGCATTTGCGCTGATCACCGACATGCGGGGGTCTGATGACATCCCTGGGCATTTGCACAGGGTGCCTGATGATCGATATCAGCAGTCATCCCAGTCCGGTCCCCGCCCGGCGCGAGGCGGGGACCGAAATTCCCACTGGCATACAGGTACGCCCTGGGTCCTTAAGACCCAGGTACAGAAGGCGTATCCATACGCCCTAGGTCCTGTACGGGTAAAAGGTAAGGAGGAAAAAACTAAAGTGCAAAAACTGAAAAACCCTGGGTCCGCATCACACCGGGTTGGTCCCGGCTGCTAACGATAGCCGGTACCCTGGGCTAACAGCGTGAGGCATGCGCTGTTAACCCTTCAGACACGGCAATCAAAGTTGACCACCGCGTCTGAAAACGAAAGTAAACGCTTCCCGGCAGCTCAGTCGGGCTGATCGGGACATCACAATAAAATCGCGATGTTCTGATCAGCTGGGATGCAGGCGGAGGTCTCTTTACCTCTCTCCGCGACGTCCGATCGTCGATTGATTGCTCCAAGCCTGAGCTACAGTCTTGAGCAATCAAGCCCCTATCTTTCTGATCCATGCAAAGCTATGGCTTTGCAGGGATCAGCATAGGAGATCAGTGTGTGCAGTGCTATAGCTCCCTATGGGAGCTATAGCACTGCAAAAAAAAAAAGGGGAAAAAAAAGTTAACAAAGGTCATTTAACCCCTTCCCTAATAAGTTTGAATCACCCCCCTTTTCCCATAACATATGTGGTATCGCCGTGTGCGTAAATGTCCGAACCATAAAATGATATTAATTAAACCGAACGGTCAATGGAGGTTGCACAAAAAATTCCAAAGTCCAAAAAATTAATAAAAAGTGATCAAAAAGTCCGATCAACACAACAATGGTACTGATAAAAACTTCAGAACACGGTGCAAAAAATAGCCCCATACCGGCCCATACGCGGAAAAATAAAAAAGTTACAGGGGTCAGAAGATGACAATTTTAAATGTATACATTTTCCTGCATGTAATTATGATTTTTTTCAGAAGTGCGACAAAATCAATCCTATATAAATAGGGTATCATTTTAACCGTATGGACCTATGGAATAAAGATAAGGTGTAATTTTGACCAAAAAATGCACTGCGTAGAAACGGAAGCCCCCAAAAGTTACAAAATGAAATTTTTTCTTCAATTTTGGCGCACAATGTTTTTTTTTTGTTTCGCCATGGATTTTTTGGTAAGATTACTAATGTCACTGCAAAGTTGAATTGGTGGCGCAAAAAATAAGCCATTATATGGATTTTTAGGTACAAAATTGAAAACGTTATGATTTTTAGAAGGTGATGAGGAAAAAATGTAAATGCAAAAACGGAAAAACGCTGAGTCCTTAAGGGATTAAGAGATTAAGCCAGTACACGTCCAGGCCTGTCTGAAGTTTTCTAGAGAGCATTTAGATGATCCAGAAGAGGATTGGGAGAATGTCATATGGTCAGAATAAACCACAGTAGAACTTTTTGGTAAAAACTCAACTAGTCGTGTTTGGAGGAGAAAGAATGCTGAGTTGCATCCAAAGAACACCATACCTACTGTGAGGCATGGGGGTGGAAACCTCATGCTTTGAGGCTGTTTGTCTGCAAAGGGACCAGGATGACTGATCCGTGTAAAGGAAAGAATGAATGGGGCCATGTATTGTAAGATTTTGAGTGAAAAACCTCCTTCTATCAGCAAGGACATTAGAAACATTGAAACATAGAATGTGTTGGCAGATGAGAACCATTTGGCCCATCTAGTCTGCCCAATATTCTGAATCCTATCAATAGTCCCTGGTCCTATCTTATATGAAGGATAGCCTTATGCTTATCCCATGCATGTTTAAACTCCTTCACTGTATTCGCAGCTACCACTTCTGCAGGAAGGCTATTCCATGCAGCCACTACTCTCTCAGTAAAGTAATACTTCCTGATATTACTTTTAAACCTTTGCCCCTCTAATTTAAAACTATGTCCTATTGTGGTATTTTTTCTGCTTTTAAATATGCTCTCCTCCTTTACCGTGTTGATTCCCTTTATGTATTTAAAAGTCTCTATCATATCCCCTATGTCTCTTCTTTCTTCTATACATGTTAAGGTCCTTTAAAAGGGGTACTCTGGTGCTTACACATCTTATCCCCTATCCAAAGGATAGGGGATAAGATGCCTGATCGCGGGAGTCACGCCCCCTCCCGTAGGCTTGCATTGAGGGGCGGAGCGTGACATCACATGGGAGCGGAGGCGTGACATCACACGCCGCCGGCCCTGCGGTCAACCGTAATCAGACCCGGAGTGAACACGCTTCGGGGACTGATTACAAACGGGGTGCCGTGTGCATGATCACGGGTGTCACCAGCTGCGGGACTCCCGCGATCAGGCATCTTATCCCCTATCCTTTGGATAGGGGATAAGATGTGTAAGCACCGGAGTAGCCCTTTAACCTTTCCTGGTAAGTTTTGTCCTGCAATCCATGTACTATTTTAGTAGCTCTTCTCTGAACTCGCTAGAGTATCTATATCCTTTTGGAGATACGGCCTCCAGTACTGAGCACAAGACTCCAAGTGAGGCTTCACCAGTGTTCTGTACATGAGCACTTCTCTCTTTCTACTGCTTATACCTCTCCCTATACATCCAAGCATTCTCCTAGCGTTTCCTGCTGCTCTATTACATTGTCTTCCTATCTTTAAGTCGTCTGAAATAATTACTCCTAAATCCCTTTCCTCAGATACTGAGGTCAGGACTGTGTCAAATATTCTATATTCTGCCCAAGGGTTTTTACGCCCCAGGTGCATTATCTTGCACTTGTCCACATTGAATTTCAGTTGCCAGAGTTCTGACCATTCTTCTAGTTTTCCAAAATTCTTTTCCATTTGGCATATCCCTCCAGAAACATCAACCCTGTTACATATCTTTGTCTCATCAGCAAAAAGACACACCTTGCCATTGAGACCTTTTGCGTTATCACTATGAGCCCCCCTTGAGGCAGCACATAGTGGGATTTGAACCCAAAGCCCCAGTGCTTCAAGGCAGCAGTGCTAACCTCTGAGTCACCATGCTACCCTTAGCATACATCTAATATCCACGGTTGCAAAAATGGACAGAGATGTCAGCAGAGAGTACCTGAAAAATTAGGCATGTACACATGCCTGAAAAATTTGGTATTGTTGCAGCCGCTTCTGTAGCAGCGGCCAGAAAAATTGCAACACCATAACAAGTGCAGCAGCAGAGGACAGAAAAATTAGGCATGTACACATGGATGAAAAATGTGGTATTGTTGCAGCCACATCTGTGGCAGCAGCCAGGGAAATTGTAGCACCAGTAAAAGTGCAGCAGCAGAGGCCAGAAAAATTAGGCATGTACACCTGGCTGGAAAATTTGGTATTGTCGCAGCTGTATCAGCGGCCATAAAAATTGCAGCACCATAACAAGTGCAGCAGCAGAGGCCCGAAAAATTAGACATGTACACATGGATGAAAAATTGGATATTGTCGCAGCCACAGCTGTAGCAGTGGCCAGAAAAATGTATGTTTGTTTTGCCAGGCAGAAAGTGCCATAAAACATTGCAGCTTGAACCCTAGTTGGTGGCGGATAAGTCACGCAAGTCATCCGGCATTCAGAGTTCAAATATAGCAGCGTGTGGACCATTTTTAGCCCAAGACATCTCATCTGATCAGGCCTTGTTCAGTCAAATGTATCGCCCAGTGTCAGTCCCTTCGGGATCCATCCCTCATTCGTCTTAAGAAAAGTGAGGTAATCCAGACTTTTTTGACCAAGGTGACTCCTCTTCTCAGTGACAATACCTCCTGCTGCACTGAAGGTCTTTTCTGACAGGACACTTGAAGCGGGACAGGCCAGAAGTTCGAGCGCAAATTAGGATAGCTCAGGCCACAGGTCAAGCTGGCACACCCAGTAGTCAAGGGGTTCATCGCTGCTCAGAGTCTCGATATCTGCGGTTAAGGCCAGGTGGTCTGCTACCTGTCGGTCAAGTCGTTCTCTGATGGTGGACCCCGAAGGGCTGTAGCGATGCATAGGACTTAAAAAGCTCTGCATGTCCTCCATTAATAGCATGTCTGTACAGCATCCTGTCCGTACTGGCGTGTTCGTGGGAGGAGGAGGAGGAGGATTACTTTCATCTCTTCCCCTGTTAGATCCCTGTTGTGCAGTGACATGACCCTTATACGCTGTGTACAGCATACTTCTTAATCTATTTTGGACCTGCTGAATCCTTTCCGCCTTGCTGTAATGCGGTAACATGTCAGGCACTTTATGTTTATACCGGGGGTCTAGTAGCGTGGGCACCCAGTACAGGTCGTTCTCCTTCATCCTTTTTATACGAGGGTCCCTCAACAGGCACGACAGCATAAAAGACCCCATTTTCACAAGGATCAATGCCGAGCTACTCATGTCCCGTTCCTCGTCCTCAGTGATGTCAGGGAAGGTATCATCTTCTTCCCCCCAGCCACGTACAACACCACGGGAAGCAGATAGGTGACAAGGAGCACCTGCTGTGGTTGGTCTTCCTCCTCCTCTTCAAAGCCACATTCCTCCTCTGACTCCTCTTCCTCATAATCCTCTTCCAGCATTGCTGCAGGTCCAGCAAGTGATGCTGATAAGGCTGTTTCTGGTGGTGATGGTGTCCACAACTCTTCCTCTTCACGCTCATTTACTGCCTGATCCAGCACTCTTCACAGGGCATGCTCCAGGAAGAAAACAAACGGTATGATGTCGCTGATGGTGCCTACGGTGCGACTGACCAGGTTTGTCACCTCCTCAAAAGAAAGCATGAGCCTAAAGGCATTGCGCATGAGCCTCCAGTAACGTGGCAAAAAAATTCCCAGCTCCGCAGATGATGTCCTAGCACCTCGGTCATACAAATATTAATTGACGGCTTTTTCTTGTTGGAGCAGGCGGTCGAACATTAGGAGAGTTGAATTCCGACGTGTCGGGCTGTAGCAAATCAAGCGCCTCACTGGCATGTTGTTTCACCGCTGGATATCTGACAAGTGCGCCATGGCCGTGTAGGAACGCCTGAAATGGCCACACACCTTCCTGGACTGCTTCAGGACATCCTGTAAGCCTGGGTACTTGAGCACAAAGCGTTGTACAATCAGATTACACACATGTTCCATGCACGGCACATGTGTCAACTTGCCCAACCTCAATGCCGCCAACAAATTTGTTCCGTTGTCACAAACCACCTTGCCAATCTCCAGTTGGTGCGGAGTCAGCCACTGGTCCACCTGTGTGTTCAGGGCCGACAGGAGCGCTGGTGCGGTGTGACTCTCCGCTTTGAGGCAAGTCAACCCCAAGATGGCGTGACACTGCCGTATCCGGGATATGGAATAGCACCTGGGGAGCTGGGGGGGGGGGGTGCCGGTGATGTGGAGCAAGACGCAGCAGTGGAAGAGGACTCGGCCGAGGATGTTATGGAAGAGGATGGAGTAGGAGGAGTAGAGGAGGTGGCAGCAGGCCTGCCTGCAAGCCGTGGCAGTGTCACCAACTCCTCTGCAGAACCACGCATTCCATGCTTGGCAGCCGTCACCAGGTTTAAAAATTTGTGCAGTGTAGGTGATATACCTGCCCTGACCATGCTTTGCAGACCAGGTATCAGTGGTCAGATGGACACTTGCCCCTACACTGTGTGCCAGACATGCCATAATTTCCTTTTGCACAATGAAGTAAAGGTTGGGAATTGCCTTTTGTGCAAAAAAATTTCGGCCGTGTACCTTCCACTGCGGTGTCACAATGGCTACTAATGTTTTAAAGGCCTCAGACTCCACCAGCTTATATGGTAAAAGCTGGCAGGCTAGAAGTTCCAACAAGCCAACTGTCAGACGCCGGGCTAGGGGGTGACTTTGAGACATTGTTGCAAAACAACTACTCCCAGTATTACTAGACAGCCACTGACTGTCCAGGCATGCTGGGAGTTATACAACAGCTGGAGGCACCCTGTTTGGGAATCACTGGCGTAGAATACCCCTATGTCTACCCCTATGCAATCCCTAATGCGTATGGCGCTCTCACTTTGGAGCCCTGTCGTATTTCAAGGAAACAGTTTAGGGTCACATAGGGGTATTTTGGGGGGTATTTTCTGCTTTTACCCTTTTTAAAAATGTCAAATTTTTTGGGGAAAACAAGCATTTCAGGAAAACAATTTTTTTTTTTGCATATGCAAAAGTCGTGAAACCCCTGTGGGGTATTAAGGTTCACTTTACCCCTTGTTACGTTCCCCAAGGGGTCTAGTTTCCAAAATAGTATGCCATGTGTTTTTTTTTTTGCTGTTCTGGCACCATAGGGGCTTCCTAAATGCGGCATGCCCCCAGAGCAAAATTTGCTTTCAAAAAGCCAAATGTGACTCCTTCTCTTCTGAGACCTGTAGTGCGCCAGCAGAGCACTTTTCATCCCCATATGGGGTGTTTTCTGAATCGGGAGAAATTGGGCTTAAAATTTTGGGGGTTATTTTCTGCTATTACCCTTTTTAAAAATGCAAAACTTTTGGGAAACCAAGCATTTTAGGAATTTTTTTTTTTTTTTTTACATATGCAAAAGTTGTGAATCACCTGTGGGGTATTAAGGTTCACTTTACTCCTTGTTATGTTCCTCGAGGGGTCTAGTTTCCAAAATGGTATGCCATGTGTTTTTTTTGCGGTTCTGGCACCATAGGGGCTTCCTAAAGGTGACATGCCCCCCAAAAACCATTTGTCGCTCCTTCCCTTCTGAGCCCTCTACTGTGCCCGCCGAACAATTAACATAGACATATGATGTATGTGCTTACTCAAGAAAAATTGGGTTTCAAATACAAGTAAAAATTTTCTCCCTTTTCTCCTTGCAAAAATTCAAAAATTGGGTCTACAAGAACATGCGAGTGTAAAAAATGAAGATTTTGAATTTTCTCCTTCACTTTGCTGCCATTCCTGTGAAACACCTAAAGGGTTAAAACGCTGACTGAATGTCATTTTGAATACTTTGGGGGTGCAGTTTTCATAATAGGGTAATTTGTGGGGTATTTCTAATATGAAGACCCTTCAAATCCACTTCAAACCTGAAGTGGTCCCTGAAAAAAAGCGAGTTTCAAAATTTTGTGAAAAATTGGAAAATTGCTGCTGAACTTTGAAGCCCTCTGGTGTCTTCCAAAAGTAAAAACACATCAATTTTATGATGGAAACATAAAGCAGACTTATTGGAAATGTGAATGAAAATAAACATTATTTGTAATATCCATTTTCCTTACAAGCAGAGAGCTTCAAAGTTAGAAAAATGCTACATTTTCAAATTTTTCATCAAATTTTGGGATTTTTCACCAAGAAATGCTGCAAGTTACCACAAAATTTTACCACTGTGTTAAAGTAGGATATGTCATGAAAAAAACAATCTCGGAATCAGAATGATAACTAAAAGCATTCCAGAGTTATTAATGTTTAAAGTGACAGTAGTCAGAATTGCAAAAAATGGCCGAGTCCTTAAGGTGAAAAAGGGCTCAGTCCTTAA
Source organism: Hyla sarda (assembly GCF_029499605.1). Taxonomy (NCBI): domain Eukaryota; kingdom Metazoa; phylum Chordata; class Amphibia; order Anura; family Hylidae; genus Hyla; species Hyla sarda. The sequence goes on from NC_079189.1 coordinate 61,652,676, forward strand.
GGGGTTAAATTATAGGGGGCGGATCGAACTTCACATATGTTTGCCCGGCGATGCTAACGCGAACATGCTAAATTCGCCGGGAACTGTTCCCCGGCGAACAATTCGCGACATCTCTAGTTATCACTAATGAAGATATTAACCCCTTAAGGACCAAGGACGTACGGGGACGTCCTGGCACCCTGGGCTTTAAGGACCAAGGACGTCCCTGGACATCCTGGCATTTTCTGGTGCCTGTCACGTGCCGGGCAGAGATCGGAAGTGGATGCCTGCTGAAATGCTTCAGCAGGCATCCAGGGCAAACACCGAGGGGGGCCATGTTGGCCCCCCATGTCGGTGATCATCGCAAATCACGAAGGAAATCACCCCTGCGATCTGCGGGTCTCTGGGACCCGACCGCCTGGTAATATTGCATGATCCCGGTTGTCACAGACAGCCAGGACCATGCTGAAGTATGGGAGCGAGGTGGCAAGCGTGCCACCTCCTCCTATCCCCTACGATTCCTTGGTTAGAACTAACCGACCAATCTTAGGGGGGGGGGTTACTTCCTTCCGCCCTGCCCGGCCCCTTGAAGTCCGGAGAGAAAGGGAGGAAGACCGGAGGAGGTGGCGGGGGACGGGGGAGTGCTGGGGCCCGACCCCGGTACTTAACTCGTCCCTGAAGACCCGGATCCCGGCGGCGAAGACGGCGGCCGTGGCGACAGGTGAGTGGATCTCTGGTGGCGTTGCCAGACCTTTGCAGCAGTCCAGACCGCCGTAAAGCGATCTGGACTGTTCCATCTGGTCCCCTTACACTACAACTCCCAGCATGCCAGACAGCCCTTGGCGTCTGGGCATGCTGGGAGTTGCAGTTTTGCAACATCTGGAGGTCCACAGTTTGGAGACCGTGTGCCCTTCCAGATTTTGCAAAACTACACATCCTCAGCATGACCTTACTGTCCAGGCATGCTGGGAGTTGTAGTTCTGTAATATCTGGCCCTTCAGATATTGCAGAACTACAACTCCCAGCATGCCTGGACAGTTTTGGCATACTGGGAGTTGTAGTTTTGCAACATCTGGAAGGGCACAGATTGGGAACCACTGTATTAGTGGTCTGCAAACTGTAGTCCTCCAGATGTTGCAAAACTACAACTCCAAGCATGCTGGGAGTTTTAGTTCGGCAACATCTGGCTCTAAAGATGTTGCCGAACTATTTCTTTCAGCATGCCTGAGAATGCTTGGAGTAGTTTTGCAACACCTGGAGGGCTACAGCTTGGACACCTCTACACAGTGGTCCACAAACTGTTCTCCTCCAGCTGTTGCATAACTACTGCTCCCAATATGCCCTTCAGCTGTCTTGGCATGCTGGGAGTTGTGGTTTTGCAACAACTGGAGGCACATTGGTTGGGAAACATTGTATGTTTCCTACCTCAGTGTTTCCCAACCTGTGTGCCTCCAGCAGTTGCGAAACTATAACTACCAGCATGCACTGATAGACCGTGCATGCTGGGAGTTGTAGTTTTGCAACAGCTGGAGGTTCCCCCCCCCTGTGAATGTACAGGGTACATTCACATGGGCAGGGGGCTTACAGTGAGTATTAGGCTGCAAGTTTGCGATGCAGTAAGTTTTGCGCGGCAGCTCAAACTCGCAGCGGAAAACTCGCTGTAATCCCCCGCCCATGTGACTGTACCCTAAAAACACTACACTACACTAACACAAAATAAAATAAAAGTAAAAAACACTACATATACACATACCCCTACACAGCCCCCCTCCCCTCCCAAATAAAAATGAAAAACGTCTGGTACGCAACTGTTTCCAAAATGGAGCCTCCAGCTGTTGCAAAACAACAACTCCCAGTATTGCCGGACAGCCGTTGACTGTCCAAGCATGCTGGGAGTTTTGTAACAGCTGGAGGCACCCTGTTTGGGAATCACTGGAGTAGAATACCCCTATGTCCAACCCTTATGCAAATAATTCAGGCCTCAAATGCACATGGCGCTCTCACTTTGGAGCCCTGTCCTTTTACCCCTTATGAAAAGGTGAAGTTGGGGTCTACACCAGCATGTTAGTGTAAAAAAATAATTTTTTTACACTAACATGCTGGTGTTGCCCTATACTTTTCATTTTCACAAGAGGTAAAAGGGAAAAAAGCCACCAAAATTTGTAATGCAATTTCTCCCGAGCACGGAGATACCCCATATGTGGGCGCAAAGGGCTCTGGGGGCGCACAAAAAGGCCCAGAAGGGAGAGTGCACCATGTACATTTGAGGTGATTTGCACAGGGGTGGCTGATTGTTACAGCGGTTTTGACAAACGCAAAAAAAACAAAACACATGTGACTCCATTACGGAAACTACACCCCTCACGGAATGCAATGAGGGGTGCAGTGAGAATTTACACCCCACTGGTGTCTGACAGATCTTTGGAACAGTGGGCTGTGCAAATTAAAAATGTTGTACAGCCCACTGTTTCAAAGATCTGACAGACACCAGTGGGGGGTAAATGCTCACTGTACCTCTTGTTACGTTCCTCAAGGGGTCTAGTTTCCAAAATGGTATGCCATGTGGGGGTTATTTTGCTGTCCTGGCACCATAGGGGCTTCCTAAATGCAACATGCCCCCCGAGCAAAATTTGCTCTCCAAAAGCAAAATGTGACTCCTTCTCTTCTGAGCATTGTAGTTCGCCCGTAGTGCACTTCAGGTCCACTTATGGGGTACCTTCATACTCAGAAGAGATGGGGTTACAAATTTTGGGGGGTCTTTTCTGCTATTAACCCTTGCAAAAATGTGAAATTTGGGGGGAAACATATTTTAGTGGAAATTTTTTTTTTTTTTTACACATGCAAAAGTCGTGAAACCCCTGTGGGTTATTAAGGCTCAATTTATTCCTTGTTACGTTCCTCAAGGGGTCAAGTTTCCAAAATGGTATGCCATGTGTTTTTTTTTTGCTGTCCTGGCACCATAGGGGCTTCCTAAATGCGACATGCCCCCGAGCAAAATTTGCTCTCAAAAAGCCAAATATGACTCCTTCTCTTCTGAGCATTGTAGTTCGCCCGTAGTGCACTTTAGGTCAACTTATGGGGTACCTCCATACTCAGAAGAGATGGGGTTACAAATTTTGGGGGGTATTTTCTGCTATTAACCCTTGCAAAAATGTGAAATTCAGGGGGAAACACACATTTTAGTGACCTTTTTGTTTTTTACATAAGCAAAAGTTGTGAAACACCTGTGGGGTATTAAGGCTCACTTAATTGCTTTTTACCTTCCTCAAAGGATCTAGTTTCCAAAATGGTATGGCATGTGGGGTGTTTATGCCGTTCTGGTACCATAGGGGCTTCCTAAATGCAACATGCCCCACAAAAACCATTTCAGAAAAACGTACTCTCCAAAATCCCCTTGTCGCTCCTTCGCTTCTGAGCCCTCTACTGCGCCCACCGAACAATTTACATAGACATATGAGGTATGTACTTACTCGAGAGAAATTGGGCTACAAATATAGATATACATTTTCTCCTTTTACCCCTTGTAAAAATTCAAAAATTGGGTCTACAAGAACATGCGAGTGTAAAAAATGAAGATAGTGAATTTTCTCCTTCACTTTGCTGCTATTCCTGTGAAACACCTAAAGGGTTAAAATGCTGACTGAATGTCATTTTGAATACTTTGTGGGGTGCAGTTTTTATAATGGGGTCATTTGTGGGGTATTTCTAATATGAAGACCCTTCAAATCCACTTCAAACCTGAACTGGTCCCTGAAAAATAGTGAGTTTGAAAATTTTGTGAAAAATTAGAAAATTGCTGCTGAACTTTGAAGCCCTCTGGTGTCTTCCAAAAGTAAAAACACGTCAATTTTATAATGCAAACATAAAGTAGACATATTGTATATGTGAATTAAAAAAAATGTCTTTGTAATATCCATTTCCTTACAAGCAGAGAGCTTCAAAGTTAGAAAAATGCAAAATGTTAACATTTTTCATCAAATTTTGGGATTTTCACCAAGAAAGGATGCAAGTTCCCACAAAATGTTACCACTATGATGAAGTAGAATATGTCACGAAAAATGTCTCGGAATCAGAATGATAACTAAAAGCATTCCAAAGTTATTAATGTTTAAAGTGACAGTGACAGTGGTCAGATGTGCAAAAATCGCTCTGGTCTTAAGGTGTAAAATGGCTGGGTCCTTAAGGGGTTAAACAATATTGGTCCCAGTACAGATCCCTGAGATACCCCACTGGTAACAAGACCTCACTCTGAATATACTCCATAGACTACCACCCTCTGTTGTCTGTCATTCTGCCACTGTCTTATCCACTCAACAATCTGGGAGTCCAAGCTCAAAGATTGTAGTTTATCGATAAGTCTTCTATGTGGGACAGTGTAAAAAGCCTTACTAAAATCTAGATATGCGATGTCTACTGCCCCTCCACCATCTATTATTTTAGTAACCCAGTCAAAAAAATCTATAAGATTTGTTTGACATGATCTTCCTGAAGTAAACTCATGTTGTTTTTCATCTTGCAAGCCATGGGATTTTAGATGTTCTACAATCCTATCCTTGAGTCTTTCAGCATGACAATGATCCCAAACACACCGCTTGGGCAACGGAGGAGTGGCTTCGTAAGAAGCATTTCAAGGTCCCTGAGTGGCCTAGCCAGTCTCCAGATCTCAACCACATAGAAAACCTTTGTAGGGAGTTGAAATTCCGTGTTTCCCAGCGACAGCCCCTAAACATTATTGCTCTAGAGCTGGGGTCCTCAAACTTTTCAAACGGGGGGCCAGTTCATGGTCCCTCAGACCGTTGGAGGGCCGGCCTATAGATATCAAAACATGAACAAATTCCTATGCACACTTATATATCTTATTAGTGGACTACCACTTAGTACGCAGCACAGTCCCCCCCCCCCCCACATTAGGTTGGCAGTATAGATCCCCCACAATAGGTGCAGTACAATTCCCCCACATTAGGGTTGGCAGTACAGTTCCCCCACATTAGGTGCAGTACAATTCCCCCACATTAGGGTTGGCAGTACAGTTCCCCCACATTAGGTGCAGTACAATTCCCGAACATTAGGGTTGGCAGTACAGTTCCCCCACATTAGGTGCAGTACAATTCCCCACATTAGGGTTGGCAGTACAGTTACCCCAGATTAGGTGCAGTACAATTCCCCCACATTAGGGTTGGCAGTACAGTTCCCCCACATTAGGTGCAGTGCAATTCCCCACTTTAGGTGCAGTACAATTCCCCCACATTAGGTTCAGTACAATTCCCCCACATTAGGTGCAGTACAATTCCCCCACATTAGGTGCAGTACAATTCCCCCACATTAGGTGCAGTACAGTTCCCCCACATTAGGTGCAGTATAGTCCCCCCACATTAGGTGCAGTAGAATTTCCGCACATTAGGTGCAGTATAATGTTCCCCCACATTAGATGCAGTATAATGTTCCCCCACATTAGGTGCAGTATAATGTTTCCCCACATTAGGTGAAGTACAATGTTCCCCCACATTATGTGCAGTATAATGTTCACCCACATTAGGTGCAGTATGTATCCCCCAAATTAGGTGCAGTATAGCTCCCCACATTAGGTGCAGCATGTCCCCCCACATTAGGTGCAGTATAGGTCCCCCAAATTAGGTGCAGTATAGCTCTCCCAAATTAGGTGCAGTATAGCTCCCCACATTAGGTGCAGTATAATGTTCCCCCACATTAGGTGCAGTATAGATCCCACAATTGAGGTGCAGTATAGCTCCCCACATTAGGTGCAGCATGTTCCCCCACATTAGGTGCAGTATAGATCCCCCAAATTAGGTGCAGTATAGCTCCCCACATTAGGTGCAGTATAATGTTCCCCCACATTAGGTGCAGTATAATGTTCCCCCACATTAGGTGCAGTATAATGTTCCCCCACATTAGGTGCAATATAGCTCCCCACATTAGGTGCAGTATAATGTTCCCCCACATTAGGTGCAGTATAATGTTCCCCCACATTAGGTGCAGTATAATGTTCCCCCACATTAGGTGCAGTATAGCTCCCCACATTAGGTGCAGTATAATGTTCCCCCACAATAGGGGCAGTATAGCTCCCATTAGGTGCAGCATGTACCCCCACATTAGGTGCAGTATAGATCCCCAAATTAGGTGCAGTATAGCTCCCCACATTAGGTGCAGCATGTTCCCCCACATTAGGTGCAGTATAGTTCCCCCACATTAGGTGCAGTACAGTTCCCCCACATTAGGTGCAGTACAGTTCCCCCACATTGGGTGCAGTATAGCTCCCCACATTAGGTGCAGTATAGTTCCCCCATATTAGGTACAGCATGTACCCCCACATTAGGTGCAGTATAGATCCCCCAAATTAGGTGCAGCATGTTCCCCCACATTAGGTGCAGCATGTCCCCCCACATTAGGTGCAGTATAGCTCCCCACATTAGGTGCAGTATGTTCCCCCACATTATGTGCAGTATGTTCCCCCACAGACATACAGCCTCCAGCCATACAGTGTATGGCTGGTGGCTGTATGCCTGTGTTCTGCCCCCACTTCAGTGCTCCGACCAGCACCGAAGCTGACGTGCCGCTGGTAACACTTACCTAGATGGCCAACGCACGTCCTCATTGCTGCCCCGCTCCTCCGCGCTCCGTTGCTATGGGCGCACGCACGGCGTCAGTGACGTCCCTGCGGCGCCACCTACCGGGCCCCTGTGTTTTTAAACATCTTTCGGGACACAGGGATGTCCCAGGCAGTGGTGGGCCGGATAAATGTCCTCGGCGGGCCGCATGTGGCCCGCGGGCCGTAGTTTGAGGACTGCTGCTCTAGAGGAGATCTGCATGGAGGAATGGGCCAAAATACCAGCAACAGTGTGTGAAAACCTTGTGAAGACTTACAGAAAACATATGACCTCTGTCATTGCCAACAAAGGGTATATAACAAAGTATTGAGATTAACTTTTGTTATTGACCAAATACATATTTTCCACCATAATTTGGAAATATATTATTTACAAATCAGAAAATGTGATTTTATGGATTTCTTTTTTTCTCATTATGTCTCTCATACTTGAGGTATACCTATGATGAAAATTACAGGCCTCTCTCATGTTTTGAAGTGGGAGAACTTGCACAATCGGTGGCTAAATAAATACTTTTTTTGCCCCACTGTATTAGCTGCTGTATGCTGTAGAGGAAGTTCTTTTATTTTTTTATTTATTTTCTGTCGTACCATAGTGCTCTCTGCTGACACTTCTGTCCATGTCAGGAACTGTCTAGAGCAGGATAGGTTTGCTATGGGGATTTGCTCCTGCTCTGGACAGTTCCTGACATGAACAGAGTTGTCAGCAGAGAGCACTGTGTTCAGACTGAAAATAAATTCAAAAGGAAAAGAACTTCCTGTGGATTATACAGCAGCTGATAAATACTGGAAGGATTAAGATTTCTAAATAGAAGTAATTTACAAATCTGTTTAAATTTCTGGCACTAGATGATAATTTTTTTCTTCAAGAGTACCCCTTTAAGTCTTGGTAATAGTGGTTACCCCCATCATGAATGCCACTTTGTGTCTTTGTTATTCATTTCAAGCAATAAACTATTCTAGCTTTCAACTCTTGTGATATTCCGATTGGATATTCCATGCGGTATGCGCAGTTCTACCAGATGACAGATTGCAATTTTTAAAACCTCATTTTTCTGCTTAGTGTTTCTCTACAACTTCCAACTGTGTCATGCAGCAACTTGGCATCTGCGCAGCCCACAGAGGTGCTTAGAACCGGACTGTAAGCGCAGCAATAATTTGTAACTCAATCAACCATAAAAACCATGAAACAGATTTATGACTTTGTTGTAAGAGAGATATGAAGGTCAGTTTTCAGTATGGAGAGTGCAGATATGGGATTATGTTATTTATAATTCACTGTCATATTGGGGAAAGGATAGACATATTAAAGCAGAATTGAATGACTCATAATTTACTTCACTTTTATGGCTATATACATGGAAGTGCTACATCATACCAGTAGGAGAGCCTGTTTTACAGGCCTAAATAAAATATCTGACTGAGCGTTGCTAGTATGTATTGTTATGTCTTATGCATAATGTGCACATGTTCAATGCCAGGCTTCTATACTATCTATTTAGCATAGTCTAGCTGCTGCTTTATCACTTACTGTATTGTAATATCTTTGCTTTAAAGGGGAACTCCCCTGGAAATTTTTTTTTTTTTAAATCAACTGGTGCCAGAAAATCTTTATGCTTCCAGTACTTATCAGCTTATATATGCTCCACAGGGAGTTATTTTCTTTTTGAATTTATTTTCTGTCTGACCACAGTGCTCTCTTAGGACATCTCTGTTCATTTTAGTGTGGTGTCCCGATACCGTATAGCATACCGTACCTTGGTTAGGGGTCCCCAAAGTCAGAGTTCCTAGTAACCGTGGGGTTCCGCTTCTTTAGTCATCCCCTAGTCACCCATCAAATAGTTAATATATTTCTAAAATAATTACTCTATAGAAAGTGTATACTTACCTTACATAGTGTCGCAGGACCTGCGGGTCACGTGACTGTGGTTTAGTCTCTATGGTAGGTAAAAGGACCATTGGAGGTTTTGGGTTATGTAATACCCACAATACCTTGTAAGGCTGATTGACAGATGGTGTGGACCAATCCTAAGACGGCCAGCCCCTGCCCAAATAAGGGAGCTGCAGCCAATAGACGCTCTCTTGTTCCTGCGCTGCCAAGCAAGCAGCATCTCTTCTGCTCTTGGGTTGCTGACACTTCATGAGGAAAGACCTCCGCAACTTACAACGACAAATACTAGGCCACAGCCTGCCGGCCTCGGCCTGAACCGAAACAGTGAGTTCTAACAATTTCCCCGCTACTTCTAGCAAGGACCCTGGACCTAAACATAACCCTGAATCCAGCGGATCTGTGCATACTAAATCCTACTAAGCTAAAGAACTTACAAAAGTCCCAACCATACGTCAATCTCAGCTAAGCTGTACATAGACTTTGTTATAAAGACTGTTCCTGTATTTGCATGTTACCGAAAATCTTCAGTAACGTTTACACAAGTTCTCAGCAAAGCTCTGGTTGTGGACAATACTTTATTCTGCATCTACCTATCGCCCTTGGGAAGTGTGGTGATAGGCCAAGCCATATAGCATTTAAACCCTCACCCTGGCGTCACGACTGACAAGAGTTAATTATAACCGTGATATACCTCACAGCAACAAACCCAACTGCCATACACCCCCCCATTGTATGTGTGTGCTTGTAGCCACACTGGAGGGTACCTGGAAGGAGACTGTGAGTCGACCTAATGCTGCCGTAATTGCCCACTGGCCCCTGGTTTTGCTTATCATGCACAGCTACTGTTGCAGATGGGAGAATAAACTACCTTGCTTTTATCCATTCGTGTATACCATCTGTGTCCAGTGCCACACTGAGACCGGTGTTCCTCTTCGAAGCTATCCGTTTGATCTATACACCCCCCAAGGGACCACATTAGGAACTGTCCAGAGCAGGAGAGGTTTGCTATGGGGATTTGCTCCTACTCTGGACAGTTTCTAAAATGGACAATGGTGTCAGCAGAGAACACTTTGGGAAGACAGACCAGGATGCCTGCTGGAATCATTCAGCAGGCATTCCGGCATATCGAGGACCTGAGTACACCCCAACCAACCCCCCCCCCCCCCCCAATTGTTTGGAATATCCATTTTCCTTACAAGCAGAGAGCTTCAAAGTTAAAAAAATGCAAAATTTTCAAAATTTTTATGAAATTTGGGGATTTTTCACCCAAAAAATTATGGAAGTAACGACGAAAATTTGCCAACAAAATAAAGTAGAATATGTCACGAAAAAACAATCTCAGAATCAGAATATTCGGTAAAAGCGTTTTAGAGTTATTAATGTGTAAAGTGACGGTGGTCAGAATTGCGAAAAGGGCTCAGTCCTGAAAGGGGTACTCCGCACCCCTAGACATCTTATCCCCTATCCAAAGGATAGGGGATAAGATGTCAGATCGCCGGGGTCCCGCTGCTGGGGACCCGCGGGATCTCGGCTGCTGCACCCATCTGTACGGCTTTCCCCAGCAGTGGGACCCCGGCGATCTGACATCTTATCCCCTATCCTTTGGATAGGGGATAAGATGTCCAGGGGTGCGGAGTACCCCTTTAAGGTGAAAAAAGGGCTGCGTCCTTAAGGGGTTAAAGTGTACCTGTGCTTTTCAGGTAACTTTTTAGAAGAAGTTGTCATGTGTGTGGTATGCACAGAAGGAGTAACGCTATTTATGGTCATTATATATGACTTGCAAATGGCATTCCCCAGTTTTCCCAACTGCAGGTTCCATCTCTGATTTTAGTTATACGTAAACTAGTGAATGTAGACTAGCTGCTATGGTAAGTGTTATGTACAGAAGAGGAGCCTGGTTCCCTATATCTCTAGAGCACACATCAGGCTAAATTTCTACTTGTTTTTTTGTCCTGCGCTTTTTTGTTTGAAAAAAACACAAGAAAAAACGCCTAAAAAATGCCAGTGCAATTTCCTGCATCTGGTGCTTTTTCATTTGTGTGGAAATTACATTTTTTGGCCCCTTTGGCGTTTTTTTTTTTTTTTTTGGTACCCAAAATTTGCAGGGTACCAAAAAAAGAATAATAATAATAATAAAAAAAAAAAAAAAAGGATGCAGTAGTCATGGAAAAATTGTATTTAACAAAATAAAACATTTTTATAACAAAATTTTTATAAATTTTTAATAAAGTGTGTGTGTTATTTTTTTTTAATCACTACTGTATCTTTATTATTATTTTTTTTAATGGTACCCTAAGAAATGTTATTAAAAAAGGTATCTCCATCACTTTTTTCGCTAAAGTCCAAAAGAGAATAAAAACCGCCTGAAAAAACACCAAAGTTAAAACCCACATGGCGTTTTCTTGGTGTTTTTTTACTCCCATAGACTTCTATGAGAGAAAAATGCCACGATTTCGGGGGAAAAAACGCCAGTGACTCAACATGCTGCAATTTTGAAAAACTGCCAAGGAGCTGAAAAATACTAGTGAAAAAACGCCAAAAAGGATAAAAAAAATGGCAAACTGAAAAACGCCAATTGGAAAAAGAATTTTGCAATTTCTCATTGATTTACAGCCAACATCTGGCCACAGCATTCTTTGTCCGAAAAAAACACCATGCTGCAGAATTGGCATTTTTCTTGGCATTTAAAAAAAAGTAGAAACTTAGCCTCAGGAGCATAAACTTTTGAAATGTGTTTTATGTCAAACTTTTTAAAAAGGTTTTGTTCATGGTTCTAACTGAACCTGGGATTTTATAACCCTCTAACTCATGTATAACATTGCCTAAGAGCTCTAAAGTCCTGTATAACACTACTATGTCACAGAGGAATGTATTCAAGTAGTGTTAAAGTGATTTTATGAATTTAAAGGCAAAGTTCCGTCTATATGCGGTAACCCATGGTAACTAAAAAAAACACTGCACCAGCGGATTTTGTATGCCTTTTAACCCTAAAATAAAGGTGCTCAAGTATCCCTTGTTGCACACAGAAGTATCAGAAGATGCATAGGCTTTTACCAAGCATTCCAAAATTCTCTTTTCTTGGGAGTTGCAACCGGATTGGTGTCCCAAAATTTTTGTATGAAAAGCTGAAAAATTAACCCTTTTCTGCGATCATGGATTGGCCTAGCTGGTAGTAGTGGCAGCAAAAGTGGTAGACTGGTGATAGTTGTAGCCAGCGGAAAGCAGGCAGTGATGGTGGACTGGCTTCAGCTGTAGCAAGCAACCAGCAAGGGTGGTAGTGCCATGTATTCAGGGAAATCAGGCACAAGAGATTCAAATTCCTCACTGATCCATGGATCCAATTTAATAAAGGTGAGTGTTTCCACATTGCTGGCAGACTGCCAGTCAGGGATTTGGGAGAACATGTTAGTGTTCTTTGTAATGGATACAAATCAACATCTCCAAAGCCAGTTTTTCACAATTACTGATGTTTAATTATAATACATTCTCTCTCTAAGATCAGTTAGTTTCACTACTTTAATTTCTTTCATCAAATTCTTAGCAGCTCAGAAGTCTATATACATGTGGTTAGCATTTTGTCTTAAATTTTTTTTTGCATGGGTTGAACTTCCACATGCTTCTCACAAAAAGTTGCTGAACTTTTAGTCCATTTGTCCCACAGAATCAGTGTAACTTGTTTATTAGTTCTGTTCATAAATATTCTATTAGATTGAGGTCAAGGTTTTTGTAATGGCCACTCCTTAACCTTCATTTTGTGCCCCCAGCCACAACATAATGCTGCAAGCTCTGTGCTTCACCATTTGGATGGTGTTCTATGGCTTAATACAAGAATTTAGGTGCACTACTGTGGTAGATGTAAACAATGACATTGGCTAACCCTCCACACTGATGTTAAAATTGAGACATTAGCCAGTATATCCTTGTATGAAGGATATACCTGAGCCTGCACACCAACGCCAAGGTTTCTCAAGTGGCACGGGACCTAGCACTAAACCTACCTGTGCGTGATAAGCAAAACCAGGGGCCAGTGGGCAAATACAGCAGCATTAGGCCAACTCACAGCCTCCTCCCAGGTTACCTCCAGTGTGGCTGAGCACACATACAATGGGAGGAGGGAGGCAGACTACAAGCCACACCTAAGTTGGCTGATATAGTTGCCAGCCTCACAGGTGAACCTTAATGCTGCCTGGAAGACGTTCAAGGCAAATTACATATGGAGTTTACACACCTCCGTATAAAGTTTAAACAAAACAAAGACGTGGTCGCAAATGGCTGGAGGTGCTCAACCCCAAATGCAGTTGTGCATTTATGCTGGGGGAGCAGATCCTGCCCTTGTGGTCTGTTGCTAGGGGCAATCCCCAGCATAAAAATGCATACAATGGAGGATGCCTGCAGCAGACTACAAGTGCCACAATAAGATCCTACACCAGATAGACAGTGTGGATGTGTAACAATTAGAATAATACAAGAATTTAGGTGCACTACTATGGTAGATGTAAACAATGACATTGGCTAACTCTCAACACTGATGGTAAAATTGAGACATTAGCCAGTATATTCTTGTATGAAGGATATACCTGAACCCGCACACCAACGCCAAGGTTTCTCAAGTGTCACAGGACCTAACGCTAAACCTACCTGTGCGTGATAAGCAAAACCAGGGGCCAGGGGCCAGTGGGCAAATACGGCAGCATTAGGCCAACTCACAGCCTCCTCCCAGGTTACCTCCAGTGTAGCTGAACACACATACAATGGGAGGAGGGAGGCAGACTACAAGCCCCACCTAAGTTGGCTGATATAGTTGCCAGCCTCACAGGTGAACCTTAATGCTGCCTGGAAGATGTTCAAGGTGCATTACATATGGAGTTTACACACCTCCAAGTATAAAGTTTAAACAACAACAAAGATGTGGTCTCAAATGGCTGGAGGTGCTCAACCCCAAATGCAGTTGTGCATTTGTGCTGGGGGAGCAGATCCTACCCTTGTGGTCTGTTGCTAAGGGTGATCCCCAGCATAAAAATGCATACAATGGAGGATGCCTGCAGCAGACTACAAGTGCCACAATAAGATCCTACACCAGACAGACAATGTGGATGTGTAACAATTAGAATAATACAAGAATTTAGGTGCACTACTGTGGTATATGTAAACTATGACATTGGCTAACCCTCAACACTGTATTATTCTAATTGTTACACATCCACACCGTCTATCTGGAGTAGGATTTTATTGTGACACTTGTAGTCCGCTGCAGCATCCTCCATTGTATGCATTTTTATGCTGGGGATCGCCCCTAGCAACAGACCACAAGGGCATGATCTGCTCCTCCAGCATAAGTGCACAACTGCATTTGGGGTTGAGCACCTCCAGCCATTTGAGACCACGTCTTTGCTGGTGTTCTATGGCTTGTAACCATGAGCCTACCTATTTTTCCTCCATTCATAGCCATGGTAAACATCGTCAAGCAGTTTCATGTTTTTTTCATCAGACCAGTGGACATTTCTCCAAAAATATAAACTTTTTTCCTCATATATCCTGGCTTTTAAGGTCGTTTTGGACCAGTGGCTTTTTCCTTGCTAAGCGGCCTGTCAAGTCGATACAAGACATGTTTATACAGCAGCTATTTTATACCTTTCCCAGCAGCATCTTCAAAAGGACATCTACACATAAGTATTGTCATCTCTAGGAGGTAGAATGTGTCTTCTTTCTGAATGGCAAGATGGCCGTGTGGTCCTATGAGGGTAAACTTGCATATAATGATTTGAACATATAAATGTGGTGCAGTACCTTCAAGCATTTGGTACATTCCAAGGATGTACTAGACCTGTGGAGGTCCACAATTCTTTGTCTCATGTCTTGTCTAATTTCTATTGCCTCCAGCTATGTTCCTACTTCCAATAGAGCATCCTGGTTCATTCTCTTCCCCGGAACATCCACATCATATAAAGATAATCTGATTCATAAGACTAAGTAACCCTCTTCAATTGCTCCATGGTCCAGTACTCATGCTCATGTACCAATTGTGGACACTTTCAGTGGTGGACTGGGGTCAATATTAATGTTGTTGTTATCGGTTCATCAGTTGTCTTTCTTAGTTGCGAACCACTACATACCAGGAATACCCCTCAAACTTTTTTGGGGTAGCTCTTAAACTCATATCTAGGTATCACAATATCACATTTACCATTAATTCTTCTTCCAACCCCAAAATGTAATGAACTGACCTTCACTTGATATGTAATATATCCAAGCATGTGAAAGGTGTCACTGACAGGTGGCAGGTGCACATCAATGTTATTCCCTTCATCTATCTGTAGCTTTAATATTATGGCTGATCAGTGTATAAGTTAATGGAGACTCTTGCCCAGCTTGCCACCTAAGCATTCTTTTCCCTAAATGTATGAACATGATAATGGAGTACGGACTCCATGAAGCGCATTGCAGACTAATGTGTTTGGTCTAAAGCGGTGAAAAAAACATCAATTAGCATTTTTGGAGGGGAAAGATTTCTATTTTTATGTTTAATGGAACCCTAAACAACTTTTTAGTTATTGCACATTTCGGCATCATGCTGACAGGGCTTCTAGCATTGAATGTGTTGTATGAAAAAGGGAAAGTGCTGACCAGTGGAGCAGCAAACAATGAGAAAGAGAAGTAGAATGTTATTCCGAGAAACATATTCATCATAGATCAACATCGCCAAGCTATGCACATAACAAGCCGAGATGGAGCATCCAATTTAATGAACAATGCCGCTATACACAGATATGATTTCGGGACTCCATTATGCACATTCTCTCTAAGTTGTAACAGCTTAAATCACTGCAGCATGAGGGACTATTGCAATGACAATGAGAATGGAGGCAGCATTTTAACAGTAAGGAAATTGAGGGAAATTGCATGTTGTAGACTTGCAGAAACATTTTTTTTTTTCAGAAATGAAACATTTCTTAAAATTGTTCCTTACGAGGAAAGAAGGACAAAAAGAAACAAACAACAACAAAAAAAGAGTTTTAATTGACATTAGGTGACGTTGCAGTTTATTGTTATAGGACATAGTGTTTTTATTATCAATAAGATGACGTTACAGTTTATTGTTATAGGTCCTTTCCACCTTAAAGGGATACTCCGGCCCTAGACATCTTATCCCCTATCCACAGGATTAGGGACAAGATGTTTGAAGGTGGGAGGTCTGGCTGCTGAGACCGCCCTGCGATCTCCAGCCCGGCACCCCAGTAATCTGCTGCACAGAGCGAACTCTGGTCCATGCCGGATTACGAGCATCCACACCCATTATTCTCTCTCTCATAGACATTTATGAAGGGGGGCCGTGATGACCATGACTGCCCAAAGCCTGGCACAGCTGGTATTCTGAACATTAATATTAAAAACTCCAGGGTACCATGCCGGAGATTACCTCCATGATGGGACCTGCACAAAGTCCATACATTTGTGAGAGACGTTTTAAGGTAAAAACAGCAAAATATCTTAGATAAGATTGAGTTTTAGTAAATTCTAGTAGTAACATAGTGGACCTATGCTCCTGTCCTGAGCTTGACCCCAGTATGTAGTAAGCTCCTAAGCTCCTACCCTTATGGTGGTTGAAGCAGGCAGTTTTTCTAATTTAAACTATAAACACCCAGCAGTCACGCCTCTTTTTTCTGGGATTTTGAGAAAAATTGAGAGTTTTTTATTTATTTTTTTGGTTGCAAATTCTGAAGCACAAGCACGCTACACAATTTGGTCGCAAAACTCGTGAAAAAACTGTTGGCATCTCATTAATAAATGACCCCTCAATGTGTCAACACAACCTCAGGGGTGGCTTTTAACTATTATATATTCTGATCCCATAGAAATAGCAGCAGCATACAGATATGGGAGTGGAGCGAGCAGAAGGGGATCTGGTATGTAATTATGTCATCCTGTAGTTCCCAGGAAGTCAGCTGATCAAGGACTGACATCTTTTGACACACAATAAAGGGGTACTCCGGTGAAAAACATTTTTCTTTTAAATCAACTGGTAGCAGAAAGTTAAACATATTTGTAAATTACTTCTATTAAAAAATCTTAATCCTTCCAGTACTTATTAGCTGCTGAATGCTACAGAGGAAATTCCTTTCTTTTTGGAACACTGATGATATCACGAACAAAGTGCTCTCTGCTAACATCTTTGTCCATTTTAGCAACCATGCATAGCAGATATTTGCTAAAGGCAGCATGGTGGCTCAGTGGTTAGCAGTGCTGGGGACATGGGTTCAAACCCCACTAAGGACAACAATAAATAAAGCGTTATTATTATTATAATAATGTCAGCAGAGAGAACTGTGGTCGTGATGTCATCAGAGAGCATTCCAAAAAGAAAAGAATTTCCTCTGTAGTATTCAGCAGCTAATAAGTACAGGAAGGATTAAGATTTTTTAATAGAAGTAATATACAAATATGTTTAACTTTCTGCCACCAGTTGATTTGAAAGAAAAAAGGTTTTCACCGTAGCACCCCTTTAAGTATGATAACTCTGTAGGAGTGCGGCTGGGGATCACCCGGCCATGTTAGTAATTAAATGCATAGATGTGTTGGGAAAAAAAAAAAAATATTATATATATATATATATATATATATATATATATATATATATATATATAATTAGCGAATCAGATGACAATCATCTAATGGCAAAAAAAAAAACACTTCACAATATAAAGGGGGTTGTCTTTTTTCGGGACTCAGACCTTTCAATAAACAGTAAATCAGTAGACGGGTTTTCCATTTTATAATGGATTATACAGTATATATTACCATTAAATTTGATTTCTATTGCTCTCCCATAGAATGATGCAACCACAATTATCAAAACTGAATTCTGCAAATGCTTTACAATTCCGCCTTGATAGCTGCTCTGCGTGTAGCCATTCATTTTCCCATGCAGCACCGAGAGAACATTATGTGCACAATACAATACTCTGTTCACTTTGTATGCAATACATTTTCCTTTACAAATAAAAAAAAAAAAAAAAAAACAGCCCTGAACTTCATTTTGGGATTCTCATTATAAAGAATTCTAAATAATACCTCCACAGCAATCTCAGCAATCCGACCGCCCAGGATAAAAAGTCGAACAAAACTTCTGCTTATAAAAATAGCCTTCAATAATTGTTTTCATGAAGAGGTCTATTATGAGGAACGTTCCATATTAACTATTCGCTTGATTTAAATATCAGAGCGCAGTTCACAAAGAAGCGTGAGCGTCCTGCTGATGCGGCTGATGTGGTTATTACAACCGGTGTGCAGAGAGTAGAGCAGAAATATAGGGCATTTCATGGACAGACATTAAAACCATGCATAATATTAATGGTGGACAGGGCACTTCTTACTCTTCAAAAAAAGTCCTTTGGCAGCTAACGGTTGTATTATTATTATTATAATTTCATAATGATTTACCCACAATATAAATGATACACTGATCTGCTGTAGAATTATTTTTTTTTTTTTAGCAAATAGCAGTGTTGACCAAATGCAGTGTTTTCCAAAAAGTTAGTCTCTAGCTGTTGCAAAACTACAACCCCAAGCATGTTAGGAGTTGTAGTTTTACAACTAAATACAGTATATATAGTATATATATATATATATATATATATATATGTGTGTGTGTGTGTGTGTGTGTGTGTGTGTGTATGTATGTGTGTATATATATATATATATATATATATATATATATATATATATATATATCTGATATTCACTCCTATTATGATAAATAGGTAAAAAAAAAAAAGTAATGATAAGAAAATATACATGATAATACATGCCCCAAGTATTTAACCATAGAGTTGTGCTTTATTAAATTTTTGCCACAGTTATTTCATAGAAGAAAAAAAGCTTTAACCCCTTAAGGACCAGGCCATTTTATACCTTAAGGACCGGAGCGTTTTTTGCAATTCTGACCACTGTCACTTTAAACATTAATAACTCTGGAATACTTTTAGTTATCATTCTGATTCCGAGATTGTTTTTTCGTGACATATTCTACTTTAACTTAGTGGTAAAATTTTATGGTAACTTGCATCCTTTCTTGGTGAAAAATCCCAAAATTTGATGAAAAAAATGAAAATTTTGCATTTTTCTAACTTTGAAGCTCTCTGCTTGTAAGGAAAATGGATATTCAAAATATATTTTTTTGGGGTTCACATATACAATATGTCTACTTTATGTTTGCATCATAAAATTTATGAGTTTTTACTTTTGGAAGACACCAGAGGGCTTCAAAGTTCAGTAGCAATTTTGAAATTTTTCACAAAATTTTCAAACTCACTATTTTTCAGGGACCAGTTCAGTTTTGAAGTGGATTTGAAGGGTCTTCATATTAGAAATACCCCATAAAAGACCCCATTATAAAAACTACACCCCCTAAAGTATTCAAAAAAACATTCAGTTAGTGTATTAACCCTTTAGGTGTTTCACAGGAATAGCAGCAAAGTGAAGGAGAAAATTCAAAATCTTCATTTTTTACACTCGCAAGTTCTTGTAGACCCAATTTTTGAATTTTTGCAAGGGATAAAAAGGAGAAAATTTTTACTTGTATTTGAAACCCAATTTCTCTCGAGTAAGCACATACCTCATATGTCTATGTTAATTGTTCGGCGGGCGCAGTAGAGGGCTCAGAAGGGAAGGAGCGACAAATGGTTTTTGGGGGGCATGCCGCATTTAGGGAGCCCCTATGGTGCCAGGACAGCAAAAAAAAAACACATGGCATACCATTTTGGAAACTAGACCGCTCAGGGAACGTAACAAGGGGTAAAGTGAACCTTTATACCCCACAGGTGATTCACGACTTTTGCATATGTAAAAAAAATATATATTTTTTTTACCTAAAATGCTTGGTTTCCCAAAAATTTTACATTTTTAAAAAGGGTAATAGCAGAAAATATCCCCCAAAATTTGAAGCCCAATTTCTCCCGATACAGAAAACACCTCGCATGGGGGTGAAAAGTGCTCTGCTGGTGCACTACAGGTCTCAGAAGAGAAGGAGTCACATTTGGCTTTTTGAAAGCAAATTTTGCTCTGGGGGCATGCCGCATTTAGGAAGCCCCTATGGTGCCAGAACAGCAAAAAAAAACACATGGCATACCATTTTGGAAACTAGACCCCTCGGGGAACGTAAAAAGGGGTAACGTGAACCTTAATGCCCTACAGGTGTTTCACGACTTTTACATATGTAAAAAAAAAAAAATATTTTTTGCCTAAAATGCTTGGTTTCCCAAAATTTTTACAATTTTAAAAAGGGTAATAGCGGAAAATACCCCCCAAAATTTGAAGCCCAATTTCTCCCGATTCAGAAAACACCCGATATGGGGGTGAAAATTGCTCTGCTGGCGCACTACAGGTCTCAGAAGAGAAGGAGTAACATTTGGCTTTTTGAAAGCAAATTTTGCTCTGGGGGCATGCCGCATTTAGGAAGCCCCTATGGTGCCAGAACAGCAAAAAAAAAACACATGGCATACCATTTTGGAAACTAGACCCCTCGGGGAACGTAACAAGGGGTAATGTGAACCTTAATACCCTACAGGTGTTTCACGACTTTTGCATATGTAAAAAAATATATTTTTTTTTTACCTAAAATGCTTGGTTTCCCAAAATTTTTACAATTTTAAAAAGGGTAATAGCAGAAAATACCCCCCAAAATTTGAAGCCCAATTTCTCCCGATTCAGAAAACACCCCATATGGGTGTGAAAAGTGCTCTGCTGGCGCACTACAGGTCTCAGAAGAGAAGGAGTCACATTTGGCTTTTTGAAAGCGAATTTTGCTCTGGGGGCATGCCGCATTTAGGAAGCCCCTATGGTGCCAGGACAGCAAAACAAAACCACATGGCATCCCATTTTGGAAACTAGACCCCTCGGGGAACGTAACAAGGGGTAATTTGAACCTTAATACCCTACAGGTGTTTCACGACTTTTGCATATGTAAAAAAATATATATTATTTTTACCTAAAATGCTTGTTTTCCCAAAAATTTTACATTTTTAAAAGGGTAATAGCAGAAAATACCCCCCAAAATTTGAAGCCCAATTTCTCCCGAGTACGGCGATACCCCATATGTGGCCCTAAACTGTTGCCTTGAAATACGACAGGGCTCCAAAGTGAGAGCGCCATGCGCATTTGAGGCCTAAATTAGGGACTTGCATAGGGGTGGACATAGGGGTATTCTACGCCAGTGATTCCCAAACAGGGGGCCTCCAGCTGTTGTAAAACTCCCAGCATGCCTGGACAGTAAACGGCTATCTGGCAATACTGGGAGTAGTTGTTTTGCAACAGCTGGAGGCTCCGTTTAGGAAACAGTGGCGTACCGGACGTTTTTCATTTTTATTGGGGAGGGGGGTTGTATAGGGGTATGTGTATATGTAGTGTTTTTTACTTTTTATTTTATTTTGTGTTAGTGTAGTGTAGTGTTTTTAGGGTACAGTCGCACGGGCGGGGGGTTCACAGTAGTTTCTCGCTGGCAGTTTGAGCTACGGCAGAAAATTTGACGCAGCTCAAACTTGCAGCCGGATACTTACTGTAATCCTCCGCCCATGTGAGTGTACCCTGTACATTCACATTGGGGGGGGGGGGGGGGGGAACATCCAGCTGTTGCAAAACTATAAACTCCCAGCATGTACGGTCTATCAGTGCATGCTGGGAGTTGTAGTTTTGCAACCGTTGGAGGCTCCGTTTTGGAAACAGTGGCGTACCAGACGTTTTTCATTTTTATTGGGGAGGGGAGGGGGGCTGTGTAGGGGTATGTGTATACGTAGTGTTTTTTACTTTTTATTTTATTGTGTGTTAGTGTAGTGTAGTGTTTTTAGGGTACAGTCACACGGCGGGGGTTCACAGTAGTTTCTCGCTGGCAGTTTGAGCTGCAGCAGAAATTTTGCCGCACCTCAAACTTGCAGCCGGATACTAACTGTAATCCTCCGCCCATGTGAGTGTACCCTGTACGTTCACATTGGGGGGGGGAACATCCAGCTGTTGCAAAACTACAACTCCCAGCATGTACGGTCTATCAGTGCATGCTGGGAGTTGTAGTTTTGCAACAGCTGGAGGCACACTGGTTGTGAAACACCGAGTTTGGTAACAAACTCAGTGTTTTGCAACCAGTGTGCCTTCAGCTGTTGCAAAAGCTACAACCCCCAGCATGTACGGACAGCGGAAGGGCATGCTGGGTCTTGTAGTTATGCAACAGCTGGAGGCATACTACTTTGGCTGGGGGTGCTGGGGATTGTAGTTATGCAACAGCTGGAGACACACTGGTTTACTACTTAACTCAGTGTGCCTTCAGCTGTTGCAAAACTACAACTCTCAGCAGTCACCGACAGCCAACGGGCATGCTGGGAGTTGTAGTTATGCAACCACCAGATGCACCACTACAACTCCCAGCATGCACTTTAGCTGATTGTGCAAGCTGGGAGTTGTAGTTACACAACAGCTGAAGGTACACTTTTCCATAGAAAGAATGTGCCTCCAGCTGTTGCAAAACTACAAGTCCCAGCATGCCCATAAGGGCATGCTGGGAGTTGTGGTGGTCTGCCTCCTGCTGTTGCATAACTACAGCTCCCAGCATGCCCTTTTTGCATGCTGGGAGCTGTTGCTAAGCAACAGCAGGAGGCTGTCACTCACCTCCAACGATCCTCGCCGCACAGGTCAGTCCCTCGTCGTCTCCGCCGCCGCCGCTGCTCCTGGGGCCCCGATCCCAACAGGGGCGCCGAGGATCGGGGTCCCCAGCACCCGGGGTGCACGTCCCGCACCCGCTCACGTCCTCCGGAAGAGGGGCGGAGCGGGTTGCGGGAGTGACACCCGCAGCAGGCGCCCTGATTGGTCGGCCGGTAATCCGGCCGACAAATCAGGGCGATCGTGAGGTGGCACCAGTGCCACCTCACCCCTGCTGGCTCTGGCTGATCGGGGCCGTCTCTGACGGCCCCGATCAGCCAATAATTCCGGGTCACCGGGTCACTGGAGACCCGATTGACCCGGAATCCGCCGCAGATCGCTGGACTGAATTGTCCAGCGATCTGCGGCCATCGCCGACATGGGGGGACATAATGACCCCCCTGGGCGATATGCCCCGATGCCTGCTGAACAATTTCAGCAGGCATCGGGGACCGGCTCCGCTCCAGATGGTTGCGGGGGGCCGGTAAAACACATGACGTTCTCATACGTCATGTGTCCTTAAGGACTCGGAAATGGAGACGTATGAGAACGTCATGTGTCCTTAAGGGGTTAAATAGGCTATAGGGGTTTCCCAAATCGAACCATGGTAGAAGAATCTAACTTAAACAATGTACAGGGTGGGCCATTTATATGGATACACCTTAATAAAATGGGAATGGTTGGTGATATTAACTTCCTGTTTGTGGCAGATTAGTATATGTGAGGGGGGGAAACTTTTCAAGATGGGTGGTGACCATGGTGGCCATTTTGAAGTTGGCCATTTTGAATCCAACTTTAGTTTTTTCAATAGGAAGAGGGTCATGTGACACATCAAACTTATCGGGAATTTCACAAGAAACACAGTGATGTATTTGGTTTTAATGTAACTTTATTCTTTCATGAGTTATTTACAAGTTTCTGACCACTTATAAAATGTGTTCAATGTGCTGCCCATTGTGTTGGATTGTCAATGCAACCCCCTTCTCCCACTCTTCACACACTGATAGCAACACCGCAGGAGAAATGCTAGCACAGGCTGCAAAGCAACTGTAAAGTAAGAATATGATACATTACTAAATGTACTGAATAGCTTCTTAGGTGACATGTTAGATATTATGTTTTTAATCGAAATGATTCACGTAGATTTATTTTAACTGATGGAGCCAGATAAAAAACATGTTTCTATATTCTGATTCTAATTACATTTTTAGTCAATGATAATGGGGGCAGACATCTTGCCTGAGCATATTTAATTGCATTTTGAGATGTTCCCATTGGCTATAGACAACAATAGACAGGAGCTGTCCCATTGACATACATGGAAAAGGTTACTGGGCATACTCTGTGACCTTTAACCCCTTAACGATGCAGGACGTATATTTACGTCCTGCACCGGCTCCCGCGATATGAAGCGGGATCGCGCCGCGATCCCGCATCATATCACGTCGGTCCCGGTGCTCATCAACGGCCGGGACCCGCGGCTAATACCACACATCGCCAATCGCGGCGATGTGCGGTATTAACCCTTTAGAAGCGGCGGTCAAAAAGACCGCCGCTTCTAAAGCGAAAGTGAAAGTGACCCGGCTGCTCAGTCGGGCTGTTCGGGACCGCCACAGTGAAATCGCGGCGTCCCGAACAGCTGGCAGGACACCGGGAGGGCCCTTACCTGCCTCCTCGGTGTCTGATCGGCAAATGACTGCTCCGTGCATGAGATCCAGGCAGGAGCAGTCAAGCGCCGATAACACTGATCACAGGCGTGTTAATACACGCCTGTGATCTGTGTAAAAGATCAGTGTGTGCAGTGTTATAGGTCCCTATGGGACCTATAACACTGCAAAAAAAAATTTCAAAAAAAGTGTTAATAAAGGTCATTTAACCCATTCCCTAATAAAAGTTTAAATCACCCCCCTTTTCCCATAAAAAAAATAAAACAGTGTAAAAAAAAATAAAAATAAACATATATGGTATCGCCGCGTGCGTAAATGTCCGAACTATAAAAATATATTATTAATTAAACCGTACGGTCAATGGTATACGCGCAAAAAAATTCCAAAGTCAAAAAAAGCGCATTCTTGGTCACTTTTTATACCATTAAAAAATGAATAAAAAGTGATCAAAAAGTACGATCAAAACAAAAATCACGGCGCAAAAAATGAGTCCTCATACCGCCCTGTACGTGGAAAAATAAAAAAGTTATAGGGGTCAGAAGATGACATTTTTAAACGTATACATTTTCCTGCATGTAGTTATGATTTTTTTCACAAGTGCGACAAAATCAAACCTATATAAGTAGGGTATCATTTTAACCGTATGGACCTACAGAATAATGATAAGGTGTAATTTTTACCGAAATATGCACTGCATAGAAACGGAAGCCCCCAAAAGTTACAAAATGGCATTTTTTCTTCGATTTTGTCGCACAATGATTTTTTTTTCCGTTTCGCCGTGCATTTTGGGGTAAAATGACTAATGTCACTGCAAAGTACAATTGGCGACGCAAAAATAAGCCATAATATGGACTTTTAGGTGGAAAATTGAAAGGGTTATGATTTTTAAAAAGTAAGGAGGAAAAAACGAAAGTGCAAAAACGGAAAAACCCTGAGTCCTTAAGGGGTTAAAGGTGTCATTCTGAAGGGACAGCTGCTATTGCCATCTCTGTATACTAGTGTCACCTTGCACTGTAATTCTGTGCAGATCACTTTCCAATAGTCGCCTACTTATCATTAAAGGGATACTCCCGTGGAAAACTTTTTTTTTTTATCAACTGGTGCAAGAAAGTTAAACAGATTTGTAAACTACTTCTATTCAAAAATCTTAATCCTTCCAGTACTTATTAGCTGCTGAATACTACAGAGGAAAATTATATTCTATTTTGAACACAGAGCTCTCCACTGACATCATGACCACATTGCTCTCTGCTGACACCTCTGTCCATTTTAAGAACTGTCCAGAGTTGGAGAAAATCCCCATAGAAAACATATGCTGCTCTTGACAGTTTCTAAAATGGACATAAATGTCAGGAGGGAGCACTGTGGTCATGATGTCAGCAGAGAGCACTGGGTTCCAAAAAGAAAATAATTTCCTCTCTAGTATTCAGCAGCTAATAAGTACTGGAAGGATTAAGATTTTTCTAATAGAATTAATTTACAAATCTTGCTTAGACGAAGGGTTTACCTGAAATGTGTCCACGCTACCTGTGAGTTGTCTTACTGGCTATTTCCCACTTTTCATGCAGTTTTATTGGGATCCGAATAAAGCTTTCATTGTTTACCACTGGCTACTTCTACTATTTGTTACTACTACATTGGAGTTATTAGGCATGCTGGGGATCCTGTGAGCTGACCAATCCCACAATCCTAATTTACAATCTGTTTAACTTTCTGGCACCAGTCAATTAAAAAAAATAAGTTTTCCACCAGAGTACCCCTTTTAAGACAGGAAAGGAATTTTCATCTTAGTTTTAGGCTTAGTGGTGAGAATGAATACTGCAAGATTTTAGGAATATTTTATAATGTATGTAGTGATACCTCACCACAAAATTCTTAAAAAATATTTTTAGCACAAAAACTTGTTCGACTGGAAATGCATTGAAGGGGCGTGGCCATGACATCACGAGCAGGGCGTGGCCGTGACGTCACGAGCCTTTAGCGCTGCACCCATGCTCTAAACGAATGCCAGGTGCAGAAGGGAGATCGCGGGGGTCCCCAGTGGCAGGATCCCCGTGATCAGACATCTTATCCCTTATCCTTTGACCGCCATTAAAGTCCGTTATTGTAACAGAGCCTAATGACGGGCACAAAGGATCCCATTCACTTAAATGGGATTCTCTGATGTCCGTTATTGCTGCCATCTTTCTGCCAGAAGATAGAGGGAGAAAAAGATGGCGCAAGCGCAAATTTTTCTCCCGCTATCTTCTAACGCCCATCACACTGCCAAGTAACCTATGATGTCTAGGGGCGGAGAACCGCTTTAATGAGCTATACTATTTTTTAATGTTTTTTTTTTTCATTGCAGATATGGGGATGCGATTGACTGCTTTCGATTTGTTGAAATATGATGATGACCTGCATTTTTTCCAATAATATGGTGTTAACGGGGGCTGTGGGGGAGTACTTTTTGTAATAAAAATGTTTTTTACTTGTGTTATGTATTTTTTTTTTCAAAAATTACTTTACAGACTTAGTAGTAGAAGCTGTCTCTTAGACTGACTCCATTACTAAGTGTTGACTTATTGTTAGCCCCAAAAACAACTAGCAATAACCCCCAATTAGTACCCTGGTACCAACAGACCCGAAGTGTAAAAATGGTGGCATTATTTAGGCTGGGGAGGGCCAAAAACAATGGTCTTTGCCCACTCTGTTTTTTTTGAAAAATGTGGTGTTCTTCTATTTCTATTATCAGCCAGATACTAACCACGCAGCAGCCGTCTGACTTTACCAGGGTGGGTGAGAACCATTGCTTTGGTCATAGTCTGCCGAATCTAAAGCAGTCCTCCACATTCCCGTATCTGAAATGAGAACAAAAGGAAAGCACAAAAAATGGGTTTTGTCAAAGGATAAGCTGAACCGAAACATGTCAACCTGTGTTCCAGCTAAGAGGTTTTATGTAAAAATTTGTATCTATTTTATTCATCTGCAATAAAGAACTGAATCTTAAGAAGTGCCTGCTTATGTGATATTTCTACTGTTTTACTGTGAGTGTCCGTGCACCACTCCCCATGTGAACTGACTAAACCTGCAGTTTTGTAACAAACAATGAATTTAACGATAAAGCGTGCTAAAAATGCAAGATGCGAACAAAGCCTGACTCACCACCATAGTTCCAGTCTGTCATCTTGACGTTATCACTGGAGGTTAGACTACACAGGGAGATGGCTGGAGCAGGAAGGAAGGGAGAGGTAAGTGGACATCTGATCACTGTATACAGTATACAACCATCTATATAAATGGCTGTATATTGTATACAAACTAAGCATTTAACCCCTTAAGGACCCAGCCCATTTATACCTAAATGACCCGGCCATTTTTTGAACATCTGACCACTGTCACTTTAAGCATTAATAACTATGGGATGCTTTTACCTTTCATTCTGATTCCGAGACAGTTTTTTCGTCACATATTCTACTTTATGTTAGTGGTAAAATTTTGTCGATACTTGCATAATTTCTTGGTGAAAAATTCCCAAATTTGATGAAAAAAATTAACATTTTGCATTTTTTTTTACTTTTAAGCTCTCTGCTTATAAGTAAAATGGATATTCCAAATAAATTATATTTTGATTCACATTTACAATATGTCTTCTTTATGTTTGCATCATAAAGTTGACATGTTTTTACTTTTGGAAGACATCAGAGGGCTTCAAAGTTCAGCAGCAATTTTCCAATTTTTCACAAAATTTTTAAAATCAGAATTTTTCAGGGACCAGTTCAGTTTTGAAGTGGATTTGAAGGGCCTTCATATTAGAAATACCCCACAAATGACCCCATTATAGAAACTGCACCCCTCAAAGTATCCAAAATGACATTCAATAAGTGTGTTTACCGTTTAGGTCTTTCACAGGAATAGCAGCAAAGTGAAGGAGAAAATTCAAAATTTTCATTTTTTACCCTTGCATGTTCTTGTAGACCCAGTTTTTGAATTTTTAGAAGTGGTAATAGGAGAAAAATCCCCCCAAAATTTGTAACCAAATTTCTCTCGAGTAAGGAATTACCTCATATGTGAGTTTCAATTGTTCAGCGGGCGCAGTAGAGGGCTCAGAAGGGAAGGAGCAACAATGGGATTTTGGAGAGTGAATTTTGCTGAAATGGTTTTTGGGCGGCATGTCACATTTAGGAAGCCCCTATGGTGCCAGAACAGCAGAAAACCCCACATGGCATAACATTTTTGGAAACTACACCCCTAAAGGCACGTAACAAGGGGTCCAGTAAGCCTTAACACCCCACAGGTGTTTGACGACTTTCATTAAAATCGGATGTGTAAATGAAAAAAAAAATTCACTAAAGTGCAGTTTTTCCCCAAAATTTACCATTTTTACAAAGGGTAATGGAAGAAAATGCCCCCCAAAATTTGTAAACCATCTCTTTTGAGTATGGAAATACCCCTTGTTAGGACGTAAAATGCTCTGCGGGCGAACTACAATGCTCAGAAGAGAAGGAGTCACATTTGGCTTTTTGAGAGCAAATTTTGCTGAAATGGTTTTTGGGGGGGCATGTCGCATTTAGGAAGGCCCTGTGGTGCCAGAACAGCAAAAAATACCCACATGGCATACTATTTTGGAAACTACATCCCTTAAGGAATGTAACAAGGGGTCCACTGAGCCTTAACTACCCATAGGTGTTTGAGGACTTTTTGTTAAAGTTGGATGTGTAAATGAAAAACATTATTTTTTTTACTAAAATGCAGTTTTTTCCCTAAATTTAACATTTTTACAAGGGGCAACAGGAGAAAATGACCCCCAAAATTTGTAACCCCATTTCTTGGGGAAATACCCCATGTGGGGACGTCAAGTGCCATTGAGCTTTTGTAAAGAGAATTTGTTTGGAATTGAAGTCAGGGGCCATGTGCATTTACAAAACTCCCCGTGGTGCCAGAACAGTGGACCCCCCACACGTGACCCCATTTTGGAAACTACAACCCTCACAGAATTTAATAAGGGGTGCAGTGAGTATTTACACCCCACTGGTGTTTGACAGATCTTTGGAACAGTGGGCTGTGCAAATGAAAAATAACATTTTTCATTTTCACGGACCACTGTTCCAAAAATCTGTCAGACACCTGTGGGGTGTAAATGCTTACTGTACCCCTTACTACATTACATCAGGGGTGTAGTTTCCAAAATGGGGTCACATGTGGGCGGGTCCATTGGCACTATGGGGCCATTGTAAACACACGTGGCCTTCAATTCCAGACAAATTTTCTCTTCAAAATCCCAATGGCGCTCCTTCTCTTCTGAGCATTGTAGTTCGCCCGCAGAGCACTTTACATCCACATATGGGGTATTTTGGGGGGCTTTTTTCCTATTTTCCTTTGTGAAAATGAAGTATTTTAGGTAACATCAGCATTTTAGTGAATACATTTTTTTTTTCATTTTCCCATCCAACTTTAATGAAAATTCGGCAAACACCTGTGGCTCACTATACCCCTTGTCATGTTCAGTGAGGGGTGTAGTTTCCAAAATGGGGTCACATGTGGGTATTTCTTTTTTGCGTTTATGTCAGAACCGCTGTAAAATCAGCCACCCCTGTGCAAATCACCAATTTAGGCCTCAAATGTACATGGTGCGCTCTCACTCCAGAAATTGCATTACAAATTTTGGGGGTCTTTTTTTCCTTTTACCGCTTGTGAAAATAAAAAGTATGGGGCAACACCAGCACTCCCCCGAGTACGTAAATACCCCATATGTGGCCCTAAACTGTTTCCTTGAAATACGCCAGGGTTCCGAAGCCATGCCCCTCCTATCTCTGCTATTGGTTACCAGTAGCAACGACCAATAGCAGATCGGGGGCGGGGGGGGGTTAACTTTCGTTTTCCCCGTCCTGCCCACCCACAATAGGCGGGGCAGAATGGGGAAACTGAAGAGGACCGGCAGCAGAAGATCCACTTACCCATCCGGAGGCAGCAGGACCAGGGGCGGACAAATCACATGTGCAGCATGTTCAGCTGCACAGGGGCCCACCACTACACATGGGCCCTCAGGCACTGGCCAGTGGGGTCACTTTCCATGCTCCGGTGTCCACAGGTCACCTACAGGTCACATTACAAGAACAATTTTTGGGAAAAATCGCAGCAAAAATGGCGCAGTTTTACCGCGATTTAGAAAAATCGCGGTAAAACCACGCCATTTTTGCAGCAATTTTTCCCAAAAATTGTTCTTGTAATGTGACCTGTAGGTGACCTGTGGACACCGAAGCAGGGAAAGTGACCCCACTGGGCTGCTACCCCCCAGCCCCAGGTACACTGCTAGTGAGAAGAGAGGCAGGACAGGGGACATAACTTACTCTCACAGCCGCTGTGCTCCTGGAAGGCCTGTCAGCTCTCGGCCTCCATCCTCTTCCTGTGCTGAGGCGGAGCCATGAACCAAATATGTAAAAAAAAATAGCGCTTGTCTGAGTGGGGATCGGGACAACTGTCCTGGATCCTCACCAGCTACACTTCTCTCTCAAGGGGGCCCTTGGCCAGTGTCTGAGGGCCCATGTGTAGTGGTGGGCCCCTGTGCAGCTGAACATGCTGTACATGTGATTTGTCCGCCCCTGGTCCTGCTGCCTCCGGATGGGTAAGTGGATCTTCTGCTGTTGGTCCTCTTCAGTTTCCCCATTCTGCCCCGCCTATTGTGGGTGGGCAGGACGGGGAAAACGAAAGTTAACCCCCCCCACCCCCGATCTGCTATTGGTCGTTGCTTCTGGTGACCAATAGCAGAGATAGGAGGGGTGGCACCCCTGCCACATCACTCCTATCCCTTCAGGGGGATCGTGGGTGTCTTGGACAACCGCGATCCCCCTTATATTTCGGGTCACCGGGTCACCATGTACCCGTAATGACCCGGAATCGTGCAAATCGCAAGTGTGAATTGACTTGCGATTTGCCGTGATCGCCGATATGGGGGGGTCTGATGACCCTCCTGGGCATTTGCGCGGGGTGCCTGCTGATCGATATCAGCAGTCACCCTGGTCCGATCACCGGGACCGAAATTCCCACGGGCGTATGGATACGCCCTGGGTCCTTAAGTACCAGGGCGTCAAGGCGTATCCATACGCCCTAGGTCCCTAAGTGGTTAACTAGTGTTGCTCAGCAATGCTAGTTAATTCTTTATTTGCTGGGTCTGTGCAGAGCGCTCAGCCCAGCAAGTGGATGCAGTAAGCCAGCCATTTTAAGAGAATGCTGCTTTATTGCCAAAGCAGTTCACTAGTGCTGCTCAGCAGTTCTAGTTAACTCATTCCCTGCTTGGCCACACAGAGCACTCTGCCCGGCAAAGGGTTACAGAGATCACTGAATTATGGTGTGTTTTTGCTGGACTGGACGTATACAATGCATACCTCTTGCCCAACCTGAGCTGTACCGCTGTGAATCCCTGTGAATCTAAAACAAACCCCCGACTGCATAATCCGCCCATCACTTGATGATATAGACCATCTAGGACAGACATTTCCACTGCTCCATAGACCTGTGGATGATGAGGAATCCACTGACAACTGGCTCACTGTTATATTGTCGAACTTTTATTTCTCTTGCTGGGAAGACCTCAAACAAGTCAACCAGTCAACAAGGACCTTATTATCTTTCAAAATGACACAACCCCTGGAAGACAGTGATAACTTTTGCTTGCTGATGCTGCTTCTACTACTACCATCAGGCACCAGGCTTCAGCTAGTACCTGTACTGGTGCTGGTACTGCCACCAAGATCAGCTATAGTTGGAGGGCTAGCCCTGATCCAGTACTGGGCAATTAGTTTTCTAGCCTTATACAATACACATAGTACCCCAAACTCACAACCTATAAGACTCAGGAGACACGGCTTTGGCTTACCATTGTTTAATTTGTAATGTTTAAATCATTGTTTTGTGTAGCATGTCAATGTCATAATGCTTTTACTCAATTTTTAGCTTACAAGTAGTATCTGACAACTTATCCCTTATCCACAGTATAGGGTATAACTGGCTGATCATGGGGGTTTGACTGCTGGGGTTTTCCACGATCTCAAGAATGGGTACCCCAGTTACAATTAAACGCTGGGTTGCACATGCATGCAGCCACTACAACAAATTTGTATGGTGGCTGCCAAAAACAACCATACATTGTACTCCGCTGTTGCTGCAGCTCCCACAGAGAATGAATGGGGTAGGAGAAAACATCAAAAAGGTCCAGGCATCAGTGGAGCAATCCGTGTTCAAAGACTTCCCAGTATACATGGTATAGTGAAACTGTACATTTGTTGGCTCAATAAATGTACAGTTTAACTATACCACGTGTGTAACGTCAGCACTCTGGCCAGACACACTGGCCGTGAGCGCTCTCCTTTCATGTCTCCGCTGCCGTCACTCACCTCCCTGGTCTTCTGTGTTCTCAGTCCCGGCGCGTGTGCCCCCGCCTCCCAGGACGTGCGTGCGCCAAAGCTCTGGGATTTAAAGGGCTAGCATGCCCAAATTAGTGTCTTCACCTGTTCCTTCCCTATAAGTGTGTGCACCACCCCCTGCCCTGGGTTGGATCCTTGTTGCCCTAGTGCCTGAGAGAAAGCTACTGTGTTCCTGTGTTTCCTGTGTTCCTGGTTATCCGTGTACCTGATCCTTGTTCCGTGACCTGACCCTGCTACTTTGCCGCCTGCCCTGACCTACAGCTATCCTGACCATGTCTTGTCTTATCCTTCTGTACCACGCGTAACCCCAGCTACCTGTGTGGACAAGTCGTGCCAGGGGTAGCGACCTGGGTGGCGCCTGCCCCAGCAAGACCATCCCGCTTTGCGGTGGGCTCTGGTGAAAACCAGCAGAACCTTAGACTTTGCTCCCTGGCATGGCTCACGTCATCATCCACACAGGCCATCTACACAGTGTGCTGTGAAGTCTTTGGACACGCATTGCGCCGCTGATGCCTGGACCTTTTTGAAGTTTTCTCCTACTGTATTCCTGATCGGCGTGGTTCCCAGATCACTGATACCCCGGTGGCTGCACCATGTCTTTACGCTATAAGAGGTGGTTGTGTCTAACACACAACCCAAAAAGGTGAGCATAACTGCCTCTCATTTCTTACTTGGCACATTGGTGCACATGTTTTATAAGACATACTATCCCATAAGAAGCTCTGCTGTTTTTATTTTTGCACAGATACAGCTCTCCACAGACTATAAATGGAGCAGCAGTTTGCTTGCACAAAGACCGGGATCCCCCTTGTCAAGAGTACAGGGGGCCCCAGTAGTTGAAAAATTTGGTTCTGAAATTGCTATGCTGCCATCTAGAGTCCGTCTAGATTTCTCCCACGTTTACGTCCCGCCTACTCATTCATGTTTATTTATACAAATGGTTTAGTATTGCTAAGATTAATAATCCAATCAAAACAATTAAAAACAAAATAAAAACCGAGCAAACAAACATTCTTTTACAGATGTCTGTAAAGGCAGACTGCATTGGTAGGTGCTCGGCCTTAGAGTATGTTCACACGACTGTATTTTGCAGCGGATTTTCTGCTACGGATTGGTCCTGAAATCTAACGTTATGTTGCCAAACTGTTTGCGTTTTTTCCTGCGTAAAATCTGCACATGCATGCAGTCATTTTTCCGCCACAATGTCCCATCACTGTATCACGTCCGTAATGAATTACGGGCATATACGGGTGCAAACAGGCAGTTACAAAACCCCATAGGCTGCAATGCGATTTAGTCACGGCCGTCAGGGGTTTTGTAATGGCAGGTTTTCCCTGATATAGTGACGGAACTTGTGACGGAAGTTCCTAAACGGAACTATTTCATAGTGTGAAAGAGGCCTTAGGATTATTCAACGGCGTCGTTCCTGACAGGTCAGTTTTTTCTTATTCTATTTATTCTTTTTTTTTTTTTTTTTTTGGTGTGTTTTACATTTTTAGTTTTTCCTGTTCTTGTTTATAGGTGGCTCGGAGAAAAAGATTGTGGGTTCACCCCTTGATACTGCCCCGTGATAGTAAGGGGTGTTTTTATAATTTGTATGCTGATTTGAGGAGGTAATTTTTACTTCTTGGCTTGTTTAGAATTGTTTTAATTTTGACTAAGGTTCCCTCAGAAATGTTTAATTTTTTTGTCGTTTGCCCATTTATTTTTTTTTTTTTTATAATTTGATGGCGCATCACCTTGTGGTAATTTTATTTTTATCTTTTTGTATTACCCCTTTTGTGTTTTTGTGTTGTGATATGTATTTTTAATGCCATACAATGTTTTCTTCTTTTGGTCATCAGCACAATTGCTGCTGTCCTACATTACGGATTGCTCCCCAGCTGATGATAGCAAACACAACCTACTGTGCATGACACCTGCAGTGCTCTGGTGCTTGTGTTCATGTACATGACATTATTGTATGTTCATGTGCGCCAAGTAACGGTGCATCAGGACGTACATTGTCGTCCGTTGCTGAAAACATTTGCAAATATAGGTTTGTCAGTAGTCTACCCATATATATATATATATATATATATATATATATATATATATATATTTTAAAGTTTGTACAGCTACAGTGAAAGTGGTTACCTTTATTGTTAACTTAACCCCTGGTGAATAAAACAGTTGATCTTTTCATTTGATGTTGCCCTTGCAATGTTTCCTCCAACATTTCTGTGCTCACGCTTTGAGCACAGAAAAACACTACCCCTCATGTGTCCTATTGGAAGACATGGATGGTGGCTGTTTCACTATGCACCTGTTTGTACATCCCCTTTGTGTGGCTTTTTTTTTATTGTATCATGGTTAAAGATTGATGTTGCACCTGGTGTTTGACACACATGCAATATGTTGTTTGGGCATGTTTTTTTTTCCCATATACTTTCCCATCAGTACAAAATATTGATATTTGTAACAAATTTCAAATATATCTTGTGGTCACAGGTCAGCTTTTGACATTTGTGTCTCAATTACGCCACCCATTTAGAGGCCTATCTTTTTCAAACACATTGTCTTACTATTGTTTTCAGAAGAAATTACATAACTTAGAAAATCGTGTTTTCTAGTATGTTGGTTTGTGATTTGTGTGCCTTATTCTCCTTACTTGATTTTAAAAATAATGTTTTTACTTATGTGTTTGGTCATTGCCACCTTACCTTGCTAATTCTATTTTCTTCCTTTTGTCTTGTAGGTTTCTTGCCACAGGAGAGAGTCTTGCATCCCTACATTTCCAATTCCATGGTGGGGAGTTTAACATCCCTGGAATTGTAAAATGTACATGCCATGTGATCTGGCAGGAGTTGCAGCCCATGATGATGCCTTGCCCATCTGAGGAGACTTGGCGGCAGGTTGCAGCAGGCTTTCAGACTGTTGCCAATTTCCCCCATTGCATAGCTGCTGTCGATGGCAAGCATGTGAGAGTGCAGCTGCAACCGCACTCAGGATCACTTTTTTATAATTATATTTAAAAAAAATCCGTGGTCCTGATGGTGGTGGCACACCACAGATTCATTGCCAACGATGTTGGTAACTATAGCAGTACGGGGGATTCTCGGGTGTTGCAAATATCACAAATTGGTAGGCAAATTCTCCGAGCTTGCATGAGACTCCCAGCCCCAAACCTCTTCCTGGGTCCAACTTCCAGTACCCTTTGTGATGGTTTCGGAGGAGGCTTTCCTTTTGCTCCCAAACCTGCTGCGCCCATACCCGAGAATAGGCCTTGAAACCAGGAGGAGAATTTTTAACTATCGGCTAAGCAGTCAATGGAGGATCCTGAACACGCCATCCAGTTGGAGACCACTACAGTTGATGCAGTAATAAAGGCCTGTTGTGTTCTTCACAACTACAGTCAGATCTTAAATCTGACTGCAGAATTTGGAGCACAACAGGTTACCTTAGATTCTGCCATCACCTGGAGTGTGTCAGACCTAGGTGATAATGGTGGCCCTGTTCGGGAATCCTTCGCTGACTACTTCATGTCTGCCAAGGGTGCCGTACCCTGGCAATATTCCTGTGTTGGTGAAGAGCATCCTTCTGTAGGGTCTGTGGCCCATTGAGAGGCCGCTGAAGAAAAGTTTTATGTTACTACAAAAGAAGATGTCAGAGTTGCACCCCTCACATTTTGGCACCAGGAGACATACAGTGGATTCAATTGTCCACCCTCATGTGTGGATCCCCTACCACTGTTGAATGTGTTTCCCATACTTTATTTTTGTGTTGTCTGTTTGTTAATTATTTTATGATGATCTTTTGCCTTTAGCAAATTTTACGTTACACTTGTCTGACTTTTTTGTTTTTACTTATGTCTGTATGCTTACATTTTCATACCAGGGTAATTATTGTTAAAATTTTGCTATACCTATGTTTCATTATAAATGTTTTTTTTATAAAATGTTTTCATTGTGGCAATATATTATGTTGTAGATTTGTAATTTATATAATTTTTTAGTGTTTTTATGTTAAAAATATAACATGCATATGTTACGCCTTTTGTAAATTTATTTGCAGATAAAAAATGCACTTTACTTTCAAAATGAAAATCTTTATTTTGAAAAAAAAATGAAATGTTTGTTGTGTTTATTTAAATCCAAAGGTAACTAAACATGGGTAACCATTTTAGCACATACATTGCAAACATGTGGTGACCCACGGTGTATGGCGGGACCACGGGATGTAGCGGTGTAGGTGGATGGGGCAAGATGGTATTAACCCCCAGGGGCAAGGTGTTGTTAACCCCTAATGTTCGTGATGCCAGAGTGGTTTTTGGGTACCTGAACCACACAAACGGTATCTCTACTATTCCAATGGCTAGGCAGTGAAAGGAGAGTCCACAACCAAGTTATGGTTTAATGGAGGCTTTACTGAGTTAAGACAGGTGTTATTATATTCACAGCTAGGCCATAATCCCAGAAAGGTGGCCAGGAACACAGAAAGACCTCGCAGCTTGCTGGGACTAATTGTACTTGTAATAGACTTTAGATGCTTGACTTTAGGCTTGGCTAGACTGTAGGCAGTGAGAGCAGACATAGACTTGACTTACTGGAATGACTGTAGATTTGAGGCCTTCCAGGTAGCTGGACACTAGCACTGAGACATCTGGTATCCACTGTTCCTCAGTAAGAGTGATGGTAGAAGAGGCAGAATTGTAATGGCTGCCCCTTATATAGAGGAGGGGCTGAGCCAAGGCCCATTTGTCAAGCTGCGGGTCATGTGTTAAACTGGTTCCCTCTGAGTAACATGTGATAACATAAACATAACATGTGACATTTCACAGGTCCTTTAAATGAACTCTCACAGGTCATTTAGACTAGCCATACATTAATACACTGACTACAATCCTATGACAATAAATTACACTATAGTAACAGCAGGGGAGACACTGCAAGAGACACTGACCCCAGGTCACTTATGGACTCAACCTGACAGGGCCTAAGTGTAGTGCAGGACCATGTCCTGTACTCGGACATTACACACAAAGTCTAAGTTATGAAACATAAAATGGTTAATGTTTACAAAAAAAAGGGTCCCTGAAGCCACATGACATTGTGTTTCTTCACACAAGTAATGTTTGTTTGACTAAGAAATTAGGGACACAGTCATCAAACACCTACAAAAATGTTAATTCTTCGAAAATCTATTTAAATGCTCCATGAACGACCATGACATTTAAAAATTTTGAGCTGACAACTAGTGTTAAGCGGCATAGGCCATATTCGAATTCGCGAATATTCGCGAATATATGGACGAATATTCGTCATATTCGCGAATATTCGCATATTCGTAATATTCTCGTTTTATTTTTGCATATGCGAATATTCGCGTGTGCGTAAATGAACATATGCGAAAATTTGCATATGCGAAAATTAACATAAGCGAAAATTTGCATATGTGAACATTTACATATGCAAATTTTCGCATATGCAAAAATTCGCACACCGGTCTCACACAGTAGTATTAGAGCCTTCTTTACACCACACAAGCTGGAAGCAGAGAGGGATGATCGCTGTGATGTGTACTGTGAAAAAAAAAAATATATATATTCGTAATTACGAATATATAGCACTATATTCGCGAATTCGCGAATATGCGATATTCGCAAATAAAATTCGAATTGCGAATATTCGCGAGCAACACTACTGACAACATATAATTGGGATGTAGGATATATTCTCTAAAAAGGGACCTACCTCAAATCATAAAACAGAGCTTAGAATAAAGGTGCAATGCACAACAAAAACTTGGTTGAACAACACCTTCTCCAGGAGTAAAGTAAGCATTAACTGACTTTCCACACTTCACCCATGGCAACACTGGTCATTATGTAATATATTTGAAAAAGTAAGGGCACTGTCACAGCTTCCAACCCAAACTACTTCCAGCATTGTTGTGTTCTGCATGTCTCCTTCTTGTCTCCCCTCTTTAATTTACCCCGTCATATTCAGGACATCCTTGTGTCCCAAAATATCTTTTCGGGACACAAGGATGTTCTGGTTACCTTTCTGCCGTCCTGCATTATCTTTAAAAATGCAGAGGCCACTGGGAAGTAGCGCAGGCAGGGATGTCACTGATGTCCCATGCGTGTGCCCAAAGAAACATAGCAGAGCAGAGCATTTAGGAGGAGGACGCGTGCATGGTAAGTTACCAGCGGCACGTCATCTTCGGTGCTCCGACCACCGCTCCTCCGGTTCTGGGACCTACTGATATGGCCTATAGATCATGACCCCTGACCAAATGTGGGGGGAACTATACTGCCAAGCTAATATGGGGGAACTATACTGCCAAGCTAATGTGGGGGGAAATATACTGACAACCTAATGTGGGGGGAACTATACTGCCAGCTTAATGTGGGGGAACTATACTGCCATCCTAATGTGTGGGAACTATACTGCCAACCTAATGTGGGGGGAACTATACTGCTATTCTAATGTGGGGGGAACTATACTGCCAACCTAATGTGGGGGAACTATACTGCCAACCTAATGTGAGGGAACTATGCTGCCAGCCTAATGTGGGGGAACTACAGCCTAATGTGGGGGAACTATACTGCCAGCCTAATGTGCGGGGGAACTATACTGCCAACCTAATGTGGGGGGAACTATACTGTCAACCTAATGTGGGGTAACTATACTGCCAACCTAATGTGGGGTAACTATACTGCCAACCTAATGTGGGGGAAGTACAACCTAATGTGGGGGAAACTATACTGCCAGCCTATTGTGGGGGAACTATACTGCCAACCTAATGTGGGGGAACTATACTGCCAGCCCAATGTGAGGGGAACTATACTGCCAACCTAATGTGAGGGAACTATGCTGCCAGCCTAATGTAAGGGGAACTATACTGCCAGCCTTATGTGGGGGAACTACAGCCTAATGTGGGGGAACTATACTGCCAGCCTAATGTGGGGGGAATTATACTGCCAACTTAATGTGGGGTGAATTATACTGCCAACCTAATGTGGGGGAAGCAAAACCTAATGTGGGGGAACTATGCTGCCAGCCTATTGTGGGGGAACTATACTGCCAACCTAATGTGGGGGAACTATACTGCCAACCTAATGTGGGGGAACTATACTGCCAACCTAATGTGGGGGAACTATTCTGCAAGCCTAATGTGGGGGGAACTATACTGCCAACCTAATGTGGGGGGAACTATACTGCCAACATAATGTGGGAGAACTACAACCTAATGTGGGGGAAATTATACTGCCAACCTAATGTGGGGAAACTATGCTGACAACCTAATGTGGGGGGAGCTATGCTGACAACCTAGTGTGGGGGGAGCTATGCTGACAACCTAATGTGGAGGGAACTATGCTGACAGCCTAATGGGGAGGGAACTATGCTGACAACCTAATGTGGAGGGAGCTATGCTGGCAACCTAATGTGGGGGGGAACTATGCTGACAACTTAGTGTGTGGTGAACAATGCTAACAACCTAATGTGGGGGAACTATGCTGACAGCCTAATGTGGGGGGAACTATGCTGACAGCCTAATGTGGGGGGAACTATGCTAACAACCTAATGTGAGGGGGAACTATGCTGACAACTTAATGTGGGGGGAACTATGTTGACAACCTAATGTGGGGGGAATTATACTGACAACCTAGTGTGGGGGGAACTATGCTGACAACCTAATGTGGGGGAACTATGCTACCTACCTATTGTGGGGGAACTATGCTGCCTACCTAGTGTGGGGGAACTATGCTGCATACTTAAAGGGGTACTCCACTGCCCCAGCATTCGGAACATTTTGTTCCGAACTCTGGGTGGCGGCTGTGGGGGTTGTGACATCACAGCCACACCCCTTGTTACATTACGCCGGGGCCCCAAGTCTATGGGAGGGGGCGTGTCGACCACCACACGGTACTCTGATTGTGCCCCTCCAGAGACTAGACTCTGGATTCGCCCTTGGTCATGGTAAATATATGGGCCAAGAAAAAAAAAAAAACATACTCACGTAACACTCTGCTGGTATTTAGGAACTTCAATTGGTCAGAGTAAGCAACTCTCCTTTTTGGTGGAGAGGAACCACTTTTCTCAGCATCATTTTGTTGCTTACAAAACTGGTCCCTTACCGAGCGCCAGCGACTTTTCACATCTCTCACTATGGGCAAAGGCAAAAAAAGGACAGATAAGCAAACTTAAAATTTATATACAAGAAGGAAACAAGATTTTAAAAAAAAAGGACAAAAAGCCACTTAAAAAGAACATTAAGAAACAAAATGTAAAGCATTCTCTACAATATAATTGAAAACTGGATTACAAAATATTGCATATTGTTATATTGCAATGTAGAAGCAAGTATACATCGGAGCACTCATCTCCAACGCCAGAACCGTAGTGCAGCAAAAAGGTTTTTATTTATTTTTGTCAAGTTGGATACAGTAGCAGGGAGGAGGAGATGTGAACCTGTGAGTGGGCTACATAGGGTATAGCCCACCCCCAGGTTCACATCTCCTCCTCCCTGCTACTGTATCCAACTTGACAAAAAGAAATAAAAACCTTTTTGCTGCGCTACGGTTCTGGCGTTTGAGATGAGTGCTCCGATGTATACTTGCTTCTACATTGCAATATGATTGAACTGTACCTGCCATTGTGAAGCACCACACACAATCAGAGAGCAAAGTATTGGCTGCGTTT
Organism: Hyla sarda; assembly: GCF_029499605.1. Classification (NCBI taxonomy): domain Eukaryota; kingdom Metazoa; phylum Chordata; class Amphibia; order Anura; family Hylidae; genus Hyla; species Hyla sarda. The sequence goes on from NC_079189.1 coordinate 61,693,607, forward strand.
CAACTGCTTGTCAGCAGGAGACATATTGTGCGATACAGCGAATCTATACGTCCCAGGTCGCTCCTCTTTGTAAGATATAGGATTACAAAATGCACATAAAGATAAAACATTGATCCAACATACACAAAACATCCCAAACTTACTAATCTGAGTCTGTAACTTCTCGGAAATTTCATCCGATTCTGGATAGAGGGTGCAACAGTATTCCGGGTCCATATCTCAGCCTTTGCATTGCCATTCCTGAAGCCATCAGCAACTGGATCCCACAATGCAGGATTGGCTTCAGTCTAGACACATAACAATAAAGATATACACAAATTTAGAAACACAATAGGTGTTTACCATATTTACCCCCCAAAATGTTTCATATAAGTATTTAAGAAGAGCAAAAATGCCCAATAACAAATGATATGTGAACAAAAAAAGCGGACTACTCAAAAGTATTTTGATGCAAAAACACAAGACAACATTAACCCCTTAACGACGAAGGACATATATTCACGTCCTCCGCCGGCTCCCGCGATATGCAGCGGGGTCACGCAGTGTCCCCGCGTCATATCGGGTCTGTCCCGGCAGCTATCAACAGCCGGGGCGGCTAATACAGGACATCACCAATCGCGATGATGGCCTCTATTAACCCTTCAGGCACGGCGATCAAAGCTGACCGCTGTGTTTGAAGTGAAAGTGAAAGTAACCCGGCTGCTCAGTCGGGCTGTTCGGGACCGCTGCGGTGAAATTGTGGCGTCTCGAACAGCTTACAGGACACCGGGAGGGCCCTTACCTGCCTACTCGTGTCCGATCGACGAATGACTGCTCCGTGCCTGAGATCCAGGCAGGAGCAGTCAAGCGCCGATAACACTGATCACAGGCGTGTTAATACACGCCAGTGATCTGTGTAAAAGATCAGTGTGTGCAGTGTTATAGGTCCCTATGGGAGCTATAACAATGCAAAAAAAAAGTTAAAATAAGTGTTAATAAAGATCATTTAACCCCTTCCCTAATAAAAGTTTGAATCACCCCCCTTTTCCCATAAAAAAAATAAAACTGTGTAAATAAAAATAAAAATAAACATATGTGGTATCGCCACGTGCAGAAATGTCCGAACTACAAAAATATATTGTTAATTAAACCGCACGGTGAATGGCGTAAAAAAATTCCAAAGTCCAAAAAAGCGTATTTTTGGTCACTTTTTATACCATTAAAAAATGAATAAAAAGTGATCAAAAAGTCCAATCAAAACAAAAATACCAATAAAAACTTCAGATCACGGCGCAAAAAATGAGCTCTGATACCGCCCTGTACGTGGAAAAATAAAAAAAGTTATAGGGGTCAAAAGAGGACATTTTTAAACGTATAATTTTTCCTGCATGTAGTTATGATTTTTTCCAGAAGTACGACAAAATTAAACCTATAAATGTAGGGTACCATTTTAACCGTATGGACCTACAAAATAATGATAAGGTGTCATTTTTACTGCTATATGCACTGCGTAGAAACAGAATCCCCCAAAAGTTACAAAATTGCGTTTTTTCTTAGATTTTGTCGCACAATGATTTTTTTCCCGTTTCACCGTGAATTTTTGGGTAAAATGACTAATGTCACTGCAAAGTAGAATTGGTGATGCAAAAAATAAGCCATAATATGGATTTTTAGGTTGAAAATTGAAAGGGTTATGATTTCTAAAAGGTAAGGAGGAAAAAACGAAAGTGCAAAAACTGAAAAATCCTGCGTCCTTAACCCCTTAAGGACCAAGGACGTACTGGTAAGTCCTTGGTCCTGCTCTCGTGATATAACGCGGGGTTACACAGTAACCCCGCATCATATCACGGCGGGCCCGGCGTCATAGTGACGCCGTGACCCGCCGCTAAAAGCGCGCAGCGCCGATCACGGCGCCTCGCGCTATTAACCCTTCAGCGCGGCTAAAACCGAAAGTGAAAGCTGCCGGTTAACTCAGTGGGCTGTTCGATATAGCCGCGGCGAAATCGCGGCATCCCGAACAGCTTACAGGACAGCGGGAGGGTCCCTACCTTCCTCCTCGCTGTCCGATCGCCGAATGACTGCTCAGTGCCTGAGATCCAGGCATGAGCAGTCAAGCAGCAGAATCGTTCCTATGAGAAACCAGTGATCAACGATGAAGATCAGTGTGTGCAGTGTTATTGGTCCCTATGGACCTATAGCACTGCAAAAAAAAAGTGAAAAAAAGTGAATGAATATCATTTAACCCCTCCCCTATTAAAAGTTTGAATCACTCCCCTTTTCCCATAAAAAAAAACACAGTGTAAATAAAAATAAAAATAAACATATATGGTATCACCGCGTGCGGAAATGTCCGAATTATAAAAATATATCATTAATTAAACTGCACGGTCCATGGCGTGCGCGCAAAAAAAATTCCAAAGTCCAAAATACTGCATTTTTGGTCACTTTTTATATCATTTAAAAATTAATAAAAAGCGGTCAATAAGTCCTATCAATGCAAATATGGTACCGTTAAAAACTTCAGATCACAGCGCAAAAAATGAGCCCTCATACCGCCCCATACACAGAAAAATAAAAAAGTTATAGGGGTCAGAAGATGACAATTTTAAACGTATTAATTTTCCTGCATTTAGTTATGATTTTTTCCAGAAGTACGACAAAATCAAACCTACATAAGTAGGGTATCATTTAAATCCTATGGACCTACAGAATAAAGATAAGTGTCATTTTTACCGAAAAATTTACTACGTAGAAACGGAAGCCCACAAAAGTTACAAAACTGCATATTTTTTTTTCAATTTTGTCGCACAATGTTTTTTTTTTCCGTTTCACCGTAGATTTTTGGACAAAATGACTGATGTCATTACAAAGTAGAATTAGCGGCGCAAAAAATAAGCCATCATATGGATTTTTAGGTGCAAAACTGAAAGAGTTAAAGGAGTTTAAGGGGTAGCTCCCACCATCACTTTTTTTTATTTCTTCTGTCCCTGCATATTACCCATCTTTCCCTTACCCCCTCCCTGCCTTTAATTTTTTTTTTTACATATTAAAAATGCCTTTTGTCTGCCTGGCAGTGTGCTCACTACCAGGCAGACTTCCCCAGCAGGCACCACGTCACTGATGCCTGCTGGGGCCGACACTTCTGCCCGTTGTTCAACTATACAGGGTGCCTCCAGTTTCCCCACTGCAACTCCCAGCTTGCCATGACATCTATTGGCTGTCAGGGCATGCTGGGAGTTGTAGTGGGGAAACAACTGGAGGCACTCTGTATAGGTGAACACCGGATCTGTGATGGCCACACATACCACTCCCCGCCACGCAGCCCACAACCCCCCGGCCCCGTCGCGCCACTCAACCCACTCCCCGGCAGAAGAACAGTCACAGAAGCCCACAACCCCCCCCACCGGCAAAAGAACAGTGACAGCAGCCCGCAGCCCACAACCCTCCCCCCTGGCAAAAGAACAGTGACAGCAGCCCCCCTTAGTTCACCTATTCAGTGTCCCTCCAGCTGCTTCCCCACTACAACTCCCAGCTTGCCCTGACATCTATTGGCTGTCAGGGCATGCTGGGAGTTGTAGTGGGGAAACTGGATGCATACTGTATACAGTGGATGCGCGCAGGCTCCCGGGGACAAGGTAAGGTATTATGCCGGGGGGGGGGGTGGTTGAGTGTTCACCTATAGGTGAACACTCAACCCCCCCGGCATAATACCTTACCTTGTCCCCTGGAGCCTGCGCGCATCCACTTCCTGCAAAGTACTACAACATATCAATTTTTTTATTTCATGACAGTGCCCATTTAAGGGGTTAAAAAATGCAGGCAAAAAAAAGAAGAGAAAAAAAAGAATAACTAGGCTAATTAACAAAAAAAAAGGATAATTACAAACAAGGAGCAGCAATGGGACACACTCAGGTTTAACAACACCTACAATATGACAAACACAACAAAAATAAAAAATAAATAATTAAAACAGTACACACAACCATAACAAAAGGTCACCAAATGGCATTGGAAGACAACGAACATTGAAGCAATTATCAGAATATATATACAGGACCACTATAAAATAAGGAGAAGCCGCAATGGCAACTCTAAAATATAAAAAACCACTACAAACACATTGCCACAAATATTCCTCAAAGATACTCCTAACCTAGCATATAAACCTCTTACACACATTAAAACACTCACCAACAATATTAATTTGGGGACATTCAGGCTCATCCGACTGTTATCCGCCATCTTGTGAACAAGAAGTTGTGAGGTAAACTCTCCACACGCTGCGATCTCATCTGTGAAGAAATGTAAAAAAAAAACACTTCCTGCCCCAGCCCATGCAATAAACTTTGTTGAAAACCTTACAGAAATGACACTGAGGTAAATTTGCATGAGAAAACACGCACATAAAAGTTCACTTGGTCCATAGAGAAGAATAGGGAAACTATGCAGTAAAAATGCAGGAAACAGACAGCAAACAGGACGGAAAAATAGGAACAGCGTTTGAAAATACGTAACAACGGACAAATCAGCTGCGTATTTTATGCCACAAAACACGCTGTGTGTGAACAACAAAAAGTAAAAACACATTAGGGGGAGATTTAGCAAAACCTGTGTAGAGGAAGAGTGGTGCAGTTGCCCATAGCATCCAATCAGATCTTTCATTATTCAGAGGCCTTTTTAAAATTAAAAGAAGCAATCTGATTGGATGCTTTTGGCAACTGCACCACTCTTCCTCTATACAGGTTTTGATAAATCTCCCCCATTGACTTGGATGAAAAACTCATCCACAACGGATTTGACTAGGCCCAATACACAACGGAAAATCTGCTTCAAAATCTGCTCTTGTGAACGTACCCTAAGGGTGCGTTCACACGTGCATATTTTTTGCTGCAGATCTGCTGCAGATTTTGCTGCCCATTGACTTTAATGGGCAGCAAAATCTGCAGAAGCAAATCTGCAGCAGATCTGCAGCAGAAATACGCACGTGTGAACGCACCCTTAGTGTACTTTCACACGAGCAGATCCCCAGAGTATTTTACACTGCAGATGCACCGCTGAAGGACCGCTGTATGGTACCTTTACATATGCCTGCTTGGAGCAGCAATACGCCGCTTTGAGCAGACACACTGCGATGTGTGAGTCGCAGCCCGCATGTGCAGTATACTTGCACATTGCGGCAGCTCTCGGCCTAGCTCATAGAGCAGGGGGAGCGGCCAAGATGTGTGCGAGTACACCGCGCATGCGCGGCGACTCGCACATCCCTTTAGCGTGTCTGCTCGTTGTGGCATATTGCCTCTCCGAGCAGGCACATGTAAAGGCACCATACAGCAGTCCTTCACTGGCGGATCTGCAGCATAAAATACTCTGGGGATCCACTCGTGTGAACGTACCCTTATACAGCTGTGGCAATGTGACTGAATGAAACACCTGAATCCAATGACTAAGAGGTGTATCCCAATACTTTTGTCCATATCATGTAATTCCTCCGCTAAATAAGTGGCCAGATCTTCCGGGAAAGCTCACACTACTAGTTACAGTAGTTTTCATGTCACTTACTGTTGCTATAAATAACTCTGCGCATTCAGATTTAGATGACACCTTCATTTTCTGCTCAACCTTAGCTGTGTACTTGACCATCAATTCACAGACAAATAAAAGGTGTGAATTGCTTTGTGCCATACGCTACACATATAGCAGATGCTGTCGGAACAGTGTTGATTATCAGCGATGTGACGTGTAATGTAAGACACTTAATGGCTGGAATCACTCCTACCGTCTATATTCTCCAGAACACCTGCACATAATTCCCTATTGCTGAGGTGTCAATTTATATATCCCAGCATGAACCGTCTGCTGCACCTGCTGAATATCATTAGCCCCCTGCTGGTAGTAAGGAGCAACGAGAAAGTGACTGACTTATTAAAAGTCAGAATCAGCGAACCATAGAAATGTCAGTACATGTTATGCAATGTAACCAGGGTATGCAGGAACTATAGCTTACTATTCCATATCATCCCGAATATATATCTCCTGGTATATACACCAAACTGAGGGTTTCAGCATGTGCCGTTTTCTTATAAAATTACAGTAATTCTCTAAAGTAGTGTTTCCCAATCACTGTGACTCCACCTGTTGAAAAAACAACAGTATAATATTACAGTGGTCCCTCAACATATGATGGTAATTTGTTCCAAATGAACGATCGTTAGTTGAAACCTTCGTATGTTGAGGGATCCGTGCATTGCTACTCACCGCTGCCCTGGATGTCGCTGCCGAGGACGGTCCGGAGCCCCGAGGACAGGTAAGTGATCGTCAGCAGACCACATGGGGCACCTTAAACGGCTATCCGGCAGCAGCTGAAGCAGTCTGCGCTGCCGGATAACCATTTATGCGATGGCCCCGACATAAAAAAGTATCATATGTTGATGCCGCCTTCAACATGCGATGGCCTCTGAGAGGCCATCGTATGTTGAAATCATCATATGTCGGGGCCATCGTAGGTCGGGGGTCACTGTATTTAGTTACTATTCTTTTATTTATTACCATACAGGCAGCATTGATAGACGCTTTGCATAGAGTTTCTGGTTATCACCTGCTTGTCATACTGTTTGGCTTTACTGTAAGTCCTGGGTATATCTAATTAAGACCCAGGGAAGGTGGCTGCTATAGGTTGAAGGGGTACTCAACAAACGGTATGGAACGCTTGAGCCGGCATCGGGAGCTCGTGACATCATAGCCCCACCCCCCTACTGATGTCACGTCCCGTCTCCTCAATGCAAGTCTATGGGAGGGGGCGTGGCGGTGACGGCTGTCATGCCCCCTCCCATGGACTTGCATTGAGGGGGCGGGGCTATGACGTCACAAGCTCCCAGCGCCGGCTCCAGCCTTCGGAACAGTTTGTTCCAAACGGTGAGCAGCGGAGTACCCCTTTAAGCCCAGTTCTACTGTCCACTGACCAGCCGGCACACTAAGGGTCTATTCACACGGCGGTATTTAAGCCGGCCGGCAGATTTCACCATCTGAATAGACCCCAAGGCTACAGCAGAATTTCCACATGGATTTTCAGATTGAAATACGCATAGAAATTCTGCATTTGATTCAAACCTTTTGAGTTCAATGGAATTTCGTGCAAAAATATAAGTCATGCCTTATAGTTTTGCGGAATTCAGTTGCAGAAGCCCATTAAAGTGAATGTTTTTTTTCTCCGTAAAATGCGGATTTAGTGTGAATTTTGTGCAGAATTTGCGCTTAATTCACCACGGATTTAGCGAGAAATATAACTTTTGTAATGAATACAGGCACTTTTTTACGTGGACTGTGTATTCATGTGGAATTCATGCAGATAATCTGCATGTATTCCACAGAAATTCTGCATATGATCGAAAGATGCGGAATTCAGGGCCAAATTAATGCGGCCACGGAATTCACGAATCAATACGAGTCTGCCTTCTGAACATAGCCTTACGCTTCTGTGTCTTTTCTTTACTGTTTCACACACCTTGGTGAAAGGGTTCACCTCTATCCAGGTTTAGTCATTCTGCATTTCTGAGAGAATTAGGGTAGGTTCAAACTATGAAATTTCCGACCAGAATTCCGCTTAGGAATTTCGGTTGGAAATTTTGGTGCAGCAGAATCCCATCGATGGCAATGGGATTCTGCTACACTGTGCACACTACTGAATTTCAGCATTGGATGTATCGACACTTAAATTCTAAATAATGAACTTGGGGATGCCAATGTCTGGGTGATCCTAGTGCCTGAATTAGTCAGCATTTGGAATCTCCATCTGAATTTTGTCCGGCTGGAAATTCCGAGGTGTGAAACCAGCCTAAGGGTCTATTCGCATGGTAGAATTTCCGCTTGCAGAATTTTGCCTTAAATTAATGCCCATAGACTTCTATGGGATTCCGTACTCCCATTCACACTTCTGAATTTCCGCTTGTGAAATTCCGCAAGCGGAAATTCAGAAGTGTGAATGGGAGTGTGGAATCCCATAGAAGTCTATGGGCTTTAATTTGAAGCGGAATTCTCACGTGTGAATAGACCCTTAGTGATCTGTTGCAGGCATCAGGTGATCATGGGGTAGTGATTCTTCTTTATTAGGACAACCCCTGTAAATCATAAATCTATAAGTCTATTATGTAGGGGTCACTTTCCTTGGGGCCCCAACTTGTACATTTGGCCTGTTTATAGAAATATTCTTAGAAAAATGAAAGTTACCATACACTGTGATTGGAATTTATTGGGAAATGCTTCCTTTTCTTTCACTTTTTTTTAATACAAGGCCACAATGCCTAACAACCTGGTACATGGGCAATGAAGAAGTAATCTAGGATGGATACACAGGCTCGGGGATAAGAGACATTCTGTCTGCATGAATCATGAGACAAAGACAAGGAGTCTCACCAGGAAGTAGTAGGATGAATTAGATTTCTGTAGGCTAAAATGCCAATGAATATTTATGTGTCCTTCATGTGACTTACTGAACATATGATCCAGTATCCAGAGTTAGTCATTAAGGTGTTAATACACAGACCTGACGAAGCTGGTTCTTTGCGATCTCTTATGACACCATCAGGTTTATAGGAAAGTGTATCAGATGATGAGTCATTAAAGAAGATTCTAAAGTCCGTACTCCGAAGATAAGACTTATATAAATGTCTTTAGATTTTCACAAAAATGAAGTATAACAATGACAATCTTCTTTTTACAGAATGCTATAGGTCGGTGATTCTGAACCTTTTTCGCGACTGTACCCCCAAAGGGTGAAAGTATGTCCGCGGGTACCCCTCGCGCGTAAAGTCATAGAATTACTTATTTTCATAATGGCATGTGCTTACCTTTATACTAATGCAATACTTAATCCCCTTGTGCCATTATTCCCCCCCTCCCTCTGTTTCCCTTTTTCCATTCCCCCCCCTCGATCTTAATCCCCTTGTGCTATTATTATCCGATATGGCAAAAGGAGATCAGAGGGAGGAGGGAATAATGGCACAAGGGGATCAGAGGGAGGGAGGAATAATAGCGCAAGGGGATTAAGATGGAGAGGTGAAGGAGAGGGATAATGACACAAGGGGATGAAGATGGAAAGGGGGGGGGGAATAATCATCACTCCCCCCATATTAATCCTCTTTTGTCATTATCCCCCCCCCCCCCCCCCATCTTAATTCCCTTGTGCCATTATTATCCAATATGGCACACGGGGATCAGGGGGGGGCGGCAGAATAATTACAAAAGGGGATCAGAGAGAGGGAGGAATTATGGCACAAGGGCATTAATATGGAGAGGTGAAGGAGAGGGATAATGACACAAGGGGATGAAGATGGAAAGGGGGGGGGGGGAATAATCATCACTCCCCCCATATTAATCCTCTTTTGCCATCTTAATTCCCTTGTGCCATTATTTCTATCTTGTTGGGGAATAAAAAATATATAGATATTTTACAGCATAATGCATTGAATGGCTCTATTCTTGCTTCCAAAAGTGTCAAAATCGCAGTAGAAAACCATTAAAGGGGCTATTCAGGATTAGAAAAATGCTGCTTCTTTCTTGCAAAAACGGCACCACCCCTGTCCACAAGTTGTGTTATGTATTGCAAGTTCAATATAGGGATATGTCAGCATTTCCGTGGAATCTGCGGTGGTGCACGAGGTAGGGTAAAGACATAGGTAGTAGAAAGATGATACCCAGCACTCACCAGTAATGCAGTGAAGATTTATTATGCCATAGTGTAGTACAAGCCTAGGCAGACAGCTGAGGAAGGCTCCCACGCCGAAACACCTCATTGTACTACACTATGGCATAAAAAAAATCTTCACTGTGCGTTACTGGTGAGTGCTGGGTATCATCTTTCTTCTATTTGTGTTATGTATTGCGGATCAGCTCCAGTGAAGTGAATGGGACTAAACTGCAGTGGTGCTGCTTTTGCAAAAAAGAAGCAGTGTTTTTCCAATTCTGGACAACCTGGGCACTGTCAGAACTAAAAACTTTAAAAAAAATGTATCTGCTATTTGTAGAAATCATGGTTTATATAAAAAAAAAAAAAAGATCACTAGAGGTCCCCATAACATCCACAGCATAATCTTGTCCTGCTGCATCATTTTTGTCCCAGCTGAAACACAAGTTGGGACAAAGTCCAGGATATGAGGGCAGAACTAGCACTCCCCTGTGTTCACTCCTGTCCTATAAGGCTCCTGTATGAAAACAGAGAGGAGGGGATTACAGAGCATGTCCCTTCCTGATCAGTGGATGTCAGAAGAGTGAGCAGCAGAACAGAGGGATTTTTCAGCCAAACACAGAAGCTAAAAACATGAAAAAAGATAAGTAAAGCATCTGCATGACCGAGTGAGTAAGGAGACTCTCTCCTAGGACTGTATCCACCTTTTCCAGTCCACCGGAGCACCTGAAAGCTGAACTAATTTATGCAGGCTAAGGTAGAGAAGGTCGTAATGAATCGAATCACTGTAACTTCGCTCATCTCTAGTAAGAAGCTTATTGATGGTTATAGGAAGCGACTGATTTCAGTTATTTTTTCCAAAGGGTGTGAAACCAAATATTATGTTGTGGATGCCAATAATTTGTCCAGCCCATTTTTGGAGTTTGGTGACATTATGTCCAATTTGCTTTTTTTTCTCCCTTTTTTGGTTTAGTTCCAATACACACAAAGGGAAGAAACACGTGTATAGCAAAACGTGTGTTACATCAAACTGTTCATGTGAGAAATACTTCATTTTCTTGAAAAATGTCAAGGGTGCCAACATTTACAGCCATGACTGTATATATATATATATATATATATATATATATATACAACCCCACCCACCTCTATTAGGTGTATATAAGGTGCATTGGATGTTTCAGACCTTGCAATGCCTGTTGAACTGTTCACACAGAGGCATATTCATAGTGTAGGGTCCGTCCCAAAATGAGGTCACCTTACCGTGGTGGGACGGTCCACGCTATTTGGCCGCTAAATTCGCAAGCTAAGTACCTCATAATTTCATAGTTTCATATTTTCATTTAGTGCACTACAGCTGTATAGCTTTTCATGTTCTATCTATATACTCATGTTTTATCTTTGTGCTAGCAGTGTGCTGCTGTATTCTCCTGTTGCTGTATATATATATATATATATATATATATATATATATATTCATATATATTGTATATAAAATATTCATTTAAGTGATAAAAAAAACTTTATTAATTTGCCGGGGAATTCCTGTGTTTCCACTCATGGCTAAATGCAGAGAGAAAAACTCATACCCAGCGTGAAATACACTGCGTATGAGCTCTGGTGACCCTACCCCAAGGGCTCGTTCACACGGGTGGATCCGCAGATGATGGACCCCTATAGTGTGTCTCAGATTTGCCTGCTCGGAATGGCAATTCACCGCTACAAGCAGACACACTGCGATGTGCGAATTGCTGCGCACATGCCTAGTATACTCGCACACATCACAGCTGCTCTCGGCCTAGCTTAGGGAGCAACCGCGAGGTGTGCGAGTCCACCGCGCACCGGAAATCCGCCGCTATGAGCAGGCACATCTGAGACACACTGTAGGGGTCCATCATCAGCGGATCCGCAGCATCAAATGTGATGTGGATCTGCCCGTGGGAACGAGCCCTAAGGCAGATCTTTAAGTCCTGTAAGTTGTGAGGTGCAGTCTCCATGGATCAGATTTGGACATTCCTCAGAGGATCAATCAGACTGAGACCTGGAGAATTTGGAGGCCAAGTCTACATCTTGATCTCTTTGTCATGTTCTTGACTGGGGTATTATCCTGCTGAAAGAGGCCACGACGAGGCAATACTGTTGCCAAAAAGGAGTGGAGTTGGCCTGCACAATGTTGGGGTAGATAATAGATATCACAGTTGCATCCACATAAAGGTAAGGTCCCAAAATTATCAAGTAGAATATGAATTCAATAGAATAAAACAACAGACATGGTCGCACATCTACAACACGTACAATGATCTAAGACTTCTAAGAAACATTTATTAAACTAACAGGTTGTTTGTGTACCTGATGATCATTAGTGTTGCTCGCGAATATTCGCAATTCGAATTTTATTCGCGAATATCGCATATTCACTAATTCGCGAATATTCGCGAATATAGCGCTATATATTCGTAATTACGAATATTCGGGTTTTTTTTGTTTTTTTTTCACAGTACACATCACAGTGATCATCCCTCTCTGCTTCCAGCTTATGTGGTGTAAGAAGGCTCTAATACTACTGTGTGAGACTGGCGTGCGAATTTTCGCATATGCGAAAGTTTGCATATGCTAATTTTCGCATATACGAATTTTTGCATATGTTAATTTGTTGTATATGCAAATTTTCGCATATGTTAATTTTCGCACACGCGAATATTCGCATATGCGAAAATAAAACGAGAATGTTACGAATATGCGAATATTCGCGAATATGACAAATATTCGTCCATATATTCGCGAATATTCGCAAATTCGAATATGGCCTATGCCGCTCAACACTAATGATCATGAAGGGCAAGCCCACTAGCCATGTCATGGCCACCTGTAAGTAGCGGGTCCCTAACATCCCTAGCATAAAATGGTGCTGCACTGAGCGGTGACCACCACCACTGCAACACAAGTGGGGGAATGAGCTACTGGCACAGCAGCCCCAATGCCAACCGACCAGACCCTGGCAGAACCTTGCTCAGAGCATCACACTGCCTCCACCTGCTTGTCTTCCTCCTATAGTGCATCTAGGTGCCATCTCAGGTAAGTGACACTCATGCACACAGCCATCCACATAAGGAGTCCTGGTTTGTTCATCAGACCAGGACTCCTTATTCTATGGCTCCATGGTCTAGTTTTCATGCTTTCATTCCCATTGTAGGTACTTTCAGGACAGGAGTAAGCATGGGCACTCTGACCAGTCTGCAGCTTTGGACACCTTTCTATTAGAGCCAGCAGTACCCTTTTCAGAAATATGTGCTATAGTAGCTCTTTTGAGGGATTGGACCAATGTGACTAGCTATGGTGCCCCTGATATTTGTTGGTGGTTTACAGGTCTCCCTTCCTGAGACCAACTTTGCTAGATACTAAGCACTGCACACCAGGCAGACCCTATAAGACTTGCTCTATTGGAGATGCTCTGGCCTAGTCCTCTAGCTATCACTATTTTACCCTTGTCTATCAGATTCCTACACTTGCCCATTTTTCTTGCTTACAGAACATCAACTTCATTAAAGGGGTACTCACCTGGAAAACATCAACTGGTGCCAGAAAGTTAAACAGATTTGTAAATAACTTCTATTAAAACCTTTTAATCTTTCCTGTACTTATCAGGTGTTGTATGCTCCAGAGGAAGTTCTTTTCTTTTTTAATTTCCTTTCTGTCTGACCACAGTGCTCTCTGTTGACACCTCTTTCCATTTTTGGAACTGTCCATAGTACAAGCAAATCCCCATAGCAAACCTAACCTCCTCCAGTTCCTAAAATTGACAGAGGTGTCAACAGAGAGCACTGTGGTCAGACAGAAAATAAATTAAAAAAAGAAAAGAACTTCCTCTAGAGCATACAACAGGTGATAAGTACAGGAAGGATTAAGATTTTTTAATAGAAGTAATTTACAAATATGTTTATATTTCTTGCACCAGTTGATTAAAAGAAAAAATGTTTTCCAGGGGAGTAATCCTTTAAGGATTGTTCACTTGCTTCCTAATATATCCCAGCCCTTGACATAATAAATTATATTTATGTAATCTGGTTTTAATGTTATGGCTGATCAGGGTATCTGTTGTAGTACTATATTTAACATTTTTATACCTTTCTAAATAAGTTGTTTTGCCTATCCTGCATTGATTTACAATGATGTAATATATATAAGAGTTGAGTTCACAGTTCTGCTTCTAGCAGCTAGAACAGTTATAATCTAATATTGACAAACACATCCTTAAAGGGGTACTCCAGAGGAAAAATTTTTTTTCAAATTAACTGGTGCCAGAAAGTTAAAGAGATTTGTAAATTCTGTAAATCCTTCCAGTACTTATCAGTTGCTGTACATTACAGCAATCTACAGGGCAATCTGTCACAAAGACCGGGATCGCCGAACAGTGTGTTGTCTGCCTGGCGCACGAGTTCGGCACATCGCGGATCGGGTTGACAGGTTGCTGGGCGGGGCTGGAGAGGACCCAGCAGTCATGGTACATATTGGCACCAATGACAAAGTAAGAGGTAGGTGGAGTGTCCTTAAAAATGATTTCAGGGACTTAGGCCGCAAGCTTAAGGCAAGGACCTCCAAGGTAGTATTTTCTGAAATACTACCAGTACCACGAGCCACACCAGAGAGGCAGAGGGAGATCAGGGAGGTAAACAAGTGGCTCAGAAGCTGGTGTAGGAAGGAAGGGTTTGGGTTCATGGAGAACTGGGCTGACTTCGCTGTCGGTTACCGGCTCTACTGTAGGGACGGGCTGCACCTCAATGGGGAGGGTGCAGCTTTGCTTGGGGAGAAGATGGCTAGAAGGGTGGAGGAGTGTTTAAACTAGGGACTTGGGGGGAGGGAACCTACAGCAAAGAGGGGGAAGATAGTGTAGATAGAGAGGTGGGAATTATAAATGTACCTGGGGGTGGAGCGGAGGGAGGGGTTAGAATAGTTAATAGAAATAGGCTTCATAGGAAAATAAAACTAACACCCTTGAATCCCATTTACCCCAATAACATAAAGGATGGAAATGTAAAGTGTATGTTCACAAATGCCAGAAGCCTAGCAAATAAAATGGGGGAGCTTGAGGCCTTGATACTGGAGGAACATATTGATATAGTTGGGGTCACTGAGACATGGCTGGACTCCTCGCATGACTGGGCTGTCAATCTGCAGGGGTTTACATTGTTTCGCAAAGATAGAATGAACAGAAAAGGTGGTGGAGTCTGTCTGTATGTAAGAAGTGGTATGAAAGTCAGTGTGAACGATGCCATAGTGTGTGATGATTCTGAGGATGCGGTATCACTGTGGGTAAAATTACAAAAGGAGGGAAATACTGAAAAAATTATATTTGGTGTAATCTACAGACCCCCTAATATCACTGAAGAGATAGAAGGTCGGCTGTATAAACAAATAGAGAGGGCCGCCCGGGCAGGTACAGTGGTAATAATGGGAGATTTTAACTATCCAGATATAGATTGGGGCCGGGGGTTGGCTAAAACTACAAAGGGGAGAAAATTCCTAAATTTATTGCAGGATAATTTTATGGGCCAGTTTGTGGAGGACCCAACAAGAAGTGATGCCTTGTTGGATCTGATCATTTCCAACAACGCAGAGCTGGTTGGTAATGTAACTGTGAGGGAAAACCTTGGTAATAGCGACCACAATATAGTTACTTAGTAAATAAAATCTGTAAAAATTTTATAAAAACAGCAAAAATTAAAAATGAGAGACAGGTGGCCAAAGAAAGCAAAACTAATCCTAAATATTTTTTTAGATACATAAATGCAAAAAAACCAAAGACAGAGCATGTAGGACCCCTTAATAATGATAATGGGGTGGTTGTCACAGGCGATCAAGAGAAAGTGGAGCTACTGAATGGGTTCTTTAGTTCTGTATACACTATGGAAAAAGGAGCTGACATTGGCCAGGTCAGTGCTGGTAACACATCATGTAATGTACTGAACTGGCTTAATGTAGAGATGGTACAAGGTAAGTTAAGTGATATAAATGTAAGCAAATCCCCAGGGCCGGATGGACTACACCCAAGAGTTCTTAGAGAGGTAAGTTCGGTAATATCTGTACCCCTGTTCATGATATTTAGAGATTCTCTGGTGTCTGGTATTGTGCCAAGGGACTGGCGCAAGGCGAATGTGGTGCCAATCTTCAAAAAGGGCTCTAGGTCTTCCCCAGGAAACTATAGACCGGTAAGTTTAACGTGCATTGTGGGTAAATTGTTTGAAGGACTTATAAGGGATTACATACAGGAATACATAGGGGATAATTGTATTATAAGTGATAGCCAGCATGGGTTTACTAAGGATAGAAGTTGTCAGACCAATCTAATTTGCTTTTATGAAGAGGTGAGTAGAAGCCTTGACAGAGGAATGGCTGTGGATATAGTGTTTCTGGATTTTGCTAAAACGTTTGATACTGTCCCTCATAGACGTCTGACAGGTGAGTGAAGGTCTTTGGGTTTGGAAATTTTAGTTTGTAACTGGATTGAACACTGGCTCATGGATCGTACCCAGAGAGTGGTGGTCAATGATTCGTACTCTGATTGGTCCCCAGTTATTAGTGGTGTACCCCAAGGTTCAGTACTGGGCCCGCTGTTGTCTAATTTATTTATCAATGATATAGAGGAGGGTATTAACAGCTCTGTTTCTACCTTTGCAGATGACACCAAGCTTTGTAGCACGGTACAGTCTATAGAGGATGTGCATAAGTTACAAGATGACTTGGATAGACTAAGTGTCTGGGCATCCACTTGGCAAATGAGGTTCAATGTGGATAAATGTAAAGTTATGCATCTGGGTACTAATAACCTGCATGCATCGTATGTCTTAGGGGGGATTAAACTGTCAGAGTCACTGGTAGAGAAGGATCTGGGTGTACTTGTAGATCACAGACTACAGAATAGCATGCAATGTCAGGCTGCTGCTTCCAAAGCCGGCAGGATATTGTCATGTATCAAAAGAGGCATGGACTCAAGGGACAGGGACATAATACTCCCCCTTTATAAAGCATTGGTACGGCCTCACTTGGAATATGCTGTTCAGTTTTGGGCACCTGTCCATAAAAGGGACACTGCGGAGTTGGAAAGGGTGCAGAGACGCGCGACTAAACTAATATGGGGCATGGAACATCTTAACTATGAGGAGCGATTAAAGGAGTTACAATTGTTTAGTCTTGAGAAGAGACATTTAAGGGGGGATATGATAAATGTATATTAATGGCCCATACAAAAAATATGGAGAAAAACTGTTCCAGGTTAAACCCCCCCAAAGGACGAGGGGGCACTCCCTCCGTCTGGAGAAGAAAAAGTTTAGTCTCAAGGGGCGACACGCCTTCTTTACCGTGAGGACTGTGAATTTATGGAACGGTCTACCTCAGGAACTGGTCACATCAGGAACAATTAGCAGCTTTAAAACAGGATTAGATACATTCATGGAACAAAATAACATTAATGCTTATGAAGAAATATAAAATCCCATCCCTTCCCCAATATCGCGCCACACCCCTACCCCTTAATTCCCTGGTTGAACTTGATGGACATATGTCTTTTTTCGACCGTACTAACTATGTAACTATGTAACTATATCCAGACCAAAGATAAAAAAAAGTGTTAAGCAAAAAATCCTGGTATCTGGTGTGCACACCCCAACATTTGTTTTCTTCCTAAATGTAGCTTCCTCTGGGGGCGTCAGGGGATGCTCTCAGAGGAAGCTCCATTTCCTTCTTTAGATGCCATGATCTGCATTGATCTAAAGGGTTAATGGTGGATATTAGCATAATCACTGATGTCCTACATTTCTTGTGAGCATCGGCTGCTAATAGCAGCCGCCACTCACGTTCTATAAAACGAGCACAACCTCTGCCGTCTCTTTATAAACTCTGTACAGTGCAATATATATGTACATTGCTGTGCGCCAAGGCCGTCACATGTTTTAAAAATAAATAAAAATAAGCAATGTTGAGGAATTTGAAATATTAATTTTAGAATTGCAAGTGTAGTTAAAAGAGGAGAATGGACTCAAGGGCACTATTTCAGTTTTTTGTTGTTGTTTTTTGCACTTTTACACTTCTAATTTGAAAAAAAAAAGGGATGGAATTTCACATTTAGTGCCATTAAAGCATCAGTCATTAAAATTGACCTACAGACATATCAAAAGGCAAGATCAGTCGGGGTCTTGGTGCTGAGACCCCCTTGGAGCACTAATTATAGCAGAGTGAAGTGCACGGCAAAGCACTTCCCTCCCTGACTTGTTGTTCAGTCAGAGTGCTCCAGGATAGTCTATGCAGCCTGTCTGCTGTGATCAGATTGCGGACCAGAGGCTTCACACAATTAAAGGGGTACTCCGGCGCTAAGACATTTTATCCCCTATCCAAAGGATAGGGGATAAGATGCCTGACCACGGGGGTCCCGTGATCTTCCATGCCGCATCGGGGGCTAAAGCTAACGGGGTGTGACATGGAAGATCACGGGGGTCCCCAGCGGCAGGACCCCCGCGGTCAGGCATCTTATCCCCTATCCTTTGGATAGGGGATAAGTTGTCTTAGCGCCGGAGAGCCACTTTAAGCCTAGTGATCAGAAAGTATCTCAGCACTGAGATCCCTTCTCAAGAATTACATGGGCTGGGTCACTTGAATGATCGCTAGGTCGTTTGCATGGCCCGTCACTTGTCAGCCTCACATACCCTATTACGTGAGGAGAAGAGCAGCCAACAATGTTATTTTTTTAATCTGTCAAAAAGAAGCGATTAGACAACAAACAAGCTTATTCATTGGCTGATCGCTGGCTCTATTCCACAGGGTCATGTCGGCCTATTCAGCTAGAAATGGCCCTATGTTATAGGAAGGAATTGTATTTGTAAATTTCTTATTCATTTATTATTTTTCAAATGTGCATTTAATGCATACAGTCTTGTATGAAAGTCTCTTTGGTCGATGCAGTGGGAAATCCCTACGTTATGATGGTTAGATATGTTCCGGTTCCACATGAGTAGCTCTTCTTTATATTCTCCCGTTTGATTAGATGTCAGCTTTAGTGGCTCTTTGATTTTTCCAAGGAAACGACTCATAGAGCCCATTGTCGTAGTTCGATAGGCTCTGGGGTATGTTACGCTTAAAGGGACATTCTTGCAATTATTATCCTTTGACATTTAAACATTTTGACTCACATGTGTAAAAATCTAGCCATAAGCTGTGTAATGTGTGGTGTAGTGTCATGTGAAAAGCATAAATGTTTCTCAAGGTGCAATGGAATAAAATGTCACTTACAATTTCAAAAACAGTTTTGTTATTAAAAAGCTATATGGTTTGTTAACCCTATACACCATAACGAATAAGATATATATATATATATATATATATATATATATATATATATATATATATATATAATTAAGGCTGATTGTAATCAGCCTGGATTTGTGGGAGAGGCGGAGGCCTGCCTCTCTGTCCTGCTATTGGCATCTTCTCCTCGAGTTCTGCTCACAGGAGGAGATGGCTCATGTACGCAGCTCCCTGCCTCCTCATGCTAAACTGTTATAGATGCTGACATAAACTTTTCCTGCCTGCTAACCAGGATGTGAGCTGCATTCATAGCTCACTCCTCTCTCCTGCTCTAAGTCAGGTGGCTGCACTGCTTACCGTAATGTGTGTATTACATGCTCACTTCTCTCTCCTGCTCTGTCAGGTGGCTGCACTGCTTACCGTAATGTGTGTATTACATGCTCACTCCTCTCTCCTGCTCTAAGTCAGGTGGCTGCACTGCTTACCGTAATGTGTGTATTACATGCTCACTTTTCTCTCCTGCTCTAAGTCAGGTGGCTGCACTGCTTACCGTAATGTGTGTATTACATGCTCACTCCTCTCTCCTGCTCTAAGTCAGGTGGCTGCACTGCTTACCGTAATGTGTGTATTACATGCTCACTCCTCTCTCCTGCCCTAAGTCAGGTGGCTGCACTGCTTACCGTAATGTGTATAATACATGCTCACTCATGGTGCTGTCTACAGAATCTGCTGAGCTGTGTGTGCTACATGCTCTGCACAGTTGTATTGCGTTTGTTATCTAATCAGCTTCTCCTGCTCCGAGGTATGCTACCACAGGCTGTGCTGTCTTAGGTTTGGCCTTTGTACCGTATTCTATCTACTAGCTGCTCAGCTCTCAGATAATATAATGTCTACAGGTTGTACTATTTTGTGTATGTGTTTGTATGTATCCTATTCTCAGCTCCTCTGCTTCTATGCCATGATACCTGCAGTACATACTGTATTGTATATATCATCTGCTCACCACCTCCAGCATTATCCATGTGGCTCAGGCATAGTACTGTATTGCACCTATTATATCCTCAGCTTCTCCTGTTTCATAACATAACACATGCATGTTGTACTATATTGTATACATCAGCTGCTCAGCTCCTCTCTCATATATATTATATCCTATATAACATTTACTCAGCTCCTCCCACTTTACATCATAAGGCTGCAGATTGCACCGTATATATCATCTGCTTGGCTCCTCCTGCTCTAGAACACTATGCTTGCAGATTGTACTTCCTTCATAACATGATATCTGTATATCGTACAGTATTGTATATACCATCTGCTCAGCTTTCTTTGTGGCGGGGTACGTACACCCTCGGGGTACGTACACCCTCTTTGGTTAACAATCAATCTTAGAATGTCTTTGGTGTTGCACGATAAGTTCTCACGAATGTTTGGTCATTCATTTCGGACCATCGATAGTTTTCATATATTCTCTCCCAACATAACGACTCATGCTGGAGTCCTAAATCTCAGACTTCAGCCGGGACACAGATAAACTCCCTGGCAGGGAGCAGTGCTGAGTCTGTCTGTTTCCTGGCTGCAGTCTGAGATTTAGGACTCCAGCATGAGTCTGAAATCTATAAAAAAAAAAAAAAAGACTGGAAGGGAGACCCCTAGTGGTAATTTTTTCAAAGTGGAAAATTAAACAGAAAGAAGCATATTTTTTTTAATAAGATGCTATTGGAAAGTTATTCTGCATACATTAATCTATAATGTATCAAATAGTTTTTTTGATGAAAGGAACCCTTTAAGGCCCATAGATTTCTATCAGACGGATCCCTCCAAGGAACAGCCCAGGATAAAAGACGCGCACAAGACTTCAAAGGTAAAATGGTTTATTTACCCAGTGGTTCTTTACAATACGTTATCACACTAGGAGCGCTCTCCTTGTCTGTATTTCATAGATTTCTATGGTATTCCGCACTCCCATTCACACTTCTGAATTTCCGCAAGCGGAAATTCAGAAGTGTGAATGGGAGTGCGGAATACCATAGAAGTCTATGGACTTTAATTTGAGGCGGAATTCTGCAAGCGGAAATTCTGCCATGTAAAGAGTAATAAGGTAACAAATGACAGTTTTATCACTGCTGATTTTGAGTCTCAGAGTCACATGGTGCACAGCTATTTCTCATTCTCTCCATTCCAGGGGGTGGGAGCACAGATCACCTGTTTGCTAGTATGCCCTCCCTTTGTTGCCTAACAAGTCACATCAGAGCACAGCATACTCATCTTGCTATGCCACAGACATGTAAGTTCTGAGTTTCTACTGTTGCTGCTGCTACTGAGAAGCTGAAAAGAGCAGCAGATTATACTGTAGCACTGTGGAAATACAGTAAGAAAATTTTTATTCACACAAGGAACAGCTGCGATTAGCTTTATGGTTGGTGATTGAGAACAGAGAAGCCTTGATTTACCTTTGAGGGTGTGTATCTTCTTTAGCAGGCAGACTAACTCACACATTGCAAGTACACAACCCAGGTTTTGAACAAAGCAGTAGAAAAGCCTGTCTCCACTTTCTGTAATTTGTCCTGATCTGTTGATAGAGGCAGATTTCCCCAAATAATAGGCAGAGGAGAGCAGAGACACCTAGTGGTCAAGACTTAAGAGCCGTTTTTTTTCTGGGGTAAGGAGTCATTGTTGGTGCATGAAATGATTTACTTGTATATTTTATGTTTTTAACCCCATTTTATTTGTGCAGATCCCTGGAACCAAAGGCCATATACAATTAATAATAATAAAAATAAAAATAAATAATAATAATAATAATAAAAATAAAAAATAATAATAATAAAAATAAATAATAATAAACATTAATTAAAAAAAATTGAGGTAAGTTGTTTGAAACCACAGTGACTATTTATGATTTAACATCCCCTACTGTGAAATTCTATGACTATATGTATTTTCGTTGGATTTGTCTTCCTCCAAACATGGCCTTCTCACATACCAAATTTCCAGAAGTAGTTGTAATGCAGTCTTGTGAACTTGAGCTCACACGCTCTCTTTAAACCTTTATGCCTTTTCTAGTGCGAGGAAATCTGCACATCTGTCATTTAATGTATTTACTGGAATGTAGAGTTTATCTTGTTCTTGTAAAGATCTAGTATGAACACATAATTTCAATGGGAGTGCTGACGTGTAAAAATTTGCTATATTAAAAGGGCTTCGCCGAAACTCTCGAAAAATATCCCAAATTTGCTAAAATACTACCTAGGGTTTGTTCACAAAGCAGTGCCAGATCCATGGTATGATGAAGAGGGAACAATTGACTTTAGATAAAGTTCGTCAACAATTGTTCTGCATGCAATATTCTTCTTCTCATGTGAATTGATAATAGAGTTTCGAAGTAGAACCTTTGACAGTAGTGTGAACAGTCTTTCCGCTCTCCCCCAAATACTACTATAACAGGTAGATACTCCCTAGACATCTTATCCCCAATCCAAAGGATATGGGATAAGATGTCTGATTGTGGGAGTCCTGTCGCTGGGGACCCCCGCAATCTCTCCTGCAGCACCCCCATTTCTCACCTGCACAGACCGAGGGTCGCTCGGTGGCTAATGATGGGTGATGCAGGGGATGTATTGTGACGTAATGGCTGCCACGCCCCCTTACATGGACTTGCATTGAGGGGGTGGGGTGTGACCTCACAAGGGGGTGGAGCCATCACATCATGATACTCCACCCCCTGCATCGCCCATCATTAGCCATAGAGCGATCCTCGCTCTGTGCAGCTTAGAAACAGGGCTGCTGCCGGAGGGATCGTGGGGGTCCCCCGAGATCATACATCTCATCCCCTATCCTTTGGATAGGGGATGAGATGTCTAGTTGCAGGGTACCCCTAAAGGTATTCCGGCCAAATACATCTTATCCACTATCCAAAGGACAATGTGACATCACACTCCGCCCCCTCGGCGTCTGAGGCAAATGCCTCCCGGGACCCCCACATGTCGGCGCGGGCGATCTGCGGTGATTCCGGTCATTCGGGTCAGTGGTGACCCGATGACCCGGAACTAGATGGTGATCGGCGGTGTACGATACACCGCCAATCACCTGCCGTTGCTGGGGAGAGGTGACAATACTGTCACCTCCCCAGCAACGCTACTATTGGCCGGCGATCCTCTGACCAATAGTAGCGCGGCAGAGGAGGGGTTAACGGTCCCTTCCCACTGCTGCACCCACTTTCTGTGTTCAGTCAGCGGGTGCAGCAGTGAGAAGACCGTGGATCCCCCCTCGGAGCTCCGGAGCCCCCTCTCCAGCCTTAGAATAGGGACAGCGGATTGCAGGGACAGGTAGGAGTTAATAAAGTTAAAAAAGTAAAAAAAAAAAAAAGTCCCCAACCCCCTAATAGGTCCCCAAGGGTCCTATTACGGTCTGATCCCTGACCCCCGGGTCCTATTAGGGGTTCAGGGAGCTGCGTGCGCCGTCTGTTTTTTTTTTTTTTTTGCTGCAGCTTTTTTTTTTCTTTTAATAAAAAATCAAATCCCCCCCCCTGAAAACCTAATAGGTCCCCCAGGGTCATATTAGGGTCTGATCCCTTACCCCGGGTCCTATTAGGGGTTCAGTGAGCTGCGTGTGCCACACCTTTTTTTTGGGGGGCCGCAGCTTTTTTTTTCTATTACTGTTGTACACTTTTTACAAGCACCAAGCACCACACACTACATACTTCGCTTTTGGCCAGGCCCAATGAATGGCACGCCATTGATGCAGTAGAAATGAGGACATTTTGGTGCCTCACGCTGCATATGGGCCTGGATAAAAAACCAAGTGCTCGTCATTACTGGAGCGGGGACGTCCTCTATCAGACCCCACTTTACAGCATGGTGATGACACGGAGGCTGTTCGAGGCCATTCGGAAATGCCTGCATTATGTAGATAATGCGGCATGTCATTACCGAGGTGATCCCGCCCATGATCGGCTTTACAAAGTGAGGCCGGTCATCGATCACTTTGGGGCCAAATTTTTGGAGGCCTACGTACCGCTCAGGGACCTCTCTGTAGAGGAGTCTCTCATCAGTTTAAAGGGGAGACTTATCTTCCGCCAGTATATTCCCTCGAAGCGGGCGCGGTATGGCGTGAAACTCAACAAACTCTGCGAGAGTACCTCCGGGTACACTTGCAAGTTTAGATTATATGAGCGATGAGATTCCCGTATTGAACCCCCAGAATGTCACCCCACTCTGGGTGTTAGCGGGAAACTCGTTTGGGACCTTGTGCACCCATTGCTGGATAAGGGTTTCCACGTATACGTGGAAAACTTTTATACCAGCATCCCTCTGTTCAAATCCCTTTCCGCCAGATCCACGTCCGCTTGTGGGACCGTGCGGAAGAACCAGAGAGGCCTCCCTCTAAATTTGGTCCAGACGCCTATCCCCACGGGTGAGTCCTGGGCCCTCACCCATGATAACCTGTTGTTGGTGAAGTATAAGGATAAGAGGGATGTCCTTATGCTCACCACTATTCATGGGAACGGCAGCACCCTTGTCCCTATGCGAGGTACCGTGGGACCGGTCCTCAAGCCCGATTGTATTTGGGACTACAATCGGTATATGGGGGGAGTTGATCTCTCAGATCAAGTCCTTAAGCCATATAACACCATGCAGAAAACATGGGCATGGTACAAAAAAGTTGCGGTCTACTTGGTGCAGGTTGCCATGTACAACGCTTTTGTACTATCCCAGTACGCTGGCAACACAGGGACATTCCTCCAGTACCAAGAAGAAGTCCTAAGGTTCCTGATCTTTGGCGACCGGGAAAGATCAGGCTGGACTTCCCAAGGGTCTGGAGTTATAGGCGCCAGGATCGTCCCAGCCCAACACTTTCCAGGTGTGATCCCCCACAGTGGAAAGAAGGGACGAACCCAGAAAAGATGCAGAGTGTGTAGCAGGAGGGGGATACGGAAGGACACCACGTATCAGTGCGACACTTGCCCAGAAAATCCGGGCCTCTGCATAGGCTGCTTCAGGGAGTATCACACTACCATGGAGCCCTACATTTTCTCTTTTCAGTTTAATTTTCCATAATTTGACCAATGTACCAAGTCCAGAGTACATTCCAAATTGTTAACCTTCTAAAACCACTAAATTGCCCCCCCCCCCCCCCCCCCAAAAAAAAAAAATGAAAAAAAAAAAAATACCTGATAAGACCTCTGGGGGTGTTTTTTTCAAAAATGGGTCATAGGTCACTGAGTCACTATCATCGGGGACTTTTTTATGTTGCCTCAAATGCGCAGCGCTCTTTCTCTACCTGAGCGGGTGCGCATTTGAGGCAACAGGTTAGGGACGGCCACACACATCACATTCCCAGAATGATGACTCAGAGCATAGGGTTTGGGGTGGGCATATTTTTTTTAGTTTTGGCTATGCTCTGGGTCATCATTCTGGGAATATATCCTTTTTTATTATAATTTATAATTTTCTGGCCCACTGTACCCCATATTACGGGCCTCTGTACCCCACCTGTATACCCCAGTTACGGACCGTTGTCCCCCATAGTGTTCCCCTATTTTAGGGCTCAGTGCTCCCCCCATTAACGTTCCTTGAGGAGGGGTCCCACATCCTCGGCTATGAAAAGCTCAAGGCCCCTGACTGACCTCATGCCTATACCAAGACCTGGTGTGCACCATTGGAGCCAAAATCATCCAAAAATCAGGTATGTCCTTACAGGTATGTATTTACAAATTGTGGGGTGTCTTTTCTGTTATTTAGCCTTGTAAAAATATAAAATTTTTGGGAAAACCCCCATTTTTTTTTTTTTTACATATGCAAAAGTAGTGAAACCCCTGTGGGGTATTAAGGCTTACTTTACCCTTGCTACGTTCCTCAAGGGGTCTAGTTTCCAAAATGTTTTTTTTGCTGGTATGCCATGTGTTTTTTTGTTTTTCCTAAATGCGACATGTCCGGCCATTTCAGCAAAATTTGCAAATGTGACTTCTTCTCTTCTGAGCATTGTAGCGCTCCCGTAGTGCATTTGACGTCCATTTATGGGGTACTTCCATACTCAGAAGAGATGGGGTTACAAATTTTTGGGGGTATTTTCTGCTATTAACCCTTGCAAAAATGTCAAATCTGGGGGGAAACACACATTTTTGGGAAAACATTATTTTTTTTTTACATATGCAAAAGTCGTGAAACCCCTGTGGGGTATTAAGGCTCACTTTATTCCTTGTTATGTTCATCAAGGGGTCTAGTATCCAAAATGGTATGCCATGTGTTTTTTTTTGCTGTTCTGGCACCATAGGAGCTTCCTAAATGCGACATGCCCCCCGAGCAAAATTTGCTCTCAAAAAGCCAAATACGACTCCTTCTCTTCTGAGCATTGTAGTTCGCCCGTAGTGCACTTCAGGTCAACTTATGGGGTACCTACATACTCAGAGATGGGGTTACACATTTTGGGGGGTATTTTCTGCTATTAACCCTTGCAAAAATGTGACATTTGGGGGGAAACACATTTTAGTGAAAAAAAACAATGTTTATTTACATATGCAAAATCGTGAAACACCTGTGGGGTATTAAGGCTCACTTAATTCCTTGTTATGTTCCTCAAGGGGTCTAGTTTCCATAATGGTATGCCATGTTGGGGGGTTTGCTGTTCTGGCACCATAGGGGCTTCCTAAATGCAACATGCCCCCCAAAAACCATTTCAGAAAAACGTACTCTCCAAAATCCCCTTGTCGCTCCTTCGCTTCTGAGCCCTCTACTGCACCCGCCGAACACTTTACATAGACATATGAGGTATGTGCTTACTTGAGAGAAATTGGGCTACAAATACAAGTATACATTTTCTCCTTTTACCCCTTGTAAAAATTCAAACATTGGGTCTACAAGAACATGCAAGTGTAAAAAATGAAGATTGGGAATTTTCTCCTTCACTTTGCTGCTATTCCTGTGAAACACCTAAAGGGTTAAAATGCTGACTGAATGTCATTTTGAATACTTTGGGGGTGCCGTTTTTATAATGGGGTCTTTTATGGAGTATTTCTAATATGAAGACCCTTCAAATCTGAACTGGTCCCTGAAAAATTGTGAGTTTGAAAATTTTGTGAAAAATTGGAAAATTGCTGCTGAGCTTTGAAGCCCTCTGGTGTCTTCCAAAAGTAAAAACACATCAATTTTATGATGCAAACATAAAGTAGACATCTTGTATATGTGAATTAAAAAAAATTATTTGGAATATCCATTTTCCTTACAAGCAGAGAGCTTCAAAGTTAGAAAAATGCAAAATTTTCAATTTTTTCATCAAATTTGGGGATTTTTCAAAAAGAAAGGATGCAGGTTACCACAAAAATTTACCACCATGTTAAAGTAGAATATGTCACGAAAAAACAGTCTCGGAATCAGAATGATAACTGAAAGCATTCCAGAGTTATTAATGTTTAAAGTGACAGTGGTCAGATGTTCAAAAAACGCTCTGGTCCTAAGGTGTAAAATGGCCTGGTCCCTAAGGGGTTAAAGGGGTACTCCACTGGGAATATATATATATATATATATATATATATATATTTTTTTTTTTTTTTTTTTTTTTTTTTTTTTCCTTAAATCAACTGGTGCCAGAAAGTTTAACAGATTTCTAAATCTTAATGCTTCCAGTACTTATTAGCTGCTGTATTATCCACAGGAAGTTATTTTCTTTTTTAATTTCCTTTTTGTCTGACCACAGTGCTCTCTGCTGACACCTCTGTCCATGTCAGGAACTGTGCAGAGTGGGAGAAAATTCCCATAGAAACCTCTCCTACTCTGAAAATTTCCTTACATGGACAGAGCAGGATAGGTTTCTATGGGGATTTGCTCCTACACTGGACAGTCCCTGACATGGACAGAGGTGTCAGCAGAGAGCACTGTGGTCAGACAGAATGGAATTCCAAAAAGAATAGAACTTTCTGTGGATCATAAAGCAGCTGGAATGTAATTTACAAATCTGTTTAACTTTCTACCACCAGTCGATTTAATAATTGTTTTTTCCAGTGGAGTACACCTTTAACCCTTTAAGGACCCAGCCAATTTTCACTGTAGGACCCGGCCATTTTTTTTAACATCTGACCACTGTCACTTTAAACATTAATAACTCTGGAATGCTTTTAGTTATCATTCTGATTCCGAGATTGTTTTTTCGTGACATATTCTACTTTAACATAGTGGCAAAATTTTGTGGTAACTTGCATCATTTCTTGGTGAAAAATCCCAAAATTTGATGAAAAATTAGAAAATTTAGCATTTTTCTAACTTTGAAGCTCTCTGCTTGTAAGGAAAATGGATATTCCAAATAAAACATTTTTTGATTCACATATACAATATGTCTACTTTATGTTTGCATCATAAAATTGACAAGTTTTCACTTTTGGAAGACACCAGAGGGCTTCAAAGTTCAGCAGCAATTTTCAAATTTTTCACAAAATTTTCAAACTCACTATTTTTCAGGGACCAGTTCAGGTTTGAAGTGGATTTGAAGGGTCTTCATCTTAGAAATACCCCACAAATGACCCCATTATAAAAACTGCACCCCCAAAGTATTCAAAATGACATTCAGTAAGTGTTTTAACCCTTTAGGTATTTCACAGGAATAGCAGCAAAGTGAAGGAGAAAATTCACAATCTTCATTTTTTACACTCGCATGTTCTTGTAGACCCAATTTTTGAATTTTTACAAGGGGTAAAAGGAGCAAATTTATACTTATGTTTGTAGCCCAACTCTCGAGTAAGCACATACCTCATATGCCTATGTAAATTGTTCGGCGGGGGCAGTAGAGGGCTCAGAAGCGAAGGAAGCGACCAGGGGATTTTGGAGAGTACGTTTTTCTGAAATGGTTTTTGGGGGGCATGTTGCCTTTAGGAAGCCCCTATGGTGCCAGAACAGCAAAAAAAAACATGCCATACCATTTTGGAAACTAGACCCCTTGAGGAACGTAACAAGGAGTAAAGTGAGCCTAAATACCCCACAGGGGTTTCACGACTTTTGCATATGTAAAAAAAATTAAATAATTTTTCACTAAAATGTGTGCTTCCCCCCAAATTTCACATTTTTGCAAGGGTTAATAGCAGAAAAGACCCCCCAAAATTTGTAACCCCATCTCTTCTGAGTATGGAAATACCCCATGTGTGGACGTCAATTGCTCTGCTGGCGCACTACAATGCTCAGAAGAGAAGGAGCGCCATTGAGCTTTTGGGAAAAAAATTGTTTGGAATGGAAGTCAGGGGCCATGTGCGTTTACAAAGCCCCCTGTGGTGCCAGAACAGTGGACCCCCCCCACATGTGACCCTATTTTGGCAACTACACCGTTAACACAATTTAATAAGGGGTGCAGTGAGTATTTACACCACACTGGTGTTTGACAGATCTTTGGAACAGTGGGCTGTGCAAATGAAAAATGTTATTTTCATTTTCACGGACCACTGTTCCAAAAATCTGTCAGACACCTGTGGGGCGTAAATGCTCACTGTACCCCTTATTACATTACATGAGGGGTGTAGTTTCCAAAATGGGGTCACATGTGGATATTTATATTTTTGCGTTTATGTCAGAACCGCTGTAAAATCATCCACCCCTGTGCAAATCACCAATTTAGGCCTCAAATGTACATAGTGCGCTCTCACTCCTGAGCCTTGTTGTGCGCTCACAGAGCATTTTACGCCCACATCTGGGGTATTTCTGTACTCAGGAGAAATTGCGTTACAAATTTTGGGGTCTTTTTTTCCTTTTAACGCTTGTGAAAATAAAAAGTAAAGGGCAACACCAGCATGTTAGTGTAAATTTTTTTTCAGTTTTTTACACTAACAAGCTGGCGTAGCCCCAACTTTTCCTTTTTATAAGGAGTAAAAGGAGAAAAAGCCCCCAATATTTGTAGTGCAATTTCTCCCGAGTTCGGAGATACCCCATATGTGGCCCTAAACTGTTTCCTTGAAATACGACAGGGCTCTGAAGTGAGAGAGCGCCATGCGCATTTGAGGACTAAATTAGGGATCGCATAGGGGTGGACATAGGGGTATTCTACGCCAGCCTCCAGCTGTTGCTAAATTCCCAGCATGCCTGGACAGTCAGTGGCTGTCCGGAAATGCTGGGAGTTGTTGTTTTGCAACAGCTGGAGGCTCCGTTTTGGAAACACTGCCATACAATATGGTTTTAATTTTTATTGGGGGGGGGGGGGGGGGGACAGTGTAAGGGGGTGTATATGTAGTGTTTTACTCTTTATTATGTGTTAGTGTAGTGTAGTGTTTTTAGGGTACATTCACACAATATAAAATCTCATCCCTTCCCCAATATCGCGCCACACCCCTACCCCTTAATTCCCTGGTTGAACTTGATGGACATATGTCTTTTTTCGACCGTACTAACTATGTAACACACTGGCGTGTTACGGTGAGTTTCCCGCTAGGAGTTTGAGCTGCGGCGAAAAATTTGCCGCAGCTCAAACTTGAAGCAGGAAATTTACTGTAAGCCTGCCCGTGTGTATGTACCCTGTACGTTCACATGGGGGGGCAAACCTCCAGCTGTTTCAAAACTACAACTCCCAGCATGTACTGACAGACCGTGCATGCTGGGAGTTATACTTTTGCAACAGCTAGAGGCACACTGGTTGGAAAACCTTCAGTTAGGTTCTGTTACCTAACTCAGCATTTTCTAACCAGTGTGCCTCCAGCTGTTGCAAAACTACAACTCCCAGCATGTACTGATCGCCGACGGGCATGCTGGGAGAAGTAGTTATGCAATAGCTGGAGGTACGCAACTACAACTCCCAGCATGCCGAGACAGCTGATTGCTGTTTTGACTTGCTGGAATTTGCAGTTTTGCAACATCTGGAGGGCTACAGTTTTAGAGAACACTGCAAAGTGATCTCCAAACTGTGGTCCTCCAGCTGTTGCAAAACTACAATTCCGAGCATGCCCTGACAGCAAACAGTTGCTTGGGAATGCTAGGAGTTGTAGTTTTGCAAGATCTGGAGGGCTACAGTTTAGGGACCACTATATAGTTGTCTCAAACTGTAGCCCTACAGCTGTTGCAAAACAACATATTCCAGAATGCCCAAACAGCTGTCTGGGCATGCTGGGAGTTGTAGTTTTGCAACATCTGGAGGGCTACAGTTAGAGACCACTGTATAATGGTCTCAAACTGTACCCTCCAGATGTTGCTAGGCAACTCACCGGCTTCCGTCGGATCCAGCCGCACGTCATCGCCGCCCGCCGATCTCCGTCGCCTGCAGCCTCCGTCGCCCGCCCGGATCGGTAAGTGGATCTTCGGCGCCGGTCCCCGTCGTTTCCCCATCCTGCCCCGCCTATTGTGGGAGGGCAGGACGGGGAAAACGAAAGTAAACCCCCCCCCCCCCGCCCCCGATCTGCTATTGGTGGTCGCATCTAGACCACCAATAGCAAGGATAGGAGGGGTGGCACCCATGCCACCTCACTCCTATCGCTTCAGGGGGATTCTGGGTGTCTTAGACACCCGCGATCCCCCTTACATTCCGGGTCACCGGGTCACTATAGACCCGTAATGACCCGGAATCGCGCAAATCGCAAGTGTGAATTCACTTGCGATTTGCCGCGATCGCCGACATGGGGGGTCTGATGACCCCCCTGGGCATTTGCACGGGATGCCTGCTGAATGATTTCAGCAGGCATCACGCTCCAATCCCCGCCCGGCGCACGGCGGGGACTGGAACTGCCCATGACGTAACTGTACGTCATGGGTCCTTAAGACCCAGGGTGTCGGGATGTACCGTTAAGTCATGGGTCCTGATCGGGTTAAGCCAATTACCAGAAACAATTTATATAAAAAAATAATGCTAATAGAAGCATAATACAATAGATCACGGATGCATACAAGATGATTCTGATAAAATGAATACAGGGCAATAGAGATCTTTAAATTTCAAGATGTAAGCTCAGACTGCTGGAGCTGCCAGCAGAATGCAATATTATCTCAAAGCACTGCAGACGTCGTCTATCGTGATGTGCTGACAGAGATCATGACAGCCTGTGACTGCGCAGGAATGAAGAATATACAGGAGAAATGGTAATGGTGTCTGCTGTCAGCTCCAGCAGGGTAACTCCTGAGAATCTGAAATTCCCTAAAGATCTGCATGTGTATTATCAAACTGACCTGTACAGAAAGAAATTCCCCTACAACCATTATTTCAAGCACTTTCTATTTACCGTACCATTGCCTAATATCATCTTTAAAGTGAGTTTAAGGGGGGCGCTTCATAACAATGTGCAAATGTACCCATGTTTTCTATAGACTACATTCAGTATAATGAAGTTCTTTGACTTCTATATTTCGTAAATGTCTTTACTTTTTCTTCCTTATTTCCTATCTATCTATTTCATACATTTCATTACAAACTAAATCATAAATGTATATACCTTTTCAATCGGTTTCATAAATGCTTGTAGAACCCAGTCTCACCCAGGACATTACCTAAAATGCTGTATCGCGAACATTAGAACTTTGCATGGATTGGCATGTGTGCACCTGGAAGCAGTGCTATTCAAGGAGAAGGGACGAGCAACACATTTTGGTGTCATTTCAGCTTAGGATGTGGAAGTAGGAACACTGAGATGACATCAGGGTAGCCCAGCATACTTTGCAGCTAGCAGCAAGATCATATGATCCCAGGTTAGCCAATTAGTGCTTGCATATAGCCCCACAGGCCAATCAGGAGAGAGCATAGGGGTGGGATTAAAAGGAGTGATGAAGCTCTATGCACTGCATTGCAGCTGCCATCTTGGAGCAAAAATTTTGAGAGAACAGTGTGCAAATACTTATCTCAGAAAGCTTTAACACTACAATACAAAGCAATTTAAGGAAAGCATTGTGCAATGGGTTGACCTGCATTATTGTGTCTAATCATTCTGCACTACAAATCCCAGCAGTGTGACAGTAGAACGAGCCCATAGAAAGCCATCGCACTGCAACACAAAGCAATTTGAGCAAAGCATTGTGCAATGGGCTAAACTGTATTTTACCTGTATTTTCTGGGTTTAACCAAAAATTTGGCATTAGCAATAGCTAAACAGAAACACGAGTAGAGAATTTGGAGCTCAAGGGCTAAAAAAAAATATATGGATAAAGAGGAGTTAAAAATCAATTGATTTATTGTATTAAATAAAAGAAATAGTCAAATGCATATACAAAGTCCACCCACAGGGCCCTTGTGGGTGGTTTCGGAACCTCCAGAGGTTCCTTCTTCGGTAAAATAGATATTTGCAGTAAGGTCTTTATAATATAGAAATAGCACCGCCACCACTGTAGTACTACTATACTAAATTTCATTTTATTTTGCTCTTTGCTATCATATCCTTGTCTGTACCGTTTGGGAAACCTCAGATCCGGCGCGCAGACTTTACACAAGGCAGACGCCGGCTTGCCGACTCATCTGCCATACTTGCACACTGCTATATGTGCCGGCCAGCGCAACAAGAACTACTGTTACGATTCCGCAGGCTGGATGTGTATCCTCTGTGTCAGCGAGGGATTGGCGTGGACCGTGTCGGTGGACCGGTTCTAGGTTGCTACTGGTCTTCACCAGAGCCCGCCGCAAAGCGGGATGGTCTTGCTGCGGAGGTAGCAACCAGGTCGTATCCACCGGCAACGGCTCAACCTCACTGACTGCTGAGAAGGCGTGGGACAGAAGGACTAGACAGAGGCAAGGTCAGACGTAGCAGAAGGTCGGGGCAGGCGGCAAGGTTCGTAGTCCATAGAAATATCAAGGTCAGGAACACAGTTATGGCAAACACAATAAACGCTTTCTCAAGGCACAATGGCAACAAGATCCGGCAAGGAAGGAAAGGGGAAGTGAGGTTATATAGACAGGTGCACAGGTGGAAGCTAATCAGACTGATTGGGCCAGGCACCAATCATTGGTGCACTGGCCCTTTAAATCTTAAAGAGTTGGCGCGTGCGCGCCCTAAGGAGCGGAGCCGCGCACGCCAGGACGTGACAGCCGGGGACCGGGACAGGTGAGTGACTTAGGATGCGATTCGCGAGCGGGCGCGTCCCGCTATGCAAATGGCATCCCCGCCGACAGTGTCAGTGCAGCGCTCCCGGTCAGCGGGTCTGACCGAGGCGCTGCAGAGAGAGGAACGCCGCGAGTACCCCCCCCCCCCCCTTAGGTCTCCCACTCTTTTTGTCCGGTTGTCGCTCCACATGGGATGAGGACATTGGGAGCGATTGTAGAGTCTCCTTCTGGAGGACAGAGAAGTCCTGGGTATACTCATCAACGGCAGGCAGTTCAGAAGGAGTGGGAATGGGGGGGCAGAGGGTGAAGCTTGGCACAGGGTAGAGTGTTACCAGGACAGGGGCTATGAGGAGGAGACACTGAGGTTTGACTGACGGGACTGGGAGCAGACGTGAGGCATTTTTTGTGCCAAGAGACTGGCGCAAGGCAAATGTGGTACCAATCTTCAAGAAGGGCTCTAGGTCTTCGCCAGGCAATTATAGACCGGTAAGTCTAACGTGCATTGTGGGTAAATTGTTTGAAGGACTTATAAGGGATTACATACAGGAATACATAGGGGATAATAGTATTATAAGTGATAGCCAGCATGGGTTTACTAAGGATAGAAGTTGTCAAACAAATTTAATTTGCTTTTATGAAGAGGTGAGTAGAAGCCTTGACAGAGGAATGGCTGTGGATATAGTGTTTCTGGATTTTGCCAAAGCGTTTGATACTGTCCCTCACAGACGTCTGACAGGTAAGTTAAGGTCCTTGGGCTTGGAAACTTTAGTTTGTAACTGGATTGAACACTGGCTCATGGATCGTACCCAGAGAGTGGTGGTCAATGATTCGTACTCTGATTGGTCCCCAGTTATTAGTGGCGTACCCCAAGGTTCAGTACTGGGCCCGCTGCTGTTTAATTTATTTATCAATGATATAGAGGATGGTATTAACAGCTCTGTTTCTATCTTTGCAGATGACACCAAGCTTTGTAGCACGGTACAGTCCATAGAGGATGTGCATAAGTTACAAGATGACTTGGATAGACTAAGTGTCTGGGCATCCACTTGGCAAATGAGGTTCAATGTGGATAAATGTAAAGTTATGCATCTGGGTACTAATAACCTGCATGTGTCGTATGTCTTAGGGGGGATTAAACTGGCAGAGTCACTGGTAGAGAAGGATCTGGGTGAAATTGTAGATCACAGACTACAGAATAGCATGCAATGTCAGGCTGCTGCTTCCAAAGCTGGCAGGATATTGTCATGTATCAAAAGAGGCATGGACTCAAGGGACAGGGACATAATACTCCCCCTTTATAAAGCATTGGTACGGCCTCACCTGGAATATGCTGTTCAGTTTTGGTCGCCTGTTCATAAAAGGGACACTGCGGAGTTGGAAAGGGTGCAGAGACGCGTGACTAAACTAATATGGGGCATGGAACATCTTAGCTATGAGGAGCGATTAAAGGAGTTACAATTGTTTAGTCTTGAGAAGAGACGTTTAAGGGGGGATATGATAAACGTATATAAGTATATAAATGGCCCATACAAAAAATATGGAGAAAAACTGTTCCAGGTTAAACCCACGCAAAGGACGAGGGGCACTCCCTCCGTCTGGAGAAGAAAAGGTTTAGTCTAAAGGGGCTACACGTCTTCTTTACCGTGAGGACTGTGAATTTATGGAGCGGTCTACCTCAGGAACTGGTCACAGCAGGAACAATTAACAGCTTTAAAACAGGGTTAGATACATTCCTGGAACAAAATAACATTAATGCTTATGCAGAATTATAAAACTACATCCCTTTCCCTTATCCCCTTACACCCTTCCCTTCAATACCCTGGTTGGACTTGATGGACGTATGTCTTTTTTCAACCATACTAACTATGTAACTATGTAACTATGTAAGAAGCACCCCAGCTCTTGATCTCCCCGGTGGTCCAGTCAAGGGTAGGAGAGTGGCGTTGGAGCCATGGCAGACCGAGGAGGACTTCAGATGTGCAGTTGGGCAAAACAAAAAATTATATTTTTTCGTGATGCCGTCCAATGCTCATGAGCAGGGGTTCTGTGCGCTAACGCACAGTGCAGTCCAACTTTACTCCGTTGACCGAGGAAATGTAGAGCGGCTTGACAAGACGGGTCACAGGGATGTTGAACTTATTAACAAAAGAGGCCAAAATGAAATTTCCCACAGAACCAGAGTCCAAGAAGGCCATAGCTGAGAAGGAAGAGTTGGCAGAAGGAGAAATCCGTACGGGCACAGTGAGACGTGGAGAAGCAGACTTCAGACCAAGAGACGCCACTCCCACGTGAGCTGGGTCCGTGCATGCGTTTCCCAGACGTGGAGGACGAATAGGGCAATCCACCAAGAAATGTTCGGTACTAGCGCAGTACAGACATAAAATTTTTATCTCTGCGGCGAGTCCTCTCTTCATGGGTCAGGCGAGACCGATCCACTTGCATAGCCTCCTCGACGGGAGGCACAGGGGTAGATTGCAAAGGATACTGTGAGAGAGGTGCCCAGAGATCAAGGTCTTTTCCCTGGCGGAGCTCCTGGTGTCTTTCAGAAAAGCGCATGTCAATGCGGGTGGCCAAATGGATAAGTTCATGCAGGTTGGCAGGAATTTCTCGTGCAGCCAGCACATCTTTGATGTTACTGGATAGGCCTTTTTTAAATGTCGCGCAGAGGACCTCGTTGTTCCAAGATAATTCAGAGGCGAGGGTACGAAATTGGATTGCGTATTCGCCTACAAAAGAATTTCCCTGAAACAGGTTCAGCAAGGCAGTTTCGGCAGAAGAAGCTCGGGCTGGTTCCTCGAAGACACTGCGAACCTCAGCGAAGAAGGACTGTACAGTGGGGGTGACAGGATCATCGCGGTCCCAGAGCGGTGTGGCCCATGACAGGGCCTTTCCAGACAGGAGACTAACCACGAAAGCCACCTTCGACCGTTCTGTAGGAAATTGGTGCGACAACATCTCCAAATGTAGGGAACATTGTGACAGGAAACCACGGCAGAGTCTAGAGTCCCCATTAAATTTGTTCGGCAGGGACAAGCGGAGGTTAGGAGCGGCCGCTCGCTGCGGAGGAGGTGCAGGAGCCGGCGGAGGAGATGGTTGCTGCTGTAGCTGTGACTGAAGTTGCTGTAGCATGGCGGTCAAGTGCGACTGCTGGTGACCTTGTTGGGCGATCAGTCGGGATTGCTGGGCGACCACTGTGGATATGTCAGCGAGACTTGGCAGCGGCTTCTCAGCGGGATCCATGGCCGGATCTACTGTTACGATTCGGCAGGCTCGATGTGGATCCTCTGTGTCAGCGAGGGATTGGCGTGGACCGTGACGGTGGACCGGTTCTAGGTTGCTATTGGTCTTCACCAGAGCCCGCCGCAAAGCGGGATGGTCTTGCTGCGGCGGTAGCAACCAGGTCGTATCCACCGGCAACGGCTCAACCTCGCTGACTGCTGAGAAGGTGTGGGACAGAAGGACTAGACAGAGGCAAGGTCAGACGTAGCAGAAGGTCGGGGCAGGCGGCAAGGTTCGTAGTCAATAAAGATAGCAAGAGGTCAGGAACACAGTTATGGCAAACACAATAAACGCTTTCTCAAGGCACAATGGCAACAAGATCCGGCAAGGAAGGAAAGGGGAAGTGAGGTTATATAGACAGGTGCACAGGTGGAAGCTAATCAGACTGATTGGGCCAGGCACCAATCATTGGTGCACTGGCCCTTTATACCTTAAAGAGCTGGCGCGCGCGCGCCCTAAGGAGCGGAGCCGCGCGTGCCAGGACGTGACAGCCGGGGACCGGGACAGGTGAGTGACTTGGGATGCGATTCGTGAGCGGGCGCGTTCCGCTATGTGAATCGCATCCCCGCCGGCAGTGTCAGTGCAGCGCTCCCGGTCAGCGGGTCTGATCGGGGCGCTGCAGAGAGAGGAACGCCGTGAGCGCTCCGGGGAGGAACAGGGACCCGGAGCGCTCGGCGTAACAACTACATACCGCAGCGCAAGAAGAACTACACACCATAGCCATTACCGCAGACCCAGCGAGATGCCCCCGCTTCGCCACATCCAGTTCTGCATACTGATAGGGCTCGTGGAACTCTATCAGATGCTCTCAGTGCAAGAACCAAGGAGGACTCGCTTAAACGTCTAAGGGTGAGCAGTACCATGTACCAGTATCTATTACAGGATCATCTCTTATCTTATTTGTGCATTAGTGATGATTTGAACATTGTTAATAAATCGCCACCATTTTTTGCATACATACCATATGACTATTCCATGAATTACATTGTTCTGCATTGCTCACAGAACCAATTTTTTTACTGCAGATGAGAGGTGGCCACCTTTTTTTTCAGCATTTTAAGGTTTTATATATTTTATGCTGCTATCTTTATTATTTATTTATATATTTTTTTTTCTTTGCATCATTTGTACCTTTACTCTACCATAACCACCCACAAGGGCCCTGTGTTTGGACTGTGTACTGTGTATATGCATTTGACTATTTCTTTTATTTAATACAACAAATCAATTGATCTTTAACTCATCTTTATCCATATATTTTTTAGACCTTGAGCTCCAAATTCTTTTCTCATATTTCTGTTTATCCTATTGTACCTAGGGTATTGGTGCAACATTTGGCCAGCTCGATATATCTTAAATCTTGGTCTTGATCTGTGAGCATTTATCCTTCTTTTAGCATTAGCTAAGTTTAACAAAAAAAAAAAAAAAAAGCATTCCTATCAGTGAGTGAAACTTGAAAAGGCCTTTTCTGCCATTCATATAAGAATTTTACAATTATGATGTCTCGGGAGAAGGTTTTGAATATTTTGGCTTCGATTATTTTAGAAAATGGTACATTGAGGAAAGATACAATATGAAGTACCCTATTCACAGTTCGTATATCTATTAGCAAATCATTAAATTGCTTAACAACCTGTACCCTCCAAAAATCTCTGACCTGATCTCTGGATACTGCTCACCACGTAATCTCTGATCCTCTCAAGACCTCCGCCTGTGCTCATCCCTCATCCGCACCTTGAACAGCAGCCTCCAAGATTTCTCATGTGCTTCTCCCATACACTAGAACTTGGCACCTTAAGGGTCTATTCACACGGCAGAATTTCTGTCGGCGGAATAGGCTGGCGGAATTCCGCCTGATGTGAAAGCCCAATACACATCTATGGGTTTCAACACTCTCGTTGACACTTCAGAATTTCCGCTTGCAGAATTCCGCTAGTGGAAATCCATCAATGGTAGTGCAGAAACCCATAGAAGTGTATTGGGCTTCTACATAAGGCGGGATTCCTCCGGCAGAAATTCTGCCGTGTGATTAGACCCTTAGGGTAGCGAGTTCTAGTGTATGGGGGAAGCATAGTTGGAAATTCGGCCATGTGAATAGACCCTATCATATAAAGCGTTCACCCACCATCAAAACCTTCAACCTGAAAACCCATCTATTCAGAAAAGCCTGCAACCTAGAATAACCTGTATGCCCCTGCACTATGAGCGGCCACTTCCCTAACTTCTCATAGATTACCAACTGTCTCCTTCACCTACCGTATTCCTCCACTCTCCTTGTAGATTTTAAGCCTGTTCAAGCATTGATATCAATCTGTTATTTACTCTGTGGCACATTTATTATATGTGTGTTTGTGTTATGTTTTAAATTTTTGTACGGCACCCTGGAACCAAAGGCACTATAAAATTGCATAATAATAATAATAATAATAATAATAATAATAGCTCACATAAGGTGGTTCAGGTCGCCAACTTCCCCATACCATGTGCCCAGAGTCTGAACATCAATGCACAGACTGTCAGATTCTCTGTAATTATAATTGCTTCTAGAGTAGAGTTCCTCCATAATACAGGATGAATTGAGCCATGGTATGAGCACACTGGACAATGCTAACCAGCATTGAAGTTGAAACTCTGAAAACTATATGTCAAAACTGGTAAATTCCTCTATTTTCTAAAGAATATCTGCAGATTTCCACATTGATCTGCAAATATTGTCAATTTTTAATTTTTTGACCCAATTTTTTAGGGTTAAACACGTTATATTAAAACCAATTTAATCTTTGCTCGATTCTAAAAGACTTGCTAAAGATGCTAAAAAATGAAAACTTTTGGAGCAGAAGAAACGTAATGAATATTTTGCTGTATTCCAAAATTATTGTTTATTATCCTTGAAAATCTATACAAAGAGTAGTCACAGTTATACAGTAGAAAAATAAAACTAGCTTATTTCTTCATATCCTAGTCCTTTAGACATAGTCCTTTTATAAATAAGTTATAGCTTAAATATTAAATACAAAGTAACATTCCTAAAAGTTCATGTTACAACCTAACTTTTTCATTTACAGCCAATTAAATGTCCTCCCGACAAGGTCAAAGAACTTCTTATTGGGTTCGTAGAAGTAGTCCCGTAATTTCCCTAAGAGAAAGGAGCTTATGTGTGGGTGAGCCCGTCCTTTGGACTCATGTAAGCAACGCTCCCGACCACTGTCCCGTAAGCAATAGAACCCTTTGGTCTTGTTGAAGTAAAAATTGGATGCATTGATCTGAGGAGAAAGGTTCAGAAACCTCTCTACCTTCTGCATTTCAGGGAATGGATCCTTGATCAAATAGTCTCCATCAACAATATGAATGTTTTTGAGCGGAAAGTAGTTGAGCCAGTTTTCCATATAACTGTAATATAAACTCCTGTTTATTGCTTTGTAGTCGGTATTGAGTTCTCCATTCCTTAGAAGTAGGCTCTCCACAGGAGGATAGGTTTTATTTTTCTGCAAGTGATTATAATAGACTTGGGTGTAGTCTGATAAAACTCTTTCAATGGGATCTCTCAAGATCAGTAAGATCTTGATGGTGCTATTCATATTGTAGACCCGTCCAGGAACTTGAGTTGATGTAAAGTAGGCTGGAGTTTTCTCCACTGTAAGTTGGTGGGAGTAGGAGAACGGCATTTGGCTCAGGTACCATTGTAGACCTTTTTCATATTGGTTTTCCCAATCAAAGAAATGTATCTCACTCTCAGCAACAGCAATGTCAGAATGGAGACTGAGCATTTCTAACAGAGCCCTAGTCCCACCTTTACGTACTCCAATAATAATGGTGTGTGGCAGATGCTTGTAGGTACCATTAGGATGAGGGATGTTGTTTATCTCATAAGCTGGAGATGAAGATGTGAAGATCCTTATGTCACCTGAGGTAGGCCGAGAAGGCACTCCCTGAGGTTGGATAAAGAAAAAACACATTCCAAAAAGTAGCAAGGCCATGACTAGTTTCAAGTGCTTGCCTTCAGTTAGAATGATGGTTATCCATAGGGCTGAAGTTGTTGAATGAGGGATTTCTTTCTGCTCCGTTCTGCCTATAATATTTTTATTAATAACCTAGAAAAAAAAAAGAGAAAAAAATATTAGAAAATGTAAATATATTTAAATTACCAATCAAAATACTATTACTTTATCTATTACTTTACTCTAAGGCTAGGTTCAGACTAAGGAATTTCCGCCTGCAATTCCTCTCTGAAATTGCAGGCGGAAATTCCGCTTGCTAAAATGTATAGTGTAGTGAATGGGTTTCTGTTCACAAATTCACACTTCGGAATTTGTGAAGCGGAATTTGTGAACGGAAAATCCGCTTGGAAATTTCTGCCTGAAGAAAGGGGTTGCTCTTTCTTCAGGCAGAAATCTCCGCAGAACACATTGCAGTCTATGGGAGACTGCAGTGTCCACGCGGTCCTAGTGCCGACTGATTCAGTCAGCGCTGGCCGCACTCGGAATCTCCGGGCGGAAATTTTCTGCCCGGAGATTCTGTAGTCTGAACCTAGCCTAATAGATACTCTATTACTTTATGTATATTTTTACTTTATTACTTTATCAATATGCAGATAATTATGCAGGCCAACACCTATGTTTTGCTGTAACCACTACAGTATTGTCTAGGAAACTCCTTTATGTTCCTTATTTTTTAGATTCAAATGGTCCTTGGGTCCCAAAAAATAGAGAAATTGTTTATAAGCAAAGATATAGACAACTGAGCTGGGCTACATAATATGGTCTGTTCTTCATTAACATCACCATTGATTTATTTGAAAAAAAAAATGGAAAAAAGGAGGTGTTACAAATATTTAAAGGAAGATGCTTATTCCCTTAGAGGACTATTAAAGGAGTACTCTGGCAAAAAATACGGTAACGTATCCCCTATCCACAGGCCGGGGGATAAGTAGCTGATCACGGGGGGGTCCGACCACTGAGGCCATCATATGTTGCGATTTTGAAATTATCCTGCAGATTAACTTCTTTTGGGGTGGTACAGTCACTTACTATGAACAATGTGTGGAATCCCTTAAAGGGACTGGATGCCATGAACCCTACATAAACTTCTGTTGTTAGAATAATTTGCCTTTCGCAAGATAGTTGGAATTCTTTCTGTGCTCTGATCTTTACACATAAATCATGTATAGCTTGGCCTAAAGGATCCAGCAGCGATTCATGTGTTTCATCATAAACTTTAATTGGTATTAAATAAGTTTACAATACATTTTCTTAAAGAAAACAAATCATATCCTACAAGTAACTGTGTTCGTTTTCTTTGCTTATAAGCCCTAAATGTAATGCCTTGTGAAGCATTGCCAATATTTCACCTATTCCTCAGCAGTGTGGCTAAATGTCTGAACGTTTATATCTCTTTTATTTTGTGGATGTTTCAGTCTTCAGGAGTCCTGATTTAAGTTCAGCTTTCTCTACTTCTATAAAGTTTTAAAGGATTAGGGAGGTAGTACTTACACTGACTGATGTATGAATGGGTGCCATATTGTTTATTAATACTACTCTAAACCACAGTATTACTACATCAGTTTAACAATAGCTTCAGTCATCTACTTTTTTTTTCATCTCTCTTTTTTTGCCCTTGGGAACTCAATTCGCTTATAACATTTGGGGAGATTTATCAAAACTTGTGGAAAAGTTGACCAGTTACCCATAGCAACCAATTAGATCACTTCTTTTACTTTTTAGAGGCCTTTTTTAAAATAAAAGGAGCAATCGGATTTGGTTGTTATGGAAAGCTGGTCAACTTTTCCTCTCCACAGGTTTTGATAATTTCTGAAAATGTATCTATTAAACAAATCTTTACTTTGAAGGATTATCTGGCAACACTGCATTACACAGAGACCCTAAAATTACAGGGTTGTCTATGAATTGTGGGAGAGGTTCCCCAGCCCACATTAGTCTGCCCAAACCGTGCTCTAAACGAATGACGGTCACATACATCAGTTCTCGATTACATGGCATTATGGTGAAGTCCCATGTAGAAAAATGGATCCAAAGTATAGAGGATAAGTGTCTGATCGTAGGAGGTTTGACTCTGAGACTCCCCCCAGTGATCTCCTGTACAGCGCTCCAACTCGTCTCACGCACAGAGCACCCTCCATGCATCGATATGGGAGAGACCGAGATGCACAAGTATAGCACTCATCTATCTCTGGCTATCCCATAGAGGCATATGGAGGGCGTGTGCCGACCCCCACTCAATGCGCGAGGAAAGCCGGAGCGCCATATAGGAGATCAAGGGGGGCCCCCAGCAGTCGATTATACATTTATCCCCTATCCTTTGCATTTTCCTTCATGGGACTTCTCCTTTAGGGTCACAGTATTCTGTGCAGATTTGAGGTGGAGGGTTTTAAGCTGTGTTCAGTCATTCAGTTTACATTGAAATTTGCAGCAGAAAATCCTGCGCATCAAATCTGCGCAGAATACTGTATGTGTGACTAGACCATTAACCCCTTAAGGACCAAGGACGTACCGGTACGTCCTTGGTCCTGCTCTTCTGATATAACGCAGGGTTACATGAACTTCGCGTCATATCATGGCGGGCCCGGCGTCATAGTGAAGCCGGGACCCGCCTCTAATAGCGCGCAGCGCCGATCGCGGTGCCGCGCGCTATTAACCCTTTAGCCGCGCGCTCAAAGCTGAGCCGCGCGGCTAAAAGTGAAAGTGAAAGTTCCCGGCTAGCTCAGTCGGGCTGTTCGGGATAGCCGCGGCTAATCGCGGCATCCCGAACAGCTGACAGGACAGCGGGAGGGCCCCTTCCTGCCTCCTCGCTGTCCGATCGCCGAATGACTGCTCAGTGCCTGAGATCCAGGCATGAGCAGTCATCCGGCAGAATCGTTGATCACTGGTTTCTTATGAGAAACCAGTGATCAACATAGAAGATCAGTGTGTGCAGTGTTATAGGTACCTATGGGACCTATAACACTGCAAAAAAAAAGTGAAAAAAAAAAGTGAATAAAGATCATTTAACTCCTCCCCTATTAAAAGTTTGAATCACCCCCCTTTTCCAATAAAAAAAAAAAACACAGTGTAAATAAAAATAAAAATAAACATATGTGGTATCACCGCGTGCGGAAATGTCCGAATTATAAACATATATCATTAATTAAACCGCTCGGTCAATGGCGTGCGCGCAAAAAAATTCCAAAGTTCAAAATAGTGCATTTTTGGTCACTTTTTATATCATTTAAAAATGAATAAAAAGTGATCAATAAGTCCTATCAATGCAAAAATGGTACCGTTAAAAACTTCAGATCACGGCGCAAAAAATGAGCGCTCATACCGCCCCATACACGGAAAAATTAAAAAGTTATAGGGGTCAGAAGATGACAATTTTAAACGTATTAATTTTCCTGCATGTAGTTATGATTTTTTCCAGAAGTCCGACAAAATCAAACCTATATAAGTAGGGTATCATTTTAATCGTATTGACCTACAGAATACATATCAGGTGTCATTTTTACCGAAAAATGTACTACGTAGAAACGGAAGCCCCCAAAAGTTACAAAACAACGTTTTTTTTTTCAATTTTGTCGCACAATGATTTTTTTTCCCGCTTCACCATAGATTTTTGGGCAAAATGACTGACGTCATTACAAAGTAGAATTGGTGGCGCAAAAAATAAGCCATCATATGGATTTTTAGGTGTAAATTTGAAAGAGTTATGATTTTTAAAGGCAAGGAGCAAAAAACGAAAAT
Source organism: Hyla sarda (assembly GCF_029499605.1). Lineage (NCBI taxonomy): Eukaryota > Metazoa > Chordata > Amphibia > Anura > Hylidae > Hyla > Hyla sarda. Next base: position 61,738,550 of record NC_079189.1, read on the forward strand.
GCAAAAACGGAAAAACCTCCGGTCCTTAAGGGGTTAAGCATTAGGAAGATAGTTTCTGCCACCCTTTGTGGTAATTAGCCATTTTAAACAGGAATATGTGCGGCTGACATTTTTTTTTTGTGGGTCAAAACTACTTGATCACTCACTGAACAAAGACTTGCTTGCTCTCTGGCTGATCTTTGGCCCTACATAGGGCAAGATTGGCCTGTTGGGTCAATAATTACCCCATTTAATAGGGCCCTATGAGGTGCTCTTTGAATCCATTCTTTGATATGCCTAATAGCAATAATATGCCATCCATTAAAGGGGTACTCTGGTGGAAAACAATGGTTTTAAAATCAACTGATGCCAAAAAGTTAAAAAGATTTGTAAATTACTTCTATTTAAAAATCTTTATCCTTCCAGTACTTATCAGCTGCTATATGCTCCACAGTAAGTTCATTTCTTTTTTAATTTCCTTTCTGTCTGACCACAGTGATCTCTGCTGACACCTCTCTCCACGTCAGGAACTGTCCAGAGCAGGATAGGTTTGCTATGAGGATTTGCTCCTACTCTGGATAGTTCCTAACATGGACAGAGGTGTCAGCAGAGAGCACTGTGTCAGACAAAAAGGAAATTCAAAAAGAAAAGAACTTCCTGTGGATCATACAGCAGCTGATAAGTACTGGAAGGGTTAGGATTTTTAAATAGAAGTAATTTACAAATCTATTTATCTTTCTGGCACCAGTTGATTTAAAAGAAAAATGTTTTCTGCTGGAGTTACCCTTTCAGGTGAAAATGGGCTTGGTTCTTCAGGGGTTAATTTCAAAAAGGGTTAATTTATTTTTTTAAATGAAACAATGCATAGACATTGGCACAGGCATGCAGTTGCATAACTATACTTTTTACCTAACAGCCTTTGCCACAAGAAGAATCTGTATTAAACATGACCTAAGGTACAGCAGGTGGGAGCTTCAAGTTATGCTGTGAGAGCTCTTAGTCATGGCATGAGTGACATAAAGCCATTGAGCCAAGGCTCGTTGAGACCCAAAATGCGTAAGTGCTCTGTATGTCATGGTTTTACTTCAATTAGGACTCATTAGGTTCTCTCCACTTGTTGCTGTTGGACACTATATTTATTTATCAATGTCAATCCTGATTCCTACATAAATAGTCTATGAGTGTACACAGATCACTGCCTCACTCCTGTGACCAGAAAAGGGTCAGACGTTGAAATTCAACCACCTGATCTTTCTCTCCGCAGACATCATTTTCGGAGGAGCGTCTTGATGCTCCCATACACATTACATGGTCAGCCAATCTAGCTGAAATTTTGCTGACAATCTAACAGTCTCAGTTTGGATGCCAGATGGTTGCACATGCCGGACGGCACCAGACAGGGGAACGCAGCAAACTGGCCATCAGAAAGAATGCACGCCGGATGCTACACAACTGATGACAACTGATGCATATTGTCATATTGTCATCAGTTGCGTCAAGATTTAGGCTGAGTTCACCTGTGCCCAACATATGTAATCCCAGCCTAAAAACAGAAGACACTCCACACTGCACACTCTCTCTCTTTGTGCTGATATTGAGAATCTGAATTATACCATTACTCCTATGAAAAGAAACAACACCGCTTAACAATATGGCTGTTGCAGTCTACTACCTTTTGATCTCTTTGACTGACATTTAAAGTTTTCTTCACTAAAGAAACTAAAGAGGATCAATGCACTTAACTAGGTCAAAATATTGCAGAAAATCTCATAGTGATGCAGGCTCAAGTGCACTCTGGTGTTTTACTAAACCCTTCAAAAATGTTAAATAATTTTGGCATCTAAATAGAGAACATTTCTATCAGATATGTGTTCTGAACTGTACTAAAAGCTTTTCAAATCACAGAAGTCAAGTGCTAGATCAAGTTCCATGATGCTTTCCCGAAGCGTCATCAACAAGACTCTTCTAGTATAAAATAATGAATATCTTAGATTATAACTTCAGGCATAAACTAAAAAATTCACAGTAAGTCACTGAACTTTGCTCTAGGTCAGTGCTGGACGTTGTAGTTTTGCAACCGCTGGAGGCACCTTGGCAGGAAAACATTGCTCTAGGCTCTCTCCATCATGTATATTGTTGGTGGGCATACATACTGGGCTCGCTCTATAATTTTAATAGGCAGTGTGTGGTCACTTTGTGTCATTATTGTTTTCAGGAGTGGGGACTTGTATGGTGCTAAAGCAATTCCTAACATAATAATTGTAATAATATAATAATAAACTATACTAAAAACAACAAACTAGGGATCGGTGGGTTTACATTTAACCTAACTAAAAAAAATCTTAAACCAATTAGAACCATTTGCATCTCCGACCTTTTCTCAATACTGTACATCCTCCTACAGTCTTAAATTTCCTTTAACATGTAGACAATCGATACAGAAGAAACATCGCTTTACTGGATTGAATCTCCACATTGATCGAGAAATGACTCCATTGTACGTCAAGATACTGCTAATCGTATCCATTTGTGAACTACTTGTGTAAAGTTAGTATCTAAACTATTAAACAACACAGATATGACGATCTGCGGTGAAATATATACACACATATTTGAGTATCAGAATAACTCTGTGACCTCAATTTGCTTATTCGTAAAGGCAGTGCTCACCATTGACTGAAAAACAGAGGGTTCTTTCTGACTAACTTTTTCCACATGTTCCATAGATATCAATGGAAAGGGCTAAATCCAAGCTTGGCTATCTTTTTATAAACCTAGGTTCACACAGAATTCTGCCCGAAGATTCCCAGCCTGGCTAAAAGGACCGTTCGTACATTGCCGTCCCCATGGATGGCAATGAATTCCAGGTGGATTCTGCCAAAAGAATGAGCAAAATCATTCTTTTGGCCGAGGAATTTCAGTGGCAGAATGTTGCTGAAATTTCGCAATGTGCACCGTGCAACGAAATCCCATTGACAGCAATAGGATTCTGCTGCATCAGAATTTCCAAATGGAATTTTTACAGCAGAATTCCAATCAGAAATTCTGTAGTGTGAACCTAGCCTTACACTGTTAAGGGAAAGGATGCCTCCATGAATTAGCAAACAGGAACAGGACACTCAACGTGAGTCCTTTATCTATCTATCTGCATCTGGGAAATTGTAAACAGTTGGTCTCTAAACTAAATTGTTTGGTCTCATATTGGTAGGTTATAGCCTATCCACAGCATAAGGAATAACTTGTAGATGGGTGGGAGTCCTCCGAACACTGTGCTTGACAATGTTCAGAAGGCCACCAGACAAGGAATGGAGTGGTGTCTGAATATGTGGCCTGCTCTGTTCATTCGAGGCTGTGTTTTTAGTCCATTTTGGAGATTAATAGGGGTTCCAGCGGTCAGACCCTCACCAATTCACAAGTTGTTCCCTATCCTATGGATATGAGATATCTTGCCCAAATGAGAAAACCTATTTAGATACTACTCCTTTTGGTTTTATTTCATGGGAACTGTCAACTCTGTTAAAGATAGCTAAGTGTATATCTACTTTCTACTGAATTACTTTTTTTCAGCTTCTTTTTATAGTTACATGTTATCTCATGCATGTCTGAGTTTCTTCTACAGTGAAGCAGACAGGGCTATAATGGTATATACCCTGGAAGCTGATAGTCTCATAGTGACAGAACACTTCGGTAGTGTCATCTCATGGAAGGTCAGTGACCTGTCCACTTTCATCACTAGCTGATATAGGATGTCTTTTGCCATGGTGCAGCATTATTGGGGGTTCTCAAAGTTAGGGTAATATCATTGTCTTGCAGCATTGGTGCCCTTGAATGTGCAAGACAGCATCTGCAAGTAGTTTATATGTAGTTAATATATTTTTGTGGGTTAATGTTGGATTCTCTGGTCTTCTCCAATGTTCAAAAACAATTATATTTCAATTGTGTCGATATAAGGAAACCAGTGAGTGTATACCACTGGGGACATGGACTGGTGGGAATTCACATTAGAAACTGGGTGCAGCACTTCAAAATATGATTGCAGTATACATGTAATAGAACTATATAAAGTAGTTAGGTTCAATGTGAATAAATAGTTGTTGTTTTGCGAGTCTATTGATGTAATTTGTTTGAGTAGGGCGTACTAGGATTAGGAAAAAATCACAAGTCAGTCCCTTGGTCAATTTTGACTACTTGGTAAATATTTTGTGCTCTTTATATCTCTGCATGTAAACATACTAAATGTAATATCCAAATGCTGTAACAAGACATATGGGCAGGGTCATCTTGATAAGATAATCCCTTTAAAAACCTATCTTAGGTTATGTTCACACAACCAAATTTCTGCTTGGAATAATGCATGAATGTATCGGCAATACACTTCAATAAAATTCTGCCGATCCAATCGAAATCTGAAAAATATTTTCCAAAAAAAAACTAAATACAGAAGAAAAAATTTCCATGAATTTAAAATGAAAAAGACAACATTTCTAAGAAAAAGTACATGATATAACACGAGGGCGAATCTCTCTCATCCTTTTACATTCCAAGGTCATGAATTCTATCTAGAGAACAAACATGCACTACAATAACTGAATAGTTCAAACTTCTGAAACTATTACAGACAAAGGAAAAAGATGTATATTTCCACTAGCTCTACCGGTTAATACCAAAATACAAACATGAAAATGATTTAAAAAAAAGAATCCTAAAGCATTGTTGGCAAAAATAGATTAGCTTGACACCTTGTCTTATTACTAGTTGTATTCGGGAATGCATGAAATGTTGACCTTACAATTGTTGAGATTATGACTCCTTGAATTTGGCTATTATACAAGAGGCTGGCCAGGAAGGTCAGCCAAACTTGGATTGGCCAACCACTAGAGATGAGCGAAGTTACAGTGATTCTATTCGTCATGAACTTCTCGGCTCGGCAGTTGATGGCTTTAGCCTGCATAAATTAGTTCAGCTTTCAGGTGTTGCGGTGGGCTGAAGACTCTCTCTCCTAGGACTGTATCCACCTTTTCCAGCCCACTGGAGCACCTAAAAGCTGAACAAATGTATTTAGCCTAAAGTCAGCAACTGCCAAGCCGAGAAGTTTGTGAAGAATTAAATCACTGTAACTTCGCTCATCTCTACCAACCATCCCATGTGTAGAAGAAAATTGGGTGGTTGGATTTCAATATGCATAGTCACCGCTCTCCCTTACATGCATTATTGAGGGAGGATATATGGCTGAATGCTTTTTCAGGGTCTATAGTATGCCTAAAGTGATAGCCAAGGTGGTGCTATTTAAAGGGGTACTCTGGTAGAAAACAATTTCATATTTTCATATCAACTGGCTCCAGAAAGTTAAACAGATTTGTAAATTACTTCTATTTAAAAATCACAATCTTTCCAGAACTTATCAGCTGCTGTATACTTCAGAGAAAGTTGAATTTTGCAGTCTGACCACAGTGCTCCCTGCTGGACCCCTCTGTCTGTTTTGGGAACTGTCCAGAGTAGAAGCAATCCCCATAGCAAACCTCTCCTTCTCCGGACAGTTCCTGACATGGACAGAGGTGTAAGCAGAGAGCACCATGGACAGACTGGAAAAAACAATTCAACTTCCTCTGGAGCATACAGCGGCTGAAAAGTACAGGAAGGGTTGATATTTTTCAATAGAAGTAACTTACAAATCTGTTAAGCTTTCTGGCACCAGTTGATTTGAAAAAAAAAGGGATCCACCGGAGTACCCATTTAACCCCTTAACGACGCAGGACGTAAATGTACGTCCTGGTGAGCTGGTACTTAACGCACCAGGATGTACATTTACGTCCTATGCATAATGCATCATGCGTGGCAGGTCCCGGCTGCTGATAGCAGCCAGGGACCAGCCTGTAATGGTGGACATCCGCGATCGCGCGGATGTCCACCATTAACCCCTCAGATGCCGTGATCAATACAGATCACAGCATCTGCATCATCGTGGTACTTTGAATGGATGATTGGATCGCCCGCAGCACTGCCGCGGCGATCTGATCATCCAGCATGGCAGCCGGAGGTCCCCTCACCTGCCTACGCTGCCTTCCATGGGTCTTCTGCTCTGGTCTGCGATCGAGCACACCAGAGCAGAAGATGACCGATAATACTGATCAGTGCTATGTCCTATGCATAGCACCGAACAGCATTAGCAATCGAATGATTGCTATAAATAGTATCCTATGGGGACTATTAAAGTGTAAAAATAAAAGTAAAAAAAATGTGAAAAAAAAACCTCCCCCAATAAAAACGTAAATTGTCCCATTTTCCCTATTTCACCCCCAAAAAGTGTAAAAAAAAAAATATTTTATATACATATTTAGTATCGCCACATGTATAAATTTTCCAACTATTAAAATAAAATGTTAATGATATCGTATGGTGAACGGCGTGAACGTAAAAAAAAAAGTTCAAAATAGCTGCTTTTTGATAACATTTTATTCCCAAAAAATTTTATAAATAAAGTATTAAAAGTTTAATATAAGCAAATATGGTATCAATAAAAAGTTCAGATCACTGCGCAAAAAATTAGCCCTCATATCGCCACTTATACGGAAAAATGAAAAAGGTATAGGTCTTCAAAATAGGGGGATTTTAAACGCGCTAATTTGATTAAACAGTTTGCAATTTTTTTTAAGTGCAACAGTAATAGAAAAGTATGTTATCATGGGTATCATTTTAATCATATTTACCCAAAGAATAAAGATCACATGTAATTTTTAATGTAAATTGTATGGCGTGAAAACAAAACCTTCCAAAATGTGCAAAATTGCGGTTTTCTTTTTTCATTTCCCCACACAAATAGTATTTTTTTTTGTTGCGCCATACATTTTATGGTAAAGTAAGTGATGGCATTCCAACAGACAACTGGTTGCGCAAAAAACAAGCCCTCATACTAGTCTGTGGATGAAAATATAAAAAAAGAGTTATGATTTTTTTAAGGCGAGGAGGGAAAAGTCCTTAAGGCCCAAATGGTCTGAGTCCTTAAGGGGTTAACCTGTTGGGTACAGAGGTACTTAAAGGGGTACTCTGCTCCTAGACATCTTATCCCCTATCCAAAGGATAGGGGATAAGATGTCCGATCGCTGCGGTCCCACTGCTGGGGAGTCCTGGGATCCCCACTGCGGCACCACGCTCTCATTACAGCACAGAGCGAGTTCGCTCTGCACGTAATGGCGGGCAGTACAGGGGCCGGAGCATCGTTACATCACGGCTCCGCCCCTCTTGACGTCACGGCCCGCCCCTTTCAATACAAGGCTATGGGAGGGGGCGTGGTGGTCGTCACGCCCCCTCCCACAGACTTCCATTAAGGGGACGGGCCATGATGTCACGAGGGGCGGAGCAATGACGTCACACTGCTCCATCCCCCGTATCGCCCGCCATTACGCACAGAGCGAACTCGCTCTGTGCTGTAATGAGAGCGGAGTGCCGCAGCAGGGATCCCGGGGCTCCCCAGCAGCGGGACCGGGCCAATCTGACATCTTATCCCCTATCCTTTGGATAGGGGATAAGATGTCTAGGGGCGGAGTACCCCTTTAAGTACTGGTACTCAAGGAAAGAGGGCATACCTGTACACCCTCCGTATTTCCGATCACTACCGCTCGCTGTGCGGTGATCGGACCAGGATGACTGCTGATATCTATCAGCAGGCATCCTGTGGCAATGCCTAGGGGACCTGATCACCCGGAAAATAAGGGTGATCGGCACTGTCAGAGACCACGCCGATCACCCTGAGGGATAGGAGCGAGGTGGCAGGGGTGCTACCTCCTCCTATCCCCTGTCATTGGTCGATCAGAACAGGGCAACCAGTGTGGCGAAGGGGGGAGCATGCTGGCTTACTGGAGCAGCAGCATCGTGCGTTGGTGGTGGAGGCTGCAGTGAAGATTGCTGGTAAGTGATCTTCACTGTGGCCTTCTAAAAGTTACAAAACTACAACCCCCAGCAAGCCCAGACAGCCAAAGGCTGTCTGGGCATGATGGGTGATGTAGTTTTGCAACATCTGGAGGGCCACAGTTCGGCAATATCTGGCCCTTCAGATGTTGCAGAACTACAACTCCCAGCATGCCTGGATAGTCCTGGCTTAACATTATCTACCTAAAGTAACAGTAACATTGAGTGCGATTGTCAATGTTCAATCCACTATTGTAGAAAACCTACCAAAAAATAAATAAAAAATAAATGAGGAAGTAAAACTTAACCAGGCTTCAGCCAATGTTCTGTATATTCTAGTACCAGATACTGGCCTCATATTGGTGCCAGATTCCCCAGTATAAATAGCACCAGCAGAAACTGTAAGGCCTATGGTGCAAAGCATCAGTGCCCTAGATGTCATAACAACCCCTGAAGAGCCCATATGCTACAGCAGATGTAACCCAGAATGCTACTCACCGGAGAAGGGGTGAATGGTCAAAATCACTAAAACAACATGTGGCCCAAAGGCTATATACACCCCTGGTAAGAAATCTACCCCCTACTTAAACCCTATTTTTATTATGATTAGTATTCCTTAAATATTGATAGAAACAGAGTGTTAATGTAAGCATGTGTGATTTGTTAAAAAACACTGTAGTATAAGTCAATGCTTGGATACATGTACACATGCACATTTCACCAGTGGTGTGATTAGAGGTACTAGATTTTTGAGCCCTGCTTGGAATACTAAAACTCTGCCAAACTGCAGACTACACACTTACACTGGCGTGTGTCAGCTATTAAAACTCAGAAATCAAATACCTCACCAACATGTTTCGCTCCACCAGGAGCGTCCTCACGGCTTAGTGAACTAATGGAAAAATCTTATATTCGGGTTAGTGCGGCTATATTCAGGTTAGTTTGGGTGATCCTACTGTCAGTTTCTTTTTAAGTCACATGCTATAGTAGTCCCAGTCCCAGCACTTCTGCTAAAGTGGATGGATAGCAAGTCTCAACATTGCTAAGTCCTGTTCTTCGAACAATCTCTGAAAAAAGGGGTCTTCGGCATGTCAGACACTTCCTGTGACAACGTAGGGCTGACAGGAAGGTCGACCCATTGTAGATAATTTCTTTATTACTATGGTGGCTGAGATTTGTCAATCCCTGATGTACAGGAAAGTAATATTATTCCATGTATTGAAATTGTCACTGATGTATACAAAAACATAGTTTCCGATTTTACCTTGCAAACAAGACTTTATCGCATGCATTGCTTGCTGTAAGCAACATTCTGAGATCCTAAAAACGTGAAATACCCTCAGCAAAGATGCAACGCCCTAAATATATTACATTATAACAGTAAGCTGGAATAGGTTGTAACACTGGGTAAACTTGGCAAAGAAACTTTACACTGGGCACAAATCGCTTGCAGGTGTGCAATTATCATTCCGGAAAGAAATAAAAAGAAAAGATTGATTTATGGGAACATTTGTGTTTATAGCTGGCGTGCACATGGGCTGTCCTGTGACAGGATATGTGAACCTTGTAGCAGATTCTTTATCTTGAAATTAGTCAAGAAAGAATAAAGACAGGGAATGAAAACAAAACGGTCACCTAATGTCAAAGTGTACCTGTTGTTAACAAATACTTTTGATACAATGTAGATAAAACCGCTATCTGTATATTTGTTATTATATACATTGATTATAAAATGTGTTTATTTTTGGGAGAAAAAAATGCTTTCCCTGTAGCTATTGTCTGTGTGTATCTGTGAGTAGTCCAAATACAGGAAGTGAGGGCGGGACAAGCAGGGTCCTGTGCAGGCTCCTTGCTTGTCAATCATCCTGATGTATGAGCCAGTGTGTCATAGAGCCTCAGTGCAGAGATCCCTGCTTGTCCTCGGTGCGCAGAGCCCTGCTTGTCCTCGGTGCGCAGAGCCCTGCTTGTCCTCGGTGCGCAGAGCCCTGCTTGTCCTCGGTGCGCAGAGCCCTGCTTGTCCTCGGTGCGCAGAGCCCTGCTTGTCCTCGGTGCGCAGAGCCCTGCTTGTCCTCGGTGCGCAGAGCCCTGCTTGTCCTCGGTGCGCAGAGCCCTGCTTGTCCTCGGTGCACAGAGCCCTGCTTGTCCTCGGTGCACAGAGCCCTGCTTGTCCTCGGTGCACAGAGCCCTGCTTGTCCACCCACACTGGGACAGTTACATCACACTGCTGCTTAGCCTATAAACTGCTGAGGTGGGACATCACTACGCCAGCAATAAGCTGATGCACCAGAGGAATGGTGGGAGGTAAGTTAAGGTGTATTATTTTTATTCCAGAAGGGCATATGGGAGAAATAAAAAAAAAATTCTCCTTTTAGCTTCTCAGTATAAACTTTTACAGCACAAGCAATGCACTACAGATTAAGAGCCTTGTCCTCATGATTGTTACTGGGAAGAACTTTAAGCTGCTATTTTAGACCACCACATGGACCATGTGTCCTCTATGAAGTGGGTAGGGGAAAGCCACAGCCAATCACCTCTAGTGGCATCTTATCTCTTTAACAATCATCGGGTCAGGCACTTGAAATTAAACATGCCTAGCCCTTTTCTCTATGGACAAATTCTGTCAGTGGAAAGTCGGTTCCCCGTCATACACTTACATGGCAGGTGTGGCCAACTGCCTAAGGGGTGGGTTTGTGCACCGTTAACTGAATTATGTGAATGAAGTTACTGCAGTAGAGATAAAGGAGTTATCCATGAATAGAAAAATAGAGTTAATATTTTCTAACAGCACCACCTCATGCCTTCTGTTGAAATAAAAACTGTAAAGAATATATAAATAATAAATTTTGACCACATGTGACCTAGGAAATCAATTATTTCTCTACCCCCCCCCCCCACCTTCTCCTCACAACCCTGTAAATGCATGTAAGATACTTGCATACTGCATTTACTTCAAAAAGCTACGCTACATTGGGAACCTACTGCTCTTATAAAAAAAAATGTTTTCAAATCAACTGGTGCCAAAAAGTTTAACAGATATGTAAATTGTTTCTCTTAAAAAAAAAATTGCAGCCTAGAAGTACTTATCCGATTCTGTAGTCTCCAAAGGAAGTTGTTTAGTTCTTTCCTGTCTGACTACAGTGCTCTATGCTGCCACCTCTGTCCATGTCAAGAACTGTCCGTGGCAGGGGAGGTTGTCTATAGGAATTTGCTTCTACTCTCAACAGTTCCTGACACAAATAGAGGTGTCAGCAGAGAGCGCTGTGGTCAGATTTGAAAGAATTACACAACTCCCTCTGTAGTATTTAGCAGATGCTAATTACTGGAAGGATTAAGATTCTTTAAGAGAAGTAATTAACAAATCTGTTTGACTTTCTTGCTCCAGTTGATTTGAAAACATTTGTTTTCCACCAGAGTACCCCTTTAAAATGTAGGTAAATAGAAGTAAAACCACTCAATAAATATGAAAAGTACTCATTAGAATTACTTGTACTACCAATGTTTAAGGCAGTGGATGTTGGGGTTGGCTGTCTTAAAGGGTTATGAAATACAATACATCAAAATAAAATACATCAGAAAGTAACTTCAGCCAAGTTATTTTTCCTTGAATCACTACAAAGTCAACAAGCATGAGAAGCCGATACCACTAAAATCGTCATTGTCTTGTAGTTTCCAATGTTCTGTTCTGTATTGAACTGCACTGCTGTCATGGTGGGTCATTTTTGAAGGTCGCCATAAAAAAAAATCAGGACAAAAAGGTCTTGCGTTACATAACAGCAAAGATGCGGCTTCTAAAATACAGTTATTGATTTGTGCTCCAGTCTATTACAGTTTTCTTTTTCTTTTCCCCACACTATGAAATGGATGTTCTGCAAATAAATTTCCAATTTTCAACTTTGGTTATTTCATTGTTCAGGATGTATACTGTACTCATAGGCTTTAGATAGAGGACTGCTTGAGATCTGGACTATTTTACTGACAGAACATCTACTGTTCTAAAGTTCTAAACCAGAGCTGATCAGAGGGCACGCTACCTTTATATGGTGGTGTGATGAGAAACTTATTTTGCATATATCTAGTGGTTAATTTTTTTTTATTGATTGATATTTATTTTTTATTCCATCTATTATATACATTTTTAGAGAGATGTCTTTTTAATTACAATAAAAATTAGAAATTTTTATACATTGACTTGCATTTTATTTGGTGTTGGGGTTACAACTTGTTACGCCTTTGGCATTTGTAGGTTGATTATATATATATATATATATATATATATATATATATACACACACATTGATTGATATATATATCAATCAGTCAGTCTCTAGTAGCAGAGACACTAAGGGGGAGATTTATCAAAATCTGTGCAAAGGAAAAGTTGTCCAGTTGCCCAACCAATAAGATCGCATCTTTCATTTTGCAGAGGCCTTGTTAAAAATGAAAGAAGCGAGCTGATTGGTTCCTTTGAGCAACTGGGCAACTTTTCCTCTGGACAGGTTTTGATAAACTTCAACTAAGACTTGTAGGAAGTGGGGGTGGACCTTTAGTCAAAGGCGTACTTACTGCAGCATACATAGAACGAGCCTGTCTGTGTTATCAGTAAAAGGATTGCTGCTCTACTGCCTCTGCTATCAGTAACAGGATTGCCACTCTGCTGCTTCTGCCATTAGCCACAGGATTGCTGCTCTCCTCCCTTTGTAATGCATTTATCATTATAAAATCATCTCTTAGACACACAACTAAAAAAAAAATGCAGAACACACACCATAGGGCAGTCAAGTCCTCAAGTACCCCCAACAAGTCATGTTTTCAGGATTTCCTTAGTCTTTCACAGGTGATATAACTGTGGTAATTCCTGATTCACTGACCATAATTATATCACCTGTGACAGACTAAGCAAATCCTGAAAACATTACCTGTTGGGGGGTACTTGAGGACCATGCTTGAGAAACACTGCTGTAGGGGAAGGATTAGAAATGTTAGTGAGAGTGAGTTGAGTAGTTTTTACCTATTGAAAATCTTTTCACTGCTGAATATTCATCTCACCATTTTACTGACAGAACATTATCTGTGATGGGGGAGAACATTAAAAGATACTCCCGTAAAAAACTTTTTTAAATTTTTTTTTTATTAACTGGTGCCAGAAAGTTAAACAGATTTGTAAATTACTTCTATAAAAAAAAAATCTTAAAGGGGTACTCCGTCCCTAGACATCTTATCCCCTATCCTGGGGACCCCGAGGATCGCTGCTGCAGCACCCCGCTATCATTACTGCGCAGAGCGAGATCGCTCTGCACGTAATGACGGGCAATATAGGGTCCGGAGCATCGTTACGTCACGGCTTCGCCCCTCGTGACGTCACGGCCCGCCCTGTCAATACAAGTCTATGGGAAGGGGGCGTGGTGGTCGTCACGCCCCCTGCCATAGACTTGCATTAGGGGGACGGGCCGTGATGTCATGAGGGGCGGAGCCATGACATCACGCTGCTCCGGAACCTGTATCGCCCGTCATTACGCACAGAGCGAACTCGCTCTGTGCAGTAATGATGGCGGGGTGCCGCAGCGGTGATCCCCGGGGTCCCCAGCAGCGGGACCGCGGCGATCTAACATCTTATCCCCTATCCTATGTGATTTTAGGGATTTTTTTTTCTCATTATGTCTCTCATAGTTGAGGTATACCTATGATGGACATTACAGGCCTCATCTTTTTAAGTGGGAGAACTTGCACAATTTGGTGGCAGACAAAACACTTGTTTGCCCCACTGTAAAGGGAAGGCATTCAGATTGGGGCTTGCAACCTATTGGTCTATAGCAGTGTCGGTGTAGGCAGACTAGCAGATAAGGTTCACCTCACCTCTGTTGTTATGTTCATCTGGCACCAATAAAGTTTGTTGAAAAAATCCAAATATGCAAGGAAGCAGGATAATGGGAAAATTATATGAATATGAGGTTTGCCATACCATACTGTCAGGTAACAGAGCGGGGTCTCCTAATAACTCTCTGCTTTGGAGAAATATTGGAATCTATTGAAGTCAACAGGAATGCATTGTGCCCTATTGCAGAACTAAAGCAACTAGGATTTTCTTTCTTTACAAACTACAAGACACCCCCACCCACCAAGATTAGCTTCAGGAGTTATCTATATGGTGCAAAAGTCAAGGCAAAACAATGCAATATGCCCATAGAATGTAAATCATCATTCGTAGGCCGTACTCACAGAAAAGGTCCACCAAACCTTATAACCTAATATAGTAAATATTATTCAATATATTAGAAGCAAAGCTCACAGCTGTATGTATTTAGTCTAATCGGTTTAAGTAGAAACATACCGAGGTGGGACGACTCCTACTTAGCTAAAAAGTAAGATCACATTTGTTTTACTTATATACAAAAGGAAATACAATAACTACCGCAATCTAAAATATAAACCAAAAATTATCGCCAATACTCTGCCAATGTTTTTGCAATTAAAACTTGTTTTTTACTGTACCTCCTTCTGTATTGAAAAATAAAAATAAATAAAATGCTTGAAAAAAAAAAAAAAAAAAAAACACTGCAACCCCCATCAGGAATGTTGTCAGTGTAGGAATGTCCCATGCATTCCAGCCCCCCAGCATGGACACAAGTCTGGAGCTTGTAACACCTAAATGAACCCAGGTTACAATGTATCCAAACAACAATGACAGGTTTACTTGCGCATATTATATTATATATTTATTTATTTATTTATTTCTGTTATATTGTTGAAGAATGAATATATTCTATAAGATCTCTACAGTGATCTAATCATAACATGCAACAATAAACTATTTGTATTCAAACAACACAGACAAGTTTACTTGCTTATTTATTTTAATCATTTATTTAATTTTGTTTATTTAAAATGTATGTTATCTGTTTTGTTTAATTATTTGTTTATTTTAATTATTTATAAAAAAAAAAAAAAAAGAGAACTCTTCTCTTTTTCTCAATCTGACATATCTGCAGTGTCTGGAAACATGTGCATATGTATGGCAGCTCTTTCACAAGGTTTCCCATCCATTAAAGGAATCGATTAGGCTGCAATGTCTCAGTCAAGGAATAGAACAAAGGTCCACTTCACCGTGAACTATATCAGTTCTACTTAAAGGGGTACTCCAGTGGAAAATATTTTTTTTAAACCAACTGGTGCCAAAAGGTTAAACAGATTTGTAAATTACTTCTATTTAAAAATCCTAATCCTTCCAGTACTTATCAGCTGCTGTATGCTCCACAGGAAGTTGTATTGTTGTTTTCTGTCTGACCACAGTGCTCTCTGCTGACACCTCTGTCCATGTCAGGAACTGTCCAGAGCAGGAGCAAAATCCAATAACAAACTTCTCGTGCTCTGTGTAGTTCCTGACATGGACAGAGGTGTCAGCAGAGAGCCCTGTGGTCAGACAAAAGAAGTCAAAAGTCAGAAGTCAAAAAGAAAAGAACTTCCTGTGGAGCATACAGCAGCTGATAAGTACTGTAAGGGTTAAGATTTTTAAATAGAAGTAATTTACAAATCTGTTTAACTTTCTGGCACAAGTTGATTTAAAAAAAATAATTTTTCACTGGAGTATCCCTTTAAGACTCCTTTTTATTGCAACTTTAAAGTGGTTGTACATTAACTCACATGTGTTTGTGGTAAATCCCTTAGAGTGAATGAATAGAAATCCCCAAGAATTACAATGCAGGATCTGTATGGTTGAAGGGGCATTTCTGTCCTAATGTAAAAATCCCAGCTTCTAAAATCTGGTGCATCAACTATACAGGATGCAGACCTCAGCATCCTATACACCCAATTTTCAAGCACCAGTAGAATGAATCAATTGTTCAGACGGCTTAAAGTAGACCTCCACCTTTTAGCACCATGTTTTTAGATCCAACATTCTGTGCTAATTCATTCTTCTTGCATTTGGAGTTTCATGTTCCTGATCCAAAGCTCCAAATATTCTGTATATAGATCATTTTACATATAGATACAATTCAGTAGCTATTACAAGAGGGAGCTTAGCAGTTTATTGCATATTATAGTTTTCTATTGAGTTTAATCTATGAACTGTATGCAGTAAGCTCCATCAGGAAACTGCTGCTGATGAGTTGCTTCACTATGCGGGTGAAGAAAGCTACTCATCAGCAACTGTAGACTCAGGCTGCTGCTGATGGAGCTGGTACTGCTCCTGCCACCCCACCCCTCCCCAACAGCCATGGCAGTGGAAAATGAGCGCAGAGTGCGCCCCCAGAGTCACACCTGCGTGAGGATGGAGGATGGCGCAGATAGGCATCGGCCAACTGACTACGTAGGATATCTCTGTAGTAGGTCAGTTTGTCCTCTCTCTCAGTGGGTGTAAAAAAGGCCCCCATTTTGTGCCGGTAGAGAGGGTATATTAAAGTGGAAAGACAGAAGTCATTCCGCTGCCGAATGTTGACAATTTGGCAGTCACTACGCAAGCAAGTGAGCATGCATTGTGCCATTTGTGCAAGTGACTCGGAGGGACTCCCTGCCTCCATCTCCACTGTATACTGCCATGGTGTGTCTGGGTCCTCTATCTCGCCTTCTTCATAACCCTCTAGCTCCTCTGGCTGCTGCTTCTCTCCTGCGAGATAACTAGAAAAACCACCCATCTTGTGAAACCTAAACTGTGCTCCACTGTGCCCCTCCTCCTCCTGTTCAGCCCCCACAGGGCTCATGTGGCCGTGAGATGTAGGCCCCACGTCTCCAGTGCCCTGACCAGCCATCATTTCCAACACGTGTTGTAATAAATAAAGCAGTGGAATGATGTTGTTCATCCCGTAATCTCAGGCCTCTGGCTGCGACTCCAGCTGCCACTCGCTCCTAGTTTGCTGCGACCTCTGCCTGATGAATTTAGGCCTCTGCCACTCCTTTGTGCACTTCCTGGCACTTCTCTGCCTGACATAATTAGTGCGTATATGAGGGGAGTACAATATGCTCCACTACGCTTAAAACAGTATTTGTCTACAACACCAGCATTCATGTACTTTTGGCTGGCCTTTCACAGTATCTAGGTCCTTTAAGACTTTAACTGGGACAAAATGGTACACCACTTAGATGTACGCACAAGTTACACTTAATAAAGGGCAATGTGCTTTTAGTTCTCTGCTCACCCTAACTGGCTGGCTACTATTAGCTGTTCAGTTGTTGTACACACCAGTACTGCAGCACACAGTCCCTGTGTACTACACCAAAATTTGCCCACTCTCTCTCAATCTCACTCCCTTCCCTATCAGTGCTTCTAGGCTGGATTTGCGTTTGAGGTGAATTGTTGCTGTAAAAATGAATTTCTGTGCAACACACACTGCTCTCTGTCCCTCTCTCTCTCTCTGCAATAGAACCCTGATGTGACTGGGAGGGGAATCGCTGCTGTAAAAATTATTTTCTGTGCAACACACACTGCTGTCTGCCCCTCTCGCTCTGTAATAGAACGCTGATGTGATGTGATGTGGCTGCCGATTATATAAGGCTGTGACATCACAGGGGTGGCTGGCTGCTGATAGGCTGCAAGTGATTCAGGTTCATCCCGCCGACCCTTGTTCCCGACTTCCCAGGATTCCTTGCCTCATGTCCTCACATGTGAATCTGCCATTTTATTTGCCCTGAAGCCTAAACACACTAAATGGAGTTTAATGAAGCAATTCGGGCGATCAAATCGCACCGATATTTGCATTCATTGTGAATCAAATTTTTCCTGAAAGTCGTAACAAATTCGAATTTGTCAGATTTCATTCGCTCATCCCTATTCTACAGTACAATATAAAATGTTATAAATTTGCCTCTATGTCTATGCAGAAGATTTGGTGCAGAGTACCAGAAGCTCTGACTATTATAAAGATATAAAATTAACCATCACAGAATGGTGGACCCATTTAGATTAAAGGTGTACTTAGGAGGAATTTTTTTTTTTTTAAATCAACTGGTGCCAGAAGATTACACATTGTAAATAATGTCTATTTAAAATTTTTAAGTCATCTAGTACTCAGCTGCCGTATGCTCCAGAGGAAATTGTGTAATTTTTTCCAGTCTAGCCACAGTGCTCTATGCTGCCATCTCTGCCCATGTCAAGAACTGTCCAGAGCAGGAGACGTTTCCTATGGGGATTTGCTACTACTCTTGACAGTTCCTGACATGGACAGAGGTGTCAGCAGAGAGCCCTGTGGTTAAACTGGAAATATCTACACAACTTCCTCTGGAGCATACAGCAGCTGATGAGTACTGGAAGGACTAATATTTTTATATAGAATTAATATATAAATTTGTATAACTTTTTGGCATCAGTTGATTTTTCTCCGGAGTACCCATTCAAAGACATAAACTCAGATAACTTTGCAATAATATTAACCTCTTAAGGGCCCTACGCCCGATCCCGATGTTTAAAACGGGGTCATGCCGTGACCCCGCATCACACCGGGTCAGTCCCGGCTGCTATTCATAGCCGGGACCCTGGGCTAACAGTGCGCAGCACCGATCGTTGTGACGCGCGCTATTAACCCTTCAGTCTGAAAGTGAAAGTAAACGCTTCCCGACAGCTCAATCGGGCTGATCGGGACATTACGATAAAATCGCAATGTCCCAATCAGCTAGGACGTAAGCGGAGGTCTCCTTACCTGTCTCCGCTGCGTCTGATCTGGGTTTGATTGCTCCCAGCCTGAGCTACAGGCTTGAGCAATCGAGCCCCTATCTCGCTGATCCATGCAAAGCTATGGCTTTGCAGGGATCAGCATAAGAGATCAGTGTGTGCAGTGCTATAGCTCCCTATGGGAGCTATAGCACTGCAAAAAAAAAGTGAAAAAAAAAAGTTAAGGAAGGTCATTTAACCCCTTCCCTAACAAAAGTTAGAATCACCCCCCTTTTCCCATAAAAAAAACAAAAAACTGTAAATAATAATAAAAATAAACATATGTGGTATCACCACGTGCGGAAATGTCCGAATTATAAAAATATACCGTTAAATCGCACGGTCAATGGCGTACACGCAAAAAAAATTCCAAAGTCCAAAATAGCATATTTTTTGTCACTTTTTATATCATGAAAAAATGAATAAAAAGCTATCAAAAAGTCCAATCAATACAAAAATGGTACCGATAAAAACTTCAGAACACGGCACAAAAAAATTTGTCCTCATACCGGCCCATACGGAAAAAAAAAAAAAGTTATAGGGGTTAGAAGAGAATTTTTAACATATAAATTTTCCTGCATGTAGTTATTTTTTTTCCAAAGTACGACAATATCCAACCTATATAAGTAGGGTATCATTTTAACCACATGGACCTACAGAATAAAGATAAGGTGTAATTTTTACCAAAAAATGCACTGCGTAGAAACGGAAGCCCCCAAAGTTTACAAAATTACATTTTTTCTTCAATTTTGTGACACAATTAATTATTTTTCCATTTTGCTGTGGATTTTTGGGTAAAATGACTATCACTGCAAAGTAGAATTGGTGGTGCCAAAGGCTGTCTGGGCATGCTAAGAGTTGTAGTTTTGCAATAGATGTGTGCTGAGAATTCTGGTTTTGCAACAGCTGGAGGCACTTTGGTTGGGAAACACTGATATAGGGGATAACTAGCGGATTGATGGGGGTCCATGCACTAAGAATGGAGGACAAAAATCCTCTGAATGAAGCAGCAGGGCGCATGCACAGCCACTGCTCCATTCATTCTCAATGGGTCTTCTGAACATTGCCAAGCTCAGGGCTCCATTCATTCAGGGGGGATGCAGCTTGTCTACATTCTTTCATTAAAGGCATGTTCACGTTCAACTGGCTGGAAAAAGAAGGGTACTGCAAAATGTCCATCGGTGTCTGCTGCCCAGTCTCAGTCTTTTTAATGGATTGAATAATAAATCATTTCTTTTTCTACGTACTTTGCCTAGACTCTGTTGTAAGCACTTCACCCCCAACACACCTTGACGGAACATCCTCCACCCTTCCCACTACTTTGCAGTGTATTATCAGGATTGTCCACCATCTGTACCCCAGTAGTGCCGCCCCCCTATTCTCCTGCTGTTTTACCCTTTTAATTATAGAAGTTTTCTCTCTTCCTCTGGATCAACAAAAGTTTAATTTTGATTATTTTCTTCATATACTGGTTGCTGCTTTATTTACTCTCACTGACTCGAATACAGGGAGCAGCGGACATGGGCAGCCTTCTTGCCATTCGACCTCCCGAAAACGTGACTGTCATTCCCCAGATAGGTGTAAATCCCAGAGCTATGCACATGCTATATGTTTTCTGGCAGGAAAACCGACTTAAATAACTAAAGTCTTAGTCTGCCTTGGAAATGTCACCTTCCGGAGCATCCACTGTGCACACTAGACACCTCACGTTCCAGTACAATGGTTAAATATACTGGTTACTCCGTCTCCCATTCACAAAACTAGATCAACAGTGGGATTAGCCATTGCTCAGTCAGCTTACTATGTAGGGGACTGACATAACAACTAAGAAGATAATGGAGGAATTAATTGTTCATATAGTAAAAGGGAGCAGAAGCTGAAGACCAAAAGGTTCAATATAGATGACAATCCCCGGAGCTGATCCTGTTAGGTTTACGAAATGCACAAGTCAACTAAATGCATAAGATAAAGGATAAAAAAGGATAAACTGTAGAATAAAGATGATTTCTAAATGTTCAATTGGCAAAACCATTGGCAGCCGTGACAGTTATCAATATATCAAGTTAATTATCATTAATGACTCATCCGGCTGTCAGATACATTTCACTATTACACAATCACACATTTCCGAATGGAAAAAAAAGTGCAATAAATGACTAATTATAGGAATCGTAATAATAAAAAACAAATATGTATTTCATAAAAAAATAATATCATTTATTTAAATTTAAATATTTTCTGTTCTGTTGTTTTAAGGGTATAGTTGGAAGAAAAGGAGATAATGTTTTTATCTATGGCAGTGGTCTCCAAACTGAGGGCCTCCAGCTGTTGCAAAACTCCAACTCCCAGCATGTCCAGACAGTTGTTGGCTGTTTTAAAAAGGTATTGTTGGAAGAAAAGGAGATTATATCATTATCTGTGGCAGTGGTCTCCAAACGGTGGACCTCCAGCTGTTGCAAAACTCCAACTCCCAGCATGCCCGGACAGCCGATGGCTGTCCGGGCATGCTGGTAGTTGGAGTTTTGCAATAGCTGGAGGTCCACTTTGCAACAGCTGGACGACCACTAATCTATGGTATATGTATTGCTATATATAAGCGCTAGCTATAATGGCAGGTAGCTGTCATACTGTCCAGGCATGCTGGTAGTTGTAGTATGGCAACAGCTGGAGGTCCACAGTTTGGAGACCACTAATCTATGCTATATGTATTGCTATATATAAGCGCTAGCTATAATGGCAGGTAGCTGTCATACTGTCCAGGCATGCTGGTAGTTGTAGTATGGCAACAGCTGGAGGTCCACAGTTTGGAGACCACTAATCTATGATATGTATTGCTATGTATAAGCGCTAGCTATAATGGAAGTTATCTGTCATACTGTCCAAGCATGCTGGTAGTTGTAGTATGGCAACAGCTGGAGGTCCACAGTTTGGGGATCACTAATCTATGGTATATGTATTGCTATATATAAGCACTAGCTATAATGGCAGGTAGCTGTCATACTGTCCAGGCATGCTGGTAGTTGTAGTATGGCAACAGCAGGAGGTCCACAGTTTGGAGACCACTAATCTATGATATGTATTGCTATATATATAAGCGCTAGCTATAATGGCAGGTATCTGACATACTGTCTAGACATGCTGGTAGTTGTAGTATGGCAACAGCTGGAGGTCCACAGTTTGGAGACCACTAATCTATGATATGTATTGCTATGTATAAGCGCTAGCTATAATGGAAGTTATCTGTCATACTGTCCAAGCATGCTGGTAGTTGTAGTATGGCAACAGCTGGAGGTCCACAGTTTGGGGATCACTAATCTATGGTATATGTATTGCTATATATAAGCACTAGCTATAATGGCAGGTAGCTGTCATACTGTCCAGGCATGCTGGTAGTTGTAGTATGGCAACAGCAGGAGGTCCACAGTTTGGAGACCACTAATCTATGATATGTATTGCTATATATATAAGCGCTAGCTATAATGGCAGGTATCTGACATACTGTCTAGACATGCTGGTAGTTGTAGTATGGCAACAGCTGGAGGTCCACAGTTTGGAGACCACTAATCTATGATATGTATTGCTATATATATATATAAGCGCTAGCTATAATGGCAGGCATCTGTCATACTGTCTAGACATGCTGGTAGTTGTAGTATGGCAACAGCTGGAGGTCCACAGTTTGGGGATCACTAATCTATGGTATATGTATTGCTATATATAAGCACTAGCTATAATGGCAGGTAGCTGTCATACTGTCCAGGCATGCTGGTAGTTGTAGTATGGCAACAGCAGGAGGTCCACAGTTTGGAGACCACTAATCTATGATATGTATTGCTATATATATAAGCGCTAGCTATAATGGCAGGTATCTGACATACTGTCCAAGCATGCTGGTAGTTGTAGTATGGCAACAGCTGGAGGTCCACAGTTTGGAGACCACTAATCTATGATATGTATTGCTATATATATATATAAGCGCTAGCTATAATGGCAGGCATCTGTCATACTGTCTAGACATGCTGGTAGTTGTAGTATGGCAACAGCTGGAGGTCCACAGTTTGGAGACCAATGATCTCTGGTATATCAAAAAGGTATGTGTATCGCTACATATACAGGTTACAGGCATCTGTAATGCTAGGTTTCAAAAACTACTACGACTCTAAAAAGATGTTCTGCAGCAGCCACAGAACCCTGCGATGTGTTGAGAACAGTCACGCTGCCTTGGAATAAATTAGCTATACCGATACAAAGAAATGAATACAATGTAAATCTAATCTCTACTAAGGAAGAAACTTACCTGGTGAGCCCAGTCTACACAGGTGCTGCCTTCATGATTGGAGCCTGGCACCTCTGCCCATCCAGGTGCCCTTGTAAGAAGCGATCAGATGTTTGCACTCTTCTAAGTCTGTGTGTTCTGTGACGTCTGCACTTTTCTCCCTCCCATAAACCTTTATCCTGTAACCTGGGACCTCATTGCCACCACCTATTGGAGGCTGCCCGGCCCTTCTCCTGCTAGGAGTGCCGCATGTGCTGACGAAATGCTTGTGTTGCAATGCACACAGGTGACAGTGCCTCGTTGGTCATTGGTGTCAGAGACTGGGGAAGTTGTGTCTTCAGCGCCTGTGCTGCCTGCACTGCTAACTCCAATGTTACTTCCCAGCACTGAGACACTATTATGTTGTATCTCTGCAGGGTGCCTTCCAGCCGAAGCCTCCTCTACTACCGTAATGTTCGGAGTAAATGAGCACTCAGAAATACCTGAGTGAAGGAATGTGTGATGAAGAAGAACCTTCACGTAAACCTGTCCGGTGACTAAACAAATTAGCATTTTTCTATGAGACTGGGTTCACATATGTCCGGCATTCGGCTCAGCCTAAACTCACTGCAACTGATGCCACAACAGATGACAAAAGGGCATCCGCTGGCATCAATAGTTTAGGATCTGGAGTTTATCGGAAGTGCATATCTCAAGCTTTGCCCTGTCAGGCATCAATGTGTTGGGTTTCACCATCCAATTGGTGATGAATGTGAACTGTCCCATTTAAATGAATGCAATCAGTTCTACAATCAGTTTCATTCCGATGCTTTTTCTACAGCGCCACAGGGAAACGCAGCCAGGCAACGCACATATGTGAAGGGGGCTTAACAGTGTTTCCCAATCAGGGTGTCTCCAGCTGTTACCAGCCTTTGGCTGTCTGGGCATGCTGGGAGTTGCAGTTTGGAAACAGCTGAAGGTATCTATATTTTATTGGCGCTAATGTATTTCTTCAGTACAGCTAGATCTGACAACACAGAAAAAGATCACATCTATTATTTTTAGTTATTATTATTACTATTATTATTATATGATGCACATATATGAAGGGGGTGAAACAATGATTACCAACTAGGGGGCCTCCAACTGTTGCCCAACTACAACTCCCAGCATGCCCGGACAGCCATTGGCTGCCAATATTTTATGGTCACTATGGTATTTCTTCAGTACAGCTAGAGCTGACAACACAGAAAAAGAACACATCTACTATGTTTAGTTATTATTGTTAGATGCACATATATGAAGGGGGCGTAACAGTGTTTTCAACCAGGGTGCCTCCAGCTGTTGCAAAACTACAACTCCAAGCATATCCATCATCATCATAATCACAGTACACAAACTTTTAGGGCACAATCACACATGCAGCATCTGTTACAGATTAGGCTAAGTTCCTACGACTGTTGTGCTCCGACCTGTCCGGGGTAAATTTGGTTTGTTTGTTTTTTGTCGCCATACGGACCCAGAATGAGTCACAGCACAATTGACATTGCTGTGTCCCGACATATTTCTTTGACTTGAGTGGGGTCTGCAGGGTGTCCGGACATACACTATTTATTTTTCCTCAGCTTAACTCACATCCTCCTGACGGAGTGACCGACAGAGATCCCTTTAGCAGAGCGCGCTGGCAGTGGGAAGAAGCCCCTTAGAAGTGGTTGAAATCTAATCTGCAGGGTTGATGTTGTGTTCAATCAATTAGTTATATTGATATCTGCAGCTTCAAATCTGCAGCAGATCCTGTATGTGTGAATGTACCCTTAGGCTATGTTCACATGGGCATAAAATGTGCGGAATGTCTGCACAAAAAACAGGTGTTTGACTAACCAGTGGCTGTTGGGAGGTACTTGGCTTCAGAGGAACCTTGCTCATGGCGCTGATCGACCAGACAGAAAGATATGCTAAAAGTGGATTTATCGACCAGAATGCAACGCGTTTCGCTGCGCATGCGCAGCGAAACGCGTTGCGTTCTGGTCAATAAATCCTCTTTTAGCATATCTTTCTGTCTGGTCGATCAGCGCCGTGAGCAAGGTTCCTCTGAAGCCAAGTACCTACTACCACTTATACTCCGGAGGGCAGCAGACAACCTTCTTCTATATACCTATCCTATTGTTGTGTATGTGCTGACACAACCACCCAGGGTGAGCAGTTCTAATTTATATATATTTAGCCCCCTGGGTCCAACAATACTATTCTATGGAGCGCTTACTTCCTTATCTCTGCAGTGGCTGTTTGGACCGTTCGGAAATACGGCATCTCATAGATGCCAATTCGAGATGAGGGAATTTACAGTAAATTTGATTCGTCACAAACTTCTCGGCTCGGCAGTTGATGACTTTTCCTCCATAAATTAGTTCAGCTTTCAGGTGCTCCCGTGGGCTGGAAAAGGTGGATACAGTCCTAGGAGACTCTTTCCTAGGACTGTATCCATCTTTTCCAGCCCACCGGAGCACCTGAAAGCTGAACTAATTTATGGAGGACAAGTCATCAACTGCCGAGCCGAGAAGTTCGTGACAAATCGAATTTACTGTAAATTCGCTCATCTCTAATGCCAATGCATTTTCATGCAGAATCCCCAAAAATATTAAACATGTTCAAATTAATGGGACTCTGCTGCTGTTGAATTTTCCTGCGGAATTCCGCATGGAAATTCACCTGTGTGAACATACCCGTAGGGTAGGGTCACATGTGCCATATTTACTGCATATTTTCCTACCCATTGAAGTCAATCTGGTAGGAAAAGATGTAGCAGCAAATAAGCAGCAAAATACCCGACCCTTAGGTTCTATTCACACCTACATTATCCTGCACATATTTGATTTGATATTTGCTGTCATTTAGTGATTTAGTTTACATTGAACTTTGCAGCATAAAATCTGTAGATTCAAATCCTGTGCATTAAATATGTGTGAATAAACTCTTAAGATAAAATCCACAGCATCCGCAATCATTGAGCTTTATACATTTGTTTACTTATTTGTTTATTTCTTTATTTAATTAGCATTAATTTGTTTAGAAGACGACAAAAATTTGTGTTGCTTAAGCTCACCTGGGCTTCGTAGTGAATGTCATTCCTCTTACAAACAGGTAACAAACA
Source organism: Hyla sarda (assembly GCF_029499605.1). NCBI lineage: Eukaryota > Metazoa > Chordata > Amphibia > Anura > Hylidae > Hyla > Hyla sarda. The sequence goes on from NC_079189.1 coordinate 61,764,479, forward strand.
GATGGCTGGGCTAGCACATGCCTAGAGGTATGGTACATGCATTTGTTTATATTATTTGTTGCACATATATATATATATATATATATATATATATATATATATATATATCATTTATTTTCTTAGTTTTAGAAATGCAGATCTGTTACTCAACAAGTTATTTTTTATATTTGTAATATAGTTTATTATATCTTTCTAATAAGGTATTTATTATATATAGTTTTAGAAATGTAGGTTTGTTACTTGACTGGTTATTTTTCTTTTATATCTGTAAGGGTGCTTTCACATTACGTTTGTAGTGTATGGTTGTTGGATCCGGTTGGGAGGGGCGAAAACCGGCCGCTCCCGTATCCCAGAAAACCGTATATGGGGCAAAAAGGAGACAATCGGAGTCAGCGTTTGACTCCGGTCGACTCATTGAAATGTATGGGGTTCGGGTCGGATCCAGCTGGGATACAGGAGCGGCCGGTTTTCGCCCCTCCCAACCGGATCCAGCAACCGTACATTACAAACGTAGTGTGAAAGCACCCTAATGTAGTTTATTATATTTTTTTATATGTTACGAATCAATAATATTCAAATTTTAGCAAAATAAAATTTGATCCTCTATCAAAAGAAATTCCTTGTTACCACATTGAGCAGAACAGATTTTTAGCACATTAGCAGAGATGAAAATGTAATTTTGTTATGTGATGGATTTGCTCGTGGCAGATTTTGGTGCAGATTTTTCGGTTATCTACATGGGGTTGTTTTGATGCTGAGCGCATGGATTTCTACAAGCTGCACTTACATAAAATAAACAGTGGCTGAGATGTCTGCAACAATGTCTCAATTCACTCTTTATGATGCTTATTTTTGTTACCTAAAACTTTTAGATTTTTTTTATTTTGTAACAAAACAGTAAAATCTTTGTTTCTTATGTTCTGTCTTCTCTATTTATTTACAATTGTGATTCTGACACACTATTAAGTTCAGTGAAAGCTGGCAAAGCAACATTACACTATGGCTGGTTTGAGGCAATATGGTTGCAGCTCTGGGTCCTATCAGGCCATATTCACACAGTTGAATCTCTGCATAGAATTCCGCTTAAAAAAATTTCACAGGAAATTCTGATGCAGCAGAGCGCAATTCCGAGCGGTCCATGCGCCGGCAAGTTCTGTCCTCCCAGAAATTTTCCAGGTGGACATTGCGCCGTGTGAACATGGCCTACCAACCCAAAATAAAAGCTTCATAGATCCCTGGACTGCCATACACATTTCTAGTCCATTTAAAATCTATAGAACACGGATGATAGCCGAGTACAGTAATCGGCTATCTCCAGCAGTCCCATATAGTTTGAGTAGACTGGCATTGAGCTTGGTATTGGAGGGGATTCAACCACCAGGATCTGAAAACATTAGTTTGGATATCTGCATCAGAACTGTGAAGTTATGGGTTTTTGCAGGGATGTGTCGATGTCACATCTTGTATGATGCATCATCATACACACATGTAAAGAGAGACTGAATGGTCGGAAGAATGGCATTGAGTAAACAGTGAGGAATTCAAAAGGTAAGTCTATTGAGAAATGTGTTATTTTAGCATTTTGGCAGAATCAAATATAGCTTCCTTCTAAACCCTACTTTAATTTATCAGGAGGGATATTGTAGCTTTAAAGGGGTACTCCGGTGAAAACCTTTTTTCTTTTACATCAACTGGTGGCAGAAAGTTACATATTTGTAAACTACTTCTATTAAAAAATCTTAATCCTTCCTGTACTTATTAGCTGCTGAATACTACAGAGGAAATTCTTTTCTTTTTGGAATGCTCTCTGATGACATCACGAGCACAGTTCTCTCTGCTGACGTTATTATAATAATAATGCTTTATTTATTGTTGTCCTTAGTGGGATTTGAACCTAAGTCCCCAGCACTGCAAGGCAGCAGTGCTAACCACTGAGCCACTATGCTGCCCTTAGCATACATCTGCTATGCATGGTTGCTAAAATGGACAGAGAAGTCAGCAGAGAGCACTGTGCTCGTGATGTCATCAGTGTTCCAAAAAGAAAGGAATTTCCTCTAGCATTCAGCAGCTAATAAGTACTGGAAGGATTAAGATTTTTTAATAGAAGTAATGTACAAATATGTGTAACTTTCTGCCACCAGTTGATTTAAAAGAAAAAAGGTTTTCACCGGAGTACCCCTTTAAAGGGGTAGGTTTGCTCTGGGGGCTCTGCTTCTGCTCTGGTCAATTCCTGAAATAGACAGAGGTGGCACCAGAGAGAACTGTGTCAGATTGGAAATAACTACACAACTTCCTCTGGAGAATACAGCAGTTGATAAGTACTGGAAGGTTTGAGTTTTTTAAACAGAGATAAAATACAAATCTGTAAAACTTTCTGGTACCAGTTGTTTTGAAAATAATCACTTTGTCTCCAGAGTTCCCCTTAAGGTTTATTAAACTTCTTTACCTCATATTTTTATACCTAAAGCGTTTAAAAAAATAAAAATAAAAAAAAACGAAGACTTATTTTTGCTTTAGAAGAAAAAGATTCACTTAGGTTAACAAATAATTTTTTCCTTATGTACACTTACACAAAATTAGCACCCAGTGCTCTGTGTATTTCTATGTCCTATCCTGCCCAGACTTTAATTATAGCCACAGGTAAAATTTTCAGGCCATGTGACTTTTTTTGAGCCAGGTACAATACAGACAGACTCCTGTCGGCTGAAGAACTGTTATAAGTGTCAGTAATTAAAAGGATGACACGGAATGATTTGTAATAACCTCCTTCCCAAAATATAAAGTACAATACAATGCAGAAACGTCCCCTGCAATGCTTTCCTGTTGAAAACTTGATATTGTTTTTTGGAACTTAATTTTGTTATAAAGAATTATTATCTGAGTGTGCAGGTTGGATGGTGTTCCTTCCAGTTTGATTCTTATTTAGACTGATTTCAAGTTTTTGAAGGTTTAGTTCAAGAGCATACTGTATGTCATATAATATGCCTACTTAGAAGAAATCCATAAAAAAATTACTTAATTAGATAAAAAAAAAGAATTGTAAAAGTAAAACTATTTTTGTTCTTTTGTGTCCAGTTTGTGTTCTTTGTAAAAGGGCACTTCAATTATAGCTTTAAAGAAAAAAAAAGGAAAAAAGAAAAAATGATGATCAAAGTGCCTGAGATTTGGGCAAGTCTATGGGATTTCCAACAATTCTTTCCCCAGATTGCAATAGTCTGCAAACCAGTCACAGGATCAGAAGGGGCCCCGATATTTTATGACATATCATGATGCTGGGAGTCCAATTAGAGGTACCCTTTACTCCGGAGGAAAACAAATGTGTTCAAATAAACTGGTGCCAGAAAATTAGGCTGGGTTCACATCATATGCGGTTTTCTACCGGACCTAAAACCGTGGTTGACTACGGTTTTAGGACCGGTAGAAAACCGCATACGGGGAAAAATGAGCTGACTGGTTCACTCCGGTTGGCTCATTGAAATGAATTACATATGGGACTGCATACAGCAGGGATACGGGAGCACAAGTTTTTAGCTCTCCCCAGCCATATGCGGTCCTGTATAGGGAAAAATGTGAGGTGAACCCAGCCTTAAACAGATTTGTACATTACTTCTTTTTAAAAATCTTAATCCTTCCAGTATTTATCAGCTGCTGTATACTACAGAGAAAGTTGTGTAGTTCTTTCCAGTCTGACAACAGTGCTCTCTGCTGACACCTCTGTCCGTGTCAGGAACTGTGTGGAGTAGAAGCAAATCCCCATGTCAAATCATTTCTGCTCTGGAAAGTTCCTGACATGGACAGAGGTGGCCGCAGAGAGCACTGTGGCAATATCCCTGAAAGTGGTGATATATCAAGTCACCACTTACCTTTCTGGGCCTCACAGTAAGCAGCAATGCATTATAGTTTTTGTGTTGGTACTGGAAGCATTTCTTGTTGTGTTAAAACCACTGACCAAAATGAGTTACAAAATAATCGTAGCCTAAGACTTTTAAAACACCAAAAATAAAAAATAAAAAAAATGTACAAAATGTAACACAATAAAAAATACTAATCAAAATGCTTAAAAGAAAAACATTTAATGTAAGAAAAAGCCCTAATTCTGCTCTGATACAAATGTGCATCTTAAATCCCCAATGCAATAACTATAGTAGTAATGCAATGTAAAATTATAGAAGTATTTAGAATTTGCATATGTCTTAATGCATGCTGGATTTTTGTGTGTGCTTTCATTTTCATAGCCACAATTTTTTTTTTAAATGTTCCACAATGGTGTTCCTTTCATTTAATTCATTTAATATACAGTATATTGGATACTTTGTTATAAGAAAACTAATACCTAGATTCCAGGCTGCAGGTAATTGCTGGGTGTTGACAGTCACCACGTATTACATTTAATCCAAGGCTCTTTTATTGCTCTGTTATACAATCCTTTATATAGCTAAAAATATCTTATACAGAACTAATATTCGGTGAGTGGGAATGGCATAGTTCGTGTATGTAGGGTCCCAGGTATTCCTTTGCCTTCAATATACAGGGTGGGCCATTTATATGAATACACCGTAATAAAATGGGAATGGTTGGTGATATTTACTTCCTGTTCGTGGCACATTAGTATATGTGAGGGGGGGGGGAAACTTTTCAAGATGTGTGGTGACCATGGTGGCCATTTTGAAGTTGGCCATTTTGAATCCAACTTTGTTTTTTCAATAGGAAAAGGGTCATGTGACACATCAAACTTATTGGGAATGTCACAAGAAAAACAATGATGTGCTTGGTTTTAACGTAACTTTATTCTTTCATGAGTTATTTACAAGTTTCTGACCACTTATAAAATGTGTTCAATGTGCTGCCCATTGTGTTGGATTGTCAATGCAACCCTCTTCTCCCACTCTTCACACACTGATAGCAACACCGCAGGAGAAATGCTAGCACAGGCTTCCAGTATCTGTATACACTGCTATATACTACTATATACACCACAGGAGAAATGCTAGCACAGGCTTCCAGTATCTGTATACACTGCTATATACTACTATATACACCGCAGGAGAAATGCTAGCACAGGCTTCCAGTATCCGTAGTTTCAGGTGCTGCACATCTCGTATCTTCACAGCACAGACAATTGCCTTTAGATGACCCCAAAGATAAGTCTAAGGGGGTCAGATCGGGAGACCTTGGGGGCCATTCAACTGGCCCACGACGACCAATCCACTTTACAGGAAACTGTTCATCTAGGAATGCTCGGACCTGACACCCATAATGTGGTGGTGCACCATCTTGCTGGGAAAACTCAGGGAACGTACCAGCTTCAGTGCATAAAGAGGGGAACACATGAAGAGGGAAACACATCATCATGTAGCAATTTTGCATATCCAGTGGCCTACATGATGATGTGTTTCCCTCTTGATGTTTCCCCCAACCCCCGTATCCACTGCCCCCGCCCCTAAACACTCCGCCCCTAAACACTACGCCCATAAACAACTTATCCCCTATCCAAAGGATAGGGTATAAGATGTCTGATCACGGGGGTCCTGGCACTGGGGGCCCGTGCGATCTCCCTGCTGCGCCTAGCGTTCATTTAGAGTGTCAGGTGCAGCGCCGAAAGCTTGTGTCGTCATGATCATGCCCCACTCACGGCCACACACCCTCAATTCAAGTCTATGGGAGGGGCGTAACCGTGATGTCTCGAGTCTCCGCCCCACATCGCCAGTCATCCAGCATGGAGCGAAGTTTCTCTGTGCTCCGGATGTCTGGGGTGCCGCAGCCGAGATCGCAGGGGTCCCCAGCTGCAGGACCCCCACAATCAGACATCTTATCCCTATCCCTTGGATAGGGGATAAGATGTCTAGGGGCGGAGTACCCCTTTAACTATTTGATTATTTTGACTATTTAATTAGATGAGAAAAATCCTGAACATTTTTAAGCAGTCTTTCCAGCTTATTGTATGGCTCCGAGCCATGTACATCAGGTCTAAAGTAGAATATGTTTCTAAACATTGTGTACTTAACGGAAAAGTATCATGTAAAAATGTGTCACCTATTTAAAGGATAGAAGATACGTTTTAGATCACTGGGGTCCGAGCGCTGGGGCCCCCCCATCTCGGACCCCAACTCCTGTTTAGAGCCCCAGCTCTCCTATACAGCTGCGTGTCATAATCCCCTGCCCGATGCGGGGGCCTCCACACCCCCCTCTATATAGGTCTATGGGATAGCCGAAGATTGCCGAACGGCTCCCCCATAGAGATCTAAAACGTATCCCTTATCCTTCGGATAGGGGCTAAGTTTTTTTTACATGATACTTGTCCTTTAATCAATAGTCCTGTGGTCAAACATTACGTAGGAATACAATTATGGAAGACATAATTGCAGTTGCTAAACAGTGTATATTATATGTACAGTATTTATGAAATAGAGAAACTTTGAAGGAAGAATTTCAAATAAGTACATTACATTGGGAATAGTAGTTTTTTATTTTTTGTTCAGAATGTTTGATATATTACTCACCATATACACCCACTAAACTAGATAGGATGTGCAGGTAGTTGTTTTCTTGAAATAGCACGTTTGCCAAAGACTCATGAACACGAGAGAATATCAAGTATAAAAGCTGATTTCCCACATAGTTTACACATTACTAGATATGAAGAAAGATGAATGTAACACCTTATATACAGACGATGCCTTGATGAATCACTTAATTGACTTTAAAGTAGTTAAGAAAAAAGACAAAAAAAAAACTTCCTGCACATGGTTTCCCACAATTATCTTTATCTGTATTACGACAGGTTGATATCCACTTAGGATTGCCCTTAAAGGGCTATTCTGGTGGAAAACATTTTTTTTTTTTTAAATCAACTTGTGCCAGAAAGTTAAACAGATTTGTCAATTACTTCTATTCAAAAATCTTAATCCTTCCAGTACTTATCAGCTGCTGTATACTACAGAGGAAGTTCTTTTATTTTTAAATTTATTTTCTGTCTGTCACAGTGCTCTCTGCTGACGCCTCTGTCCATGTCAGGAATTGTCCAGAGCAGGATAGGTTTGCTATGGGGATTTGCTGGCAGTTCCTGACATGGACAGAGGTGTCAGCATAGAGCACTGTGGTCACGCTAAAAAAGAACAACTCAACTTCCTCTGTAGTATACAGCAGTTGATAAGTACTGGAAGGATTAAGATTTTTTAAAAGAAGTAATTTACAAATCTGTTTAACTTTCTGACACCAGTTGAAAAATATATATTTTTTCCACCCGAGTACCCCTTTAAGACTTAATTTCAATAGTAGTTACAATACAACAGTCCTTTCAAATCAAGCATGACCTGCCAGCCCAAGCTGACTCCTCCACAGCAGTATTTGATGTTCATCTCCAAGTCCCTGCTCTGCTCCACAACTCAGCTTATGGATCAAATGTATGCACAGTCTCAGAGCTGTAGCTGCCATGAGGCAACTGAGGCAGTTGCCTCGGGCGCAGCTATAGGCTCTGTACAGTGGGCGCAGGCGGGTGTGTTTGTATACAGTATATGTATGATGTATGTGTAATGTGTGTATGTATGTATGTATGATGTGAGGGGGCAGTGGCGGGTGTATATATGATATGTGTATGCATGATGTGTGTATATATGTATGATGTGTGTATGTAATGTATGATGTTGGGGGCAGCAGCGGGTGTATGTATGATGTGGTGGGGCAGTGGCGGGTGTATGTATGATGTGGGGGCAGCGGCAGGTGTATGTATTATATGTATATGCATGTTGTGTGTGTGCATGTATGATGTGTGTGTATATATATGATGTGTGTTTGTATATATGTACGATGTGTGTGTAATGTGTGTATGTATGTAATGTATGATATGGGGGGGCAGCGGCGGTGTATGTATGATATGTGTATGCATGATGTGTGTGTATGTATGATGAGTGCATGTATGCTGTGTGTATGTACGATGTGGGGGGCAGTGGCAGGTGTATGTATGACATGTGTGTGTGTATGTGTGATGTATGTATCTATGTAATGTATGATGTGGGGGGGCAGCGGCTGGTGTATGTACGATATGTGTATGCATGATGTGTGTGTATGTATGTAATGTATGATGTGGGGGGGCAGTGACGAGCGTTTATATGATATGTGTATGAGTGATGTGTGTATGCACGATGTGTGTATATGTACGATGGGTGTATATGTCTGATGTGTGTATGTGTATATGTATGGCGTATGAATGTGTGATGTGTGTATGCATGTAATGTATGATATGGGGGAGGCAGTGGCAGGTGTATGTATGATATGTATATGCATGATGTGTGTATGTATGGTGTGTGTATGTGTGAAAGTATGTAATGTATGATTTAAGGGGGCCGCAGCTGGTGTATGTATGACATGTGTATGCATGATGTTTGTGTTTGTATGATGTGTGTAGATGTATAATGTGTGCATGTGTATATGTATACTGTGCATATGTGTGATGTGTGTAATTATGATGTGGGGAAGTGGCAGGTGTATGCATGATATGTGTGTATGTATGATGTGTGTATATGTATGATGTGTGTGTGTGTATGTGTCATGTGTGTATATATGTAATGTATGATGTGGGGGGCAGCGGCGGGTGTATGTAAGATGTGTATGCACGATGTGTGTGTATGTATGATGCGTGTGTATGTACGATGTGTGTATGTGTATATGTATGATGTATGTGTACGTGTGATGTGTGTATGTAATGTATGATGTGGGGGCAGCGGAGGGTGTATATATGATATGTGTATGCATGATGTGTGTGTATGTATGTAATGTATGATGTGGGTGGGCAGTGGCGGGTGTATATATTATATGTATATGTATGATGTGTGTGTATATTTACCATGTGTGTATATGTATGGTGTATGTATGTATGTGTGATGTGTGCATGCATGTAATGTACGTTGTGGGGAGGCAGCAGCGGGTGTATGTATGATATGTGTATGCATGATGTGAGCATGTATGGTGTGTGCATGTATGATGTGTGTATGTGTGAATCTATGTAATGTATGATGCAAGGGCGGATCCAGAGTCTAGTCTCGGGAGGGGCACAATCAGAGTATTGTGTGGTGGTCCACATGCCCCCTCCCATAGACTTGCATTGAGGGGGTGTGACGTCACGTCCATGCCCCTCTTCACATCACGTCACACCACCTCAATGCAAGTCTATGGGAGGGGGCGTGTCAACCCCGCAGCCCACACCCAGCGTTCTGAACAAAATGTTCCAACCACTGGGGCAGTGGACTACCCCTTTAAGTACGCAGCATAGTTCCCCTCACATTAGGTTGGCAGCATAGTCCCCCCCACATTAGGTTGGCAGTATAGTACCCCCACATTAGAATGGCAGCATGTCCCGGGACCGGAGGAGCAGTGGTCAGAGCATCAAAGCTGACGTGCCGCTGGTAACTTACCATGCTGGCCAGCACGTCCTCCTCCCCAATGCTCCGCTCCTGTGGGCGCACACAGTGACATCAGTGATGTCCCTGCATGCGCTACCTCTTGGCAGCCCCAGCGTTTTTAAAGTTAATTCGGAGCCGCAGAGAGTTAACCTGGGCATCCTTGTGTACCAAAAAGATATTTTGGGACACAGGGATGTCCTTAATACTGATGGGGGAAATCTCGGGGGCACTTTTAAGCAGACAATGCACCTAATGCCCCGACCTTAACCCATGTCAATGTGTCCCAGATTTTTCGAGAACCCTCATTAGTCTGAGTCTGATCAATAGGATCCATTTGGTTCTTGCTGTCTGCAAAGGTTCTAGTCCTTGCTTTTTCTGTTCCTAACCCGGTTGCCCATCCTATGCCTGATGACTGTTTATATAGAAACATAGAATGTGTTGGCATATAAGAACCATTCGGCCCATCTAGTCTTCCCAATATTCTGATTATTATGAATAGTCCCTGGCTTTATCTTCTATGAAGAAAAACCTTATGCCTATCCCATGCATGCTTAAACTCCTTCTCTGTATTTGCAGCTACCACCCGTGCAGGAAGGCTATTCCATGTACCTACTACTCTTTCAGTAGAGTAATACTTCCTCATATTACTGCATAAACCTTTCCCCTCTAATATAAAACTATGTCCTCTTGGGGTAGTTCTTCTATTAAATTTTCTCTCCTCCTTAAGGGGGTACTCTGCCTCTAGACATCCCCTATCCAAAGGATTATGATCGCAGGTGTCTGGCACTGGGACCCCCACGATCTCCATGCAGTCATCTGGCATTCTGAACACTATGTTCATGCCCCCTCGTGACATCACGCCTCGCCCCCTCCATTCATCAGTCTATGGGAGGGGAGTGAAATTATGACCCCTAAATTTGTTTCCTCAAATACTGAGGTTAGGACTGTATCACATAGTCTATACTCAGCCCTTGGGTTTTTATGGCCCAAGTGCATTTTCTTGCACTTATCCACTTATTCTGACCATTTTTCTAGTTTACCTAAAGTGCTGTGTCCTTGTGTCTCCTCTCTAGCTATATGCCAACTGTTCCTAACAGAGAATATTCCAGTGGTTGACTCCAGGATTCCCTATGAGAAGTCAACGCCTCCTTGTAGAGTTTAATAGGGTATTCTGTGATGTTTTTTTATTTGACAATATTTTTTTTTAACAGCATACAAAATTACTCAGGTTTTCCCAGGTTGGAGTGCATACTGAGACATTACATCACTAGTCAGGTGTGCAAAGGAAGCCTGTCCTGCTTCAATGGGTGGAGCGACCAGTGGGTGGGAGATCATTCTGCAAGAAAGAGTGGCACAGTTGCCCATAGCAACCAATCAGATTGCTGCTTTCATATTTAATGAGACCTCTGAAAAATGAAAGAAGAAATCTAATTGGTTCCTATGGTAAAATGCACCACTCTACATCCACTCTGTTTTAGGAAATCTCCTCCAATTATTGTCCTTGGTGGGATTTGAACCTGAGACTCCAGCGAACCAATTCTGGCCATTGGGCCACAGTACTGCTAGTGATATCTTAGGTTTTTCCACTTTTCTTATGATATAGGTGGATAATGGGAGGACTACAGATCCATGATGGAGGTTACATCCACTGCCCCTCATGAAGCACCCAGCTACACAATTTTCATAATTGACCTAATTGAATGGGGGTCCTTTACCTTTTTTAAGCATAAACAGGAAGATTTTCAAAACCTGTGAATAGAAAAATTGCCCAGTTGCCCATAGCAACCATTCATATTGCTTCTTTCATTTCTCAGTGGCCTTGTTTAAACTTAAAGAAGCAATCTGATTGGTTGCTATGGGCAACTGGTCAACATAATAGTAACTTTATTATTTTTTAGCTGTTAGCTTCCTGAGGTCACGGCCCTGGAAGTAATTGTTTGATATAAATATTTAACCCCTTAAGGACCCAGCCATTTTACACCTCAGGACCCAGCCATTTTTTGCAATTCTGACCACTGTCACTTTAAACATTAATAACTCTGGAATGCTTTTAGTTATCATTCTGATTCCGAGATTGTTTTTTCGTGACATATTCTACTTTAACATAGTGGTAAAATTTTGTGGTAACTTGCATCCTTTCTTGGTGAAAAATCCCAACATTTTATGAAAAATTTGAAAATTTTGCATTTTTTTAACTTTGAAGCTCTCTGCTTGTAAGGAAAATGGATATTCCAAATAATTTTTTTTTTTTATTCACATATACAATATGTCTATTTTATGTTTGCATCATAAAATTTACGTGTTTTTACTTTTGGAAGTCACCAGAGGGCTTCAAAGTTCAGCAGCAATTTTCCAATTTTTCACAAAATTTCCAAACTCACAATTTTTCATGGACCAGTTCAGGTTTGAAGTGGATTTGAAGGGTCTTCATATTAGAAATACCCCACAAATTACCCCATTATAAAAACTGCACCCCCCAGAGTATTCAAAATGACATTCAGTCCGCGTTTTAACCCTTTAGGTGTTTCACAGGAATAACAGCAAAGTGAAGGAGAAAATTCACAATCTCCATTTTTTACACTCGCATGTTCTTGTAGACCCAATTTTTGAATTTTTACAAGGGGAAAAAGGAGAAAATGTATACTTATATTTGTAGCCCAATTTCTCTCGAGTAAGCACATACCTCATATGTCTATGTAAAGTGTTCGGCGGGCGCAGTAGAGGGCTCAGAAGCGAAGGAGCGACAAGGGGATTTTGGAGAGTACGTTTTTTTGAAATGGTTTTTGGGAGGCATGTTGCATTTAGGAAGCCCCTATGGTGCCAGAACAGCAAAAATCCCCCACATGCCATACCATTTTGGAAACTAGACCCCTTGAGGTACGTAACAAGGAATAAAGTGAGCCTTAATACCCCACAGGGGTTTCACGACTTTTGCATATGTAAAAAAATAAAAATAAAATTTCACTAAAATGTGTGTTTCCCCCCAAATTTCTCATTTTTGCAAGGGTTAATAGCAGAAAATACCCCCCAAACATTGTAACCCCATCTCTTCTGAGTATGGAGGTATCCCATAAGTTGACCTGAGGTGTACTATGAGTGAACTACAATGCTCAGAAGAGAAGGAGTCATATTTGGCTTTTTGAGAGCAAATTTTGCTCTGGGGCATGTCGCATTTAGGAAGCCCCTATGGTGCCAGGACAGCAAAAAAAAAACCACATGGCATACCATTTTGGAAACTAGACCCCTTGTGGAACGTAACAAGAAATAAAGTGAGCCTTAATACCCCACAGGGGTTTCACGACTTTTGCATACGTAAAAAAATAATAAAAAAAATCACTAAAATGTGTGTTTCCCCCCCAAATTTCACATTTTTACAAGGGTTAATAGCAGAAAATACCCCCCAAAATTTGTAACCACATCTCTTCTGAGTATGGAGGTACCCCATAAGTTGACCTGAAGTGCACTACGGGCGAACTACAATGCTCAGAAGAGAAGGAGTCATATTTGGCTTTTTGAGAGCAAATTTTGCTCGGGGGGCATGTCGCATTTAGGAAGCCCATATGGTGCCAGGACAGCAAAATAACCCCCACATGGCATACCATTTTGGAAACTAGACCCCTTGAGGAACGTAACAAGGCATAAAATGAGCATTTACCTTCTACTGGTGTCTGTCAAATCTTTGGAACAGTGGGCTGTACAACATTTTTAATTTGCACAGCCCACTGTTCCAAAGATCTGTCAGACACCAGTGGGGTGTAAATTCTCACTGCACCCCTCATTACATTCCGTGAGGGGTCTAGTTTCCGAAATGGGGTCACATGTGGGTTTTTTTTTTTTGCGTTTGTCAAAACCGCTGTAACAATCAGCCACCCCTGTGCAAATCACCTCAAATGTACATGGTGCACTCTCCCTTCTGGGCCTTGTTGTGCGCCCCCAGAGCACTTTGTGCCAACATATGGGGTATCTCCGTAGTCGGGAGAAATTGTGTTACAAATTTTGTGGGGCTTTTTTCCCCTTTACCTCTTGTCAAAATGAAAAGTATAGGGCAACACCAGCATGTTAGTGTAAAAAGTTTATTTTTTTTACACTAACATGCTGGTGTAGACTCCAACTTCACCTTTTCATAAGGGGTGAAAGGAGAAAAAGACCCCCAAGATTTGTAAGGCAATTTCTCCCGAGTACGGCGATACCCCATATGTGGCCCTAAACTGTTGCCCTGAAATACGACAGGGCTCCAAAGTGAGAGCGCCATGTGCATTTGAGGCCTGAATTAGGGATTTGCATAGGGGTGGACATAGGGGTATTCTACGCCAGTGATTCCCAAACAGGGTTCCTCCAGCTGTTGTAAAACTCCCAGCATGCCTGGACAGTCAACGGCTGTCTGGCAATACTGGGAGTTGTTGTTTTGCAACAGCTGGAGGCTCCATTTTGGAAAGAGTGGCGTACCAGACGTTTTTCATTTTTATTGGGGAGGGAGGGGGGCTGTGTAGGGGTATGTGTATATGTAGTGTTTTTTACTTTTTATTTTATTTTGTGTTAGTATAGTGTAGTGTTTTTAGGATACAGTCACACGGGCGGGGGGATTACAGCGAGTTTGAGCTGCCGCGCAAAATTTGCTGCATCGCAAACTTGCAGCCCGATACTCACTGTAAGCCCCCTGCCCATGTGAATGTACCCTGTACATTCACAGGGGGGGGACCTCCAGCTGTTGCAAAACTACAACTCCCAGCATGCCTGAGAATGTTTGGGAGTTGTGGTTTTGCAACAGCTGGAGGCACACGGGTTGGGAAACACTGAGTTAGGAAACAATGTTTCCCAACCAGTGTGCCTCCAGCTGTTGCAAAACCACAACTCCCAAACATTCTCAGGCATGCTGGGAGTAGTAGTTCGGCAACATCTTTAGAGCCAGATGTTGCCGAACTACAACTCCCAGCATGCTTGGAGTTGTAGTTTTGCAACATCTGGAGGACTACAGTTTGCAGACCACTAATACAGTGGTTCCCAATCTGTGCCCTTCCAGATGTTGCAAAACTACAACTCCCAGTATGCCAAAACTGTCCAGGCATGCTGGGAGTTGTAGTTCTGCAACATCTGAAGGGCCAGATGTTACAGAACTACAACTCCCAGCATGCCTGGACAGTAAGGGCATGCTGAGGATGTGTAGTTTTGCAACATCTGGAAGGGCACAGTGGTCTCCAAACTGTGTACCTCCAGATGTTGCAAAACTGCAACTCCCAGCATGCCCAGACGCCAAGGGCTGTCTGGGCATGCTGGGAGTTGTAGTTTACAGGGTCCTATTACAGCAATGCATGTCGCTTTACGGCGACGTGCATTGCTGTAAAGGGCCCGACCGCGGCTGAAGATCTACTCACCTGTCGCCGCCGCCGCCGTCTTCATCGTCTGGATCCGGGTCTTCAGGGACGAGGTAAGTACCGGGGCCGGTCCCCAGCACTCCCCCGTCCCCCGCCGCGTCCTCCGGTCTTCCTCCCGTCCTCTCCGGACTTTCAGGGGCCGGGCAGGACGGGAGGAAGTAACCGCCCCCCCTCCTGCGATTGGTCGGTTAACTAACCGACAGATCGCAGGGGATCGGAGGAGGTGGCCGGCTTGCCACCTCGCTCCGATACTCCAGCATGGTCCTGGCTGTCTGCGACAGCCGGGATCATGCGAAATTACCGGGCGGTCGGGTCCCAGAGACCCGATCAGCCCGGTATCGCCGCAGATCGCAAGGGCGATTTCCCTTGCGATTTGCGGCGATCGCCGACATGGGGGGCCTACATGGCCCCCCTCGGCGTTTGCCCTGGATGCCTGCTGAAGGATTTCAGCAGGCATCCAGTTCCGATCTCTGCCCGGCGAGCGGCAGAGACCGGAAAACGCCATGACGTATGCATACGTCATGGGTCCTTAAGACCCAGGGTGTGAAGACGTATGCATACGTCATGGGTCCTGAACAGGTTAAAGGGGTATTCCGGGCAAAAACATTTTATCCCCTATCCAAAGGAAAGGGGATAAGATGTCTGATCGCGGGGGGGCCCACTGCTGAGACCCCCCCCCCCCCCCCCACAATTTCCCTGCATTCTATGCGGGGACTGCGACTCTAGTTTCGGAAACCTCCGGGTTTCTGGGACTGGGGACATGACATCATGCCACGCCCCCCCCATTCATGTCTATGGGAGGGGGCGTGATGGCCGTCACGCCCCCTCCCATAGACATGAATGGAGGGGGCGTGGCGTGACATCACGTCCCCAATCCCGGAAACCTGGAGGTTTCCGAAACTGGAGATTCCGAACCCGCATAGAATGCGGGTGCTGCAGGGAGCTTGCGGGGGGTCTCAGCAGCGGGCCCCCCACAATCAGACACCTTATCCCCTAAGTTAAGTTGTGAAGGCATGTATGTAAACATATGGGCCGAAACGCATTCCATTGTTTTTTTTTTGTTTTTTTTTTTTGGGGGGGGGGGAGGGGGGGTGAATGAACACACCTTATTGAATAAGAAGGATCAGCAGCATTTTCTACATTTTGGAAATCGCAGAACCTGTCCTGCCACCCACGTGAAAACCCCAACTTTTTGACAACCTTGTCCTGGTCGTGATCTGCTGTATTTGCTGTATGTATCAAATAATAGAGAGTTAAACATTAAGCTTAGTAGAGAAATCCACAGATAACCAATGAAACAAAACACATAAATCAAGTATAAATGAATATGTCTGGATGATAATTGTCAACGCTTGGAATGTTGTTAGAGAACATGATGAGATATGAATTCTTCATTGTGCTGATAACTATTTTACAGGACTGTTTTTTTATCCACTGTATAAGCAGGGAGTTCATTTGTTATAGATTTAGGTTCACACTGAGACTTTCCATGCACATTAGATTATTGTAGTCAGAACCTGATGATTTTGGCAGGACCAACACATCTTATATGTATGAGGGCCTCCTGACTCTCCCCGGCCAGATGATGCTTTACTTTTATTCTCAGCAGGGGCATAGCGGGGCCCCTGTGTAAAAATGCCAGCCC
The DNA here is from genome assembly GCF_029499605.1 of Hyla sarda. Taxonomy (NCBI): domain Eukaryota; kingdom Metazoa; phylum Chordata; class Amphibia; order Anura; family Hylidae; genus Hyla; species Hyla sarda. Next base: position 61,780,894 of record NC_079189.1, read on the forward strand.
TATCATGATTCCCACAGGCAGAGCCATTGTCAGGGTGGTACAGCAGGTACCAAGGGGTTCTATCCGGGCAGTAAATGCCATGCAGTGGCATACCCAGGCCTTTTACCTGCATTCTCTGTCTGCCCCCTGTAACTAGTGATGTCGCGAACATAAAATTTTCGGTTCACGAACCGCGAACGCGAACTTCCGCAAAAGTTTGCGAATCGGCGAACCAGGTGAACCGCCATTGACTTTAATGGGCAGGCAAATTTTGAAACCCACAGGGACTCTTTCTGGCCACAATAGTGATTTAAAAGTTGTTTCAAGGGGACTAACACCTGGACTGTGGCGTGCCGGAGTGGGATCCATGGCAAAACTCCCATGGAAAATTACATAGTTGATGCAGAGTCTGGTTTTAGTCCATAAAGGGCATAAATCAACTATTATTCCTAAATGGTTTGGAATAACGTGCTTTAGCCCCCTTTAGGCAGCACATAGAGCCCCCCTTTAGGCATCACATAGTTAGATTCCCCCCTTTAGACAGCACATAGATTCCCCCATATTAGGCAGCACATAGTTAAAGCCTCTCTTTAGGCAGCACATAGAGCCCCCTTTAGGCATCACATAGTTAGATCCCCCCTTTAGGCAGCACATAGATTCCCCCATATTAGGCAGCACATAGTTAAAGCCTCCCTTTAGGCAGCACATAGAGCCCCCTTTAGGCATCACATAGTTAGATCCCCCCTTTAGGCAGCACATAGATTCCCCCATATTAGGCAGCACATAGTTGGAGCCTCCCTTTAGGCAGCACATATTTAGATCCCCCCTTTATGCAGCATATAGATTCCCCCATATTAGGCAGCACATAGATTCCCCCATATTAGGCAGCACATAGTTAGAGCCCACCTTTAGGCAGCACATAGTGGGATTTGAACCCAAGGCAGTGCTAACCTCTGAGCCACCATGCTACCCTTACCATACATCTAATATGCACGGTTGCTAAAATGGACAGATATGTCAGCAGAGAGTACCAGAAAAATTAGGCATGTACACATGGCTCAAAGATTTGGTATTGTTGCAGCCGCAGCTGTGGCAGCGCCCAGAAAAATTGCGGCAGCATAAAAAGTGCAGCACCAAAGGCCAGAAAAATTAGGCATGTACACATGGCTGAAAAATAAGAACAAGCGCATATCCAAGAGTCCAGAAGACTCTATAATGCAGGACGGAGAAACAGACAAAGAAATTATTTTCTAAATAAAATTTTTCATCAAATAAAGAAACAGAGTTCATCCCTCACTGTATTTTATTTTTGAAAATGTAAGTTTAAAAATCACACGCAACAAGCGTTCCTTGGTGTAATGGTTAGTACTCTGGAAAATTCAAGTTTAAATTATCAGAAAGTCCAGAAGACTCTGTGATGCAGGACGGTGAAAATCAGAGAAATCTTCTTTATTTTCAAAATAAAATTTTTCATCAAATAAAGATGAAAGCAGCAGCCAGAAAAATTGCAGCAGCAGAAAAAGTGCAGTACTAGAGGCCAGAAAAATATTCTATATATTCTAAATATTTTCTAAATAAAATTTTTCATCAAATAAAGAAACAGAGTTCATTCCTCTCTGTATTTTACTTTTGAAAATTTAAGTTAAAAAATCACACGCAACAAGCGTTCCTTGTGTAATGGTTAGTACTCTTGAAAATTCAAGTTTAAATTATCATAAAGTCCAGAAGACTCTATAATACAGGACGGTGGTGCTGTGTGACTCTCCGCTTTGAGGCAAGTCAACCCCAAGATGGCATGAAACTGCTGTATCCGGGATGTGGAATAGCACCTGGGAAGCTAAGAGGGGGGGGGGGGGTGCCGGTGATGTGGAGCAAGATGCAGCAGTGGAAGAGGACTCGGCCGAGGAGGTTATGCAAGAGGATAAGAGGATGGAGTAGGAGGAGTCGAGGAGGTGGCAGTAGGCCTGCCTGCAAGTCGTGGCAGTGTCACCAACTCCTCTGCAGAGCCATGCATTCCATGCTTGGCACTGTCACCAGGTTTACCCAATGCGCAGTGTAGGTGATATACCTGCCCTGACCATGCTTTGCAGACCATTTATCAGTGGTCAGATGGACCCTTGCCCCTATACTGTGTGCCAGACATGCCATAATTTCCTTTTGCACAATGGAGTAAAGGTTGGGGATTGCCTTTTGTGCAAAAAAATTTTGGCCGGGTATCTTCAACTGCGGTGTCCCAATGGCTACAAATTTTTTTAAAGGCCTTAGACTCCACCAGCTTGTATGGTAAAAGCTGGCGGGATAGAAGTTCCGACAAGCCAGCTGTCAGACGCCGGGCTAGGGGGTGACTTTGAGACATTGTCTTCTTGAGCTCAAACATCTCCTTGACAGACACCTGACTGTGGGCAGATGAGCAGGAACTGCTCAAAGCGAGAGACAGAGAGGCGGATGGTTGAGAGGGGGCAAGGAGGGCAGCAGTGGTTGACCTGGCTGAAGATGCTGGACCAGGAGGAGGATGTCGGCTTTGATTTTGTGTGCTACTTGTACTGACGTGTTGATCCCATAGGCGTTTGTGATGTGACATCATGTGCCTTCGCAAAGCAGTTGTGCCTAGCTGGGTGTTGGACTTCCCACGACTCAGTTTCTTCTGGCACAGGTTGCAAATGGCCTCGCTGTTGTCAGAGGCAGACACACAAGAAAAATGCCACACTGCTGAGCTCTGCGATGACGGCATTCTGGTGGTGGCAACAGCATGCGTTGATTGGCGTCCCGTCTGGCTGACCCCAGGAGCCGATGCATGCTGTCTGACTGTGCCACTAGCTCCTTGCGATGACCTCCCCCTGCTCCCAACTCGTCTCCTCCTCCTCTCTGTCTCCCCATCTGGACTTTCCCCCTCTTCTTCTAGCGGGCACCCACGTGGCATCCACGGACACATAGTCATCATCAACACCTTCACCGCTATCTGATACCTCAAGAAAGGAAGCAGCAGCGGGTACAACATCATCATCACACCGTATGTCCATGTGTGTAATGCTGCCTGACTGAGATATATCCCTGTTAACTACGTCCTCTGGCAATAATGGTTGCGCATCACTCATGTCTTCAAACTGATGTGTAAATAACTCCTCTGATAGATCAAGTAAAGCTGCTGTGGTGCTAGTGTTGGTGGTGGCGGCAGGCGGGCAAGTGGTAGCATGAGAGGTGCCCAAAGCTAAGCTAGAGGAGGAGAAGGACGGTGTGTCAAGGTTCCGAGCGGAAGCTGTAGTAGATTGGGTGTCTTGTGATAGCCAGTCAACTAAGTCCTCAGAACATTGGGGGTTCAGGGTACGTGGCCTCTGAACACTGGCCATTCTAGGGCCAAAGGGAATCCCAGCACCACGACGGCCCTTGCGGGGTGCCCTTCCTCTGCCTGTCATTTTTTTGGTTAAATTTGCACAAGTGTCACACCAAATGTGATTTGCACTAGGGTGACACAATTTGCCCTGCAGGCAAAAAAAAAATGGCAACTGTGACGTGAACTGACAGTGACGACTGATTTTATTTAACAGCCAAAAAAGGTATTTTTTTATTAAATTTGCACAACTGTCACACCTAATGTGATTTGCACTAGAGTGACACAATTTGCCCTGCAGGCAAAAAAACTGGCAACTGTGACGTGAACTGACAGTGACGACTGATTTTATTTAACAGCCAAGAAAGGTATTTTTTTTTTAATTTGCACAACTGTTACACCAAATGTGATTTGCCTGAATACACCACCTAGCAGCAACCTAGCTATCGCTTTCCCTATACAGCAGGAGCAGCTTCTCTGACCCTCCACTTCCTAAGCCTGCAGCATGCTGAATGAGGCTAAAATGGCGTCCGTGCAAGAGGTAGGAGGGTCTGGAAGCGAGGGTCTGCTGCTGATTGGCTGTAATGTGTCTGCTGACTCTGACTCACAGGGTCAAAGTTTACTGCAATGTTAAAGTGTAGGGGGCGGATCGAACTTCACATATGTTCGCCCGGCGATGCAAACGCGAACATGCTAAATTCGCCGGGAACTGTTCGCCGGTGAACAATTAGTGACATCTCTACCTGTAACCAGGCCTGCAGATTAAGTGGGCCCCACCATCTGGGATACATGTCCCGAATTCCCAAGTGACCTCAACTTTCAATGATAAGTGCATCTTTAAGATGCAAAAGTGTTAAATGTACACCACGGCAGCTGACATAACAGGATGAAGCCAGTACCTCTATCCTGTCACTTCAGCCCAGGCTTCCTGTGTGGCAGCTTCTCTGTATGACGTTGTCCGCACAGGAAGCTGAGAAATAAGAGGAGCAACAGAAGCTGTGGGGAAATGAAGGAGAGGTCAGTGGTGTGTTTTTTTTATTTTTTTCATGGGGGCAATGTTTCAGGCCTAATACTCTATGAGGGCAATGTTTCTGGCATAATACTCTATGAGGGCAATGTTTCTGGCATAATATTCTCTGGGGGTAATGTTGCTGGCATAATACTCTATTTGTGGCCTACAATCTCTTTATCACAGCTCAGCCCCACCTGAGGATGGGATACAAGGTCTGGATATGGGGACTGGATATGTGGATGGTATATGAGGACGGGATATAAGGTCGTGATATGAGGACTGGATATGAGGATGGAATATGAGGACGGGATATGGGGTCGTCATATTAGGATGGGATATATGATGATGGAATTTGAGGAGGGGACATGAGACTGGTTTATGAGGCCAAGATATGAGGATGAGATGTGAGGATAAAATCATCATTGTTGTTTTTACTCTCCCACAAGATTTAGTTAGGAAAACAGGGCAATACTGGGTATATATTAGTCTGTCTATCTATTTATCTATCTATCTATACAGCAACAGGAGAATACAGCAGCACACTGCTAGCACAAAGATATAGATGAAACATGAGTATATAGATAAAACATGAGTATATAGATAGAACATGAAAAGCTATACAGCTGTAGTGCAATAAATAAAAATATGAAACTATGAAATTATGAGGTACTTAGCTTGCAAATTTGGCGCCAAATAGCGTGGACCGTCCCACCACGGTAAGGTGACCTCATTCTGGGACGGACCCTACACTATGAATATGCCTATGTGTGAACAGTACAGCAGGCATTGCAAGGTCTGAAACATCCAAGGCACCTTATATACACCTAATAGAGGTGGGTGGGGTGCAAGAGCCAACATGGAGGTAGCCACTCCCCCGTATGTGTAATACAACCAAAGAATAAGTTGGCCAGCACTATTGATTCCAAACTATTGTAAAGACCTGGCTTACAGGTGCAGGCTGCTGGGCTAGGGTTCACTGTCAGGCAGAGGAAGACCCCGCAGGGGCCGTCGTGTTGCTGGAATTCCCTTTGGCCCTAGAATGGCCAGTGTTCAGAGGCCACGTACCCTGAACCCCCAAAGTTCTGAGGACTTAGTTGACTGGCTATCACAAGACACCCAATCTACTACAGCTTCCGCTCGGAACATTGACGCACCATCCTTCTCCTCCTCTAGCTTAGCTTCGGGCACCTCTCATGCTATCACTTGCCCGCCTGCCGCCACCACCAACACTAGCACCACAGCAGCTTTACTTGATCCGTCAGAGAAGTTATTTACACATCAGTTTGAAGACATGAGTGATGCGCAACCATTGTTGCCAGAGGATGTAGTTAACAGGGATATGTCTCAGTCAGGCAGCATTACACACATGGACTTTCGGTGTGATGATGATTTTGTCCCCGCTGCTGCTTCCTTTCTTGAGGTGTCAGATAGCGGTGAAGGTGTTGATGATGACGATGTGTCCGTGGATGCCACATGGGTGCCCGCTAGAAGAGAAGAAGAGGGGGAAAGTTCAGATGGGGAGACAGAGAGGAGGAGGAGGAGACTAGTTGGAAGCAGGGGGAGGTCATCGCAAGGAGCTAGTGGCACAGTCAGACAGCATGCATCGGCACCCGGGGTCAGCCAGATGGGACGCCAATCAACGCATGCTGTTGTCACCACCAGAATGCCGTCATTGCAGAGCTCAGCAGTGTGGCATTTTTTTTTGCGTGTCTGCCTCTGACAACAGCGAGGCCATTTGCAACCTGTGCCAGAAGAAACTGAGTCGTGGGAAGTCCAACACTCACCTAGGCACAACTGCTTTGCGAAGGCACATGATGTCACATCACAAACGCCTATGGGATCAACACGTCAGTACAAGCAGCACACAAAGTCAAAGCCGCCATCCTCCTCCTGGTCCAGCATCTTCAGCCAGGTCAACCACTGCTGCCCTCCTTGCCCCCTCTCAACCATCCGCCTCTCCGTCTCTCGCCTTGAGCAGTTCCTGCTCATCTGCCCACAGTCAGGTGTCTGTCAAGGAGATGTTTGAGCACAAGAAGCCAATGTCTCAAAGTCACCCCCTAGCCCGGCGTTTGACAGCTGGCTTGTCGGAACTGCTAGCCTGCCAGCTTTTAGCATACAAGCTGTAGGAGTCTGAGGCCTTTAAAGAATTTGTAGCCATTGGGACACCGCAGTAGAAGGTACCCGGCCGAATTTTTTTTGCACAAAAGGCATTCCACAACCTTTACTCCATTGTGCAAAAGGAAATTATGGCATGTCTGGCACACAGTGTAGGGGCAAGGATCCATCTGACCACTGATACCTGGTCTGCAAAGCATGGTCAGGGCAGGTATATCACCTACACTGCGCACTGGGTAAACCTGGTGACGGCTGCCAAGCATGGAATGCGTGGCTCTGCAGAGAAGTTGGGGACACCGCCACGACTTGCAGGCAGGCCTGCTGCCACCTCATCTACTCCTCTTACTCCATCCTCTTCCATAACATCCTCGGCCGAGTCCTCTTCCACTGCTGCGTCTTGCTCCACATCACCGGCACCCCCCCAGCTCCCCAGGTGCTATTCCACATCCCGGATACGGCAGTGTCACGCCCTCTTGGGGTTGACTTGCCTCAAAGCGGAGAGTCACACCGCACCAGCGCTCCTGTCGGCCCTGAACGCACAGTAATCTGATTGTACAACGCTATGTGCTCAAGTACCCAGGCTTACAGGATGTCCTGAAGCAGTCCAGGAAGGTGAGGGGCCATTTCAGGCGTTCCTACACGGCCATGGCGCACTTGTCAGATATCCAGCGGTGAAACAACATGCCAGTGAGGCACTTGATTTGCGACAGCCCGACACATTGGAATTCAATACTCCTAATGTTCGACCGCCTGCTCCAACAAGAAAAAGCTGTCAACGAATATTTGTATGACCGGGGTGCTAGGACATCATCTGCGGAGCTGGGAATTTTTTTGCCACGTTACTGGAGGCTCATGCGCAATGCCTGTAGGCTCATGCGTCCTTTTGAGGAGGTGACAAACCTGGTCAGTCGCACCAAAGGCACCATCAGCGACATCATACCGTTTGTTTTCTTCCTGCAGCGTGCCCTGCGAAGAGGGCTGGATCAGGCAGTAGATGAGCGTGAAGAGGAAGAGTTGTGGACACCATCACCACCAGAAACAGGTTTATCAGCATCGCTTGCTGGACCTGCGGCAACGCTGGAAGAGGATTGTGAGGAAGAGGAGTCAGAGGAGGAATGTGGCTTCGAAGAGGAGGAGGAAGACCAACCACAGCAGGCATCCCAGGGTGCTCCTTGTCACCTATCTGGTTCCCGTGGTGTTGTACGTGGCTGGAGGGAAGAAGATTATACCTTCCCTGACATCACTGAGGACGAGGAACGGGACATGAGTAACTCGGTATCCGTCCTTGTGCAAATGGGGTCTTTCATCTGTCATGCCTGTTGAGGGACCCTCGTATAAAAAAGGTTGAAGGAGAACGACCTGTACTGGGTGTCCACGCTACTAGACCCCCGGTATAAACATAAAGTGCCTGACATGTTACCGCATTACAGCTAGGCGGAAAGGATTCAGCAGGTCCAAAATAAATTAAGAAGTATGCTGTCACAGCACAACAGGACATGTCACAGCACAACAGGGATCAAGTCCTACGCATCGCCACAGCCCTTTGGGGTCCACCATCGGAGAACGACTTGACCGACAGGTAGCAGACTACCTGGCCTTAACCGCAGATATCGACAGTCTGAGGAGCGATGAACCCCTTGACTACTGGGTGTACCGGCTTGACCTGTGGCCTGAGCTATACCAATTTGTGCTCGAACTTCTGGCCTGTTGCGCTTCAAGTGTCCTGTCAGAAAGGACCTTCAGTGCAGCAGGAGGTATTGTCACTGAGAAGAGGAGTTGCCTTGGTCAAAAAAGTCTGGATTACCTCACCTTTCTTAAGATGAATGAGGGATGGATCCCGAAGGGACTGACACTGGGCGATACATTTGACTGAACAAGGCCTGATCAGAGGAGCTGCCTTGGGTTAAAAATGGTCCACACGCTGCTGTATTGGAACTCTGAATGCCGGATGACTTGCGTGACTTATCCGCCACCAACTAGGGTTCAAGCCACAATGTTTTAGGGCACTTTCTGCCTGGCGAAACAAACAGAAATTTTTCTGGCTGCTGCTACAGCTGCGGCTGCGACAATACCAAATTTTCCAGCCAGGTATACATGCCTAATTTTTCTGGTCTCTGCTGCTGCACTTTTTCTGGTGCTGCAATTTTTCTGGCTGCTGCTACAGATGCGGCTGCGGCAATACCAAATTTTTCATCCATGTTACAATGACTAATATTTCTGGCCTCTGCTGCTGCACTTGTTATGGTGCTGCAATTTTTCTGGCCACTGCTACAGAAGCGGCTGCAACAATACCAAATTTTTCAGGCATGTGTACATGCCTAATTTTTCTGGTGCTCTCTACTGACATCTCTGTCCATTTTAGCAACCATGGATATTAGATGTATGCTAAGGGTAGATTGGTGGCTCGGAGGTTAGCACTGCTGCCTTGCAGCGCGGGGGCCTTGGGTTCAAATCCCACTATGTGCTGGTTCAAGGGGGGCTCTTACTATGTGCTGCCTAACATGGGGGAATCTATGTGCTGCCTGAAGGGGAGCTCTAACTATGTGCTGCCTGATATGGGGGAATCAATGTGCTGTCTAAAGGAGGGATCTAACTATGTGATGCCTAAATGGGGGCTCTATGTGCTGCCTAAAGGGGTTTAAAGCACATTATTCCAAACCATTTAGGAATAATAGGTGATTTATGCCCTTTATGGATTAAAACCAGACTCTGCATCAACTATGTAATTTTCCATGGCAGTTTTGCCATGGATCCCACTCCGGCACGCCACAGTCCAGGTGTTAGTCCCCTTGAAACAACTTTTAAATAACTATTGTGGCCAGAAAGAGTCCCTGTGGATTTTAAAATTCACCTGCCCATTGAAGTCAATGGCGGTTCGCCGATTCGCAAACTTTTGCGGAAGCTTGCGGAAGCTTGCGTTCGCGGTTCACGATCCGAAAATTTTATGTTTGCGATTTCACTAAATAACACCTTTTAGGTGTCGGTAGACATAGCAGAAAGACTGTAGAATAGAACACATTTATTTTTCCGTTGTTTTTACTATCTTTGCACACAAAGCCGTTCTCAGAGCTGCTAACAGTTCCAGTATGTGGATTTATTTAGTGTAATAGTTAAAGTGGATCTGTCAGCTAAATATGCTGCCCTATGTAAGGGGACACATTACAGAACAACTACAGATCTGTACATTGATGAACAATTACATAAATTACTATTGGGGATTTATATATTTCCCCAAGGTATCTTTCATATCTGTGAATTCGGGTAGAAAAACAGACATGGTGCACATCTACAATCTTGTATAATGATCTGATTGCTTCTCAGCATAATATCAAAAACTAACAGGTTGTTAGTATACATTTTTGATCAAAAAGTACAAGCCCACTCGCCACGTCAAGGCCACCTATCCAGAGTGGGTCCCTAACGTCCCTAGCATAAAATGGCGCAGCACCGGGCGGCGACCACCACCGCCGCGATGCCAATGCCCACAGGGGGGAACGAACCCACCGGCAGAGCAGCCCCAATGCCACTCAAACCAGTCTATGGGCCGCACCCCCCCGCAGACACGGCGCCACGGCAGCAACGGACACCGCACAGCACCACACCAGTGTGAACAGGGATGTAATAGCTCACTTACCATACTCTCCCAGTCAGACTGGGAGGCAGCTAGGAAAGAAATGGCCCATGTGCAGCTAACTACTGCTTATATAGGATTGGGCTGAGGGGGTGGGGAAGAGTGCAGCACATGTTAAAACAAAGAAAAAGGAGGGGATAGAAATCACAGTGTGAATTCGGGTAGAAAAACAGACATGGTGCACATCTACAATCTTGTATAATGATCTGATTGCTTCTCAGCATAATATCAAAAACTAACAGGTTGTTAGTATACATTTTTGATCAAAAAGTACAAGCCCACTCGCCACGTCAAGGCCACCTATCCAGAGTGGGTCCCTAACGTCCCTAGCATAAAATGGCGCAGCACCGGGCGGCGACCACCACCGCCGCGACGCCAATGCCCACAGGGGGGAACGAACCCACCGGCAGAGCAGCCCCAATGCCACTCAAACCAGTCTATGGGCCGCACCCCCCCGCAGACACGGCGCCACGGCAGCAACGGACACCGCACAGCACCACACCAGTGTGTATCTTTCATATCTACCAGGTTTCAGGAAGTGCATGTCTCATCCAGGGAAAGCTGTGTGACATATGGGAAATCTAGGATAGTGTGAAATCTCTAGCAGCTAGCTGCTAAAGAACTTTTTGTTTTCAGACCGGGATTTTTATGGAATGAAAGGTCGGTTGATAGTCAGGCCTTTTTTATTCCCTTTCTGACCAGTCCATGTTTTTTAGTATGGCCCAAGAAAAAAACAAAAAAAGACCACTTGTTACTTTTCCTAAAAACAAGGTGCAACTCAGTCAACATGCTAAGGCTGCTTTCACGCTATAAAAATAACTCCGTTATAAATGCCTGTTATAAAATCCCTGGAAATCATCCGTTAAAGGGCCGTTAGAAAATCCCATTATAGTCTATGGGATTTTTCCAATAGCCGTTTTAACCCGTTATCGCCCGTTATTAATGACGGCCGTTATTGTGTCATGGGCGATAGTAACGGGAGAAATAGTGCATGCACAAGCAGGGCCCTGTGCACTGAGGCTCTGTGGCATGCTAGGGGCTCACACATGAGGATGATTGACAAGTCAGGAGCCTGCACAGATCCCTGCTTGTTCTGCCCTCACTTCCTGTATTTGGACTTCTCAAAGAGACAAACATGCAAAAGCTGCAGAGAGAGCATTTTTTTCACCCAAAAATATACAAATTTTTTAACCAATGAATATTACAAATATACATATAATGTTATTATCTACATTATATATACATTATATAAAATGTTTTAGTTGACAACAGGTACACTTTAAAAGAAAAACTGCTTTCAAAACATGGTGCAAGATGCTGCTTTGCATATCCTTCTTATAGCTTATTCACCTACCAGATAGTTTTATTTAATGACACAGGTTTTCTCAGCTTGTTTCCTTATTTCTGTCTAATTTCTATATGTAATTTTTGTTATTTTATAACAAAGTTTATTTCAATTGAGATATCCTGCATTATGAACATCGGCCCAGATTATTTTACACTCTCTGCAAAACATGTTTGGAGAGTTCAGTTAATAAAAATATATGTTGACCCTTTCCATTCTGTACCAGTTATTTCTTGAATTGGGCATTTTTATAGGTGTCAAGCCTTTAATATCAGTCTGAAACAAAATGTTTTAGCTCTACCAAGGTCTGTGTTGCTAAATTGTATGTTTTTACTTATTGTCCCATTACTGAGTCACTGGTGCTTTACTGCCGTGCTTTATGTCTTTTCCCAGTAGTGGTAGAGGAGGAATGCGCTGAACACACATTTTTTTCACAAGCCCTTACATTGTGTAATTACTTGCTGAGCCTTGGGAACTTTATGTAAATGACTTTTCAAGTTTTCTCTTTCCTGTGAATGTTCGATATTTTGTCTTTGTGTATAGAGTGGGGCTTTTTTAATCACCCCTTTATTTTTGGTCGTATTGACTTGGACTGACACATTGACTTTAATGGAGAAAACAAGTGCAGCTGTTCTCCTTCTGGAACTGAAATCTGACTTTTCCTATTATAAGACGTCTTTTACTTACTCAGTTCATATGCCATAAAAAAAAGTCTGTGGAAGGAAACCATCTTTAGATACTGTAAATGAACACAAATGCAAAGAAAAGTTTATAGTTTATTAAAGCATTGAAATAAATATGGATGTACATATACTGATATGAAGTTACATTGTACCACTGTCACTTTTAGAGTAGGGTCACATGTGTCGTATTTTGCTGTGTATTTGTTGCTGTGTATTTTCCTAGCCATTGAAATCAATGGGTAGCAAAGTCAGCTGTAGGAAATATGCAGCAAAATATGCCACATGTGACCCTACCCTAAAGGAGTTTCCCCGGGCAAAAAGATTACTTTTATATGCCTCCCTGTGAAGTAAAAAAAATAAGACTGCATACTCACCTCTCCCATTCCCCTGCGGCTTCCACTCCTCTTCTTCCTTCATCTGATGATTGTTTATGTACACAGGACCTGCCTGCTGCCAGGTGATTGGCAAATTTCAGCAGAAGGAGGAAGAAGTAGACAGCAGCAGAGAACAGAAAAATTGACAGTGGCAGTAGAGGAAAGCAGGGGAGGTGAGTAATCTGCCTTATTGTAGGTTATGGTTAAAGGGGTTTTTCTATAATTAAACTATTTTAATTATCTATAACATCCCTTTTACATATAAGTCCATTTCCCACACTTTTGGTTCCAACACCAAAAAAGTAGATGTTTGTAGGATACACTGAAGTTAGTCACAAGTGGACTATATTTTCTCCATTATACTCAACAGGCACACCAATAATGTCCTTTCTTAGAACCCAACAATCACTACTATTGGGTATCCAGTCCCCCTGTTGATCCTTACCAGCACATCCTAAGCATGGAGGTGCACTCTGACCTGACTCCCACAGAATTTGTATGGAGTATCAGCAGTTCATACGTTCAACCACTACTCCATGACAACTGTTCCTCACTGTGGTAGTACTGGTGAGAAGGAAATCAGAGGTGGGGCCCTCCATTTATGTTACAATTATTACCTATACCATATCACAGTAATCTAGTTCATATGGGTCCCTATGTTTTTCCTGATCTTCAGTAGTGTTGCTCGCGAATATTCGCAATTCGAATATTATTCGCGAATATCGCATATTCGCGAATTCGCGAATTTCGCGAATATAGCGCTATATATTCGTAATTACGAATATTCGTTTTTTTTTTTTTTCTTCACAGTACACATCACAGTGATCACCCCTCTCTGCTTCCAGCTTGTATGGTGTAAAGAAGGCTGTAACACTACTGTGTGAGACTGGCGTGCAAAAATTCGCATATGCGAAAATTAGCATATGTCAATTTTCGCATATGCGAATTTTCGCGTATGCTAATTTTGTATATACTAATTTTCGCATGTTAATTTTCGTATACACGAATTTTCGCATATGCGAAACTAAAATGAGAATATAACGAATATGCGAATATTCGCGAATATATGACGAATATTCGTCCATATATTCGCGAATATTCGCGAATTCGAATATGGCCTATGCCGCTCAACACTAATCTTCAGTATTAAAGGCTCATCTTTCAACTTTTAGGTATTGAAAAATCAATATAAATGTATATCTGTAAAGATATTATGGATGAATAAATCTTAAAAAAAATGCTTAGTCAGAATTTTACCAGTTAAATATAGCTTTATTGTAGGAAACTCTCATTGTCAAAAAGCAGATAAACCAGAGTTTAATAGACTTGCTCCCGTCTATTTATCAGTTCACTGCTGATGGTTTGGGATGACCCATGCCCCTCTCCACCTCATCTGAAATATCTTGTTACTGTGTAGTGAGCACAATGCAAATTTATGCCTGTGGAAACCTCCATTAGTCAAGAGGTTTTTGCATACAATATAGTATATTATGTACTACTAGATTTTTTTTGTTTTCTTTCCAGCAGGTGCTCTCTGACAATAGGCACTTTTTTTTAGCAACTTTTTAGTGTTGTGCAATGCTAAACTTTCTTCCCACACTTTGTGCAGTGTAATAATGAAGAAATTAAGGTGAAATATTTCCTTATTTAATCTTCGTATTAAGATACTGTGAGCAAGCAGACCGATACAAAAGTGAATCTGATGTACAAGTTATGTCATGTCACCTCATGAGCAAATCCCGGATGTGTGCAATTCTTTACTTTTTATATCACATGCCTTTTGTGTTTGCCAAGAAACATAAGCAATCATTTGGTTTCTCAGGAAAGAACACAAGCCTGCTATACATGTAACTTTCAGTAAATTTTGTGAGGATTCTTTTTATTTTAAAATATTTATTCAGTGGGTGACCTATCATGGTGCACATATACAGTATACTAAATCCAGAAGAAAGAGAATGTCCAGCGTGGTAGCTCGTATGCAACAGATTTAATCGGCACAGCAAACTCATTGGTACAAGACAATAGTTACGCATTTCGATCACCTAGTGACTATCGTCTTGTACCTGGGAGTTTGCTGTGCCGAATAAATCTGTTGCATGCGAGCTGCCACGCTGGACATTCTCTTTCTTCTGGATTTGATATATAGCGTGGTCCACGCTGGTCCGTGACGCGGTTGAGTCTACTTGGGGTGAGCTGGAAGTGTTCTTTCTATATATACAGTATACTGTATTGTGCTACATCTGTATACGGGAAGGTTCTGAGTCATAGCCAAGATTTCCCTAAGAAATTCATATGATTGACATAACCTAAACTCTAGCTAAACTCTCCCCCCATGGCCTTCAGTACATGTCCTCCCCCTCCCCTCTTTAACATTTCTGAGAAACTTGAAAACAAATTAACTTTATTATTATTTAATGTTGATCCAGAGAAGGCTAAAAAAAAATGATAATTTACCTTCTGATAACTGAGGTCATTTTATCTAGGGTGGCCATACATATAACAGCTATACTTTCTGTCCCCTCGACACCCCCCCCCCCCCTCACACACACACACACACACACGTGCACATTTAATGGTTGACCAAAATAGGCCTTCTTTCTTCTAGAAACAATCTCAAATCTTCATTTAATATGTACAGCCACCTTAAGCCCTTACTCATTGTCCTATATAAATGAATGGACTAAAAGATAAATAACAACAAAGAAAAGTTAGCATGCAATCACCGCTCCAACAGTGTCTAGAAGTCCGTAGGTCCGGAGTCACGGGACAGCATACCGGGATGAGTAGAAGGGCTCAGAGGCAACACTGGTTGTTTCACGTGACTATGCACGCTTCTTCCTGCCTCCAGTCTATGTCATTGCACTGCGTGTTATGTATCATGTGACTGCAACAGTAACCATGGCAGCGTGTAAACAAGGACCACGGCTTATGCAATAAGTATTAGCAGTTAAAAACGTTATTCCAAACGTGGGGATAAAAACTAATAAACTAAAATGGCACAAGTATAGCACTAATAGGAGAAGAGAAAGACTGCAAATTAGTGGATCGGTTAAAATCGAATTAAAAAAAGGGGATAGATCTAATGTCCACTATCATTGAAGCCAGCTAGACCCTGAGCATTGCACTTCAGGATCCAACAGGCCTTGCGCTGTAATAAAAGAACATGTCTGTCACCTCCTTGTTTCAATTGTATCCCACGTTCAAGGCCTCCAAATCGGCATATAAGCGTGATATTTGGTTAGGTGCTCAGCTAGCCTAGGGATCCCTTTTCCTGCCATATCTACGGTTGCCAACCGGACCAACAAATGTGAGCCAGTAGCTCGTATCTATGCCTTTCTACTTCTTCTTTTTATTCTTAATAAAATCAGCTATTGTTTTGTTCTTTCTATATGTGACCTCTGGTCCACCTCCTTCAGAGCACTATAATATTCAAGTGTCTCCTTACTGTATTGTTGATATGGGAGTTCATCTGGGTATTCATGAAGGAGAATACAAATCTTTTATCTTTGGCTTTTTTTTTACGTGTTTGTATAGCATCTCCCTTCTATCCATGGACTCAACTTTCTCATAAGCTGTTAACAGATAATGGGTATTTTCTTTCAAGCAGTCTATGTTTCAGTTGTCCTGCTTGCCTATCATAGCTATTGGGATCACTGTTGATCCTTTTGAGCCAAATAAATTGGCTTCATGGGGGTACCTCTTTTTGTGAGTGCGGGGTAAGATCTCATATAATGCAGCATGGTATTCTTTACAATGTCCTTCCTATGTCCCTCTGTGATAATGCCCTCTGGTGGGCTATAATTTTCTTGTCTAGGAATTCAAGCTGGGAGTCTCCAAAAATGCTGGTAAATCTCATGTTCATGTCATTCACCTCATTGAGGCGAGTGACTAATTGTTGGAACATAAATTCTGGTCCCTCCCACACTAACAAGATGTCGTCTATGAATCTTTTGAAAGCTTTAATATGTTGCACATATAGAGTATATGTGCCTAAGATGGCCATTTTTTTTGTTTATACCAGACCTGGCTATATTGCAATGTATTATGAGAGAGTATGAAATGTGTGGCCTCTGAAATGAAATCAATAAACTCACCTGAAATTTTTTTTGTATGTTCAAGAAAATAGCATATAGCCTGTACACCCGCATCATGAGGGATACGGGTGCACAGGCTTTCGACATCCACTGACGCTAGTCGGTAAGTACTTGCTAATGAATATTGTCAAAAAAAACAAAAAAATATAAACATCATTAGACTCCTTAAGATATAATGGAATCTCCAGAAGTAATGGGCAGAGAGCCCAATCTAGGTACTTAGACAGGTACTCAGTTCCGTGACTGAGTACCTGTCTAAGTACCTAGATTGGGCTCTCCGCCCATTACTTCTGGAGATTCCATCATATCTTAAGGATTATAATGATGTTTTGATTTTTTTTTAATATTCATTGGCAGGATACTCACCGACTAGCGTCGGTGGATGTCGAAAGCCTGTACACCCGCATCCCTCATGATGTGGGTGTATAGGCTAAATGCAATTTTCTTGAACATACAAAAAATGCCATTTTCTTGACAAAAACTTGTCACTCACCTCAATAAGGTGAATGACATAAACATGAGATTTACCAGCGTTTTGGACGCTCCCAGCTCAAATTCCTAGACATGAAAATTATAGCCACATCAGAGGGTATTATTGCAGAGGGACATAGGAAGGACATTGCAAAGAATACCTGTTACGCCTAGCGCTCCGGGTCCCCGCTCCTCCCCGGAGCGCTCACGGCGTCTTTCTCCCTGCAGCGCCCCGGTCAGTCCCGCTGACCGGGAGCGCTGCACTGTCATGGCCGTTGGGGATGCGATTCGCACAGCGGGACGCGCCCGCTCGCGAATCGCATCCCAGGTCACTTACCCGTCCCGGTCCCCTGCTGTCATGTGCTGGCGCGCGCGGCTCCGCTCTCTAGGGCGCGCGCGCGCCAGCTCTCTGAGACTTAAAGGGCCGGTGCACCAATGATTGGTGCCTGGCCCAATTAGCTTAATTGGCTTCCATCTGCTCCCTGCCTTTATCTGACCTCCTCCCATGCACTCCCTGGCCGGATCTTGTTGCCTTGTGCCAGTGAAAGCGTTTAGTGTGTCCAAAGCCTGTGTACCTGAACTTCTGCTACCCATCCTGACTACGAACCTTGCCGCCTGCCCCCGACCTTCTGCTACGTCTGACCTTGCCTCTGCCTAGTCCTTCTGTCCCACGCCTTCTCAGCAGTCAGCGAGGTAGAGCCGTTGCTAGTGGATACGACCTGGTTGCTACTGCCGCAGCAAGACCATCCCGCTTTGCGGCGGGCTCTGGTGAAAACCAGTAGCCTCTTAGAACCGGTCCACTAGCACGGTCCACGCCAATCCCTCGCTGACACAGAGGATCCACTACCTGGAAGCCGAATCGTGACAGTAGATCCGGCCATGGATCCCGCTGAGGTGCCGCTGCCAAGTCTCGCTGATCTTCCCACGGTGGTCGCTCAGCAATCGCAGCAGATTGCCCAACAAGGACAGCAGCTGTCGCAGTTGACCGCCATGTTACAGCAACTTCTGCCTCTGCTACAGCAGCAACCATCTCCTCCGCCAGCTCCTGCACCTCCTCCGCAGCGAGTGGCCGCTCCTAACCTCCGCTTGTCCCTGCCGGACAAATTTGATGGGGACTCTAAACTCTGCCGTGGATTTTTGTCTCAGTGTTCCCTGCATATGGAGATGTTGTCGGACTTGTTTCCTTCAGAACGGTCTAAGGTGGCGTTCGTAGTAAGCCTTCTTTCAGGAAAGGCCTTGTCTTGGGCCACACCGCTCTGGGACCGCAATGATCCTGCCACAGCCACAGTCCAGGCCTTCTTCGCTGAACTCCGGAGTGTCTTCGAGGAGCCAGCCCGAGCTTCTTCTGCCGAGACTGCCCTGTTGAACCTGGTCCAGGGTAATTCTTCCGTTGGCGAGTACGCCATACAATTCCGTACTTTTGCTTCTGAACTATCCTGGAATAATGAGGCTCTCTGCGCGACCTTTAAAAAAGGCCTATCCAGTCGCATCAAGGATGTGCTGGCCGCACGAGAGATTCCTGCCAACCTCCAAGAACTCATCCATTTGGCTACCCGCATTGACATGCGTTTTTCTGAGCGACACCAAGAGCTCCGCCAGGAAAAAGACTTTGATCTCTGGGCACCTCTCCCACAGCATCCTTTGCAGTCTTCGCCTGGGCCTCCCGCCGAGGAGGCCATGCAAGTGGATCGGTCTCGCCTGACCCAGGAAGAGAGGAATCGCCGTAGAGAAGAAAATCTCTGTCTTTACTGTGCCAGTACCGAGCATTTCTTGGTGGATTGCCCTATCCGTCCTCCACGCCTGGGAAACGCACGCACGCACCCAGCTCACGTGGGTGTGGCGTCTCTTGGTTCCAAGTCTGCTCCTCCACGTCTCACGGTACCCGTGCGGATTTCTTCTTCAGCCAACTCCTCCCTCTCAGCCGTGGCCTGCTTGGACTCCGGTGCCTCTGGAAATTTTATTTTGGAGTCGTTTGTTAATAAATTCAGCATCCCGGTGACCCGTCTCGTCAAGCCGCTCTACATTTCCGCGGTCAACGGAGCCAGATTGGACTGCACCGTGCGTTACCGCACAGAGCCCCTCCTCATGTCTATTGGACCTCACCTTGAGAGGATTGAGTTCTTCATTCTCCCCAACTGTACCTCTGAGGTCCTCCTCGGTCTGCCTTGGCTCCGGCTTCATTCCCCCACCATTGATTGGACCACCGGGGAGATCAGGAACTGGGACTCTGCCTGCCACAGGAAGTGCCTCTCCCCCCCTCCCAGTCCCGTCAGGCAAGCCTCTGTGCCTCCCCATGGCCCCCGTCCTGGTGTCACACTGCCCCGTGCCAGGCCTCGCCCTCTGCCCTCCCTCCCCATCCCCACTCCTGCTGTACTGCCTGCCGTTGAGGAAACCCTCCATTCTTTCCCGGTGTCCTCATCCCAGGGGAGGCAGTTACCGGACAAAGAGAAGGGGAGACCTAAGGGGGGGGGGGGTACTGTTACGCCTAGCGCTCCGGGTCTCCGCTCCTCCCCGGAGCGCTCACGGCGTCTTTCTCCCTGCAGCGCCCCGGTCAGTCCCGCTGACCGGGAGCGCTGCACTGTCATGGCCGTTGGGGATGCGATTCGCACAGCGGGACGCGCCCGCTCGCGAATCGCATCCCAGGTCACTTACCCGTCCCGGTCCCCTGCTGTCATGTGCTGGCGCGCGCGGCTCCGCTCTCTAGGGCGCGCGCGCGCCAGCTCTCTGAGACTTAAAGGGCCGGTGCACCAATGATTGGTGCCTGGCCCAATTAGCTTAATTGGCTTCCATCTGCTCCCTGCCTTTATCTGACCTCCTCCCATGCACTCCCTGGCCGGATCTTGTTGCCTTGTGCCAGTGAAAGCGTTTAGTGTGTCCAAAGCCTGTGTACCTGAACTTCTGCTACCCATCCTGACTACGAACCTTGCCGCCTGCCCCCGACCTTCTGCTACGTCTGACCTTGCCTCTGCCTAGTCCTTCTGTCCCACGCCTTCTCAGCAGTCAGCGAGGTAGAGCCGTTGCTAGTGGATACGACCTGGTTGCTACTGCCGCAGCAAGACCATCCCGCTTTGCGGCGGGCTCTGGTGAAAACCAGTAGCCTCTTAGAACCGGTCCACTAGCACGGTCCACGCCAATCCCTCGCTGACACAGAGGATCCACTACCTGGAAGCCGAATCGTGACAATACCATGCTGCATTATATGAGCTCTCATGTACCCCACACAGACAAAAAGAGGTACCCCATTAAGCCAATTTATTTAGCTCAAAAGAAGCAACAGTGATCCCAGTAGCTACGATAGGCAAGCAGGACAACTGAAACAGAGACTTCTTGAAAGAAAATATCCATTATCTGTCCATGGATAGAAGGGAGATGCTTTACAAAACACATAAAAAAGCCAGAGATAAAAGATTTGTATTCTCCTTCATGAATACCCAGATGAACTCCCATATCAGCAACATAGTAAGGAGACACTTGTACACCCTTGAAAATGATAGTGATCTGAAGGAGGTGGCCGATAGACAACCAGTGCTCACATAAAGAACAAAACAATACCTGATTATATTAAAAATAAAAAGAAGAAGGGCATAGATACGAGCTGCTGGCTCACATGTGTTGGTCCTGTGGGCAACCGCAGATGTGACCGTTGTAAGTACTGCCAATTTAACACATGTGCTAATTCGTGTACTCTAGGTGGGATTTCACATAACATTAGAAGTACCTATGTAGCTTTCTATATAGTATGTCCCTGCAATATGTTCTATATTGGTAAAAGGAAATGCTAGTTGTGCACACGTTTTAGACAACACTTATATTCATTAAGAACAGGAAAAGGGATCCCCAGGCTAGCTGAGTACCTAACCAAATATCACGATAATGATTGTAATGTCCTCCAAATTGGAGGCCTTGAATGTGTGATACAGTTGGAACAAGGTGGTGACAGAAATGTTCGTTGAATCCTGAAGTGTAATGCTCAATGCATAAGCCGTGCATCCTTGTTTACACACTGCCATGGTTACTGTTGCAGTCACATGATACATACGGCAGCGCAATGACGTAGACTGAAGGCCGGAAGAACCACGCATAGTTGTGCGAAACAACCGGTGTTGCCTCTGAGCACTTCTACTCATACCGATATGCTGTCCCGTAACTCTGAACCTACGGACTTCTAGACACTGTTGGAGCGGTGAGTGCATGCTATTGTTTCTTTGTTGTTATTCATTGATCCTATATCTTGATTTACATGCACCCCGCAATTGTCATTTATTGTTCAGCTGGATCCTTGAGTTATAGGCTGGTGTACCCTCTTAATACTGGTATCAGTATTTCAGAGTAGGTGTGCTCTCCCCCTACATTCTTTATCTCTACAATTATTATTTATTGGACTAAAAGATTATTCTTCATGATATTACTTAATAGATATTTAAAGGGGTTCTCCGGTGCTTACACATCTTTTCGATAAGATGCCTGATTGCGGGAGTCCCGCCGCTGGGGACCCCCGGGATCATGCACGCGGCACCCCGTTTGTAATCAGTCCCCGGAGCGTGTTCGCTCCGCCCTTCAATGCAAGCCTACAGGAGGGGGTGGGATAGCTTTCAAGACCCCTCCCGTAGGCTTGCATTGAGAGGTGGAGCGAGAGATCACATGGGGCGGAGGCATGACGTCACACGCCGCCGGCCCGGTGGTCGCCTGTAATCAGTCCCGGAGCGAACACGCTCCGGGGACTGATTACAAACGGGGTGCCGCGTGCATGATCCCGGGGGTCTCCAGCGGCGGGACTCCCGCGATCAGTAATCTTATCCCCTATCCTTTGGATAGGGGAAAAGATGTGTAAGCACTGGAGAACCCCTTTAAATGCCATTTTTGTCAAATCTTTTTTTATTAGAATAGGACAACATTACATAAACAGTGGAAGTCAGGACAGTCCTTTGAAAGATTTCTCAAACATATTATCATATTCCACAAAAATAACATTAAAAGTTACATGCTATTATGAAGTCCCATAAGAATAACACAAACTGCAGTGATATAAGAAACATACTATTAACTAAAACAAAAATAAAGAACAAGTTGCCTAGTAAAATGTACAAATTAATATTTTTTTTCTCAAGGAACCAATGCCATGCTTGATTCCATCAGCTGAGTCAAGGTACTGAAACATGAAAATAAAATTATCTAAACATAGTTTGCAGAAGCAGTGGCCTCACTATACAAGTGACCTACCACCGGCCACTCGACAACAAACAAGGTCTGCTTTTTGAGGCTGCAGCCTTTCAGAATACAATTCCTATCTGAGGGTTAGGTTCCTCTCAGCCTATGTAGCAGACTACCTTTCAGCTAGTTTTACCTCCAGTAACCAGCTGTTTTCAGCACCTTTGCTGATCAGGACTTATCTGAAACCCTGGCGTGACCCAGAATGCAGAATAAAAATCCAGACTGCCAACCCTGTCTTTCATTCCATAATAATCCTGGCCTGAAAAAGGATTTACCAAGTTTTGCTTGAGATTACTACTGCTTTCTATGAATAAGATATACAACTCATGAAAACTGGTTGCTATATATGATAGGTACCTTGGGGTAATAGTAATCCCTGACTACCATTCCTGTCACTGTCTCACAATGTATATGTTGTCAGTTCAGGGCCATTTGGCCATTTAAAAGATGCTTTTTGCAACCATACTTATTTTTGAAAGGTATGTCCCACCACCAATGTGGAAGGGAAATGAATGGGCTGCCTGCATATGTGGACATCAATGGTCCGGAAGTGTGGAAGATTTTTTGTAGCAGATAACTCATGTATGTCTCAATGAGGTCCACCCCTCTATTAAAGGGGTACTCCGCTAAAAACATCTTATCCACTATTCAAAGGATAGAGGATAAGATGTTAGATCGCAGGGGTCCCGCCACTGGGACTTCCGTGATCTCCACTGCAGAACCACTGTCCTTTGGTGCACGGAGCGAACTCTGCTCCGTGCCTGATGACTGGTGATGCCAGCCTCCATGCTCCCTCCATTCACGTCTGTTGGAGGAGGCGTGATGGCTATGTACTAGCCATCATGCCATCACAAATGCAGAAGCTGCAAGCTTTCATGTTCCGGATGCTGGCTCAGAGATTGTGGGGGTCCCCAGATGCTGGCCCGGAGATCGTGGGGTCTCCGGATGCCGGCCAAGAGATTGCGAGGGTCCCTTGCTGCTGGACACCCCCCGATCTAACATCTCATCCCCTATCCTTTGGATGGAGGATAAGATTTTTTTAGTGGAGTACCCCTTTAAGTCAGAAGACAAATATGGTATTTAGGTTTTATGAACAGGACAATGAGGGAAGTAACAGAATGTCATATGGCAAACAGACTAGCAGACATGCTGAGAAGACAAAATCTGTGTTTTCTCTCAAATTACTGTATATAGATGATGTTGAGCACCTGTGGTATAAAAAAAAAATCTTAAATAGTAAAGCAAAAAAGATATATATATATATATATATATATATATATATATATATATATATATATATATATATATATATATACACCGTATATTAAAACAAAATAGAAATGAAAAATAAAGGGAAAAACACCTAACTAAACTATTTTACTTTAAAATAAAATAAATACTTGTGTCTGCTTTGCCCCAACTTCATCTACTTACACCTTCAGTAAAATATTGCAATATGTGGATGATTATCAGCCAGGCTCATAGGGAGTCATTGAAAACTTAAAGGAATCCTGCCAACGTGTCTCTCCTACACTAAGCAGGTGCAGTGTAAAACTGTGACAGGCTACATCTCTGTTTACAATGAACTATATTTTACTCTGCATCACTGTTTGGTCACATCGATAACATAGGTTCACAAAGTGGCAGAGTATGGCAGAATTATCAACAAACCTACAACAGGTTACAACTTACACTATTTGCATATAGGGACAAAACTGTCAATGTAGCACTTCAAATTTTTTCTTGCTTCTACCAATTTATTATTCTAAAAAATTCTGTATAACATTCCTTATCTTTTATATCTCTCGAAACCAGAGGCACTCATTAAATAGCGCTGCTAGATTTCTAACTAACAGAAACTATACTTTGTTACATGTGAATCTGGAGCCTCATAGTGAGCAGGTTACAAACATAAGGTCTTCAGTTTTCAGTTTTTAAGCATTTTATGTCTTCCAAACACGTCTGTAATTATTGTAGCCATAGCTACCAGCTTTATCTTCAGTATGAAAAAAAGGGGTATCTAGAACCCCAAATGCATTGCTTGTAATGAGGCTAGATGAAAAGTATAAAACTTTCTGCTATATTTGAAAGTCACATTTGGTTTTATGGAAGTTTGAACCAGGGGACAGTGCACAGGGTCTAGTCTAATCACATACCTGATTTGCAATACTATTAGTAGCGGCAGTGAAAGGGACTGCGGAAAAAAGTTTGTTGCTTCCTTACTGCATTCTGGAACAGAAAAATCACAAACATGTCACACAATGGGAATGTATACTAAATATGTCCACTACAATAAACCAAAGCAAAATCTATTGGAATTACAGGACGCTAGCCTAACTGTAAAGCCATGTAAACTGTAAAGTACTGCCTTAACCCAGCTTTGCTTACTCTGACAAAATTTAATAAAGAGGTACTCTGCTGCTCCGCGTTTGGAACAAACTGTTCCGAACGCTGGAGCCGGCGCCGGGAGCTCGTGACTTCATAGCCCCACCCCCTCATGACATCATGCCCCGCACCCTCAATGCAAGTATATGGGAGGTCGGTGTGACAGCCGTCACGCACCCTCCCATAGACTTGCAATGAGGGGGCAGGGCCTGATGTCACGAGGGGGCGGGGATATGACATCACAAGCTTCTGGTGCCGGCTCCAGCATTCGGAACAGTTTGTTCCAAATGCTGAGCAGCAGAGTACCTCTTTATTAAATTTTGTCAGAGTTAGCAAAGCTGGGTTAAGGCAGTACTTTACAGTTTACATGGCATGTAGCATGCAAATAATGGCAAATTTACCTGGCTCCTCACTCATGAAGTTATCCACAGTCTGATTTAATTATACCTAAGACATTCCTTCAGAAGGCTTCCAGCTCTGGGCATGACCACGGTATATGGAAGGTATCAGCAAACTAAACATGGCCCCTAGGTTATGTCACATCTTGTCTCACACCTACACGATACATAAATAATGGGGCTCTGTATACACAATGTATATGCAGATGTGAGATAAGCAGTGTGCCAGAAAAAGAGGAATTTGTGGGCTTTTTCTTAGTAATTCCTGCCAATGACTAGATCAATTGAACCAATGTCTGCCTCCCATTTGTCCCTACTATGAATAGGAAAAAGTTGGCAAATTCATGTCCAAGAAGGGTTCAGAGACATTTGAAATCATGCTAGTTGAGATGTATATCGCTATGAGAGCTATGATTTTATTCCCAGGAAAAGAGACAATTGAGTGTAAATTCAGACTGCCATGATAACACCTGTAAAAACTTATGAAGCTCATGGAATAGCAAATTATTGCTGCAAATTGGTATACGGCCTAAAATACACCATCTGAGACAATATTGTCCTGTGTAATAGGGTCAACGATCAGCCGACAAACAAGCAAATGTTTGTCAGCATTGCTTTGATTCGAGACTGAGAAATCCCGTTGTGATAGGGGATGTGCAGCCCACTGCTGATTACTATCCAGCGACTGTTCATTCGGCTCTCCCCTCTTGGTGTTCGAGCCTTGAATAGTCTCAGTAAATGAGCACCATTCTGGGAAATCGGTTCTCTTTTACATAGAGATTCGGCCCATCTAATAGGATCATAACTTTCCACCACCTGGGATTAAGGGTAGAAAGGTGTGGGGCAGTGGTTTTAAATTTCTGCACCTCCATGGACTCATATAAGTTAGAGGAATTTAAAAGTTTTAGTAAAAGTAGTTGTTGAGAGGTATTTTCTCCATTTCCATCCAAACCTTGGAGATGCTGGAGCTGAGTGGAAAGAAAGAAAATCCAGGGATTTCGGCAACACCAAATATTCTTCTGTGTTTTATCTCTGCAGCATTTCTAATTTAAACGTTGCAAGACATTTGCACAGTAATAAATCTCTGAATAGGCCAATAACTTAGTTGAAGAAGCTCAAAAAGATCTATATGGGGGAATTGTTTAATAAAGAAAGTAATGGGGGCATTCATATTGTTTTGATTAAATTCGGCCGACCTACAATCTGACCAAACTTCCCATAATTGTTCAAATCTGGCTATTAAGGGATCTAAGTTAAACCTTTCATGATCCATCATCCTACTAGAAATATGAATCCCTAAATATTTTATCACAGAGGCCTGTGGCAAACCCGTCCTAGAATGGACCTGACCTAAACTAGTTGTTGAACAGAGTGAATGTCACTTTGATGTGGTAATTGTGGTTGTTAATATTGAAAGGGGCCCCATGGATGACATTGCTAGAAGCAGGGGTAAAGTCCTGGGAGAAAGAGTCTCACTTAAAGGGGTTCTCCAGTGCTTAAACATCTTATCCCCTATTCAAAGGGGATAACGCTCCGCCCCGTAATGCAAGCCTACGGGAGGGGGCGTGATAGCTATCACGCCCCCTCCCGTAGGCTTGCATTGAGGAGCGGAGCATGACGTCACACGCCGCCCGCCCTGTAGTCGCCGGCAATCAGTCCCGGAGCGAACACACTCCGGGAACTGATTACAAACGGGGTGCCGCGTGCATGATCCCGGAGGTCCCCAGCGGCGGGACACCCACGATCAGGCATCTTATTCCCTATCCTTTGGATCGAGGATAAGATGTTTAAGCACCGGAGAACCCCTTTAAGGGCTGGTCCTGCAGGTCTCTTGATAATGGGAACAGGGTTCCTGCAGTTCCCATCTGTTCCTGCAGGACCTGAGCGCTGGCTAGAAGGACATTTTGACTAACATATGCCATTGCTGCTGGCTCTATTGCAAGGTCACGGCAGCAGGTACAGCCATACATAATAAGCACGGTTCAGTCAGTCAGCTCTTGTGAGTTGTACTGCTGATCTAGTTCTTGGCAGATACTTTAGAATATATGATAGGAATGTTAGTTTTAGCATAAATCATGTTTAACTAGTGTTAACAAAACAATATCAGGGGGGTTATGGAATTATTTCTCAGATTTTGATTATTCTGAGGTTTGGCAGATACAACTGGATTGTGTTCAAGAAATATTAGGGGTATGCATGCAATACTTTTAGTCCTATAAAATGACAGACTATGTAAATGTCAGGTTGTGGTGTATGCAGTTGTCAATTGCTGCCACGATGGGTAGGTAGGAGGAGCACAGCCTTGAAGGGGAACTCTGGGGGGGGTCCCGACGCTGGGGACTCCTGCAATCTCTCATGCCGACACCCACCTGTGGCAGCTGCACAGAGCGATATTTGCTCCGAGTCTGAAGGGTCACGACTATGGGGCCAGAGTTTCGTGATGTCACAACTCCGCCTGACACAGGTGGGTGTCACAACTGACACAGGTGGGTGTCTGCATGAGAGATTGCTGGGGTCCCCAGCAGCGGGACTCCTGCGATCAGACATCTTATCCCCTATACTTTGAATAGGAGATAAGATGTCTTAGGGCTGGAGTACCCCTTTTAATGAATACAACAGGCTCATAAATATGAGTCTAATGTATTCTTTCAGTGGCCTTATTAGTTAAACGGTCCATAATTATTTTTTTTCCATTTTGGCTACTAGTAATATGGACCGGTATCTGTAATATGCCCAGATTCATAGGACAGTATATTTGGCTTATAGTTGTACTTTAAATGGTTACTGTCATTTCAAACAACTTCTGTCCATGTGATAGCCATGTGATTCTTAACATTTTTATAAATTACTTAATTTACCAAAAACTTTCCCCAGAAACATAGCTCTAAAGTTATGACCTCTAGGTGCCTCCCTTTTGAGCAATCTTCTGTCCACTATCTGTTGTTAGCAGAAATCTGTCTCTAGTAACAGCCTCAGCAACACAGATTACAGGAAATGGGTCAGGGTTTGGCTTGTGCTATGTACTGGAGAGAGGAGAAAAAAGACTGTGCACCTGCATCTGTGAGTGTGCAGAGGGTCTGCACTTTCCATGAAATGCAAATCAAGGTTTGCCACTTATCTAAGCAGTAGTTCAGTGCTTAGTGTAACCCTTTCATATGTCATATGATAAAATCCAGGCCACCTGGAGCCACCAGTAGGGGGAGCTGTTGCGACTAGTGCTTATAATCTTTACTTGATGTTTACACGTTTTTAATCCGCTGCAGCTTTCAGGCTGCAGATTTGATTCTGTGGATTTCAGCTATTTATTTGACATGTATTTGAAAATGTAAAATCTGCAGTAGATAAAGTGTAAACCACATACCCTAGACAAGTATTCCTCAACCAGTATCCCTCTTCATCTGTTGCAATGACTAGGGAGTCAAAAGTCAATAAGTTCTGCTTTAAACTATATTATGAAACAGTGAACTCCTATATTTCCTTTAGTGGTGACTTGAACTCCTCAGATATACGGGAGTTTTGGAGATCTATACAGAAAAAAGTGTCCCTGACCCCTTTCTAGACATAAAAACAACAAGTTGTTAAATGTTTGACATTTAATTAACTCTGTCAGGCAAACAGCTAACAAGTTACCAACCCATATAATTCCTTGTCAGCATGGAGCCAATAATAATGTCCTCCATAGGATAGCTGACACTGCTACTCTCCGATATTAACCAGTTCTGTCAATACAGAAGAAAAGTAATAAGCTGTCAGCTTCTTCTTTTCCAGGCTGTTTTTGTAAATTTCAGAGCCTCACCCAACAGCTGTCATTGACAGATGAGTTTGGGAGGTGGTAGGATCATGCCCTCGGCTGTATTATCGGAAAATCTGCACTTGCAGCGTATGAGGTATTCATGAACTTTACTTAAAATAATGACGTAACAAAAAGGTTTTGTGTTTGAAATGTGTTTGCAAGGATTTGAAAAGGAAATAGCATTTGTGACAGCTGAGGAAGGAAAAGCAATGTCTTCTGGTTTCCCTTTTAGTAGGAGTTGAATCTTCCTGCAGGGTTTTCCTGTAATATAAAGGTCAACACTTAATGGGGTATCCTGGATACTGTGAGCGGTCAAGGTGACATTTGTCCTATAAGTAGACTATAAGTGACTTATAAGTAGAACGCCCAGTGTGAGCTCCAGATGTTAGAAAAACAGAAGACATTTATTAGAAATATTTTATGTTGTGATGATTTCCATCTACAAGCGTTCTTTCCAATGTCTAGATATGTGGTACATGGACATTCTCAGGTTCCAAGGCCCGATTGCAACTGCTATGTCGCACCCCTTATAGCTGCACCCCTGTATGTTCCTAGTAGTGATGAGCGGCAGGGGCCATATTCGAATTTACAATATTTCGCAAATACATGGGTGAATATTCGTCCCATGTTCACAAAATTAGCATTTTCGCTATGTTAGTTTTTTTTCCATGCAAACATTCGTAATGAAATTTGCATAGTGTGCATGCACAATTATATATTTCCCCTAAAAGAAGGGAGGGATCAGTGTCCTCTGACTGGAAGTGCCAATATCTGCATATTCGCATATCCGCAATAAAAAATGAATATTCATCATTATGAATATATATATCAATATATTCTAAATATTAGCAAAATCCCGAGGTGCCGATATTCGCGGTAAAAATTAGCATTTCGAATATTCGCCCTCAACACTAGCCTAGTGCTCTGTTCATGTAAATGCCATTGTGATTCTGGCAGTTCTGTATGTTCTGCATTATCTTTATGACCAAGGAAGTTAAGAATTAATGCTATTGTTCCTATAACTGAAGGGTAAGAAATATAAATGTGCTCTAATCTATGGGAACTTCCCGAAAAAGCCCTTCAACAAGAACTTCTGTTGTTCAAAAATAAAACATCACTGTCAATTCAGTAACTGTCAAAATATAGGAACTGTCTAGAAACAATTAATTTATGTCACGTAAAGCTGTATGACTGTGTGAGCTACACTTAATAAACAACCAAATGCCAGCCTCACATTGACTTTGATTAAATATATATATATATATAATTTTTATAGAAATGTGTGTAAACATTAGAGATGTCAGCCCCACAAGGCCATGAGCTGGAAGGCATTTTTGTAACACTTATATGGTAAGTCCACCCCTACTACTTTTGTGCACATATAACTTTGCAGGTAAGAGACCATTATTACATGAAGATCATTAACTCTTATTCACCTAATAACATAGGAAGCTACAATGTGATGTTACAAACTAATAGTACAGACTATAGTATGTACACATAAGAAAGAGATTCAGTAAACGCCATAAAATTATCACTTACCAAAGACAAACTAGAACTTAAAGAATGTATATAGGGTAGAAGAAGCAATGCTAGTCAGTGATGGTGGCTTCTACCTATGTGGAGCAGTCGGCTTCTAGTATTAGAGTTGTAATAAATAATGTTATTTTATTTTCCTTCACTTAGTCTTTATTTACTTATGTCTTATACCCAAGGAACGTCATGTTCAATTCAATTACTGGAGAAATACAGCCAAAATGTTTCCATATGAAAGTGAATTTTGTAAGTCTCAAATACACATGACTATTTCTCTGCAGACCATAGAAATTTCAAACAAATAACTTCAAAAAGAATCAAAGCAAGGAGTAAAAGTATTTTCCCAAGCAGTCTACAGGATATTATTTTTACATTACTATGTTTACTTAGTTATATGTACTCTTGTCTGCATTTTCTTACTATGGTATATTAGTTTTTCTACTTCATTATTAAGCAGTCTACTAAGTAATAAACCAGAGGTGGTTGGCAAGCTGCCTTTTGGGATCCACAATCAAGTCTAGATATCATTCAGGAGACTCCACAAGAAAAGTTTTAAAACACATGCAGCATTTTTTATAAGATGTGAAACCCACCCTTACCTTACCCTGAATTATGCTGGCACACCTCCAACACCAAACCCAGTTTTATACCTAAAGGTACTAAAGCAAAAGCAGAAAGTGCTCTGTAGTGTATGACTGGGATCACAAGAAAATGCTCCAAGTGAATAGATGCCTTCCCTTGGTGGTTGTGCAGGCCAAGAACAACTTTGGAATTTGCATACAGGTTTGTATCGTAGCATCTTCCATGCGGCCTTCCAATTCAGTAGAAATACGATAAAGCAGATGAATCCCCCAGATAGATGATGGGATTGCAACAGGCGCCAAGAGAGCTTCCACACCAAAGTGGTATTAACCGCCATGACAGCAACAGCCGCTTCCTCAGGCACCGTGAGACTCGCTGGTGTGGAAGCTATCTTGGTACTTGTACCGAAAGAAACCTAAAGAAATGCTCCAGGCAAAATTCAAGCTTTTTTTTGCCTTGTGCTGGGTCTTAGAGGGAAATGGAAGCCTCAGGGATTCATTGCATGCAACATAACTCTCCTTCACACAGAAGAAGGTTGGCTAGTGAACCCATTTGAGACCCAGCTTTCATCCTTCAGGAGGAGAGCTAATTTGCATACCTTTTCCCCATGGAACACGTATCATTTAAGGTTCTCTATACTAGCTGTCAGTCTCTACAAAGAGAAATACTACCCTCTTCTTCAGCCCCATGATATTGAAGAGTTCAAGTTTCCAGGGCCCTATGAGACTGTAAGAACCCGAAGGGTTAATCTGCTGTGAGTGCATTTGTTTATCTTGGTTGCTAGGACTACACCCCTGTTTTCTTGGGTGTGGTTCAGTTGCAGCCTATCAGAGTCCTCCTGCTTGATTCACAGAGATATATGAGGAGGTCTTTTCCATTCCTTCTTTACCTGTAATAGTTCTAGTAACTGACCCCAGTCTTCTCACTTCTCCCTGCTTCCTATATGAGCGTTTTTTGCAGGCCATGCCCGCTGAGCCAATCTCTGGCTGAGATGAGACACTGCTGGGGCCAGT
Source organism: Hyla sarda (assembly GCF_029499605.1). Lineage (NCBI taxonomy): Eukaryota > Metazoa > Chordata > Amphibia > Anura > Hylidae > Hyla > Hyla sarda. Next base: position 61,812,844 of record NC_079189.1, read on the forward strand.
AATTGGCTGAGCGAGCAGGTCTTATACTGAGCTCTAATTTCAGAAACAGGTAGAAGGGAGATCAGGTGACCAGACAGAGACGAATGGGAGCTTCGGGGGTTCAAGCATAGGTAAGTATAGTGTTTTTTTGTTTTTTTTCTTCCTCCTTCTGAAAATGATATATATATTTTTTTTTTACTTTTTTTTGCAAAACACTGGATAACGCCTTTAACCTGTTGGGGACGAAGGGCATATGGATACGCCCTTGCGTCCTGGTACTTAAGGAGGAAGGGCGTATCCATACGCCCGTGGGAATTTCGGTCCCCGCCACGTGCCGGATGGGGACCTGACCGGGGTGACTGCTGATATCTATCAGCAGACACCCCGTGCAATTGCCCAGGGGGGTCATTAGATAGACCCCCCCATGTCGGTGATCGACGCAAATCGCAAGTGAATTCACACTTGTGATTTGCGCCGATTCCGGGTCATTACGGGTCTATGGAGACCCGGTGATCCAGAATAGATGGGGGATCGCGGTTGTCTAAGACAACTACGATCCCCCTGAAGGCATAGGAGTGAGGTGGCAGGGGTGCCACCCCTCCTATCCCTGCTATTGGTGGTCTAGACGCGATCACCAATAGCAGATCGGGGGAGGAGGGGTTTACTTTAGTTTTCCCCATCCTGCCCACCCACAATAGGCGGGGCAGAACGCCAAAGGTCCACTTACCCCTTCCTGAGGCAGCGGGCGACGGTGATCAGCGGGCGACGACGAGATCGGTGGGCGGCGCTGTCGTGCAGCAGAAGAGGACGGCTCCCTGGATCCTACGGAAGCCGGTAGGTTGCCTAGCAACATCTGGATGGCTACAGTCTGAGACTGTAGCCCTCCAGATGTTGCAAAACTACAACTCCTAGCATGCTCAAACAGCTCTTTGCTGTCTGGGCATTCTGGGATTTGTAGTTTTGCAACATCTGAAGGGTCACAGTTTGGAGATCACTGTGCAGTGGTCTATAATCTGTAGCTCTCCTGATGTTGCAAAACTGCAAATCCCAGCATGCCCAAACAGCAAACAGCTGTCTCAGCATGCTGGGAGTTGTAATTGCGTAACCTCCAGCTGTTGCATAACTACATCTCCCAGCATACCCTTTGGTGATTAGTACATGCTGGGAGTTGTCGTTTTGCAACAGCTGGAGGCACACTGGTTGGAAAATACTGAGTTAGGTAACAGAACCTAACTGAAGGTTTTCCAACCAGTGTTCTTCCAGCTGTTGCAAAAGTAGAACTCCCAGCATGCACTGTCTGTCAGTGCATGCTGGGAGTTGTGGTTTTGAAACAGCTGGAGGTTTGCCCCCCCCCCCCCCCATGTGAATGTACAGGGTACATTCACACAGGCAGGTTTACAGTAAGTTTCCTGCTTCAAGTTTGGTCTGCGGCAAATTTTTCGCCGCAGCTCAAACTCTACACTAACACAAAATAAAGGGTAAAACACTACATATACACCCCCTTACACTGTCCCCCCCCCCCCCCCCCAATAAAAATGAAAAACTTATTGTACGGCAGTGTTTCCAAAACGGAGCCTCCAGCTGTTGCAAAACAACAACTCCCAGCATTTCTGGACAGTCACTGACTATCCAGGCATGCTAAGAGTTAAGCAACAGCTGGAGGCACCCTGTTTGGGAATCACTGGCGTAGAATACCGCTATGTCCACCCCTATGCAATTCCTAATTTAGTCCTCAAATGCGCATGGCGCTCTCTCACTTCGGAGCCCTGTCGTATTTCAAGGAAACAGTTTAGGGCCACATATGGGGTATTTCCGTAATCGGGAGAAATTGCACTACAAATTTTGGTAGGCTTTTTCTCTTTTTACCCCTTATGAAAAGGAAAAGTTGGGGGCTACACCAGCCTGTCAGTGTAAAAAAAAATGCTTACACTAACATGCTGGTGTTGCCCCATACTTTTTATTATCACAAGCAGTAAAAGGAAAAAAAGCCCCCCAAAATTAGTAACGCAATTTCTCCTGAGTACAGAAATACCCCATATGTGGGCGTAAAATGCTCTGCGGATGTGAGCGTGCACCATGTACATTTGAGGCCTAAATTGGTGATTTGCACAGAGGTGGCTGATTGTACAGTGGTTCTGACATAAATGCAAAAACATAAATACCCACATGTGTCCCCCATTTTGGAAACTACACCCCTCACGGAACGTAACAATGGGTATAGTGCGTCTGAACACCCCACAGGTGTTTGACGAATTTTCATTAAATTTGGATGGGAAAATGGAAAAAAATAATGTTTTCATGTGTTACCCTAAATTTTTCATTTTCACAAGGGAAAATTGCCCCCCAAAATGTGTCACCCCATTTCTTCTGAGTAAGAAGATACCCCATATTTGGATGTAAAGTGCTCGGCGGGTGCACTACAATGTTCAGAAGAGAAGGAGCGCCATTGGGATTTAGAAGAGAAAATCTGTCCGGAATTGAAGACCACATGAGTTTACAAATCCCCCATTCTCTCCCATAACCCTTTGTAAAAATTGTAAATTTGGGGAAAAAACTGCACTTGAATTTTTTTTTTTCATTTACACATCCGATTTTAACGAAAAGTCGTCAAACACCTGCGTGGTGTTAAGGCTCACTGGACCCCTTGTTACGTGCCTTGAGGGGCGTAGTTTCCAAAATGGTATGCCATGTGGGGTTTTCTGCTGTTCTGGCACCATAGGGGCTTCCTAAATGTGACATGCCCCCCAAAAACCATTTCAGCTAAATTCACTCTCCAAAATCCCATTGTTGCTCCTTCTCTTCTGAGCCCTCTACTGTGCCCGCCGAACATTTGACATACACATATGAGGTATTTCCTTACTCGAGAGAAATTGGGTTACAAATTTTTGGGGGCTTTTTCTCCTATTACCACTTCTAAAAATTCAAAAACTGGGTTTACAAGAACATGCGAGTGTAAAAAAATGAAGATTTTGAATTTTCTCCTTCACTTTGCTGCTATTCCTGTGAAACACCTAAACGGTTAACAAACTTACTGAATGTCATTTTGGATACTTTGAGAGGTGAAGTTTTTATAATTGGGTCATTTGTGGGGTATTTCTAATAGGAAAGCCCTTCAAATCCACTTCAAACCTGAACTGGTCCCAGAAAAATTCCGAAAAATTTGAAAATTGCTGCTGAACTTTGAAGCCCTCTGATGTCTTCCAATCGGAATCAAATTTATAAGTAAAAGCATCCCAGATTTATTAATGCTTAAAGTGACAGTGGTCAGATTTGCAAAAAATGCTCCCGTCCTTAGGGTCATAATGGGCTCCGTCCCCAAGGGGTTAAGAAAGGAATATCTGAATTTTACCTGCCCTGAATTTGTAGGCTTAGTACAAGCAAAGAAGAGGTATTTATTTTGTGTGGGGCCCCTCCTGGTGAGGACCCCTTACTATGGTTAGATAATACATAATATTTGATCAAATGTTATGCCAAGAACCTCCATTTTTTTTATAGCGGCCATGCAATTTAGAGTGATTCATATTATTCATAAATCTTAGCACTTGCAGTGTAGTGCTGAAATTTGAAACATTTATTGTGATCCATTCCATCCTTTAGGTTGTTATTTTAATTTTTTTTTTTAGCTTTTTTTTTAGATCAACTGGTGCCAGAAAGTTAAACAGATTTGTAAATTACTTCTATCAAAAAAACTTAATCCTTCCAGTACTTTTTAGGGGCTGTATACTACAGAGAAAATGATTTTCTGTTTGGATTTTTCTCATGTCACGACCACGGTGCTCTCTGCTGAGCACTGCTGTCCATTTTAGGAACTGTCCAGAGCTGGAGAAAATCCCCATAGTAAACATGTGCTGCTTTGGACAGTTCCTAAAATGGACAGCAGAGGTCAGCAGAGGTCACTGTGGTCGTGACATAAGACAAATCCAAAAAGAAAAACATTTCCTCTGTAGTATACAGCCCCTAAAAGGTACTGGAAGGATTAAGATTTTTTTTATAGAAATAATTTACAAATCTACATTGTGAAGGTAAAGATGGCACTCACCCACTTCAAAGGACTTGTGGAGGTGACTTTAATACGTGCTTGTCATCCAAAGTGCATGTGCATGGCAGTATACAGCGTAAAGGCAGGCAAGGATGCCGGGAGACCCGGCGTGCAGGTTACAGCTGTCTCGCACCTCCGTGCTTCAAAAGGCACGGAGGTGCGAGACATCTGTAACCTGCACGCCGGGTCTCCCGGCGTCCTTGCCTGCCTTTACCTGCCTGTACGCTGTATACTGCCATGCACATGCACTTTGGATGACAAGGCCGTATTATAGTCATCTTCACATGTCCTTTGAAGTGGGTGAGTGTCAACTTTTCCTTCACAATGTACTATTGGAAGATTTCTGCCATTTTCTGTTAGATTGAGCACCACCCCTAGGACTATATTCACACTACACCCAGTCGCGGTTTTTGTTCACTCCTTGCACAGCTGTGCCGGATAGTGTTTCTTTCTGGTTAAACTTTAATTTACAAATCTGTTTAACTTTCTGGCACCAGTTGATAAAAAAAAAAATGTTTTCCACAGGAGTACCCCTTTAAGCATGAAAGGGCTTTATGGCACATCCACATGATAGGCCAGTGTAGAATGAATGAAGGATCTATTAGACATAAAAAACTACTTTATATAAATTGTTCAAGTGAATATAAAAAATGTTGTAATTAAATATTATCACAGAAAAATGCTTCATTCTTCATCCAGGAAAGTATCCCATGACCCCCACCCCTCCCCTCCCAAAACAGATGAAGTCTATAATAAGAAAGGAGAAAGACTATCTGCTCATAAGGGATTAGCCAAAAGCAGACATAAGTTTATTTTATTAGATCTCACCCCTATGCTTGAGTCACAGCTTATACTGCTCAGTACTGTTCTGTAATGTCCTCCATGGCTTAGCAATAGAGATGTAGGGGAGCAGGGTGTCTCCGTCTATGTGTGTGCAGCAGGGGCGTTACTAGGTCTCCAACAGACCCGGGGCTAAAGCCCATAGGCAAGTCATATCTTTTCCCCTATCCACACCCATAGACACACCCATAACCACACCCTCAGACACACACACTCTTAACCATATGCAACCTCCTTTATTAATATTCTCACAATACTGTACTGAACACACTGCACATATGCAACCAACATTCTATTCATGGTTTATGGAACTGTGCCTCTCTGTAAGGCAGTGTTTCTCATCCTTTTTCAGCTCGAGGCACCCCTCTCGAAAAAAAAATCTGCAGGGCACCCCTACTGATGTTGATGAGCAAAAAGAAGAAAAAAACACTGCACTTTTTTTTACATGGGTGACAAAGGGGTGTACATGGGTGTAAAAGAATGTACATGGTGGCAGAGGGGTGTAGAGGGGTGTACATGGGTGGCAGAGGGGTGTAGAAGGGTGTACATGGGTGGCAGAGGGGAGTAGAGGGGTGTACATAGGTGGTAGAGGGGTATACATGGGTGGCAGAGGGATGTAGAAGGGTGTAAATGGGTGGCAGAAGTGTGTAGAAGAGTGTACATGGGTGGCAGAGGGGTGTAGAAGAGTACTTGGGTGACAGAGGGGTGTAGGGGGTGACAGAGGGGTGTACATGGGTGACAGATGGGTATAGAAGATTGTACATGGGTGGCAGAGGGGTGTAGAGGAGTGTACATGGGTGTAGAGGAGTGTACATGGGTGACAGGGCCATGTACGGGGTGACAGAGGAGTGTAGAGAGGTGTACATGGGTGACAGATGGGTGTAGAAGAGTGTACATGGGTGACAGGGGGCGTAGGGGGTGACAGAGGGGTGGACAGGCATGACAAGGTGGTAACAGAGGGGTGGACAGGGGTGACAAAGGGACATAGGGGTGAATATGGGGTGGACATGGGTGACAAGGATGTGGTTAGAGGGGTGGAAAATGGAGTGTGAACATGGGTGACACAGGATGGACAGATGTGACAGAGAGGTAGATGGGGGGGTGGTAAGGTGGACATAGATGACAGGAGGGTGACAAGGGGGCAAAATAGGGGTGAACAGGAGTGACAGAGGGGTAGACTGGGGTGACAAAGGGACAGAGGGGTGAATAGGGGGGTAGACATGGGTGATAGAGGGGTAGACTGGGGGGGTGGTCAGAGGGGTGGCCAAAGTGGACATGGATGACAGGCGGTGGACATGGGAGACAATGGGGATAAAAGAGGGGTGATAAGGGGTATTCCAAAGCATCTTCCTCTCTTCGGTGCACCATTTTCGGCTCACTGCGCCACAGGGGGGGGGGGTGGGGACGCTGGGGGAAACTGTGTGTGCAGTACGCACACAGGCTTCCCTTCCCCCCTGCGGTGCCGTGAGTCACAGTTACGCAGGCTGTGGCAGGAAATTATATATATATATATATATATATAAATATATAAAAATGCTAAATTCACGTGAAAATCCCATGGCTACCCGGGCACCCCGGTTGGGAATCACTGCTGTAGAGAATGCATATATGTATATATATATATATATATATATATATATATATATATATATATATATACACACATATGTAGCCAGGATCTCTTTTGATAGCCGCATGTCATGCAATAGACATTATGTGATATGACTTATCAGGGCAAAATTTTTCTTCCTCGCTCTGCTTCTTTTTGCAACCAGCGGATATCAGGTAGGATGGCTGCTGGGGCACTAATGCCTTTAAAAATATTGCTCCAGCATGCCGTCATGCTGTCAATGGGGGTATTAAAGGGGTACTCCCGTGGAAACCTTTTTTTTTTTTTTTTTTTAATCAACTGATACCAGAAAGTTTAACATATTTGTAAATTGCTTCTATTAAAAAATCTTTATCTACCAGTACTTTTTAGGGTCTGTATACTACAGAGGAAATTGTTTTCTTTTTGGAACACAGAGCTCTCTGCTGACATCATGACCACAGTGCTCTCTGCTGACATCTCTGTCCAGTTTAGGAACCGGCGTCCAACGTGGTCCAGGCTTTCATCTACAGGTCTGGGCTATATCTATTATTTATTTGTCTTTTGGACTACATCTATCTAGTGGTTATCCATCCATACCTTTCCTATGGGAATTTGGTCCCAATTGAGACTATTAGTACTTGACCTACCCTGTGGAAGTACATCACTGCCTGACCACATCTATATCATTACATCTTATATCTAACTGGTATTAGTCTTAGGAGTCTGTTTAATTGAGATCTGCTTTAATATCAGGAACAGATTATTCTGTTGGTGGTCTAAATCTTAAGTGAATACCATCACCTTACATAGGGGTGTATCTGCATGTATCTTGAACAGAACATCTTCCCCTCTGTCTGGAGTCAACTTCTTATTATTATTTTACTAACATTGCATAGTAATATTCTATATGCCATCTTTCTGCTATGATAATGTATGTGTATTCATTTGACCAGACACTAACAGGCTCACATATATGACCGGTACTTATGACTGACGGACCCGGACCTATGTATTATCATTTATTTATTGTCATTATTGGTCTTTGTATCTTTTGTATATGATTTTGCATTTGCTGTGCACTAATTGAATTGTGAATATTATCCTCTCATCCCTGATGAACTCCCCTCAACCTGGGAGAGAAACGCGTTGGCCAGAGAGGTTGATATATTTTTGTACCAATTGTACATATTGTAATTATTCCCCTAACCCTTGTCCTTCACTTAGCTGTTAGGAATTAATTTAGGTAGGGAATTTATTAGGGTTTCACCTGTTACCTCTACCCTCTATATGTTTTGTGCTCTATATGCGTATTGTGTGTATATCTTAATTTTAGTATATCCCAATTAAAAGCTATATTTTATTCTAATTGATGTTGATAATGAGTTGGATTCTGAATTTGTGACATCAAGGATTATAAAATTATTTACTATGGTGTACTGGATCACCAGAAATATCGTTTCATTCCAGAAGTAGTGATCAGTTTAGGAACTGTCCAGATCAGCATATGTTTGCTATGGGGATTTTCTCATACTCTGGACAGTTCTTAAAATGGACAGAGGTGTCAGCAGAGAGCACTGTGGTCATGATGTCAGCAGAGAGCTCTGTGTTCCAAAAAGAAAACCATTTCCCCTGTAGTATTCAGCAGCTAATAAGTACTGGAAGGATTAAGGTTTTTAATAGAAGTAATTTACAAATATGTTTAACTTTCTAGCACCAGTTGATAAAAAATAAAAAAATAAAAAACCTTTAAAATAACAACCTAAAGGACTGAATGTGAGTTTTCCATGTGAGTACCCCCTTAATGGACCATAAATAGGACCATAAATAGGACATTTTAAAATAAGCAACTTTTTTTGTTAGAGACCAATCACCTCAGTTGAAGTTGATCTCCAGCTGCTATAAAGATACAACTCTCATCATGTCTGGAGATCCTCCGATGTTGCACATCTCCCCTGTGTCTCACATCTCCCCCCGATGTCGCACATCCCCCCCCCCCCCCGATGTCGCACATCTCACCCCCATGTTGCACATCTCTCTCCAATGACGCACATCTCTGTCAAAGGTCGCACATCTCCCTCCCATGTCGCACATCTCCCTCCCATGTTCCACATCTCCCTCCCATGTCGCACATCTTCCCCCGATGTCGCACATCTCCCTCCCATGTTGCACATCTCCCTCCCATGCCGCACATCTTCCCCCGATGTCGCACATCTCCCCCCGATGTCGCACATCTCCCTCCCATGTTGCGCATCACCCTCCCATGTCGCACATCTCACCTTATGTTGCACTTCTCCCTACCATGTCACACATCTCCGTTCCATGTCGCACATCTCCCCCCGATGTGGCACATCTCCCCCCGATGTGGCACATCACCCGCCCATGTCGCACATCTCCCCCCATGTCGCACATCTCCCCCCATATCACACATCTCCCTCCCATGTTGCACATCTCCCTCCCATGTTGCACATCTCCCTCCCATGTTGCACATCTCCCCCATGTCGCACATCTCCCTTCCATGTCACACATCTCCCCCCATGTCACACATCTCCCCCCATATCACACATCCCCCAATGTCACATCTCCCACCTTGTCACATCTCCCCCTCATGTCATACATCCTTCCCATGTACCATCTCCCCCTTTTCACATCACCCCTCTCATGTCATACATACTCCGCTTGTCACATCCTCCCCAAGTCACATCTCCTTCCCATGTCTCATCTCCCCCCCATGTCACATCTCCCATCTTGTCACATCTCCTTCCCATGTCTCATCTCCCATCTTGTCACATCTCCTTCCCATGTCTCATCTCCCCACCCCCCCATGTCACATCTCCCATATTGTCACATCTCCTCCCCAAGTCTCATCCCCCCCATGTTACATCTCACTCATTAATGTTGTGCAAGGGCGTGGAGGGAAACATAAAAAACCTGATGCTCACCTAACACCAGTCCCCCGTAGGTCTTATGGGACTTACAGGACCTTCTTTCTCAGCCAATCACTGGCCTGACATATATGGCAGTGCTGCAGCCACTGATTGGCTGAGTGAAAGAGGTCCTGGAATCAGCTGCTTGTCAGAAGCCACAGAGAAAATACCAGGACCACACGGAGAACGGGAACTGCAGCAGGGACAGACACTGGGGATAGGAGAGCATTAGGTTTCTTATGTATTCCCTGCACCCCCTTATTATTACTAAGGACAGTGTTTCCCCACCAGGGTGCCTCCAGCTGTTGCAAAACTCCAACTCCCGGCATGCCTAGACAGCGTTTGGATGTCCAGGCATGCTGAGAGTTGTTGTTTTGCAACAGCTGGAGGCACCCTTGTTGGGAGTTAGCATTTGAATTTCAGCACCAGGTTGCTGCCATTGTCACATCTATCATACTGTACATATACAATACATACATACAAAACTATCACCTCGCCCCACCCATTCCACTCACCCTCCGGACCTGCACATCAGTGCCGCCAGTCTACTCAGGTGCACCAACTGATGTGCATCCAAAAGACTGTTCTGTCCTTCACTTGGTGCCGGAAGTTGTGGAGAAAGGCTAGCAAAAAACATGCATGCCTTTGCGGGGGACGTCTGCCCCTAGCATTCAGCTGCGCAGCCAGAAATCTGGTAAAAAAAAAAAAAAAAAAGCCATAAAAAAGTTATATAATGCCAAAAATAGTGCTAATCTTCATCTCCTTGATGTTGTGAGACATACACCCATCCTCACTGCTGTAAAGGAATACTATCCATAGATAACAAATACAGGTATATTAGACAGCTGTGTTCTTAGCATAATGTATGGGTGTTTATTATATTAAAAATACATTATGTATAGAATCGTTTTCATGTGCAATAAAAGTCTGGTTTAGTTTATTAAACTATTTTCAGATTGAAATGCTTTGACAGGATTTGTGTCAATTTGAAAGCAGCACACCGGGTCTACAAAGGCTAAGACTGCTCAGCAACAAAGAAACTATTAAAAAGGTAGGCAAAGATGTATATATATTGCAAAGTACCACTCCACAGCATGCACTTATCAACAAGGAAAATTAAAAATGGGAACATTCTGACAACTTCAGAGAACATAATATAATTTCCCCTCCAACCCTTTCATAATATCCTTAGGAGTAATAAAAATATTGGAAAACATACAAACATAGGTGACATACTCTTATGACCAAATTACAATTTGCAGGTGGCTCAACGGACTCCCACAGTCCAACAAATATACAAAGTTGCTTGACTTCTTAATCATAATAGTTCTTGATTTTTGTAACTGAAGTAAATAAACATATTCTATGTAGAGTACACTGATGTTTTCTTAACATTATTTCTGTATAAAGCAATCATTTTTAAGCCATATAACAAGAAATATGTTGAAAGGTATTAGCTGTAGAGAGGGAAGTGATCATGGGTGTATAGGGAGAAATATTAGCAGTAGAGAGGAAAGTGCTCATGAGTATATAGTGAGAGGTATTAGCAGTAGAAAGGGAAGTGCTCATGGGTGTATAGGGAAAGGTATTAGCAGTAGAGAGGGAACTGCTCATGAGTGTATAGGGAGAAGTATTAGCAGTAGAGAGGTATGTGCTCATGCCGCTGTACAGAGCACTGGTGAGACCTCACTTGGAGTATTGTGCATGGTACAATAGATTTTTCCCTTCACAGAGCTCTTTATCAATATTAAGGTCATTGGTTGATTTTCAATAATTGCATTCTCTGTGTGATCTACATATTACAGACACACAATTGGCAAGTAAGGAGAAAGCGCTAAATACGTTTTTACCATGTGAAACAACAGCTCCCAGTATGATCTAAGTAATGGTAAGGGTATGCTGGGAGTTGTTGTTCATCCATCATCACTACAGAACTTACAAGTGACAACAGCTCTGATGGAACATAAGGAGCAAAGTACACAATGATATCAGTGATTACAGGTGATGTCTTCTCTATAGTGAGGGAAATACACAATGATATCAGTGACTACAGGTGACTTCTTCTCTATAGTGAGGAAAATACACAATGATATCAGTGATTACAGGTGACGTATTCTCTATAGTGAGGAGAATACACAATAAAATCAATGATTACAGGTGATGTCTTCTCTATAGTGAGGAGAATACACAATGATATCAGTGACTACAGGTAACGTCTTCTCTATAGTGAGGAGAATGCACAATGATATCAGTGACTACAGGTGACATCTTCTCTATAGTGAGGAGAATGCACAATGATATCAGTGACTACAGGTGACGTATTATCTATAGTGAGGAGAATGCACAATGATATCAGTGACTACAGGTGATATCTTTTCTATAGTGAGGAGAATACACAATGATATCAGTGACTACAGATTATGTCGTTTCTATAGTGAGGAGAATGCACAATGATATCAGTGACTAGAGGTGACGTCTTCTTTACAGTGAGGAGAATACACAATGATCTCAGTGATTACAGGTGACGTCTTCTCTATAGGGAGGAGAATGCACAATGATATCAGTGATTACAGGTGACGTCTTCTCTATAGTGAGGAGAATACACAATGATATCAGTGACTACAGATGACATCTTCTTTATAGTGATGAGAATACAAAGTGATATCAGTGACTACAGGTGACATCTTCTCTATAATGAGGAGAATACACAATGACATCAGTGACTACAGGTGTCATCTTCTCTATAGTGAGGAGAATACACAATGATATCAGTGACTACAGGTGACATCTTCTTTATAGTGATGAGAATACAAAGTGATATCAGTGACTACAGGTGACATCTTCTCTATAGTGAGGAGAATGTACAATGATATCAGTGACTACAGGTGACGTCTTCTCTATAGTGAGGAGAATGTACAATGATATCAGTGACTACAGGTGACGTCTTCTCTATAGTGAGGAGAATACACAATGATATCAGTGACTACAGGTGACATCTTCTTTATAGTGATGAGAATACAAAGTGATATCAGTGACTACAGGTGACATCTTCTCTATAATGAGGAGAATACACAATGACATCAGTGACTACAAGTGAAGTCTTCTCTATAGTGAGGAGAATACACAATGAATTCAGTGACTACAGGGGATGTCTTCTCTATAGTGAGGAGAATACACAATGATATCAGTGACTACTGGTGATGTCTTCTCTATAGTCTTTCCTTATCTTATTCAGTTGGTACATACCACCAGGACTTGTTCGAGCTAAATTTTCACTCTGCAGAACGCAGAACGCAGTAGAACGCAGATGGCTCCTCGCTGTGTCAGCAGATTCTGAGCCTTCATATGAAAACAATAATTAATTTAACCAAATGATGATAATGTAACCCAATACTGGCCCCCCTGGCAGTAGCATGCCCCTCATCCATCCATCCATCCTGCAACAGATTACTGCATGATCCTAATAGGTCCTCCACCTGTTAAATAATAACACAGTTCATGCAGCTTTAAGTGGCGCTCCGTATTGTACTCCGTGCGTTATAAATATGTTGGTGCCTGAAATGTGAAAGTTGTCAGCACTCACCACTCCTGCGATACCGATCTACGGGTTTTTTCAGCTCAGGCTGGGATGGTGTTGGTATACCGCACTCACCGGCGAGCTCCGGTGTAGGTGAGTGGCGGCAACAGAGTACAGCATTGTACCTCCACAAAGAACTCTTTATTTGAATTAATTGTGGCAAAGAAAAAGCTGTTTGAAAGCGAGCGCTCCTTACCCGATCAGCTGACCCGTGCTCCATATCCGATCAGCTGACCTGCCATCAGCTGATCGCTGACGTCAGATGCCGCCGAAAGCACACACTGACGATAACGCCTGCCGCCGCTCACCTACACCGGAGCTCGCTGGTGAGTGCGGTATACCAACACCATCCTAGCTTGAGCTGAAAAAACCCGTAGATCGGTATCGCAGGAGTGGTGAGTGGCGACAACTTTCACTTTTCAGGCACCAACATATTTATAATGCACGGAGTACAATACGGAGCGCCACTTAAAGCTGCATGAACTGTGTTATTATTTAACAGGTGGAGGACCTATTAGGATCATGCAGAAATCGGTTGCAGGACTTTTTCCTTTTTCTTTTTGCAGGATTTGTTATATGTAGGACTTTTTCATACACAGGATTTTCCATACACAGGACTTTTCACATACAGGATTTTTCTTTGCAGGACATTTTCTTTTATAAGAATCTAATTTTACAGGATTAATGAGTTTCGTTTGGTAATAAGATTGACTTCATAGGAGGGCAACCACAAAGATATTATCCATTTATTAGGATATTTTTTTTTTCAGGATTTAATGTAATAACAATCACTATCCACGTTATTCCTTGCAATTTTTATATTATTATATGTAATTTATGTAATTTTTTACTTGGGAATATATATGTATACACGGTATCTAATATTGTAAGAATTTTCACAAAGCACTTACACAGGGCCCTGCGGTAAGTGCATGAAAATTCCTATCCTATTTAATCTTAACATTTCTTAATAAAGAACTGTTGTTTAATATATAACTATATCCTTTTCTTTTTCTCTGAGACAACAAACATCCATCCAATACTAGATTTGAAAATTACTTCTATTAAATAATCTTAATCCTTTTAGTAGTTTTTAGCAGCTGTATGCTACAGAGGAAATTCCTTACTTTGAATTTCTTTTTGTGTTGTCCACAGTGCTCTCTACTGACACCTCTGTTCATGTCAGGAACTGTCCAGAGTAGCGTAGGTTTGCTATGGGGATTTTCTCCTGCTCTGGACAGTTCCTGATACGGGCATCAGGTGTCAGTAGAGAGCTCTGTGGACAACACAATAAAGAAATGCTTGAATTAAAGATTTTCTTCTGTAGCAAACAGCTGCTAAAAAGTACTGAAAGGATTAAGATTTTTTAATAGAAGTAATTTACAAATCTGTTTAACTTTCTGGCACCATTTCATTTATTATCAGTTCAAATTTTCCACTGGAGTACTCCTTTAAACTCCTGCTGGAAATGCAGTCTGGAGTGCCAAGTGGTGTGTGTGTGCAGCCTTAGCAAATCATAGCTCATCTCACACTGAACTGCTTTGGGCTGTGTGTAGCAAAGTGAGTGAGGGAGAAAGTTCTCCCCTGTATGGCTTCAGATGATGTCACGCCTGCTGGGTAACGCCCCTTCCCAGTCTGTGAATCTGACTGAGCAGAAAATAAAGAGCAATATAAAGGTGGAAAACTTAAAAATAATTTAAATAAAGGTGGGGGTGGTTTATCATGATGGGGCAGTGCAATGGGAGGATTATAAACTTTAACAAGATCATGAGAGGTATTTTTAAAATGGTCAGTGTATTTATCCAAATTATTTCCCTTCCAGTTACCTACCATCACTCATTGGCCCAGATTTATCAAAGTGTGTGAGAGAAAAAATGTAGTGATTTTCCCATAGCAACCAATCACAACTCAGCTAACGAGCTCTGGTAAAGTGAAACCTGACCGAGATTGGTTGCTGTGGGAAAATGCCTCCACTTTTATTCTCACACAGTTTGATAAATCTGGGCCATTATATCAGGCAGCCACACACGCACCACCTTACCTGAAAAAGGTTCCGTTTTGTTCCAGTGAAGGTGTAAATTGCATGTGTATTTGTTTCTGTGTATAACCCTAGAATGTTTCCTTACTACAATTCAACTATTTACTAATGTAGTATTAATTACCCTATCTCTTATGCTGGTGTAAATACAGTATATTTTCTATTGCAATACAGACAAGGTAACAGAACCATCTTAGCCATGTGTTTATGTAGCTTTGTCAAGAGGTATGAAGCCCCATACCTCTTGACAAAGCTACATAGTAGCGAAACATGTCGGGGGGGGGGGGGGGGGGGGGCTGAGTAGGGAGGTTTTAACTATATCAGAGCAGTCTCCGGAGGAAGCAGAGTGTGAGCTGCAGGCACACTCAGCGACAGACAGTAACTAATAATCTCAGTGGAGATATCTATAATACATTAAATCCAAACCAAGGAACACTGCTCTGATACTTTTTAAATATGTGGATATTTTTGATTAGTTTACAATAAAGGTTATACATTTTAGTTGGTATATGGGAAACTAGGGTACTATTGGATTGCCCCAAGGGGTGAACTATTGGAAAAAGTGATACACACAATCACTGTCACGCAGTAAATACAGGCTTTTCACTAGTTCATTGGCAGCTTTGTCATCTTCTCTGGATGGAGTTTGAATCATAGTGTATTTATGTTTGCTTTATTTGTGACCTTTCTAGAACTCTGCATGCATTAATAGTTTTGCTTCGAAATATTCTATCCTTTGTGTCTGTGCTTTGGGGCCCTGTTTCCCTTAGACGTTGCATTTTAATGTCTCCGGCACTTCAATATCTGTTTGTATGGAAACAGCTTTGGATTCTATAACTTAAAGGCTTTGTAAACAGCAAAATGATAAACGTCAGTTTAGGATACAATGAATGTACTCTTTGCAGCTCACCAAAATAAAAGCATTCATTTTCTGAGCACTTTTGTCACACTCCGCGCTCCGGCCGCCTGCACCGTCCGCGAGCACAATGTTCCCTTGTCCCTGGCTGCCGGCGGGGCTGGGATTCGCATCGCGGGACACGCCCGCTTGTGAATCCCAGCTTGTCACTCACCTCTCTCCCCTGCTGCCTCTGCTGTGTCTCAGCTCCGGCATGCGCGTCCCCAAAATTTAAAGGGCCAGTATGCCCATAATTATTGTGTACACCTGACACCATTCAATAAGTCCCTGCACCTCCCACACTTCCCTGCCGGATCTTCAGTGCCCCTAGCCTGAGATTAACCCCTTAAGGACTCAGGGTTTTTCCATTTTTGCACTTTCGTTTTTTCCTCCTTACCTTTTAAAAATCATAACCCTTTCCATTTTAAACCTAAAAATCCATATTATGGCTTATTTTTTGCGTCGCCAATTCTACTTTACAGTGACATTAGTCATTTTACCCAAAAATGCACGACGAAACGGAAAAAAAATCATTGTGCGACAAAATCGAAAAAAAACGCCATTTTGTAATTTTTGGGGGCTTCCGTTTCTACGCAGTGCATATTTCGGTAAAAATTACACCTTATCATTATTCTGTAGGTCCATACGGTTAAAATGATACCCTAATTATATAGGTTTAATTTTGTCGCACTTCTGGAAAAAATCATAACTACATGCAGGAAAATTTATACGTTTAAAAATGTCATCTTCTGACCCCTATAACTTTTTTATTTTTCCATGTACAGGGCGGTATGAGGACTCATTTTTTGCGCCGTGATCTGAAGTTTTTATCGGTATGATTTTTGTTTTGATCGGACTTTTTGATCACTTTTTATTCATTTTTTTAATGGTATAAAAAGTGACCAAAATACGCTTTTTTGGACTTTGGAATTTTTTTGCGTGTACGCCATTGACCGTGCGGTTTAATTAATGATATATTTTTATAGTTCGGACATTTACGCACGCGGCGATACCACATATGTTTATTTTATTTTATTTTTTACACTGTTTTATTTTTTTTTATGGGAAAAGGGGGGTGATTCAAACTTTTATTAGGGAAGGGGTTAAATGACCTTTATTAACACTTTTTTTTTACATTTTTTTTGCAGTGTTAAAGGTCCCATAGGGACCTATAACACTGCACACACTGATCTCCTATGCTGATCACTGGCGTGTATTAACACGCCTGTGATCAGCATTATCGGCGCTTGACTGCTCCTGCCTGGATCTCAGGCACGGAGCAGTCATTCGTCGATCTGACACCGAGGAGGCAGGTAAAGGCCCTCCCGGTGTCCGATCAGCTGTTCGGGACGCCACGATTTCATCGCGGCGGTCCCGAACAGCCCGACTGAGCAGCCGGGTCACTTTCAGTTTCCCTTTAGAAGCGGCGGTCAGCTTTGACCGCCGCTTCTAAAGGGTTAATACCGCACATCGCCGCGCATATTCACATGTGCGAATATTCGCATACTCATTTTTTTCACATGTGGGCCAATTAGAATGATGCAAATACACTTGTCAGAGGTTATCAACAACATCCCTAGCAACCAATAGTAAAGTTGCCCACCACCTCACTGTTTTCTTCCTCGCATATGTGAATATAATGAATACGTGAAACTTGCAAATATAGGGCGAATATTCATCTATATATTCGCAAAATATCGCAAATTCGAACATGGGCAATGCTGCTCATCACTACAGTCCAATTTGTCTCTAAGTTTTGGAGGGCCCTCTGTTCACGCCTTCAAGTTAAATTAGATTTTTCTTTGGGTTACCACCCTCAATCCAATGGACAGGTTGAAAGGGTAAACCAGGTCTTTGAAGACTATCTCCGCCATTTTGTTTCCGCTTGCCAAGACGACTGGGCCGATCTGCTACCCTGACCACTAACATCCATTTTCCCATTCACTAGATTGATTATTAAAACTGTCACGATTCGGCTTCCAGGTAGTGGATCCTCTGTGTCAGCGAGGGATTGGCGTGGACCGTGCTAGTGGACCGGTTCTAAGAGGCTACTGGTTTTCACCAGAGCCCGCCGCAAAGCGGGATGGTCTTGCTGCGGCAGTAGCAACCAGGTCGTATCCACTAGCAACGGCTCTACCTCGCTGACTGCTGAGAAGGCGTGGGACAGAAGGACTAGGCAGAGGCAAGGTCAGACGTAGCAGAAGGTCGGGGGCAGGCGGCAAGGTTCGTAGTCAGGATGGGTAGCAGAAGTTCAGGTACACAGGCTTTGGACACACTAAACGCTTTCACTGGCACAAGGCAACAAGATCCGGCCAGAGAGTGCATGGGAGGAGGTCAGATAAAGGCAGGGAGCAGATGGGAGCCAATTAAGCTAATTGGGCCAGGCACCAATCATTGGTGCGCTGGCCCTTTAAGTCGCAGAGAGCTGGCGCGCGCGCGCCCTAGAGAGCGGAGCCGCGCGCGCCAGCAGATGACAGCAGGGGACCGGGACGGGTAAGTGACCTGGGATGCGATTCGCGAGCGGGCGCGTCCCGCTGTGCGAATCGCATCCCCGACGGCCATGACAGTGCAGCGCTCCCGGTCAGCGGGACTGACCGGGGCGCTGCGGGGAGAGAGACGCCGTGAGCGCTCCGGGGAGGAGCGGGGACCCGGAGCGCTAGGCGTAACAGTACCCCCCCCCTTAGGTCTCCCCTTTTCTTTGACCGGCAACTGCCTCCCCTGGGATGAGGACACCGGGAAAAAATGGAGGGTTTCCTCAACGGCAGGCAGTACAGCAGGAGTGGGAATGGGGAGGGAGGGCAGAGGGCGAAGCCTGGCACGGGGCAGTGTGACACCAGGACGGGGGCCATGAGGAGGCACAGAGGTTTGCCTGACGGGACTGGGAGGGGGGGAGAGGCACTTCCTATGGCAGGCAGAGTCCCAGTTCTTTATCTCCCCGGTGGTCCAATCAAGGGTGGGGGAATGAAGCCGGAGCCATGGCAGACCGAGGAGGACCTCAGAGGTACAACTGGGGAGAATGAAGAACTCAATCCTTTCGTGGTGGGGTCCGATAGACATCAGGAGGGGTTCTGTGCGGTAACGCACGGTGCAGTCCAATCTGGCTCCGTTGACCGCGGAAATGTAGAGCGGTTTGGCGAGACGGGTCACCGGGATGCTGAATTTATTAACAAAGGACTCCACAATAAAATTCCCGGAGGCACCAGAGTCCAAGCAGGCCACGGCTGAGAGGGAGGAGTTGGCTGTAGGAGAAATCCGCACGGGCACCGTGAGACGTGGAGAAGAAGACTTAGAACCAAGAGATGCCACACCCACGTGAGCTGGGTGCGTGCGTGCGTTTCCCAGGCGTGGAGGACGGATAGGGCAATCCACCAAGAAATGCTCGGTACTGGCACAGTACAGACAGAGATTTTCTTCTCTACGGCGATTCCTCTCTTCCTGGGTCAGGCGAGACCGATCCACTTGCATGGCCTCCTCGGCGGGAGGCCCAGGCATAGACTGCAAAGGATGCTGTGGGAGAGGTGCCCAGAGATCTAAGTCTTTTTCCTGGCGGAGCTCTTGGTGTCGCTCAGAAAAACGCATGTCAATGCGGGTAGCTAGATGGATGAGTTCTTGGAGGTTGGCAGGAATCTCTCGTGCGGCCAGCACATCCTTGATGCGACTGGATAGGCCTTTTTTAAAGGTCGCGCAGAGAGCCTCATTATTCCAGGATAGTTCAGAAGCAAAAGTACGGAATTGTATGGCGTACTCGCCAACGGAAGAATTACCCTGGACCAGGTTCAGCAAGGCAGTCTCAGCAGAAGAGGCTCGGGCAGGTTCCTCAAAGACACTTCGGACTTCAGCAAAGAAGGACTGGACTGTGGCTGTGGCAGGATCATTGCGGTCCCAGAGTGGTGTGGCCCAAGACAAGGCCTTTCCTGAAAGAAGGCTCACTACGAACGCCACCTTAGACCGTTCTGTAGGAAACAAGTCTGACAACATCTCCATATGCAGGGAACACTGAGACAAAAATCCACGGCAGAGTCTGGAGTCCCCATCAAATTTGTCCGGCAGGGACAAGCGGAGGTTAGGAGCGGCCACTCGCTGCGGAGGAGGTGCAGGAGCTGGCGGAGGAGATGGTTGCTGCTGTAGCAGAGGCAGAATTTGCTGTAACATGGCGGTCAACTGCGACAGCTGCTGTCCTTGTTGGGCAATCTGCTGCGATTGCTGAGCGACCACCGTGGGAAGATCAGCGAGACTTGGCAGCGGCACCTCAGCGGGATCCATGGCCGGATCTACTGTCACGATTCGGCTTCCAGGTAGTGGATCCTCTGTGTCAGCGAGGGATTGGCGTGGACCGTGCTAGTGGACCGGTTCTAAGAGGCTACTGGTTTTCACCAGAGCCCGCCGCAAAGCGGGATGGTCTTGCTGCGGCAGTAGCAACCAGGTCGTATCCACTAGCAACGGCTCTACCTCGCTGACTGCTGAGAAGGCGTGGGACAGAAGGACTAGGCAGAGGCAAGGTCAGACGTAGCAGAAGGTCGGGGGCAGGCGGCAAGGTTCGTAGTCAGGATGGGTAGCAGAAGTTCAGGTACACAGGCTTTGGACACACTAAACGCTTTCACTGGCACAAGGCAACAAGATCCGGCCAGGGAGTGCATGGGAGGAGGTCAGATAAAGGCAGGGAGCAGATGGGAGCCAATTAAGCTAATTGGGCCAGGCACCAATCATTGGTGCGCTGGCCCTTTAAGTCGCAGAGAGCTGGCGCGCGCGCGCCCTAGAGAGCGGAGCCGCGCGCGCCAGCAGATGACAGCAGGGGACCGGGACGGGTAAGTGACCTGGGATGCGATTCGCGAGCGGGCGCGTCCCGCTGTGCGAATCGCATCCCCGACGGCCATGACAGTGCAGCGCTCCCGGTCAGCGGGACTGACCGGGGCGCTGCGGGGAGAGAGACGCCGTGAGCGCTCCGGGGAGGAGCGGGGACCCGGAGCGCTAGGCGTAACAAAAACTTAACTTTTAATGCCAAGATAGTTAAAAAATATCTGAACACACAGTTCTCCTACTAACACTATGACTGTAATTATGTAGCTTGGCTACGTAACTGTGACTAGATAAGTGGTATAGCTGCAGACTATACCAATTGCTATGGAGAACTGCGGCAGAACGTAAAAACATGAACACATTAACCCGTCAGACGTTTCGCCACAGGCAGTGGCTTTGTCAAGGACTTGCCCTCAAGGACTTGCTCTGTTTGCCTTACCCGTGTATCCAGACCTTTGCCACCTGCCTTGACCTGTGGATAGGGGATAAGTGTAATTCCGCTGCACTTGTCCTTTAAAATATAACATGAGATTACTCAATTTACAATTCTTCGTGGATGTTTTTATTCTTTGTTGTCACTTTTCAAAATAAAAATTGAAGACATAGAATGTCCTAGAAGATTTTTTGCATGTTATGATAAGATACAAGAATATTGGAAGGAAGTTTTTATTGTATTGGAAAACAAACTTAACCATCCCATTCCAGAGATGTTGTAGCTAAATCTGTAGATCCTGCACATTTGTAGGTTGACAAAGCTGGTGTTTTAGCTGGTCTCATAAATGCTTGATTGGTAAAAATTTGGGAACTAGGCAAACTAAAAAAGTGTTAAAATCTTGCAGAGACATTTAGGAAAACCCATTGTGTGTGAGGGTAAGCATTATTCTGCTGAAAAATGCCAGTTGGATGGCCTGCTACAAGAGGAAACACATGTGGCTGCATGGTGTCCTGCACATATCACTGGGCTTTTAGTGTCCCTCTTATCACTCCTAGGGATTACTGACTTGTATGTGATGGCTCCCCAATTCATCACCGGTGGGGCAGTGTGCTCCACAGCAAAGGCAGTGTTGATGTGCTCACCACAAGGCTTCCAAATTCAAATTTGACTGCTGTTGGATCCCAAATAGAACCTGCCCGGACAATATTGTTTCAGTCCACAGCAGTCTGTTTCTTGCACACAACACCACTGCAAATGAAGACGATGGCGGCAGAACAAAAAATCTCCCTTGATTAAACAAATAGTAGTTTGGGCAAAGACGAGAGTGTGTAATGAAGGTTCCATTTGTACAGGGACTTGCACAGACATTTTGGGGGGCAGGGGCTGAACTGAAAAAAGGAACTTCTCATAATTATTTATATAAATGCCCACATAATGATGCCAGACTGTCCATGGCCCTTTGAGAAGGAACATCAGAAGGGCAGGGGCTCAAGACCCCTTTCTAGTCAACCCATGAACATCCCTGCATCTGTGTCTGGATGGTGGAAAAGCAAACTGTGGGAGCTGCTCGTGCTTGTTGTTGAATCAAACAATCCTCTCGACTGGTGTTCTGTCAGGGGCATCAGGAGTCTGTTTGCTGTGTGTTTGTGCCCTTAAATAACCATTGCTCCCAATACCTCAGCTTAGTCAGAATAGCCTAGAAGATGGAAATTTATCAAAAAGACCAACCTTCCTGTTTCAGTCCAGTGATACACCCTCTCTTAAAGTCTGCCAACTGTGTAAAATGTCTTCAAGTACATCATGGAGGCATTTATAGCAGTAAGCAAGCTCTCACTAAGAGATACACTACCCACAATTAGCTTCGGAGAGCCATTTTATAGGGCAAAACCTAGTGTCTTATCAGACTGGGTCTGTAATAATTTACATATCTAGGATATTAATGCATGCTCCTGGGTTATAAAGAAATCTAACATTTCTATCTCGATGAAAGGGAAAATTATAGTTCTCAGAAAGCATTGTACCTTCTTCTAGCTTCCAGGCATCTCCCTGATTCCTTTCTTAATACCGTATATACTCTAGTATATACGGTATATCTTTTCTGGTTTTAATTTTCTTGTTTGTTTGTTTGACAGAAAAAATAAAATAACGACTCTAAAATTCACAATATTTTACTGCAAATGCTGTAGATGTTTCTGCTGTGGATATCCCAATTCCAGCATCCACAAAAAGAATAGGCTTGTCTATTATTTTTGTTGATTTCGCTCGGAAATGCATTGCCATCTATGACAGCGCATTTCTGAGCGGTCCTAGAGCCCGCCAGACTTTCAATTGTGTGGAATGTCCACACTTTTTTTCCATGCAGACATTCCTCACATTTTACACCGTGTGAACATACTCTGATTGTTGTGATCAATGTACCTACATATCCATCACATGTCCTGAACAGACAGTATGACAGTATAAATATAACTATTTGTTTACTGTAACTGGAAACCAACTTTTAAGTCCTAGAGACATGTTACAAGGTCTTGAGGTGCAACGCCCCAGACAGTGGATCCACACTTGACAATGACAATACGATGACAATACGATGACAATACCTATGCTGTTGCATAACATGGTCTAAAACAATAAACAACACTGTACGAAGGTCAGGAAAACTGGTCAGAATACAAAGAGTTAAGAGACACTTAACAAAATACAAAATACAGGGGAATAAACAGACAAACAGAAATAGAGTAGTTTAACAATCTGGGTAAGAGATAGCAGCATAAGGTACCAAATCACTAAGCAAAAAATAAACGTATAGGAAGCTGAGGTCAGAATTCACCTAATAGGACAAACAAGGAGCAGTATGAAAGCTAATGCAGAATAACTAAACACAATCAAGGCCTAAGCAGACAAGCAAAGTAGTTTTGTGCACCTAGGGTGGGTGTGGATGCTGAGAGCAGATGTAATAGGCTCTAGGTTCAAGCCCCCCATATAGGATCGGATATTGTTCATCACAATGCCATGATGGATGAAGGCAAACAGGAAATTAACTCTGAACTTTAAATTCTAAATTCTAATAGTTCATTCTAGGGATCTTTCGGTAGGGAGGGAAGTTTTAGGCAAAATATGTGTATAGTGTATAATTGAGGAATTTCTAATTCACGATTGGGGATATATCACAGAATAACTATGCCAATTTACTGTTCCAATATCTTATAAAACTGAGTGACACGTTTTTGTGGAAGCAAAAATTCAAGCCATGCTATGGTCCACCCAGAAAATTATATAAAAAAAAAAAAAAAAAAAAAAATATATATGAACAGTGTCCTTTACAACATGAAAATTAAATGACAAATGTTTAAGTTTTTCTTAATTAAAATTCATTTCAATGTGTGACTTACATAATGTGCTAATAAAGAAACATTTGCTTCTCACTGCATTGGATTATGTGGGTTGTTTTACACATATAATATATTTCAAATCAGCAGAGAAAAGCAAAGTGTGAACTATTATCAAAAATGATTTATGTAAAGACAAACACCAATAAGTAAAGGCATTTAAAAAATAATGAAACATGCAAACAAGAATAATCTGTGGTTGTAACAACACAGGCTGGTCCCAATACTTTAGAACAAGGCTTCATCATGCCTTTTATGAATCCTAACTGGGGCTTCCAGTACTCCTGAGACCAACACAGTTTATAGTAGGGTGAAACAGAATGACAGTCACAAGAAAAACATACAAAGCACATATCAATATCAAACTGTAACAAGAACAAAAGACAAACCACAATTGATGAATAGAACTGGATGGTTTGAATGATAATGGAAATTAATGATACAAATGGCTGCCAGGAAACAAAAAATATATGAGAAAACAAAGACAAACACAGGAAAAAGACACCACCATTGGCTCCTTCAGACATGGACTTATTTTTTTTTTTATATTTTATTGATGGATTTTTGTTCATATACAAGGTATACGGAATTATAATCAAGTCATACGCAGTTAAAGTGAAGTCTATTATCTTCATCTGACACAATCTACAGTATATAACAACATATGACAAATACATGCAATATGCTAAGTTCAGTGATCTGTTCCGTTAAAGAGAAATAAAAAAGAAAAAACACAAACATAAAGAAAGAAAGAAAACCAAAAGCAACACCAAAAGGAGACATGAGAAAAACTATTATACAAAACACTACAAAAATTCCTTGACATTTTTAGTTACTCTAGTTCACTGTAAGTGTTATATTGTATTGAATTATGTTAAATTCCCAATCTGAAAATAATTTCTTAACACCTCTAGGTAAGTGAGTAGGACATTGTTTGTTTTATTGAGAATTTTATTTTGTAATATTTCTTCCAAATATACCATGTCTTATAAACATTTTTTGATTCCCACCCCTCCTAAATTGCAATTATCGCTTCTAGATGAAAGGTATGATTCACTGCGTTGATACCCTCTAATATATCTGGTATCTTCTTTGACTTCCAATGTCTTGTAATTATTAATTTAGCTATAATAAGAATCATACATAACAGTTTTCTTATTGCAGGGGAAAAGTCATGTATCCCTATCATTAATAACGCAAGTTGGGGAGTTAGGGCCACTACGTAGGAGGTTTGCAACACTCTTCCAAAATGCTGTGAGATTGGGACAAGCCCAAAGGACATTTAATAGGGTCCCCCCTTTCCCCAAACTTCCTTCAGCATTCTCGCTTACCAGTTTTAAAAATAGACTCTAGTCGGTGTGGAGTATAATACTAACGCATTTGCGTTTTTATTGCTGCTTCTAAGTACAATACAGAGGTTAGTGAGCCCCCATATACATCTAATAGCTATTACCCATTCTGCTTCTGGAATTTTGAACCCCAATTCAGGCTCTCATGCCAGATATGGTCCTGTATTTTTAAAACTCATAAACTCTTCCTTCAAAGAGTAAATTGCCTTAAAGGGGTAGTCCAGTGGTGAAAAACTTATCCCCTATCCTAAGAAAGGGGATAAGTTTGAGATCGCGGGGGGTCCTACCACTGGGGCCCCCTGCGATCTCTCTGTATGGGGGCCAGGCTCTCCGGCCAGATAGCGGGTGTCGACCCCCGCACGAAGCAGCGGCCGAGACGCCCCCTCAATACATCTCTATGGCAGAGCCGGAGATTGCCGAAGGCAGCACTTCGGCTCTGCCATAGAGTTGTATTGAGGGGGCGTGTTGGCCGCCGCTTCGTGCGGAGGTCGACACGCCCCCTTCCCACGGGCTGTCGGGGCTCCATACAGGAGATCGCAGGGGGCCCCAGCGGTCGGACCCCCCGCGATCTGCAACTTATCCCCTATCCTTAGGATAGGGGATATGTTGTTCACCACTGGGTCACCACTGGACTACTCCTTTAAGCTCTATTGAGGAGGTTGAAGTCAGGAAGTCAAGCCCCTTTTGATTACAATACCTAACTCTCCCTCTCCTATCTTTCAAAAATTATTGTATTCTCCAGATTAGGACAAATAATTCCCTAGTAATTTTCCCAGTAATTCAGAGTATTGCAAAATTTCCCCTCTATCTTCATAACATTTACTCATCACAAATATGCCAGCTTTAAACCAAGGCATAATGTCCAGATCTACCAATGCATATTTCAAGATTGTTATTGGTGTTATTTGTCTACAGGCATTCGACTTTTCTCCACCTTTCCTATGAAAAAGCGACCAACAATCTAATCCCACACTGCTTAGGGGAAAAAATTGTTAGGAAGTTTTATACCCCCAAAAAGGAAACATTAGTAGCAATTTTAAATCAATATTATGGGTCCCATGTTCTTCTATCCTGACCCAATGTTTATCTGTCAAACTTTGCCACCAATGTCTTAATTGGGTGACTATAGTGACTATATAGTAACTATAAATATTCGGCACCCCCAATCCTCCTGCAGATCGATGTTTAATCATTATGTTGTAAGCAACTCTTGGTTTGGACCCTTTCCAAATATAATCAGTCAGTATCTTCTGAGATGTATTAAGAAAGGGTGATGGAACCCTAATTGGCAAACAGCAAAACAAATATAAAAGTTTTGGGAGAAGCTTTATCTTAAAGGGGTACTCTGGTGGAAAACTTTATTTTTTTTAATCAACTGGTGCCAGTAAGTTAAACAGATTTGTAAATTACTTTTATTAAAAAATCTCATTAGCTGCTGAATACTACAGTGGAAATCATTTTCTTTTTGGAACACAGAGCTCTCTGCTGACATCATGACCACAGTGTTCACTGCTGACACCTCTGTCCATTTTAAGAACTGTCCAGAGTAGGAGAAAATCCCCATTGAAAACATATGCTGCTCTGGACAGTTCCTTAAATGGACAGAGATGTCAGCAGAGAGCACTGTGGTCATGATTTCAGCAGAAAACACTGTGTTCCAAAAGAAAATAATTTCCTCTGTAGTGTTCAGCACCTAATAAGTACTTGAAGGAGTAAGAATTTTTAGTAGAAATAATTTACCTTTCTGGCACCAGTTGATTAAAATTAAAAAAGTTTTCCACTGGAGTACCCCTTTCAATGGGGCAATTCTTCCAAGCCACGAGATTTCAAACTTACTATATTCTCCCATTTCTATTGGTAATTGGGTTAACAAGGGGTATAATTCTCTCTGTATAGTGCTTCAAATGTTGGGGTTAAAGAAATCACCAAACAGGTTATATATTTTTGTTGCCAGTGCAGACTATATTGCTGTTTCATGTACCTTATTTGATCTAAGGGGAGGTTTAGCGTCATTGCCTGGGATTTACCTTTATTTAAACTATAATATGAGAGGCGGCCAAACCTCTCTAATAATTCCAACACCGCTTTCATAGATTTTACTGGGTTCGACAGGGTTAGGATGATATCATCTGCATATAGCAAGATGATATGTTCCTCTGACCCTACCTTGATCCCTTTGAACCCCTCATGCTCTCTTAATGCTTGCTCCTGAGGTTCCAACAACAGAATAAATACCAATGGCGACAGTGGACACCCTTGGCATGTTCCGTTTTTGATCATAAAGGTTTACGATATTGCTCCATTGGCCTGTACCTGTGCAGATGGTACTGAATATAGGGCATTAATTGCTGAAATAATCTGCCCCCACTAGACCCATTTTACGTAGTGCTTTGAAGGCATACGACCAGTTAAACCAGCCGAACGCCTTCTCGGCATCCATGGCCAAAAAGGTAGAGAGAATCTGCTCCTGCTTTACGAACCATAACAGATATAAAATTATCCCAACATTGTCTGAACCCTGACGACCCGTAATGAACCCTGTGTGATCACCCAAGATCAATGTTGGGAGGATCATTATCATGCGACTGGACAGGACCTTGGTGTATATTTATAGATCATTGTTTAAGAGAGAGATCGGTCTGTAGTTTTCCGGCCGATCACTCTCTTTGCCAGGCTTTGGTATAGTTGTAATCAGTGCTTTCTGGTTTTCCACAGGGAAGGATCCCAGACTCATAGCTCGTTGGAAGAATTTTGTCATATGAGGGACAAGCGTAGTAGAAAACTCTTTATAATACTCGTTGGTAAAGCCATCTACCCCAGGTGACTTTCCTAAAGGCATAGAGGCAATAGCATTTGCGACCTCTAATTGTGATACTGGTGCATGTAACTGTTTTAACTGTGCTATCTGGGGTAGAATTATTGATGAAAGAAAGGATTCAATCTCCTCCAAAGTTGGCACATTATTCATTTGTCTGAATTCAAGGCTGCATGGAATTATTTAAAGCGGTTAGCAATGTCATGAGGGGCTGTCAGTTTACCCTTTCCATCTTTTGTTTTCATAGATGGGATTTTAGTTTTGAGGTATTGTGTTTTTAATTTTGCTGCCAATAGTTTCCCCGCCTTCTCCCCACTATTATAATATCTTGCTCTATTTCTCTGAAGCACCTTTTTTTTATATGAAAAGAACAAACACTCTTGCAACTGATTGCACGATTGGGTCAGTTCTTCCCCATGCTCTTTATTTTGCTGGGTTTTATTAGCTGACTCTTTTACTCTAATTTTTGCGAGTAATTCATCCATCGTTGCCCTACGTGCCTTCTTAAATCTATGTCCTAATGAGATAAAAACCCTCTTATTGATCACTTATGTTCATTCCAAAGTGTAAAGCTATTTATATCTTCCATATCATTTGTCATGAAATAACTCTCCAATGCCGAACAAATCATTTGTGTTTGATTCACACATTGTTCGTAATGTGTCTCTATCCACCAAAAACATGTCTATTCTTGAATAGCAATTATATACAGAGAAATGAAATGAGAAATCTCCCTCTGAGCTATGTTTCACCTGCCAAGCATCATACAGATCTCCACAATACAGTATTTTTAGTAAAGTTTTAGGGCGCCACCCCGACAATCTGGGTCCACCACGGTGTTGAAGTCCCCACATTTTATCACTTTCCCCTGTCTATATTTAGTTATAATTTTTTGTATTTTGAGGAAGGTGCATTGTCCCTTATTAGGGGCATCAATACTAGCTATCGTATATGTAATAATATTAAATGTTCCAACTAAGACAACAAATCTCCCTTCTACATCCAATATCTGTTGGCTCGGTTTTATTGCTACCGTGTCTCTTATCGCCATCATCACCCCCCCTAGTTTTCTTTAAATTCTGTGCCTGTATAATATGTGGCAATGAGGGGTGCCGAATAAGATCTTTTGCTATCATATGTGTCTCATATGTGCACAGAATAGGTCGCTTTTCAGCCTTTTTGCTTCATCCCACATCAAGCCCGCTTGTGAGGACTAATTTAATGATACTATCTTAAATACCATTTTTCCAGATTAGTGACAGCTATCACATACTTCAGCCAATAGTAAATTCCCCTCAAGAATTGGGTATCCTGCTTATCTAAACCATTATAAACAACATATAACAGAACATTACTATATTGAATCATCTTGCATGTTATGTGAGTTATAGCTTGTGCATCAGGAGCCATAGTCCGCCTGTTACAGGAATGTGGGCCTAATACTCCCAACCACTTTGCCCTTATTATTTAGTTATCTCCCGACTACTTGCCAATTCAAATAAATTGGTTGGACAGTGATCCCTGGATCTTTTTGTACAGGTTCCACTTAGGGCTCCAATAATTGCCATTCGATTAGTCTCTGTTTTCCTTCCTCCACCGATTTTACCACATAAATATTATTTTTATATGTGACCAGCACTTTATTAGGGTATCCCCAATTATATAATATCTTATGCTCTCTCAACACCGCAGTAAACTGTGCCAATGCTTTGCGTTGTTGTATCGTGGTAGGTAATAAATCAGTAAAAAGCAGTAAGTTCCGATATTTTGGGGGGGATATCCGCCTTTCGTCTGGTTGCTAGCATGAAAGTCTCTTTTATATGAAAATAGTGTATCCGTACTATAACATCCCATGCTGCGTCTTTAGTGAGACGTTTTGAACGTGCAAGTCTATGGGCACGGTGAATGGTTCTCTCCATAGGGGACCTATCCGGGAGCACAGTTGCTATATACTCCATCCATTATATGCTTTTAAATCCTTTGCAACTATATCCTCTGGGATCCTGTGGATTTTAATGTTATTTCGGCTGGATTGATCCTCTAAGTCCGCAACTTTGAGGCATAGTGTCTCCACCTCTGCTTCCAAATTGTAGTGTGCCATTATTAAATAATTGATGGTTTTAACCAGAGTCCCCATTTTGGCCTCAATATTTTGGATCCTGTTCCCCATTTCTGCCAGTTCCCTTCTTATGGTTTCAACATTCCCAGCATATCCTCATGCACAGATTTTTGTAAAGCTATCAGCTTAGTTTTTAAAGTCTTTTCTGTTACCTGTGCATCTAACGCTAGTAGATGGTCCATGTGTTGTGTGGATACCATAGGTCCTGCTGCGGTATTCTCAGGTAACTCGCCTGCCTAGGGGCTGCTCTGGTTCACTTCAGCTAACCCCGGGGATATCAAACTCCCTCTGGTCTCGGCGTCTACTATCTCCGCTTCCCACTCTGACTCTGCAGGTTGACCTCTGTGTCCCTCTTCTGGCAACTGATGCGGGTCCGCTGAAGCGTCTCTCCGCTCATCTAGGATCACAACTGGTGTCAGCTGCTCCGTCTGATCCGATAATTCCAATGAGCGGCGTGGTGAGTGAAGATCAGCGCCCTCTATGTTGGTTGTCTCTGGGAAAAAAATCGGTCAGCTTGCTAAGTTTCTCCACTTTCTTAGCATGGCGTTTAGCTCTCGTCCTGGTCAACATATCTCCTGCAGCTCTGTATGAACAGGTATCTGCCGGTAGCAGGGTTCAGTCAAGGTGTAGTATCAGGCGGTAGCGGTCGGAGTTCCGAGCTCACACGGCCATCACGTGTTGCCGCCAAGCGGACACGGGTTTATTTGAAGAGCCTTTACATGTCTCAATCGATGATGTGCTGCCGACTAACAATGATATTTTTGGCCTGTAGAGATAAACTGATTGACCAATGAACATAGATTTTCTTATTTGCTGGCTGATCACTGATCCTTTTTTCATTGCCCAATTATCAAAGTTCAATTAGCCAATAATTGGCAAATGTAAAAGTCACTTAAAGGGGTACTCCACCCTAGACATCTTATCCCCTATCCAAAGGGCCTCTCATGCAGCCCCATGAGTCATCACTGCACGGAACTAAGTTTGCTCCGTGTGAAATGACTCACGATACAGGGGAATCTTGTGACATCACGGCTCCGTCCCTTCGTGACGTCACGCCCCACCCCCTCAATGCAAGTCTATGGGAGGGGGCGTGGTGGTCATGGTGCCCCCTCCCATAGACAATACTCCAGCCCCTGTATCGTGAGTCATCACGCACGGAGCAAACTTAGCTCCATGCAGTGATGACTCGGGGGTCTGCAGAAGAGATTGCAGGGTTCCCCAGCAGCAGGACCCCCATAATCAGACATCATGTCCCCTATCCTTTGGAGTACCCCTTTAACTCTCCCTGATCTTTCCTTAGATCTTTCGCTAAGCTTAGATCTTTGCAATAACTCTAGACTAAACTAAGCCAAAAAAAAACGAGAGAAAACAACCAGAAGGCAACTGAGGCAAAAGTCTAACAATTTCAAGAGAAACATACTATACTTAAGTCTCAATGACGTTAAAATTAGTTTTAAGCCTACCTTTCTACTGCTGTTCCTCTCCCTCTTCTGTTTCTCTTTTCCTCTCTCAGGTCCTTTTCCTTTCCTCGGCCTGTGAGCTTGACCGTACAAGTCTACATTGAAGGCCCTCTCCACTTCACGCTTCCTTGTTTTCTACGGTTGGACTACTCAATTGATGTTTACCATGTTAACTGACATAGATGCTTTATGCCCCCCTAGCACTAGGACACCTGTGTAACATATGGTGATGTCCGCCGCGACATGGCTTGGGCCTCCAATTTGTCCATGGAGGGGGTTGTTTGATGTTTAATTTTTTCTCAATGTTATATGCTTTGCTTTATGCCGACTGTTGTATTGTAATCAGCTGAAAACTAATAAACTTTCTACTAAAAAAAAAAATAGTTTTAAGGGGCATTCCAATCAAAAACAAATTTTTCAAATCAACTGGTGCCAGAAAGTTAAACAGATTTGTAAATTACTTCTATTTAAAAATCTTAATTCTTCTAGTACTTATCAGCTGTTGTATACTACAGAGAAAGTTATATAGTTATTTTCTGTCTGACCCCAGTACTCTCTGCTGACACCTCTGTCTATGTCAGGAACTGTCCAGAGCAGGAGCACATGCCCATTTCAAACCTATCCTGCTCTAGACAGTTTCTGAAACGGACAGAGGTGGTAGCAGAGAGCACTGTGGTCAGACTGGGAATAACCGCACAACTTTCTCTGAAACATACAGCAGCTGAAAAGTACTGGAAGGATTATGATTTTTAAATAGAAGTAATTTACAAATATGTTTAACTTTCTGGCACCAACTGATTTGAATTTTTTTGCTATGGAGGACCCCTGGAGCCTTTACACAGCCAATGCATCAATGTACTGATGACTAACAATGAGTTTTTATATACTGCACAAATTACATGGTCAGTCAATGAGTTTTCTTCTTCTGGCTGATCGTTGGTCCTTTTATATGGGACAGTTATCAGGATATTTTTACGAACATTAATTTGGCTGATAATGCTGGCAACAGTTGGAGCACGTGACGACAGGATGCGAGGTCGGCAGCTCCTGGGCGTCTGGGCCTCCCCATCACTGCGCTGCCCGACTCCTTCCCCGCCGACCTCCCTCCCAATGCCAGCAGGACAGCTGGAAAGCAGACCCTGATTACCGATGGGTGCATGCCCTGAAGGAAAAATATAACCAAACAGGTACTTATACTAAAACAGGCATATGTATGCTTACCTTACCTCCGGGACAGATGTACGCAGGCTGCTTCGGACGGGGCCTCCCGCCTGGATGGATCCATTCCTGGTTTTGCTTTTCCTCTGGGATGGTGTGGTCCTCCAGGGCCAGCGAGAGCCGGAGCAGGATTATAGAGGGGCCCCTAGGGGGCGATCAGTTGACCGCTCACATGACCGGGCGGAACAGGAAGCAGACGCAGTGGCGCGCAGCTGGCTGAGCTGGCGGCTGTGTGGAGGCTTCGGGGGTCCCTGCAACATCGGAACCAGTCACCTGAAGTTGAATGCTTTCTGACCGGGGTATGTTGGCACCTCCGATTAAGTTTTATCATGAGGGGGACTGTGGGACTGCGAGAGGGTGTGACTGGAATATCAGGCGGACAACTATCTCTATTGCCCTGTCGCTTTGAATGGCCAGTTGACTGAGGGGGATTGGGGGATTACATGATGGTGTGGCTCACCAGAACATCCGGCGGACAATTACCTCTATTACCCTGAGATTTTGAATTTTGATATTACCCTGAACTGTATGGTGTGACTTATAAGAGCTATGCTTTCTGTGAGACTTTTTAATGGTTTTAGTGTGGGGGCAATAATTAGAACCTATCCCAAGCCCTCTGCTATAGGGTATAATGGTGGAGAGAGGGTTGGCTTGCTGTACCAATATGCGGGATGGCTGAGGGATTACGAAGTTACAACTGAATTTGAGATGCCACTTGAAGGAATGTATAAATCCACTGGCCTTTTCTTCTCTTTTGTAAATATATAGTTTATGAGGCAGCCAGAGGTCGCAATAAAGATAAACTTTTGCTCTGCAAAACGACTCTGCATAACGGTTTCCGGAGAAAGGAGAACTCCACTTTAGTGTCCTGGCAAACCTGAATGAATCCTGCAAGAGGCTGAGTGAAAAACCAATCCTCAAGAAAATTAAGGTATGGCACCGCACCACACCGCAGATATAGGGTGGGGGGGGGGAGAAAGATGGAACAGGTCAAAAGAATAACTGACCCCCCCTAATACTGTATCTACAGGGAAGTAAAGTTAACAAAGATGCCACCCAAACCTTACCAGAGAAAATCAGGCGGGGGAGGAATGGAGGCGGCATTAAGCTCTAAGTTGGATAAATACCTAAAATCCCCACATGATGTAATGAAAACAAGGACCCAGAAAGTGATAAGTCACAACCCTGAGCATAGTACTGGATCCAGATATGCAGCCCTCCACGCTGAAGAAAGTATGCAGGATGAACTAGAGAGAGAAGGACAGAGCCCGCAAGTGCTAAGCACTATTTTGGCTGGAGTGGACGGTTGTAATAAGGCCTTGGAGGACTTGTCAGGCCAGTTTTCCTCTATGAGTGTAGATTTGGCATCGATAAGGGAGGACACGGTTAATATTAAATATAGAGTAAAACAAATTGAAAAAGCTGTCCCCCGGATTGAAAAAGAAGTGGGGGAATTAAAGAAAGAAAGGCAAGTTGCCCTGGAGGATAATAAATTCCTGAAAGACAAAATTACCGACTTGGAGGACCGGTCGCGCCGTAACAACCTCTGGATTGTTGGATTCCCTGAAGGGGAAGAGAAGGGAACTGCATTTTTTTTTGAAGAATGGCTTAAAGAGGTATATGGATGGGAGGAACTCTCTGCGCTCTTCCATGTGGAGCGAGCGCACAGAGTTCCTAGGAAACCTCCACCTCCAGGCATGCTTCTGAGAACAGTCCTGATTAAAATTCTTAGTTCACGGGATTGAGACTGGCTCTTGAAAGCATCTAGGGAGAAATGTGCAATCTTAGTGGGGAATGCTAAAGTTTATTTATACCCCGACTTCTCCAGGGCCACAAAACAGAAACAAATGTCCTTCTCAGCAGTAAAGAAATCTTTGCACCAGGCAGGCATACAGTTTTCCCTACTGTTTCCGGCAAGGATGAGGGTCACCTATGAGGATCGGACACTCTTCTTTGATTCCGGACAAGAGGTTTTTAAATGGTTGGAGGGTAAGGGCCTGAATTAAGGCAATAGGTGGTCTGCTGCCTTTTTTTTCCTTAGTCTTTTTTTTGGAGGGGGGAGGGGAGGGGGGTGGTGTGGATAGGTAACCAGTCGTGTCGGGGGTAAGTGGAGTTAGGAGATTCATGCGTACCACATGGATCTGCAAGGGAAAAGGGAAGGGAGGTGGGGGGGGGTCAAGGAAGAGGGGGGGGGATGGGAAACCAGCCGTTTGCCCTGACCTAAAAATCCTGCGTCGGTTTAGCAACAACTGTTACGCCGAGCGCTCCGGGTCCCCGCTCCTCCCCGGAGCGCTCACGGCGTCTCTCTCCCTGCAGCGCCCCGGTCAGTCCCGCTGACCGGGAGCGCTGCACTGACATGGCCGTCGGGGATGCGATTCGCACAGCGGGACGCGCCCGCTCGCGAATCGCGTCCCAAGTCACTTACCTGTCCCGGTCCCCGGCTGTCATGCTCTGGCGCGCGCGGCTCCGCTCTCTAGGGCGCGCGCGCGCCAGCTCTCTAGATTTAAAGGGCCAGTGCACCAATGATGGTGCCTGGCCCAATCTTCCCAATTAGCTTGATTAGTTTCCACCTGTGCACTCCCTACTTATACCTCACTTCCCCTGCACTCCCTGGCCGGATCTTGTTGCCCTTGTGCCTAGTGAAAGCGTTCCCTTGTGTGTTCCTAGCCTGTGTTCCAGACCTCCTGCCGTTGCCCCTGACTACGATCCTTGCTGCCTGCCCTGACCTTCTGCTACGTCCGACCTTGCTCTTGCCTTATCCCTTGTACCATGCCTATCTCAGCAGGCAGAGAGGTTGAGCCGTTGCCGGTGGATACGACCTGGTTGCTACCGCCGCTGCAAGACCATCCCGCTTTGCGGCGGGCTCTGGTGAAAACCAGTAGCTACTTAGAACCGGTCCACCGACACGGTCCACGCCAAACCCTCTCTGACACAGAGGATCCACCTCCAGCCTGCCGATCCGTGACAACAACTATGGAGGGGAAGGCCCTACCTCAACGAGAAGGGAAAGATGAAAAGAAAAGAGAATAAAATTATAGTCTGGAATATACGAGGGGTCAAGGAGAAAAGTAAAAGGGTAGCAATGTTCGACAGGATCAGGAACTACCTCCCCGCATTAGTGTGTATCCTTGAAACACACCTTACAAAAGAAACAGAACACCTTTTTACACATAGTTGGGCAAAAGAGATATATCACTCTACATACTCCAATTATTCCTCAGGGGTTACGGTTATAATACATAGGGGGATGGACATACAAGTTACAAGGTCAGTAAGAGATGGAAGAAGTAGATATATATTCTTGCAAGCGATATGAGAGGAGAGAAATGTGGTATTGGCATTTGTATATATCCCCCCACCTTTTACAGTAGAGGTCTTTGGAAAGCTAATAGAATTTGTTGTGGATATGGAGAATTACTGTTTGTATGTATTGGGGGACCTAAACGGGGTGATGGATAAACAATTAGACTGGCAAGGTAAGGAGCTACCAGAAAGAGAAACACAACTTAAAAAATGGTGCAGAGAGATGAGGTGGTTAGATGCCTGGCGGGAATTAAGCCCAGGTGAAAAAATATACTCATGCTTTAACAATACGCATAAGAGAGCCTCAAGAATGGATTATGTACTAGTCAATAGCGAAGCAATGAGGGAAATTAGTGAGGTAACATACGAATCGAAATGTCTCTCAGACCATACAATGGTAGTTTGCTCTGTAAAAAAAAGGGTAAAAGATGTTAAGTTAGCCCGAAGCATGTTCATCAATCCCCACTGGTTAACAATAGATGAGGTGGTGGGAGGAGTGAAGGAAGAAATTATTTTCATCTGGGAAATTAATAAGGGATCAGCGGATTTGCTTGTTGTTTGGTATACCCTGAAGTGCTTCCTTAGAGGAATTATCTGTAGAAATATTTCAAGGTTCAAGAAGAAATGTAAACAAAAAGAAATAGAGTTAAAGAGAAAAATTAGCCAATTGGAACAGGAATTCTCGAATTTCCCCTCTAGAGAGAACTGGGGGAAACTTAACAAGAAGAGGAGGCATATAAGGAAATGTTGTTGGAAAAGGCGCAGCATGCTCTCTTTTTTAAGGGGTATAAAACATACTCAGAAGCAGGGAAACCAAACAACCTAGTATTAGGTATGGTAAAAAACAAAAAAAACAATAATGGTATTTACTCCTTAAAAAATAAGGAGGGAGTGGAAGTTAGGGACCCTGAGGAGATGGAAAGAATAGCAGTAGAGTACTATCAGAAATTGTATTCAAAGGAAGGACAGATGGCAGAGAGTGAGATTAGGGAATATCTGTCCAAGCTTAATCTGCCTGTTCTGGAGGAGGGGGAAAGAGGAGGAGATCAGAGAAGCACTAAATTCCTTCCCGCGCAACTCCGCACCGGGGTCAGATGGTATGGTTTCTGAAATCTACAAAACATTCGGGGACCCGTTGCTCCCCCTATTACATGAAGTCTTTAATGAATTCCTAATGAGAGGTGTGATGCCCCCATCAATGATGGAAGCAATTATTGCCCTGATACCAAAGAAAGGGGGGGGATGGGACCGACATGGACTCCTTCAGACCGATATCCCTCTTAAATACGGACTTTAAGATCTATACGAAAGTATGGGCTAGGCGCTTACAAAAAGTAATCCCCAAATTGATAGGTGAATAACAAAAAGGATTCATTCCAGGAAGAAGCATGTACAGTAACATTAGAAGAGTCTTTCTAAATATGCTCTGCATAGGAGGGGGGGGGGGGGCAGGGTCCCACTCCATCCTGTCGCTTGATGCGCGAAAAGCGTTCGACAGGGTGGAGTGGGACTTCCTCCATGGTGTTATACAGAGAATAAAATTAGGAGAGAAAAAATTTGAGAGTGGTAGAGATGCTATATAACAAACCTAAGGCAAGAATTAATCTTAACAACAAATTAACGAGTGACATGGTGGAGATGGAAAGGGGTACAAGGCAGGGGTGTCCTCTGTCCCCAATGCTATTCACATTATGTGTAATGTGTAGAACCACTTGCACAAAAATTCAGAGTCACAGAAATATTTGAGGGATTTGGCCTTGGGGGAAAGAGAGATAAAATCCTACTTTACGCAGATGATATAATTCTATTTGTTAGGGATTATGAAAAGAATATAATGGGAATAATCAGTATGGTAGAGGAATTTGGTAACCTCTCCGGATTTAAAATTAATTGAGGGAAGTCGGCAGTATTGCAGTTAACGGGGAAAACAACAGATGATGAAGACAAAACTCCGATAATACAGATGAAAGATAGTATAGAGTATCTGGGGATAAAAATCACTTGGGAGATAAAAGATTTTACACAATTAAAC
This sequence comes from Hyla sarda, assembly GCF_029499605.1. Classification (NCBI taxonomy): domain Eukaryota; kingdom Metazoa; phylum Chordata; class Amphibia; order Anura; family Hylidae; genus Hyla; species Hyla sarda. The sequence goes on from NC_079189.1 coordinate 61,851,144, forward strand.
ATAGGGCCCCTAAAAAATAAGATCAGGGAAAAAGTAGTAATCTGGAAGAAGCTCCCCCTTGGCATGGCAGATAGGATATTACTAACAAAGATGATCCTGTTGCCAATGGCTTTACATGTGATACGAGCTGCACCGATGTGGGTGAATGATAAACATTTCAAACTATTGCAAAAAGAAATAAATGAACTGGTATGGGGTCAAAAACATATCCGTATGAAGTCAGAATTACTAAGCTCCTCAGTCCAGATGGGAGGTCTGGGTATCCCAGTATTAAAATGGTATTATATAGCGGCACAGATAGAGTTTATGTAGAGGGAGTCTTTAAATATAAAAAATTTGTTAGATAAAAGGGAGGTCACGAAAATGAGTTTATTTGAATTAGTGGAGAGTGGCAGAGTGAAACACCATGATAAAAATAAAATACACTTGGTAAGATTACTTAATAAGACGTGGGAATGGTTGAGGAAAACACTAGGAATAAAAGGTAGTTTAGTGTATAAACGAGTTTGGGAGAACGTGAATTTCCCAGAACTTTATTAAATAAGTGAGTACGTAAAATGGGAAAAATACGAGATTAAGAGAGTATCACAATTAGTATTAGATATAACAATAATTGGGTGGGGCAATTTGGTTGGAAAATATAACATAAAAAGGAGTTCCTTTTTTGAATATGCACAAGTGAAGGATGCGTGGGGTAAAGATAGACACAACCCAAGATGGGAAGTGGAGGAACACATAATGATGGATACTATTTTTAGTTTACAGGATAGCACAAAAAAAAAATATTGGAAAAAATATATAAGGGAATTGGAGAAGTAATATATAACCGTAAGACCCAAAAAGGAGAGATAAATGGATGGAGGAAGTAGGGGTAATATCTGATGAAGAATGGAGAGAGATCTTTTATAATATTAATCAAGCATCAATAAATGGAAACCATAAAATATCACTAATAAAAATTCTTCATAGACTACCATACACACCGAAATTCCTGCAGGGTATTGGAAAAAGGAAGAACTCGGCCTGCCCTAAATGTCAAGCGTTAGACACAGACCTGATACACATGCTCTTGGGTTGCCCGAGAATATACAAGTTATGGAAAGAAATCTTTAATAAAAATAGACCAAAATTTTAGGACCCAACTCCCTAGAGATATTAGAACAGCAATCCTTGGTATCGGGTTGTATAAACAGAGAAACAAGTTGATAATTAATAAACTTTTAGGTATCACGAAAATATGTATACTGAGGAAATGGTTTGCCCCTGAAGGGATGAGTATAAAAGAATGGAGTAGTATTGTGGAAAAAATTTAAATTTACGATATAATATATAACAAGAACAGGAAAAAAGGTAATAGAATATGCTCAGAGTGGAGGGAGTGGAAGGGATAGGGGAAACGGCTGGCAAGGGGCGAGAGGGGGGGTGGGTATTTTGAGTAGGGCATACTGTATTTGTACTGTATTTTGTATGTACTTTGTTTGTATTGTAAAAAAAAATTAAGGAAAAAGGAAAAAAAATATGTGGCTGATAATAATTGGCCTGTGTAAAGGGTCCTTAACTATGACTTCCAAATTCCTGTAAGGACATGCAGCCCTATTCTTCAACACGAACCTCTGTTCTGGCCTAGACAGCAACTATCCTCTTCCTCTACTAAATGAATTAGTGTACACTCATTCCAAGGTTTCCCCATGCATAAAACTACATGCAGTTTCAGCAGCATATATGGGAACTGCTACCAATGATCATAACTGCCTTTCCACAAATAAACAGCATGCTAACTCTATGATATTTTTTTTCTTATTTAAGTTATATTTTAAGATCATAATGCTTGTGGGCCCTTTTGGCCTTTTTGTATTTGTAAATGGAGAATTAGAACAATGGGAAAATCTAAATTTATAAAGGCTGCCAATGCCTCATTCTATACACCCAAATATCTCCTTTTTTTTAAAGGTTAGAAATAGGGCCCACTTTTAACTTATGCTAAGCATTGATGTTGTTCAATAGAGCAAAATTCTGCCTGGCATACAATGCAGCATGTATGATACTGCTACTCCGTCTTTATCGGCTTTGAGAATTACAATGTTGTAAGTATTCTTTAGTAGTGTTACTCGCGAATATTCGCAATGCAAATTTTATTCACGAATATCGCATATTCGCAGATTCACAAATATTCACAAATATAGCACTATATATTCGCAATTACGAATATTATTTTTTTTTCACAGTACACATCACAGTGATCATCCCTCTCTGCTTCCAGCTTTTGTAGTGTAAAGAAGGCTCTAATACTACTGTGTGAGACTGGCGTGCGAATTTTCGCATTTGCGAAAATTTGCATATGCAAATTTCTGCATATGTGAATTTTCACATATGCAAATTTTCATATATGCTAATTTTTGCATATACGAAAATAAAATGTGAACATTTCGAATATGCGAATATATGACAAATATTCATCCATATATTCGCGAAATATCGCAAATTCGAATATGGCCTATGCCGCTCAACACTATTCTTTAGATCTTATGTTGTACTTTGTTGAATATTAGACAGATTTTACCTACAGTAGAGGAAATCTGTGAATTACATATCCAATATATAAGTTCTTTCTTCACCAGGTGCTGGAATTTATCCAATACTGGGACACATGACTGCAGGAGATAGTAAGATAGATAAAATTCTCCATAATTCTGACCCCATTTCCACTGAGAGGAGAGATCAAGACAGAATTCTGTAATGAAAATCCAAATAGTCATTTTTGACTGAATGTATGTACAATTGACATTTACAAATTCTCATATCTGAGAGTCAGAAATAAAGAAATGCCTTTATCTGACCTATTGACAGCCAACAATGTTTTAAAGAGATCTAAAGTTGTTAAAAGTTGACACACACATAACAAAAGATTATGTATAAGATGAAAAAAATGGACGTTTGAAAGAAAATCCAGATATGTGGACCATATGAGTTAAGAATCAAATCTAAAAAGAGAAAATACATGTTCTATACCTTACTTTACTCCATTGCAGACATACATATATAACAATATATTAACATATCTACTGATTTATAATAAAGAGGCTGCTTTGAATAATACAGTTGTAGGTAAATGTTTATGTTTCACCAATATAGAGAGATAGGTGCTATCTTTTGTGAATAAGAAACATTACTTAAATGCAGTGGTAGTACGGTAGATGTTCTATAATACAGTATGTGCTGCTAGGAAATGAAATAAAGTTACATTTTGTACCCAACAGTAAATGGTTTAAAAAGAATTCCTTTAAGACTTGCGCTTCAGGTCACATGGTCTATATATATAATAGAATGTACATTATGTGAATTAAAGGAAATCTGTCAGCTGCAGTTCACATTGAGAAATTGCTAATACTGTTAAATAGCTGCTAGAAAAAGGAGACACATGGCGCCTTTCATATATCTGTCTGAGCTTCCATGACATAGAGGAAAACCTCTAATGCAAAGTATCAAAGAGGTGTTTTCCAGCTCCTAAAGTGCTGAGGGCTGGAAAAGCTACTCGCTCCCCTTCCTATCCTTGCATGATTGACAGTCAGGGTTTAACTTTCAACTCTGAGACTTTACTGCTCTGTGAATACAAATTGTGTGCAGGTATGGGATTTGGAAACAGGGCTCGGCTTAAACAGAAACATTAATGGGAGGGGGAGCAAGGTTTGGGATTGCCTTATCAACAATTGGCACCAGAGAATAGAAGCCTTTTTCTACTTTCCCAGCTATATTAAATGAACCATGTTGTCTCTTTGCCTTAAAGGGATACTCCGGATAGCAAAAATGGTTCATATTTTGTCCCCTCATGGCCTGAACAACTGTATAGTAATATACAATTTTTACCTCTACTGGTCCAGTTTCTCTGATATACAGGGTGGGCCATTTATATGGATACACCTTAATAAAATGGAAACCTCAAGGCCACTGGATATGCAAAATTGCTACATGATGATGTGTTTCCCTCTTTATGCACTGAAGCTGGCACGTTCCCTGAGTTTTTCCAGCAAGATGGTGCACCACCACATTATGGGTGTCAGGTCCGAGCATTCCTAGATGAACAGTTTCCTGGAAAGTGGATTGGTCATCGTGGGCCAGTTGAATGGCCCCCAAGGTCTCCCGATCTGACCCCCTTAGACTTATCTTTGGGGTCATCTTGAAGGCAATTGTCTATGCTGTGAAGATACGAGATGTGCAGCACCTGAAACTAAGAATACTGGAAGCCTGTGCTAGCATTTCTCCTGTGGTGTTGCTATCAGTGTGTGAAGAGTGGAAGAAGAGGGTTGCATTGACAATCCAACACAATGGGCAGCACATTGAACACATTTTATAAGTGGTGAGAAACTTGTAAATAACTCATGAAAGAATAAAGTTACGTAAAAAACCAAGCACATCATTGTTTTTCTTGTGAAATTCCCAATAAGTTTGATGTGTCACATGACCCTCTTCCTATTGACAAAAACAAAATTTGGATTCAAAATGGCCGACTTCAAAATGGCCACCATGGTCACCACCCATCTTGAAAAGTTTCCCCCTCACATATACTAATGTGCCACAAACAGGAAGTTAATATCACCAACCATTCCCATTTTATTAAGGTGTATCCATATAAATGGCCCACCCTGTATTATGCAGTGACAGGCAGGAAGTGAAGAAAAACTTGCCATCCTTTTTCCACTCTCCCCCTCACAATAGAGACAGAGATCATGTGACACTTTTGCACTGGCTTTGGCCTTGTAAGCCACATTTCCTCCTGACATCACACCAGCAAGCCATGCCCCATTTCTAATGGTCTCAGCAGTGAGGACTGCTGGGAAATGTAGATTTAATAGCATATAAAGGAGGAAGGATGAAAGAAAAAATAGAGGAATGGGCACAGGAGGACGGTGCAACGAGGATTGGTGCCAGGAACACGCCAGGGGGGACAATGTAATAACCCCTTTAAAGGGGTATTCCACTGGCCAGCATTCGGAACATTTAGTTCCGAACGCTTTGTGTGCGCTTCGGGGGTCGGCCATGCCCCCTTGTGACATCAGGCCACACCCCCTCAATGCAAGTCTAAGGGAGGGGGCATGGAGGCCGTCATGCCCCCTCCCATAGACTTGCATTAAGGGGGCATGGCCTAATGTCACAAGGGGGCATGGCCGACCCCCACAGCGCGCGCACACAGTGTTCGGCCAGTGGAGCCTTTAACAGCTATCTAACAGTGTCAGCAGTTCAAAATGCAAATTGTAGCTGACACATTCCTTTTAATGTAGAGTTGCAAGAAAAAGTAAGTGAACCCTTTGGAATTACCTGGATTATTATAGTGATAATAAAATGTCTGAATGTTTTCTAATCAGTCACAATGAGAAACAAGCACAAAGTAACTAAACTAATATTACACAAACAGTTGTACTCAATTTTTTTACTGAATACATAGGTAAACATCCACTGTGTAGGGGAGCCTTGCAATTATTAAAGGAAACAAGGAATTTAAAATGTGTATGAAAATATTTACAGGAGAAAGTAAGTCTGTCTTCAAGCTGAAGAAACATTAGGTGATGTAACAGAACAATAACCCAAAACACTTAAAGTTAATAAACAAAGAATCATTTTTAAAGATTTGAGTTTTGAAACTGACAAGTAAAATTCCTGACCTTAGCCCTATGGAGATTCTGTGGGATGACCAGAAGAGGGCTGTGCCTTAAAAGCTTATCAGAAATATTGATGAACTGATACGTTCGCAGGAAGGAATGTTCCATAATTTTCTCCTTAACCCCTTAAGGACCCAGCCATTTTACACCTCAGGACCCGGCCATTTTTTGCAATTCTGACCACTGTCACTTTAAACATTAATAACTCTGGAATGCTTTTAGTTATCATTCTGATTCCGAGATTGTTTTTTCGTGACATATTCTACTTTAACATAGTGGTAAAATTTTGTGGTAACTTGCATCCTTTCTTGGTGAAAAATCCCAACATTTTATGAAAAATTTGAAAATTTTGCATTTTTTTAACTTTGAAGCTCTCTGCTTGTAAGGAAAATGGATATTCCAAATAATTTTTTTTTTATTCACATATACAATATGTCTACTTTATGTTTGCATCATAAAATTTACGTGTTTTTACTTTTGGAAGACACCAGAGGGCTTCAAAGTTCAGCAGCAATTTTCCAATTTTTCACAAAATTTCCAAACTCACAATTTTTCATGGACCAGTTCAGGTTTGAAGTGGATTTGAAGGGTCTTCATATTAGAAATACCCCACAAATTACCCCATTATAAAAACTGCACCCCCCAGAGTATTCAAAATGACATTCAGTCCGCGTTTTAACCCTTTAGGTGTTTCACAGGAATAACAGCAAAGTGAAGGAGAAAATTCACAATCTCCATTTTTTACACTCGCATGTTCTTGTAGACCCAATTTTTGAATTTTTACAAGGGGAAAAAGGAGAAAATGTATACTTATATTTGTAGCCCAATTTCTCTCGAGTAAGCACATACCTCATATGTCTATGTAAAGTGTTCGGCGGGCGCAGTAGAGGGCTCAGAAGCGAAGGAGCGACAAGGGGATTTTGGAGAGTACGTTTTTTTTAAATGGTTTTTGGGAGGCATGTTGCATTTAGGAAGCCCCTATGGTGCCAGAACAGCAAAAATCCCCCACATGGCATACCATTTTGGAAACTAGACCCCTTGAGGTACGTAACAAGGAATAAAGTGAGCCTTAATACCCCACAGGGGTTTCACGACTTTTGCATATGTAAAAAAATAAAAATAAAATTTCACTAAAATGTGTGTTTCCCCCCAAATTTCACATTTTTGCAAGGGTTAATAGCAGAAAATACCCCCCAAACATTGTAACCCCATCTCTTCTGAGTATGGAGGTATCCCATAAGTTGACCTGAGGTGTACTATGAGTGAACTACAATGCTCAGAAGAGAAGGAGTCATATTTGGCTTTTTGAGAGCAAATTTTGCTCGGGGGCATGTCGCATTTAGGAAGCCCCTATGGTGCCAGGACAGCAAAAAAAAACACATGGCATACCATTTTGGAAACTAGACCCCTTTTGGAACGTAACAAGAAATAAAGTGAGCCTTAATACCCCACAGGGGTTTCACGACTTTTGCATACGTAAAAAATAAATAAAAAAAATCACTAAAATGTGTGTTTCCCCCCAAATTTCACATTTTTACAAGGGTTAATAGCAGAAAATACCCCCCAAAATTTGTAACCACATCTCTTCTGAGTATGGAGGTACCCCATAAGTTGACCTGAAGTGCACTACGGGCGAACTACAATGCTCAGAAGAGAAGGAGTCATATTTGGCTTTTTGAGAGCAAATTTTGCTCGGGGGGCATGTCGCATTTAGGAAGCCCATATGGTGCCAGGACAGCAAAATAACCCCCACATGGCATACCATTTTGAAAACTAGACCCCTTTAGGAACGTAACAAGGCATAAAATGAGCATTTACCCCCCACTGGTGTCTGTCAAATCTTTGGAACAGTGGGCTGTACAACATTTTTAATTTGCACAGCCCACTGTTCCAAAGATCTGTCAGACACCAGTGGGGTGTAAATTCTCACTGCACCCCTCATTACATTCCGTGAGAGGTCTAGTTTCCGAAATGGGGTCACATGTGGGGTTTTGTTTTTTTTGCGTTTGTCAAAACCGCTGTAACAATCAGCCACCCCTGTGCAAATCACCTCAAATGTACATGGTGCACTCTCCCTTCTGGGCCTTGTTGTGCGCCCCCAGAGCACTTTGCGCCCACATATGGGGTATCTCCGTAGTCGGGAGAAATTGTGTTACAAATTTTGTGGGGCTTTTTTCCCCTTTACCTCTTGTCAAAATGAAAAGTATAGGGCAACACCAGCATGTTAGTGTAAAAAGTTTATTTTTTTTACACTAACATGCTGGTGTAGACCCCAACTTCACCTTTTCATAAGGAGTGAAAGGAGAAAAAGACCCCCAAGATTTGTAAGGCAATTTCTCCCGAGTACGGCGATACCCCATATGTGGCCCTAAACTGTTGCCCTGAAATACGACAGGGCTCCAAAGTGAGAGCGCCATGTGCATTTGAGGCCTGAATTAGGGATTTGCATAGAGGTGGACATAGGGGTCTTCTACGCCAGTGATTCCCAAACAGGGTGCCTCCAGCTGTTGTAAATCTCCAAGCATGCCTGGACAGTCAACGGCTGTCTGGCAATACTGGGAGTGGTTGTTTTGCAACAGCTGGAGGCTCCATTTTGGAAAGAGTGGCGTACCAGACGTTTTTCATTTTTATTGTGGAGGGAGGGGGGCTGTGTAGGGGTATGTGTATATGTAGTGTTTTTTACTTTTTATTTTATTTTGTGTTAGTGTAGTGTAGTGTTTTTAGGGTACAGTCACACGGGCGGGGGGATTACAGCGAGTTTGAGCTGCCGCGCAAAATTTGCTGCATCGCAAACTTGCAGCCCGATACTCACTGTAAGCCCCTGCCCATGTGAATGTACCCTGTACATTCACAGGGGGGGGACCTCCAGCTGTTGCAAAACTACAACTCCCAGCATGCCTGAGAATGTTTGGGAGTTGTGGTTTTGCAACAGCTGGAGGCACACGGGTTGGGAAACACTGAGTTAGGAAACAATGTTTCCCAACCAGTGTGCCTCCAGCTGTTGCAAAACCACAACTCCCAAACATTCTCAGGCATGCTGGGAGTAGTAGTTCGGCAACATCTTTAGAGCCAGATGTTGCCGAACTACAACTCCCAGCATGCTTGGAGTTGTAGTTTTGCAACATCTGGAGGACTACAGTTTGCAGACCACTAATACAGTGGTTCCCAATCTGTGCCCTTCCAGATGTTGCAAAACTACAACTCCCAGTATGCCAAAACTGTCCATGCATGCTGGGAGTTGTAGTTCTGCAACATCTGAAGGGCCAGATGTTACAGAACTACAACTCCCAGCATGCCTGGACAGTAAGGGCATGCTGAGGATGTGTAGTTTTGCAACATCTGGAAGGGCACAGTGGTCTCCAAACTGTGTACCTCCAGATGTTGCAAAACTGCAACTCCCAGCATGCCCAGACGCCAAGGGCTGTCTGGGCATGCTGGGAGTTGTAGTTTACAGGGTCCTATTACAGCAATGCATGTCGCTTTACGGCGACGTGCATTGCTGTAAAGGGCCCGACCGCGGCTGAAGATCTACTCACCTGTCGCCGCCGCCGTCGTCTTCATCGTCTGGATCCGGGTCTTCAGGGACGAGGTAAGTACCGGGGCCGGTCCCCAGCACTCCCCCGTCCCCCACCGCGTCCTCCGGTCTTCCTCCCGTCCTCTCCGGACTTTCAGGGGCCGGGCAGGACGGGAGGAAGTAACCGCCCCCCCTCCTGCGATTGGTCGATTAACTAACCGACAGATCGCAGGGGATCGGAGGAGGTGGCCGGCTTGCCACCTCGCTCCGATACTCCAGCATGGTCCAGGCTGTCTGCGACAGCCGGGATCATGCGAAATTACCGGGCGGTCGGGTCCCAGAGACCCGATCAGCCCGGTATCGCCGCAGATCGCAAGGGCGATTTCCCTTGCGAATTGCGGCGATCGCCGACATGGGGGGCCTACATGGCCCCCCTCGGCGTTTGCCCTGGATGCCTGCTGAAGGATTTCAGCAGGCATCCAGTTCCGATCTCTGCCCGGCGAGCGGCAGAGACCGGAAAACGCCATGACGTATGCATACGTCATGGGTCCTTAAGACCCAGGGTGTGAAGACGTATGCATACGTCATGGGTCCTGAACAGGTTAAAGAATACCTGTCATGTTAAATTTTATAATCCTCCCAGTTCACTGCCTCATCATGATAAACCACCCTCTGCTTTTATTTTTATAATTTTTTAGTTTTCTACCTTGATATTGCTCTGTATTTTCTGCTCAGTCTCAGTCTGATTCACAAACTGGGAAGGGGCATTACCCAGCAGGTGTGACATCATCTGAAGCGCGAAGTGCATTAGAAAGATTTTTTATTTACCATAAGGAGTGCAGTGGTAAAAATTTGGTTTAATGACAGTGCCCATTTAAAGGGATACTCAGCCCTTAGACATCTTATCCCCTATCCACCCTGCCCCACATGACATCACGCCCCGCCCCCTCAATGCAAGCCTATGGGAGGGGGCGTGATGGCCACATGCCCCCTACCATTGACTTGAATTGAGGGGGCGGGGCATGACATCACGAGGGGGCAGGGCCGTGACTTCACGATACCCCTTCCCCTGTATCACCCATCATCAGCTACAGAGCAAACATAGCTCCAGTCTGCTGATGTACAGGGATGAAGCAGGAGAGATCCTCAGGATGGGGGATAAGATGTTTAGGGGCGGAGTACCCATTTAAGATTGTTCAAATATTATTTGCAGCTACAAAAAACATTTGGTGAAGGGTGTTTGCTGCTGAGGGTTAATGAAATTAAATTATTCCCTATGTGGCTTCTCCACACTCTACCAGCCTTGATTAATAGAGCTCCCCCTGTTTGGGAATAGGCAAAGATCCATCAACAGAGGCTGCTGGAGGCAGGAAGAAACCACCACTGATGACTTGTGGTTCAGACAGCATGAAAGTTATGACAGACGTGACTTGGCAGAGGGGCTTCAAAAATGTTAAAGTTTTTAGTGGTGGATTCAATCTTCTGGTTCATCAGGTTTTCCACAAAGGTTGAGGAGGGGTGAGGGTTTCAGCTTCAGTCTCTGCAGTCAGTTGAGCTGCATGAAAAAAAGAGATCTGTGTAGACCTCCCACTGGTTTAGATAAGAAACCATATTTAACCCCTTAACGACCAAGGACGTATATTAATGTCCTTGACCGGCTCCCGCAATATAACGCAGGGTCATGCGGTGACCCTGTGTCATATCGGGTCGGTCCCGGGGCTAATAGCGCACGGCAACGATCGAGGTGCTGTGCGCTTTTAACCCCTATGGGTGCGGCGTTCAAAGTTGAACACCATGTCTAAAACACCGCGTGTGTAAATGTCCAAACTATAAAAATGTGTCTTTAATTAAACCACAAGGTCAATGGCGTACGAGCAAAAAAAATCCAAAGTCCAAAATAACGTATTTTTGGTCACTTTTTATTTCATTAAAAAATTAATAAAAAGTGATCAAAAAGTCCGATCAATACAAAAATGGTACCGCTAAAAACTTCAGATCACAGCGCAAAAATGAGCCCTAATACTGCCCCATACGCAGTAAATTAAAAAAGTTATAGGGGTCAGAAGATGACAATTTTAAACATATAAATTTTCCTGCATGTAGTTATGATTTTTGCCAGAAGTACGATAAAATTAAACCTATATAAGTAGAGTCTAATTTTAACGGAAGCCCCCAAAAGTTACAAAATGGCGTTTTTTCTTCAATTTCGTCACACAATTATTATTTTTTTCCATTTCACCGTAGATTTTTGGGTAAAATGTTTGATGTCACTGCAAAGTAGAATTGGTGTCGCAAAAAATAAGCCATCATATGGATTTTTAGGTGCAAAATTGAAAGGGTTATGATTTTTAAAAGGTGAGGAGGAAAAAACGTAAAGTGTAAAAACGGAAAAACCAGTGGTCCTTAAGGGGTTAATAAAAATAGAAACTTAACATTATGGAAACCAGAACATGCTACACACATTTCTGGCTGCATTACATCTAAAACATATCTACAATTTAATAAGGAGTAATTGTGTTTTTCTTTGAAACAATAGATACTCTTTAAAAGAAATTTCCACCTTTTCTGTTTTATTCAATCTCTCAGTAAATTTTTAAAACTGTTGACATTTAAGTTTTTTTCTTTTTTTTTTATACAGAGCTTTAAATTCTTTGTAAAGACATAACATTAAATGATAAAATCCTGACTGCCTGCAGCTACCACTAGAGAGAGTATAGGAGCTTACTGCATATAATTGCATTATTGAGCTCTGTGTACCAAGCATGTTACACTCTTTGTTTTTCTAGCAATAAAAACAGCACTGAAAACCATAGAAAATGTAATGACCAGGGTGGACAGGAAGAGTGAACCCTAAACTCACCCTAGAAAACTCTCCCTGCCTACTTGCCCATCCACCCTAAACGGTTGATCGACAATTTTGAGCCGGTCCCTCCCTGCGCTAAAGTGCAACAGCCTTAAAACAAATAATAAACATAGTCGGTCATAGGCAATAAACAGAACGGCAAAATGATATGCATTAACAAACAGTTCATAAACCGGAATCCAGAAAAACTGAAGACATGAAAAAATAAACTAGACTAGGTATGCTACAAGAATACAGTAGAATCCAAGAGATTCAGGAGATGAACGAAAGAACTGAATTCAAAAACACCAAACTGATCCGGAACATAAAACATTGTTCACACTGGGACACAGAACAGAAATAAACTGGACACTTACTCCACAAAAGGAGTAGACAGCATAAAAAAGCCAAATAGACTACTAGCCAGCAGGCACACACCACTGTGTGATCAGGATGCTGACCTAGTAGGAAACAGAAATATAAAACACAAAACTCTAGACCAGAACCGGATGAGTCTGAATAGACTTCAGGAAGCACTAGACAGAACCGGATGATTCTGTCTAGACAACAGGATACCAAACAGGAATTATAACATACAGCGCACAGGTAACAAGCAAGACTAACACAGTGTGAACACAGACTAAGCAGAAGGAACATACAGAATCCTAGAAATCGACAGATGTCCTATAAAACCAAGCAGGCTAAAAGCTATACAGTCATGGCCGTAAATGTTGGCACCCCTGAAATTTTTCTAGAAACTCAAGTATTTCTCACAGAAAAGGAATGCGGTAACACATGTTTTGAAATACATATGTTCATTCCGTTTGTGTGTATTGGAACAAAAGCAAAAAAGGGAGGAAAAAAAAGCAAATTGGACATAATGTCACTCCAAACTCCAAAAATGGTCTGGACAAAATTATTGGCACCCTTTCAAAATTATGGAAAAATAAGATTGTTTCAAGCATGTGATGCTCCTTTAAACCAACCTGGGGCAAGTAACAGGTGTGGACATATAAAAATCTCACCTGAAAGCAGATAAAAAGGAGAGAAGTTCACTTAGTATTTGCATTGTGTGTCTTTGTGTGCCACACTAAGCATGGGCAACAGAAGGAGGAGACTGAGAACTTAATTCTGGAAAATTATCAACAATCTCAAAGTTACAAGTACATCTCCAGAGATCTAGATTTTAAGAAGTTTGCAACCCATGGCACTGTAGCTAATCTCCCTGAGCGTGGACGGAAGAGAAAAATTTATGAAAGGTATCAACACAGGATAGTCCTGATGGTGGATAAACAGCCCCAAACAAGTTCCAAATATATTCAAGCTGTCCTGCAGGCTCAGGGAGCATCAGTGTCAGCGCAAACTATCCATCGACATTTAAATAAGATGAAAGCTATGGCAGGAGACCCAGGAGGACCCCACTGCTGACACAGAGGTATAAAAGAGCAAGACTACATTTTAAAAAATGAACTTGAGTAAGCCAAAATCCTTCTGGGAAAACATCTTGTGGATAGATAAAACCAAGATAGAGATATTTTTGGTAAAGCACATCATTCTACTGTTTACCGAAAACGGAATGAAGCCTACAAAGAAAAGAACACAGTATCTACCGTGAAATATGGTGGAGGGTCAATGATGTTTTGCTGCCTCTGGCACTGGGTGCCTTGAATGTGTGCGTGGCATCATGAAATCTGAGGATTACCAACAGATTTTAGGTCGCATCTGCAGGGGTTTGCATCTGAGATCTTGGGTCTTCCATCAGGACAATGACCCCAAGCATTTGTCAAAAGAACCCAGAAATGGAGTTCTGAAGTGGCCAGCAATGAGTCCAGATCTAAATCCCATTGAACACCTGTGGAGAGATCCTAAAATTGCTGTTGGGAAATGGAGCCCTTCCAATAATAGAGACCTCGAGCAGTTTGTAAAGGAAGAGTGGTCCAACATTCCGGCTGAGAGGTGTAAGAAGCTTATTGATGGTTATAGGAAGCGATTGATTTCAGCTATTTTTTGCAAAGGATATGCAACTAAATATTAAGTTAAGGGTGCCAATAATTTTGTCCAGACCATTTTTGGAGTTTGGTGTGACATTCTGTCCAATTTGCTTTTTTCCTCTCTTTTTTTATTTAGTTCAAATACACAAAAAAGAGAATAAACATGTGTATAGCAAAACATGTGTTACTGCAATCCTTTTCTATGAGAAATACTTCATTTTCTAGAACAATTTCAGGGGTACCAACATTTACATTTAAATACAAAAGCAAAGTGCATGATAAACAGACATCATAGCAGCATTGTTGCACAAATAACCAGCACAGAATGCAGGAGAACTCTGGTTTAAATAACCCCAGCCGAGTTCTCATTGGTTCAGAGCATTTAACTATTCTCTAACAAGGGAGAATAGCAAACTGCTCAGAACATCCTAGTGTGTGAAAACACACCTAAACAGAAAAATGCATAAACAAATAAACGGACATTACAGAATTTTTATTTTTTTACAGCTTGAAACAATTTTATGTTTTAGCAGTTGTTTACTTTCTTCTACAAATACTTTTGTATGGTTCTTAACCCTTTAAGGACATAGGACGTAAATGTACATCCTGGTCCACTGGTACTTAGCACACCAGGACGTACATTTATGTCCTATACATGAGGCGAGCACCGGAGAGGTGCTTACATCATTCAAGGCAGGTCCCGGCTGCTATCAGCAGCCAGGGACCTGTCAGTAATGGTGGACATCAGCGATCGCACTGATGCCAACCAATCACCCCTCAGATACCGTGATCAATATAGTTCATGGCATCTGCGGCAATGCCACACTTTGAATGGATGATCGGATCACCTGTGGTACTGTCGCGGGGATCCAATTATCCATGATAACGGACAGAGGTGCGCTCTCCTGCCACCGTCTGTCTCCTGGGGTCTTGTTCTCTGGTCTGGAGAAGATCGCCAATAATACTGATCAGTACTATGCCTATGCATAGCACTGAACAGTATTAGCAATCAAATGATTGCTATAAATAGACCCCCATGGGGACATGCAAAGTGTAAAAGAAAAGGTTAAAAAAAAATGTAAAAAAATGTAAAAGTCCCCTCCAAAAAAGTGTAAAGAAAAATTTATAAACATATTTGGTATCGCCGCATGTGTAAATGTCCAAACTATCAAAATATGATGTAAAGGATCTCATACGGTGAACAGCATAACATAAAGAAAAAGTCCAAAATTGCTGTGTTTTGGTCACATGAAATTCCATAAAATAATAATAAAATGTGATCAAATTGTCACATATACCCAAATGCGGTATACAAAAAAAAAAATACAGATAAAAAAAAGACTACAAGAAAGTTTTTTGTTTTTTTTTAAAGTGGTACAATAGTAAAAAATGTAATCATGGGTATGATATTAGTTGTATTGACTCAGAAAACTTCATTTTTACTGTAAAGTGTGCAGTGTGAAAACAAAACCCTCCAAAACCATCCAAAATTTCATTTTTCTTTTCAATTTCCTCAGACACATAATAATTTTTGGGGTTTGCCGTTCATTTTGTCGGATGTAATGTCATTACAAAGTACAATTGGCAAAAAACAAGCCCCCGTATGGGTCTGTGGAGGGAAATATGAAAGACTTATGATTTTTTTGAAGACGAGGAGGAAAAAAACGAAAACGCTAAAATAAAATTGGCTTTGTCCTTGATGCCAAAATGGGCTGTGTCCTTAAGGGGTTAAAGGGGTACTCCGGTGTAAACCTTTTTTCTTTTAAATCAACTGGTGGCAGAAAGTTAGACATATTTGTTAATTACTTCTATTAAAAAATCTTAATCCTTCCTGTACTTATTAGCTGCTGAATACTACAGAGGAAATTCTTTTCTTTTTGGAATGCTCTTTGATGACATCACGAGAACAGTTCTCTCTGCTGACGTTATTATAATAATAATAACGCTTTATTTCTTGGTGCCCTTAGTGGGATTTGAACCCAAGTGCCAAGCTCTGCAAGGCAGCAGTGCTAACCACTTAGCCACCAAGCTGCCCTTAGCATACATCTGCTATGCATCTGCTATGCATGGTTGCTTAAATGGACAGAGATGTCAGCAGAGAGCACTGTGCTCGTGATGTCATCAGTGTTCCAAAAAGAAAGGAATTTCCTCTGTAGCATTCAGCAGCTAATAAGTACTGGAAGGATTAAGATTTTTTAATAGAAGTAATTTACAAATATGTTTAACTTTCTGCCACCAGTTGATTTAAAAGAAAAAAGGTTTTCACCGGAGTACCCCTTTAATACTTCTATGTATATGTCTATAGGTTAACTTTTTTGATAAATTAATAATCTGATAAACTGTGTTGTAATCAATACACAGTGATTGTGAATGATAGTATCGCTCAAGGTAAGGTGAACTGCAAAACTCGACATCCTCTTCTAAAGAGAAGCAGAAAAAAAAGTTTTTTTAACTTTTGTTTAAATGTGGCACTGAGTGAAATGGAGTTATTTATATTATATGTGTTTTCTTTGTAATAGCAGGAAATACTTTGCTCTTCCATATGGGGGATATTTATCAATGCTTGCTTATGTATTCCTTTTTTGTTATTTTTTTCTTACTATTTTTTTGCTTATGTTTTTGCTTACTTATTTATCAACTGCTTTCAGCCTATTGATAAATTTCATTCACTTAAGCACTTTTTCTTTTTTTGCTTTGGTAGTGGCTTTTTCTGCTCCATGTCTGAGCTGGAGTAAATTTAGTAGCTTTTTTCATGCAATGCGACTTTTTTGCGACTTTCGCACTTGATAAATCTCTGACCGCTGCAAGTCAAAAATCACTTTTTGCTTTGGTAAGCAAGATTTTTATTTTTTGCTTAGGACACTGAACTTGCAAAAAGTTGCCGAAAAAAGAGAGTAGTCGCACGTGCGACTTTTTTGTGACAATTTTAAGCAAAAAAAAAAAAAACTACTAAATGCTTTGATAAATGTCCCCCTATGTGTTCCTGAAAGAAGAAGTTAATGTTCCATGGAAAGGTTTTCAGAAAAGTATTAGTTGGAGGGGCCAGAGGCGTGTTCCCTGCTGGCTCACACATAAATGGGAAAGTTTACTGTATACTAAAAAAGTGACTGAAATAGAATCATATAATGTTTCATATGACTTTGCAGGTCTGCACTGCTTGTCAATGTATAAGATCTTTCTTACAGAACTGCTCCACTTCACCATCCACACAAGCTCTAATATAATTCAGAGCTTATCTTTTAGAATAGCAGTTTCCTAACAAAAAGGGTATTCAATCCCTGAAATGCATTGTTTATTGTTAATCCAAAAGAGTTACACTACCAGAGTTACAAAGCTCTGCGTTACACTACCACTTGTGTGGCTGGTGAAGAGGAGCAGTACTGTGAGAAAGACCCTACACGATGCATGGTTGTGCAGCCCTGTACAGTTACACAGTTGTGCAGCCCTGTTGTTACGTTATACCCTCCGGCCACACACGCTGGCCGTGAACGCATGGTCCTGTTACCTGCTGCTGCCGACGGGTCTGGGACTCGCATCCTGGGAAGCGCCCGAATGCGAGCCCCAGTCCATCACTCTCTGGGTGTTTTTCCTGCCTCCGCCTCTACCTCTCTGCTCCGGCGTGCATGTCCCCGTCCCCTAGGGCGCGCGCATGCTGGAGCTTTGAGATTTAAAGGTCCAGTATGCTCATTAGTGTAATTCACCTGTGGCTCATTTATAAATTCCTCCACCCTCCTCACTCCCCTGCCAGATCTTTGTTGCCTTGTGCCCTAGAGAAAGTGTTCCTCAGTATTGCCTTGCCATGTATCTGATCCCTTGCTTTGTGACTTTGACCTTGCTCCTCTGCCGCCTGCCTACTGAACTCCTGCTATGTCTTGACTACGCTACCTGCTACAGTCCGAGTCATCTGCCACACAGGTCCAGCGGATCCACATCCACCAGTGTTCCTGTCTTCTGAAACGTGAGTGTTACAACTGAATTTTAACAGTGGAACTGCCAATTCACTGGTGTGGATGGCAGTAGCCCAGTTGGCACTACATGTGTATACAGGCTCTTATGAACCAGCCATAGACCTGTTTCTTCATGTTTTGACAGAGATGGTCCTTGAAGAGGATGTGGTCCAGGTGGCTTAACATCTGAGTTCAATAAGATGTTTAAGGACACTTTGGTTAACCTCTTCAGGACATAGGGCGTATGGATACGCCCTGCATTCCGAGTCCTTAAGGACTGAGGGCGTATCCATACGCCCGTGGGAATTCCGGTCCCCACCGCTAGCCGGTTGGGGACCGGATGCCTGCTGAAATCGTTCAGCAGGCATCCCGGCATATCGCCCAGGGGGGTCATTATGCCCCCCATGTCGGCGGTGGCCGCAGATCGCTGGACAATTCAGTCAAGCGATCTGCGGCGATTCCGGGTCAATCGGGTCTCCAGTGACCCGGTGACCCGGAATTACTGGCTGATTGGGCCCGTCTCTGACGGCCCCGAACAGCCAGAGCCTGCAGGGGTGAGGTGGCACTGGTGCCACCTCACGATCGCCCTGATTCGTCGGCCTACCAATCAAGGCGCCTGCTGCGGGTGTCACTCCCGCAACCCGCTCCGCCCCTCTTCCGGAGGACGTGAGCGGGTGCGGGACGTGCACTCCGGGTGCTGGGGACCCCGATCCCCGGCGTCAATGTTGGGATCGAGGCCCCAGGAGCAGCGGCGGCGGCGACGACGACGAGGGACTGACCTGCGCAGCGTGGATCGTTGGAGGTTAGTGACAACCTCCTGCTGTTAATTAGCAACAGCTCCCAGAATGCAAAAAGGGCATGCTGGGAGCTGTAGTTATGCAACAGCAGGAGGCAGACCACCACAACTCCCAGCATTCCCTTATGGGCATGCTGGGACTTAAGGATTTGCAACAGCTGGAGGCACATTTTTTTATGGAAAAGTGTACCTTCAGCTGTTGTATAACTACAACTCCCAGCTTGCACAAACAGCTAAAGTGCATGCTGGGAGTTGTAGTGGTGCATCTGCTGGTTGCATAACTACAACTCCCAGCATGCCCATTGGCTGTCGGTGACTGTTGAGAGTTGTAGTTTTGCAACAGCTGAAGGCACACTGGTTGTGAAACTTAGAGTTTTTTTTTTTACCTAACTCAGTGTTTCACGACCGGTGTGTCTCCAGCTGTTGCAAACTCCAACTCTCAGCAGTCAATGTACACCATGCATCGTACATGCCGGGAGTTGTAGTTTTGCAACAGCTGGAGGCACACTGGTTGTGAAACACCGAGTTAGGTCACAAACTCAGTGATACATAACCAGTGTGCCTACAGCTGTTGCAAAACTAAAACTCTCAGCATGTACAGTCTGTCAGCGCATGCTGGGAGTTGTAGTTTTGCAACAGCTGGATGTCCCCCCCCCCCATGTGAATGTACAGGGTACACTCACATGGGCGGAGGTTTACAGCAAGTATCTGGCTGCAAGTTTGAGCTGCGGCAAATTTTCTGCCGCAGCTCAAACTGCCAGCGAGAAACTACTGTGAACCACCGCCCGAGCGACTGTACCCTAAAAACACTACACTACACTAACAAAAAATAAAATAAAAAGTAAAAAACACTACATATACACATACCCCTACACAGCCCCCCTCCCCTCCCCTCCCCAATAAAAATGAAAGCGTCTGGTACGCCACTGTTTCCAAAACGGAGCCTCCAGCTGTTGCAAAACAACAACTCCCAGTATTGTCGGACAGCCGTTGACTGTCCAGGCATGCTGGGAGTTTTGCAACAGCTGGAGGCACCCTGTTTGGGAATCACTGGCGTAAAATTCCCCTATGTCCACCCCTATGCAAGTCCCTAATTTAGGCCTCAAATGCGCATGGCGCTCTCACTTTGGAGCCCTGTCGTATTTCAGTTAAGGGTCACATATGGGGTATCGCCGTACTCGGGAGAAATTGTGTTACAAATTTTGGGGGGTATTTTCTGCTTTTACCCTTTTTTTTAAATGTGAAATTTTGGGGAAAACAAGCATTTTAGGTAATTTTTTTTTTTTTTTTAACATATGCAAAAGTCGTGAAACACCTGTGGGGTATAAAGGTTCACTTAACCCCTTGTTACGTTCCCCGAGGGGTCTAGTTTCCAAAATAGTATGCCATGTGGGTTTTTTTTTTGCTGTCCTGGCACCATAGGGGCTTCCTAAATGCGGCATGCCCCCAGAGCAAAATTTGCTTTCAAAAAGCCAAATGTGACTCCTTCTCTTCCGAGACCTGTAGTGCGCCAGCAGAGCACTTTTCACCCCCATATGGCATGTTTTCTGAATCGGGAGAAATTGGGCTTCAAATTTTTAGGGGTATTTTCTGCTATTACCCTTTTTAAAAATGTAAAATTTTTGGGAAAACAAGCATTTTACGTATTTTTTTTTTTTCACATTTGCAAAAGTTGTGAAACACCTGTGGGGTATGAAGGCTCACTTTATCCCATGTTACATTCCCCAAGGGGTCTAGTTTCCAAAATGGTATGCCATGTGTTTTTTTTTTGCTGTTCTGGCACCATAAGGGCTTCCTAAATGCAACATGCCCCCCAAAAACCATTTCAGAAAAACATACTCTACAAAATCCCCTTGTCGCTCCTTCAATTCTGAGCCCTCTACTGCGCCCGCCGAACACTTTACATAGACATATGAGGTATGTGCTTACTCAAGAGAAATTGGGCTACAAATACAAGTAAAAAATTTCTCCTTTTACCCCTTGTAAAAATTCAAAAATTGGGTCTACAAGAACATGTGAGTGTAAAAAAAGATTGTGAATTTTCTCCTTCACTTTGCTGCTATTCGTGTGAAACACCTAAAGGGTTAAAACGCTGACTGAATGTCATTTTGAATACTTTGGGGGGGGGGGGTGTAGTTTTTATAATGGGGTCATTTATGGGGTATTTCTAATATGAAGAAATATTGCTGCTGAACTTTGAAGCCCTCTGGTGTCTTCCAAAAGTAAAAACTCATCAATTTTATGATGCAAACATAAAGTAGACATATTGTATATGTGAACCAAAAAAAATGTATTCTTAATATCCATTTTCCTTACAAGTAGAAAGCTTCAAAGTTAGAAAAATGCAAAATTTTCAAATTTTTCATCAAATTTACGGATTTTTCACCAAGAAAAGATGCAAGTATCGCCAAAAATTTACCACTATGTTGAAGTAGAATATGTCACGAAAAAAAAATCTCGGAATCAGAATGATAACTAAAAGCATTCCAGAGTTATTAATGTTTAAAGTGACAGTGGTCAGATGTGCAAAAAACGCTCCGGTCCTTAAAGGGTAGCTCCCACCATCCCTTTTTTTTTTCTTTCTGTCCCTGCCTATTGCCCATCTATCCCTAACCACCTCCCTGCCTTTACATTTTTTTTACTATATTAAAAATGCTTTTTTTTCTGCCTGGTAGTGTGCTCACTACCAGGCAGACTTCCCCGGCAGGCATGACGTCACTGACGCCTGCTGGGGGGCCTGACTTCCACCCTTAGTTCAACTATACAGGGTGCCTCCAGCTGTTTCACCACTATAACTCCCAGCCTGCCCTGACATCTATTGGCTGTCAGGGCATGCTGGGAGTTGTAGTGGGGAAACAACTGTAGTCACCCTGTGGTGAAAACAGTCTCAGCCACAGCTGCCACAGATCCCGCTCCCCCAGGCCCCACCTCGCAACACCCCCCACCCTTCTCCCTCCGTCCGCCCGAAAAAGACATTCCACTCCCCCAAACTCCCTCACCCCCAGACCCCGCCGTGCAACAACCCCCTCCCTCCAACCGCCCGAAAAGAAGACATTCCGCTCCCCTTATAAGACCTCAGATCAGACTTGCCCATCCGGAGGATCAGCGCAGCAATGAGTGCGCGCGCTGCCTCCGGACAGGGCCACGCGCGAGGCTAGTGGAGCAGCCTGACAGTGGGCAGTGCAGCCCCAGCTATCAGCGTGCTCGCTCTCGCCTGTTTGATTGACAGGCGGGAGCGAGCACCGCAGTGACTGGATTTCGACTCATTGCTAGGCTGAAATGAGTTGAAATCCAGTAGTGACGTCACTGCTGAATGCATTCGGCCACTAGGAGGGCGACCCCTAGTGGCCGAATTTAAAAGTGATTTTAAACTTGTTTAAAATCACTTTTTTTAATTAAAGTATATTAGAGATATGTTGTAGTACTTAAGTACTACAACATATCAATTTTTTTACTTCATGACAGTGCCCAAAATGGGCTTGGTCCTGAAGGGGTTAACCTCTTCTCTTGACTAAGGTATTTAATGACAGTCTTTCCTCAGGCACTCTGCCAATGTAAATGAGCAAGTCAGCCAAAATCATCCTGTGAAAGGGTAAAGACCCATCGTGCATTGAGAATAGGCATCCTATAACGCGAGCAGAAAGATTTACTCCCCTTTTCCTATGTTAAAAATTTACAACAAAAAACACATTTTTGGTATCACCGCATGCGGAATTGCAGATTTTTGGATTTTGGTCACATCATATATCAGTAAAAAAAAAAAAAAAAAGAATAAAAAGTGGTCAAAATGATTGAAAAGTATTATGGCTCTTAAAAGAGGAGGAAAAAATTAAATTGCTAAAATGAAAACTTGATAATTTGCTGCATCATCAAGGGGTTAGTTTACTATTTAGAATGTCCTTTAATTAAAAGAAATGTGAGAAAATAAGAAGAATTGAGCAAAGAAAGCAGTCCCTGATGAACAAAGTAGGTCACTTGACAGTCTTTGTCCCATGAATGTTTTTAACAACAAATGACCAATTGGCTATGATGTAGGTAAATGTAGGTGTGGTAGGGTGTATTACATGAATAAAAGCCTTTATCGTGAGGTTAGATAAATGGAGGGAATAAGGGGAGTTTGTATGAAACAAACCTTGACCTTGTCATCTGTAGAGACTTTTGCTCCTCAGGGGAGGTCCATCTGTCTACCTCTTTGCCAACCCTTGAGGGTCAGAATGTATTAATTACAGTTATTCATGGGTCAATGATCTGGAATTCAATGGATACAGTTTTTGTCTTTTGTTCCATTATTTAGCTATGTGAAATTCCTTTACATCATACATTTGTTCTATATCTTGCATTGTCTTACAAACTGCTCTTTACTATGAATTATAGCTTAAGAAAACTAGAAGTAGTACATTGTTATTAGTGCTGAACTGAAATTTCAGAACCTTACAGCTCCTGTGACATTTCACCTGAAGTAGGAAGATTTCATACTCGTGAAGATGTCCCTGGCTGTTTTTCCTCGTATGCAAATTGCTTGTCCTACTTGATTAATTAGTATGCTGGTTTATAAGAGCACAACATGATAAATTACACCTAGGTCTGCCAACAATGTGTAAGAAACAACACGGAAAACTGAGAATAAAATCTCCGATTCAACAAACACTTGTCATTGTTTATTGTGCTCAGTGGACTCCATGGAAAAGAGAACTTTAAATCACGCAGAGCTAAGAAATATTTTATTATATGATATAATGTTAAGGCTATTTGTGTGCATTGTGGGATGTGAAAATACATAAGTAGTCAAGGCAATGTCATATATTACAATGTTGGAAGAATGTGAAAGCTGAGAATTTGTTAGCCTCCAAGAAAGATGAAATCACATATTTTAGGATATTGAAAAAAAAAAGATCAAAGACCCCATGATAGTGGTAAATTCATTCAGAATCAAGCTATTGATCCAGCTGCTATTCAACTGTAGAACTGCTGTGGTTCTGGGTTTTACATTCAGAATAAACATAGATAGAGTTATAGGGTTTTCCAATCCCTTTCACAAAACTGCTAAGGGCAGACAAAAGCAGAACAGTAAAAAAAAGCCACAGATAAAAAGCACTGCTATAAGGGTTAAACACCAGGGCCTGATGCAGAGGGTATGGTTAAATCCAGGCCCAGGAGCCTGAGTGGAACCATTAGATTTATCGTTCCTTTATAAGTAATAACAACAAAGATGTGGTCTAAAATGGCTGGAGGTGCTCAACCCCAAATGCAGTTGTGCATTTATACTGGGGGAGCAGATCCTGCCCTTGTGGTCTGTTGCTAGGGGCGATCCCCAGCATAAAAATGCATACAATGGAGGATGCCTGCAGCAGACTACAAGTGCCACAATGGCATCCTACACCAGATAAACGGTGTGGATGTGTAACAATTAGAATCATACAGGAATTTAGGTGCACTACTATGGTAGATGTATACAATGACATTGGCTAACCCTCAACACTGATGTTAAAATTGAGACATTAGCCAGTATATCCTTATATGAAGGACATACCTGAGCCCGCACACCAACGCCAAGGTTTCTCAAGTGGCACGGGACCTAACACTAAACCTACCTGTGCGTGATAAACAAAACCAGGGGCCAGTGGGCAATTATGGCAGCATTAGGACGACTCACAGCCTCGTCCCAGATACCCTCCAGTGTGACTGAGCAGTGTGCGGGCTCAGGTATAACATCAGTGTTGAGGGTTAGCCAATGTCATTGTTCACATCTACCACAGTAGTGCCCCTAAATTCCTGTATTATTCTAATTGTTACACATCCACACCGTTTATCTGGTGTAGGATTCTATTGTGGCACTTGTAGTCCGCTGCAGGTATCCTCCATTGTATGCATATTTATGCTGGGGATCACCCCTAGCAACAGACCACAAGGGCAGTATCTGCTCCCCCAATATAAATGCACAACTGCATTTGGGGTTGAGCACCTCCAGCCATTTGAGACCACGTCTTTGTTGTTGTTTAAACTTTATACTTGGAGGTGTGTAAACTCCATATGTAATGCGCCTTGAACATCTTCCAGGCAGCATTAAGATGCACCTGTGAGGCCAGCAACTATATCAGCCAACTTAGGTGGGGCTTGTAGTCTGCCTCCCTCCTCCCATTGTATGTGTGCTCAGCCACACTGGAGGGTACCTGGGAGGACTCTGTGAGTCGGCCTAATGCTGCCGTAATTGCCCACTGGCCCCTGGTTTTGCTTATCATGCACAGGTAGGTTTAGTGTTAGGTCCCGTGCCACTTGAGAAACCTTGGCGTTGGTGTGCGGGCTCAGGTATGTCCTTCATACTGGCTAATGTCTCAATTTTAACATCAGTGTTGAGGGTTAGCCAATGTCATTGTTTACATCTACCACAGTAGTGCACCTAAATTCCTGTATTATCCTTTATAATTAAACCAGTACTATTGAAGGGGTTAATAAAAAAACGTATCCCCTATCCAAAGGATAGGGCATAAGTGTCTGATAGTTGGGGGGGAGGGAGACCATCTCACCTTCTGAGATGTCCTAGTCTAGACAGTCACTGCCCACACAGCCAATGATGGCCATAGCGATGTCCCACCTCAGCTGGTCATTGACTAAGCAGTCTGTCACTGCTGAGACCAGTTCATTTCAAAAGAAAGGGTCTGGAGCGCTTAGTGGTAAGAGACAGGCCCTGTTCTGGAGATCACATCTGGTCGCAGATTATTTCTAGGAAGAACAAAATGATATGGGGTTGACATTCAGATGCTTCTTTTCTCTGACATCACTTGTTGGGGGAGAGTTGGGAAACCCCAATACACAGGAAGCAGACCCCTCTATGTTAGACAGGTATATGTGGAGGAGGAAGGAGTGGGCACATGCTGCAGCTTGGCATTGCCTCCATGAAACATGAGCCCTGAGCATGATCTACAGCTGATAGAATTCCTTTAAAATGCAACTGTCACCTCCATACAGGTACGGAGGTGCAGTTACCATTACATAGGGCAGAATGTGAAGTAAATGCGGGTGCTTTTACTCACATGCACCGTGGTCAGTAAAGGAAAATTTTTACTTTATTCTGACGCCGGGCCACAGTCGAATGAGCCGGCCGACTCCCGCAATGGCACGCCCCCTCTCCGCCTCCTCTCCACTCCTAGCATGGAGCTAATAATAATGCAGGATCAGCATGATTGCCATGCAGCACTCCATGCTAGGAGTAGAGAAGAGGCGGGGAGGGGGCATGCCGCTGCGGGAGTCAGCCAGTCAATCCGACTGTGGCTCGGCATCAGAATAAAGTAAGAATTTCCTTTACAGGCCACAGCGAATGTGATTAAAAGCATCCGCTTTTACCTCACATTCTGCTCTATGCAATGATAACTGCACCTCCATACCTGTACGGAGGTGACAGTTTCACTTTAAACTAGGCAGATTCTTGCACAGTTTTGGCACATGGTGTCAAAATCTTAAGCTACTCCCCTTTAAACAAAGCCACACCCTTTTATAACAAGGCCACTCCTCCTTTTAAGACATTTTGGAAATGTATCTAAACTAATAATAAATGTGGTGCACGTCATTGAAGACAGTTTTTCAGAACTCTGAAATTTGCCAAAGAACAGTAATTTATTATAGTAATAAGCTATGAATCATCCTATGAATCATTATCTTATCTAAATATGAGCTTTGAGTTTTTCCATGTATTGCTGCTTCTTTGTAGGACACTCTTAAAGGGGTGTTCTTTAAAGGGGTACTCTGTTGCTACATGGAATAAGTGTTAGGGTCCCATCTGAAATTAGGCCACCCCCGCGGGGTGGATGGGCGACACGCTTTGATCAAAAAGTGCGCTGAGCTGAGCCTTCAAGAGTGCTGCTTCAACCTTCTTTTTTGTATACTTTGTATTTGCCACAGCAGCGTGCACCCGTGTATTAGGTAGTTGGGCATGCTATTTTTCTTTTTGCTTTTAACCCCTTAAGGATGCAGCTCATTTTCACCTTAAGGACGCAGGCCTTTTTTGCAAATCTGACTACTGTCACTTTAAGCATTAATAACTCTGGGATGCTTTTACTTTTCATTCTGATTCCAAGATAGTTTTTTCGTGACATATTATACTTTATGTTAGTGGTAAAATTTTGTCGATACTTGCATCATTTCTTGGTGAAAAATTCAAATATTTTATGAAACATTTGAAAATTTTGCATTTTTTTTTTACTTTGAAACTCTGCTTATAAGGAAAATGGACATCTCAAATAAATTATATATTGATTCACATATACAATATGTCTACTTTATGATTGCATCATAAAGTTGACATGTTTTTACTTTTGGAAGACATCAGAGGGCTTCAAAGTATAGCAGAAATTTTCCAATTTTTCACAACAATTTTAAAATCAGAATTTTTCAGGGACCAGTTTAGTTTTGAAATGGATTTGAGGGGCCTTCATATTAGAAATATCCCACAAATGACTGCATTATAAAAACTGCACCCCTAAAAGTTTTCAAAATGATATTCAGTAAGTGTGTTAACCCTTTAAGTGTTTCACAGGAATGGCAACAAAGGGAAGGAGAAAATTCTAAATCTTCATTTTTTACACATGTTCTTGTAGACCCAGTTTTTGAATTTTTACAAAGCATAAAAGGAGAAAAATCTTCCTAAAATTTGTAACCCAATTTCTCTCAAGTAAGGAAATATCTCATATGTGTATGTCAAGTGTTCAGCAGGCGCAGTAAAGGGCTCAGAAGGGAAGAAGCGACAGTGGGATTTTGGAGAGTGAGTTTTTCTGAAATGGTTTTGGGGGGGCATGTGCCATTTAGGAAGCCCCTATGGTGCCAGAATAGCAAGAAAACTCCCACATGGGATTCCATTTTGGAAACTACACCCCTCAGGGAACGTAACAAGGGGTCCAGTGAGCCTTAACACTCCACAAGTGTTTGATGAATTTTTGTTAAAGTGGGACCTGTAAATGGAAAAAAAAATCACTAAAATGAATTCCCCCCCCCCCCCCCCCAATTTTTACATTTTTACAAGGAGTAATAGGAGAAAATGTCCCCAAAATTTGTAACCCCATTCCTTCTGAGTATGGAAATACCCCATGTGTGGATGTCAAGTGCACTGCGGGCGCACTACAATGCTCAGAAGAGAAGGAGTCACATTTAGCTTTTGGTAAGCAAATTTTGCTGAAATGGTTTTTGGGGGCATGTCACATTTACGAACCCCCTATGGTGCCAGAACAGCAAAAAAATAAAATAAAAACACATGGCATACTATTTTGGAAACTACACCCCTCAAGGGGTACACTGAGCCTTAACACAGGTGTTTGACGACTTTTAGTTAAAGTTGGATGTGTAAATGAATTTTTTTTTCACTAAAATGCAGTTTTTTCCCCGAAATGTCATATTTCTACAAGGGGTAAGAGGAGAAAATGCATAATGTGTAACCCCATTTCTTCTGAGTATGGAAATACCCCATGTGTGGACGTCAAGTGCTCGGCTAGCGCATTTCAATGCTCAGAAGAGAAGGAGCACCAGTGAGATTATGGAGAGAGAAATTGGTTGGAATAGAAGTCAGGGGCCTTGTGCATTTACAAAGCCCCCTGTGGTACGAGAACAGTGGACCCCCCCACACATGTGACCCCATTTTGCAAACTACACCCCCCACAGAATTTTATAAGGGGTGCAGTGAGCATTTAAACCCCACTGCCGTTTGACAGATTTTTGGAACAGTGGGCTGTGTAAATGAAAAATTATATTTTTCATTTTCACGGACCACTGTTCCAAAAATCTTTCAGACACCTGTGGGGCATAAATGCTCACTGTACCCCTTATTACATTCTGTGAGGGGTGTATCTGCAAAATGGGGTCATATGGGGGGTCCATTGTTCTGGCACTATGGGGGCTTTGTAAACACATGTGGCCTTCAATTCCGGACAAATTTTCTCTTCAAAATCCCAATGGTGCTCCCTCTCTTCTGAGCATTGTAGTTCGCCCGCAGAACACTTTACATCCACATATGTTCTTACTCAGAAGAAATGGGGTTACAAATTTTCAGGGGCTTTTTTCCTATTTTCCCTTGTGAAAATGAAAAATTTAGGGTAACACCAGCATTTTATTTAAAAAAACATTTTCTATTTTCCCATCCAACTTTAACGAAAATTCATCAAACACTGTGGGGTATTAAGGCTCACTAAACCCCTTGTTACGTTCTGTGAGGGGTGTAGTTTCCAAAATGGGGTCACATGTGGTTATTTATTTTTTTGCGTTTATGTCAGAACCGCTGTAAAATCAGCCAGCCCTATGCAAATCACCAATTTAGGCCTCAAATGTACATGGTGCACTCTCTCTCCAGAGCCTTGTTGTGCGTCCGCAGAGCATTTTACGCCCACATATGGGGTATTTCCATACTCAGGAGAAATTGCATTACAAATTTTGGGGGTCTTTTTTTCCTTTAACCTCTTGTGAAAATAAAAAGTATGGGGCAACACCAGCATGTTAGTGTAAAAACATATTTTTTTTTGCACTAACTGGCTGATGTAGACCCCAATTTTTCCTTCTCATAAGGGGTAAAAGGAGAAAAGCCCCCTGAAATTTGTAACTCAATTTCTCCCGAGTACAGAAATACCCCATTTGTGGCCCTAAACTGTTTCCTTGAAATACGTTAGGGCTCCGAAGTGAGAGAGCGCCATGTGTATTTGATGACTAACATAGGGATTGAATTGGGGTGGACATAGGGACATTCTATGCCATTGATTCCCAAGCAGGGTGCCTCCAGCTGTTGCTAAACTCCCAGCATGCCTGTACAGTCAGTGGCTGTCTAGAAATGCTGGGAGTTGTTTTGCAACAGCTGGAGGCTCCATTTTGGAAACACTGCCGTACAATGTTTTTTATTTTTATTGGGGGGGGGGGGGGCAGTGTAAGGGGGTTTATATGTATAGTGTTGCTCGCGATTATTCTCTATTCGAATTTTAATCGTGAATATCGCATATTCGCGAATATTGCGAATATAGCACTATATATTTGTAATTACGAATATTCACTTTTTTTTCTGTGCATATGCGAAAATGTGTGCGCATATACACATATGCGAAAATGTATGCACATATGCGCATATTCGCGAATATTGAGCTCTCCCTTCTTTAATGGTATAGGGAACTATGATTAGTGCATTAACTCTGTGATTTTTTGCCCATTGAAACCAATAGGCCCATTGTGGTCCATGGGGATCTCACAGCATGTAAGATAAGCAGGACTATCTTGGCAGCACAGTGGATGGGAGACCACCACGGGTTCAAGTCTCAGGGTGGGACAGAGTGTTACAGTGTTCTGCTTAAACTTTACTTTCCTGGAAAAGCTGCTGAGTTGCCCATAGCAACCAATCAGATCGCTTCTTTTATTTCTGAAAAATGAAAGAAGCGATCTGATTGGTTGCTATGGGCAACTCAGAACCTTTTCCTCTGGACAGGAATTGATAAATCAATCTATGGGAGATTCATCAAAACCAGTGTAGAGGAAGAGTTGTGCAGTTGCCCATAGCAACCAATCAGATCGCTTCTTTCTTTTTTCACAAGGCCCATGCAAAATGAAAGAAGCAAACTGATTGGCTGCTATGGGCAACTCAGCAGATTTTCCTGGAAAAGTTTCTGAGTTGCCCATAGCAACCAATCAGATCGCTTCTTTCATTTTTCAGAGGCTTTTTCAAAAATGAATGAAGCAATCTGATTGGTTGCTATGGGCAACTCAGCAGCTTTTCCAGGAAAGCAAAATTTAACCACAACACTGTAACACCCCGAGACTCAAATCCGTGGTGGTCTCCCATCCACTCTGCTGCCAAGACAGTCCTGCTTAGCTTACTGTTTTACAAGCAGTGAGATCCCCATAGACCACAATGGGCCTATTGGTTTCATTAGGCAAAAAATTACAGAGTTAAGGTACCAATCATAGTCCCCTATACAATTAAAGAAGGGAGGGCTCAATATTCGCGAATATGCGCATATACGCATAAACATTCGCGAACATGCGCATATGCACATAAATTTTCACATATGCGCAAAAAAAGCTAATATAACGAATATACAAATTTCGCAAATATATGACGAATATTCGTCCATATATTCGCGAAATATTGCAAATTTGAATATTGCCTATGCCGCTCATCACTATATATGTAGTGTTTTACCCATTATTATGTGTTAGTGAAGTGTAGTGTAGTGTTTTTAGGGTAGATTTGCACTGGCGCAGGTTTACAGTGAGTTTCCCGCAAGGAGTTTGCGCTGCAGTAGAAAATTTGCCGCAGCTCAAACATGAAGCAGGAAACTTACTGTAAACCTGCCCATGTGAATGTTCCCTGTACATTCACATGGGGGGGGGGGGGCAAACTGTCTGGCCATGTGGGAGTTGTAGTTTTGCAACATCTATACAGACCACTATACAGTTTGGAGGCCACTGTATAGTGGACTCCAAACTTTAGCCCCCCGCCAGATGTTGCTAGGCAACTACTCACCGGCATCCGTAGTCTTCACCAGGGAGCCACGAGGAAGCCGCACGTCATCGCCGCTTGCCGCAGCCGATCAGGTAAGGGACCTCCACCGCTACCGCCGCTGGTCACGCTACAGTTCCCTGTTCTGCCTGGATTACTGTCGGTGGGCAGGACGGGGAACCGAACTTTAACATCCCCGCCCCCGATCTGCTATTGGTCGTCGCTTCTTGATGACTAATAGCAGGGATTTAAGGGGTGGCACCCCTTCCACCTAACTCCTATTTCTTCAGGGGGACCGGGCGTGTCTTGGATGCCCCTGATCCCCTGATTTTCTGGGTCACCGGACACCGGTATTTCCTACGATCGCAGACATTGGGGGGTCTCAGGACCCCCTGGGCATATGCACTGGATGCCTGCTGATAGATATCAGCAGTCATCCCGGTCCGGTCCCCGACTGGCTAGCGGCGGAGACCGGAATTCCAACGGGCGTATCCATATGCCCTCCGTCCTTAAGGACTCAGGATGCAGGGCGTATGCATACGCCCTTCGTCCT
Source organism: Hyla sarda (assembly GCF_029499605.1). NCBI lineage: Eukaryota > Metazoa > Chordata > Amphibia > Anura > Hylidae > Hyla > Hyla sarda. Next base: position 61,882,898 of record NC_079189.1, read on the forward strand.
GAAGAGGTTAATGTACTCCGTTGCTAGTCATCTTATCCCCTATCCATAAGTAGCAGGATCTCTGTACAGCACCCGGCGTTCTGAAGGTTCAAAACGCTGGGTTCAGGCATGCGTTGTTGTGACATCCCATCACTCTCCCTCCATTCATGTCTATGGGAGGGGGGAGTAGCGGGTGCCACACCCCCTCCCATAGTTATCAATCAAGGGGGTGTGGCGTGACATCATGACCACAACCTTCCGAACCCGGCATTCTCAAAATAACTTTCAGAACGCTGGGTGCTGCACGGAGAGCCTGGGCATCGCTGCTGCCGGTGATACACTGAGTGCAGTATGAGACACCGAGCCCAAGAAGCAGTAAGAAGACCAGCAGCGAGGACCGGGATGCCGATGGGGGAACGTAGGAAGTAAAAGTTGTTTTTTTTTAGTATTTGCAGCCCGGGCACAGGGGAAATGAAAAATGTTTAACCACAGTTCTCCTTTAATGCTTTTTGAAATACAAAAGAATCATCCACCAATCAGTTTTTATAACAATTTTTTTTATTTAAATTTTTCTCTTTAATTTTTTTTAAATAACTGGGTTTTTTTCATGTAAATTTTTTAACTTTTAATATTACATAAATAGTAGAAAAGATTGAGAACTTTCAGAGTACAGGTCAAAATTTAAAGAGGAAACAAAAGTGTAGCGTCCCGGCACCATATTTCATACTGTGCCTTGGTGGGGAGGGGTCCCCAAAGTCAGAGTCCCTAGGACTGTCGGGGTCCGCTTCCCTAGTTAGCCCCTAGTCACCCCTTAGTAAGTTAATATTTATAAATATTATAATTGTAAATATGTGTATTGTATTACTCACTTGTTTAGCGTCGCAGGACCTGCGGGTCATGTGACTTGGTTCAGAACTCTATGGTATGTTGAAGGACATACGGTATGTCCCCGCTACTCTCCGCAAGATCACTGGACCTAAACTCTCCTAAATCCAGCGGATCTATGCAACAGAATCTTCCTAAAGCTACATTGAGCTTATCTGATCTCAACCAACTGTCAATCGCTGCTCAACTAGAAATAGACTCTGTCAACTGGACTGTTGTTGCTATTGCCTGCTACAGAAAATCTTCAGTAAAAGTTCCTGCAAGTTTTCAGTTAAACAGCGGTTGTGGATAATCCATTTATTACGCATTCACCTATCGCTCTTGGGAAGGGTGGTGATAGGCCCAGCACCATTACAGTATTTAACCCTCACCCTGGCATCACGAGTGAAAAAGGGTTAACAGTGCCCTTTATTATCTGGAACAGCAACACCCCAGCTACCCTACATACCCGACCAAGGCACCACAAAATAGTGCAATACTTTGCAAAAAGATTGTGAAGCTTTATGTTCTTCAGGTATTCACAGCAATATACATAGGGTCGAGAAATGTATTTATTTTTAACATTGGGCCAATGAAATATAATTTTATTTTTACTGTGGATGGTGCATTTAAAATAAAAGTCAGAGCATGTTGTCAGGGTGCACCAGTTTTGCCCTTACATAAACCTTTAAGGAAAACTGTCACATATTTTCTCCCGCACTATCCACATGTACTGGTGGATAGTGCGGGAGACGCTGATTAAAACGAGCCCTACCTTGGTCTGATCCACGCCGCCATTCGCCCGCAATTGTAGTTTTAATCTCTGTGTATATCCAGCTGTAACTGGCAAAGGCGATGCTTCTGCGGGCCGCTCATGAATATTCATCCCTCCCTCTGGTTAGGAGCGGCAAAGAGAGGGAGAACAGGAGGGATGAATATTCATGAGCGCAGCTGACGTCAGTGTCAGTTAGCCCGCAGAAGCACCGCCTTTGCCAGTTACAGCCGGATATACACAGAGATTAAAACTACAAGTGCGGGCGAACGGCGGCACGGATCAGACCAAGGTAGGGCTCGTTTTAATCAGAGTCTCCCGCACTATCCACCAATACCGGTGGACAGTGCGGGATAAAATATGTGACAGTTTTCCTTTAAATGATACATTAAACATTATAAGTAGAGATGAGCGAATTGAAGCTGACAAACCCAAATTTGTTACAAATGTCATGATATATTCGATTCTATCGCGCAAATCGCTTCAATACACTCCATTTACTGAGGTGCAGGCTCCAGGGCATCTAAAATGACGGATCCACAAGTCAGTACAAGGGACGTTGGGAAGGAGGAAAGGCATGGTGGGAAGGGAAGTAGGCGCGCTGGCCAGTCAGCCATATATATTCGGCAGCCATTTTGCGGTTCGTAATATCATTCATTACACTGCATAGAGATAGGATGGACATCGCTGTGTGTGTTACACAGAAAAGCTCATTCCAGCAGCGTTTCACATCCTAGTCATATCAGTGTTCTGGTGGACAAAGCAGTGTTTTTTTTTTCACTGAAAAGGATTTTTACTGCAGCCATTAACCTCCCAGTCACTTTGTTCAGCATTGTATTACAGAGAGGGGCAGAGAGCTGTGTGTTACCTCATACATTTCAACAAGCTGCCTCAACTTCATAAACCTTTTCAGAGGAGGCAGGAATAATTTTTCTGTGCAATTCTGTGTCTTTGTTCCACAACAAATCATCTTCTGGTTATACAAGTCTGTAGATGGTACATTACCCAGCAGTCCATTCCTAATAGTCTTTGACAGAGTGCAATTTTGTGCATAGTACACAGATTTTTTTGTGCGGCAGCACTGTTGTGTACTGCTGGTGTTGTGCAAAAATATGTTTTTTTTAAGCATACTGTACCGCATTTTTCTGCCCTCATAAGTGCATACCACATAAGTACATCTAAGTAGTGTGCTATTTTAAACCTGTTAATCTGTCAAGGGCCTAGATGCTATGAAAGTACAGGCAATAGAAATCAGTGGCTGGTGTTTTACTAAAATAAGTTTTTAAGCGTACTGTAGCGCATTTTTCTGTCCTCATAAGTGCATAACTGCATACCACATATGTACATCTAAGTAGTGTACTATTTTGGACCTGTTAATCTGTCAAGGGCCTAGATAGTGTGAAAGTCCAGGCAAAAGTAATCACCGGCTGGTGTTTTAATAAAATATGTTTTTTTTTAAGCGCGCTGTACCGCATTTTTTTGCCCTCATAAGTGCATATCACATACCTATATCTAAGTGGTGTACTATTTTGTGCTGTTAATCTGGCAACGGCCTACTTACTGTGAAAGGACAGCCAAAAGTAATCACTGGCTGGAGTTTTACTCAAATCATTTTTGAAGCATGCAGTAGGGCATTTTTCTGCCCTCATAAGTGCATACCACATACCTACATCTAAGTAGTATGCTATTTTAAACCTGTTAATCTGTCAAGGGCCTAGATACTGTGAAAGTCCAGGCAAAAGTACTCACAAGCTTGTGTTTTTACTCAGATACTTTTTTAGTGTACTTTAGCACATTTTTCTGCCCTTATAAGTGCATACCACATACGTACATCTAAGTAGTGTACTATTTTGTACCTGTTAATCTGTCAAGGGCCTAGATACTATGAAAGGACAGCCAAAAGTAATCACCGGCTGGTGTTTTACGCCAATACGTTTATTAAGCGTACTGTAGCCCATTTTTCGACCCTTAAAAGTGCATATCACATACATACATCTTAATAGTGTACTATTTTAAACCTGTTAAACTGTCAAGGGCATAGATACTGTGAAAGTCCAGGCAAAAGTAATCCCTGGCTGGTGTTTTACTAAAATAAATTTTTTTAAGCACTCTGTACCTTATTTTTTTGCCCTGATAAGTGCATACCACATACCTATATCTAAGTGGTGTACTATTTTGTGCCTGTTAATCTGTCAAGGGCCTACATACTGTGAAAGGACAGCCAAAAGTAATCACAAGCTGGTGTTTTACTCAAATAATTTTTTAAGTAAACTGTAGCGCATTTTTCTGCCCTCATAAGTGCATACCACATACCTACATTTAAGTAATGAACTACTTGTACCGGTAATCTGTCAAGGGCCTACATACTGTGAAAGTCCAGGCAAAAGTACTCACCAGCTTTTAAGCACTCACTAACTTGTGTTTTTACTCAGATACTTTTTTACTGTGAAAGGACAGTCAAAAGAACACGCCTGCTGCTGTTCTAGACAAATACTGTTTTAAGCGTAGTGAAGCGTATTGTACTACCCTCATATACGCACTAAGTGTGTAAGGCAGAGAAGTGCCAGGACGTGCACAGGGGAGTGACAGGGGCCTAAATTAATCAGGCAGAGTTCGCAGCAGACTAGGGGCGAGTGGCAGTAGTAGTCGCAGCAAGAGGCCTGAACTCCCGGTATCAGCTAGTGGTCATGTCTCGGCCAGCAACCCATCTTCCATCATCGATTGGTTAACACGGTAATCCACTTCATCACAAGTGACATCTGACACCCCCAGTCAACAGTCGGTGGGTTCCTCAGACACAACCCTCATTTGGCATGACCAGGGAGCAGTCCCTGTCCTCCCATTGCCTCTGTCCTATGCTGTTCCCTCCCCTAAAGAATTATCTTATTGTCAGAACCTATAGGGTTATAAGGTTCTGACAAGTTCTTTGTTTGTTTTGTTGCCGGGTTACACCTAGCTGTCTAGCTGGTCAGCTGAGCACTTGATGAGAGCACCTGTTAGTTCCCTATTTAACCTGGCAGTTGGCTCTCAGTCAGCGCCTGTGAAAGAGTCTTTTTGCTCCAGTAGCTAGCGTGTATTTTGTTTCTCCTTTATAACCCGGCATCTTCGACCTTTGGCTTTCATCTCGACTTCTCTCTGGTAATAGCGACTTGGTACTTTAACTTCTGGCTTTGACGCGGTTAATTGACTCTGGACTATTGTGTGAGTGTGTAGTCATATTTTGTTAGTCTGTCTGTTATCCCACTGTTCCTGTTCAGTGTCATTGTAGTTTATTATTTTAACTATTACGCCCCTCATGTATACAGGAAGGGACTGTCTTCGTGGTTACAGACCTTATGTTTAGGGCAGGTACGTAAGTAGGCAGGGATAAGGGAGCGGCCGAGATTAGTGTCCACTCCTTCCTAGCCCATACGTGACACTTATGCTGTGGGTTCAGCTCCACTATTTAGTGTGGACGATCTAATAGAGGACAATCAGCAGCTACTGCCCAGCCAAGAAGTGAAGACATCTGCAGCTTCCCCCACTAGGCGGGCAAGTAGTGATGAGGAGAGTGACATGGGAGGCGGTGTTGCCGGGGTTCAGGGTCCTGAAGCAGACACTGTTGAGGAACCTGAGAAGGACATCAGTGACGTGCAGACACTTGTTGATGATGATGAAGCCGATCGCAATTGGGAGCCGGGTGCAGAAGGGACTTCATCATCATCAGGAGAAGAAAGTTGCAGGTTGCCCATGAGGCAGCAGCTGAGCCAGCAGGGTGGTAGCATGGTTGGCAGTCATCATGGTGGCAGAAGTGGAAATTCTCGAGCCAAACATGCCCAGGGGAGTCAGCCTGTTTTGGGGCAGCCTACTTTCCCGGGAGGTAATGGAACAGGGGTTCCTGGAGACGGCGGCAGTAGCAGTTAATTAGTGCCGGCTGTTGGTGGGAAAATAAGCTACTCGGCGGTGTGGCAGTTTGTCCACAAGCATCTGGAGGAGGGCCACATGCAAGATATGTCGGCAGAAGGTGAACGTGGTCAGGGTCCCAATGTTGGCACCATGGTCCTGCATCAACATATGCTTTGCAACTATAAAGTGGCATGGAACAACCGTGGCTCCAATGTAGTGGTTCAGCCTGCTGCATCACTTAGTGGCACGCCGCTCCCTCTTTCAGCTAGCCAAGGCTCCACCACCTCAGCTGAAGGGAGCTTACCATGTATGCAGGGCACGGCAGTGTCACTCTGTTCTTCACATGGTTACTCTTGGCGAAAAGAGTCACACAGGGGAGGAACTCCTAAAAGTAATTCGTAAAGAAAACGGAACATGGTTTACTCCACGAAAACTGGAAATGGGAACCATGGTGACTGACAAGGGGAGGAGCATCTAGCATGCGCTGTGACTGGGAAGACTGAGCCATGCGCCCGGCATGGCACACGTGTTCAATCTGGTTGTGAAGCAGTTCCTCAAGTGTTCCCCCCATTTGCAAGACCCATTTGCCCTCGCATGCACTTCAGCTACTTGTACACCACAAAGCACACCCTCCTTGAGCTGCAGCGTCAGAACTGTATCCTCCAACATATTCTGATTTGTGACATTACCACACGTTGGAATTCCACCTTCCATATTTTGGACCGACTGTACGAAAAGAGAAAAGCCATCACCGATTTCTTGATGATCCAAGCGGATAGGGGTACTCCCCTGTGTAACTTCAATGTGAACCAGTGGCAGCTCATACGTGACACCTGCCATTTGCTCAGGCCTTTTGAGGAAGCCACATTATTAGTAAGTCGCCTGGATTGCGGGATGAATGACGTAATTCCACTGCTTCATTTCTTACAACACGTTTTGGAAATGATGGCTGGTCAGGGCATTGGAGATGTGGCGCCTACATCTCACGGCCACATGAGCCCTGTGGGGGCTGAACTGGAGGAGGAGGAGGGTGAGGGTCAGAGTGGAGCACAGTTTAGTTTTTGGCAAATGGGCAGTTTTTCTAGTAATCTGACAGGAGAGGAGGAGCAGGAGCAGCCAGAGGAGCTAGAGGGTTATGAGGAAGGCGACAGAGGACCCAGACACACTGTGGCAGTATGCAGTGGAGAGATGGAGGCAGGGAGTTCCTCCGAGTCACTTGCACAAATGGCACAATACATGCTCACTTGCTTGCGTAGTGACAGCCAAATTGTCCCCATTCTGCAGCGGGATGACTTCTGGATCTCCACCTTATTGGACCCAATTCTTATCACACATTTTGGAAATGATGGCTGGTCTGGGCACTGGAGACGTGGCGCCTACATCTCATGGCCACATGAGCCCTGTGGGGGCTGAACTGGAGGAGGAGGAGGGTGAGGGTCACAGGCACAGTTTAGTTTTTGGCAAATGGGCGTTTTTTCTAGTAATCTGACAGGAGAGGAGGAGCAGGGGCAGCCAGAGGAGCTAGATAGTTATGAGGAAGTGGCAGTATGCAGTGGAGAGATGGAGGCAGGGAGTCCCTCCGAGTCACTTGCACAAATAGCACAATGCATGCTCACTTGCTCGGGTAGTGACAGCCGAATTGGCACCATTCTGCAGTGGGATGACTTCTGGATCTCCACCTTATTGGACCCAATTGGGGGGCCCCACTGCACTCACCTTCCACTGCCATGGTCATGCCAATATATGGTTTACTGATGCTGATTGTGAAGCCCTAGTGTCTTCTCATGCTTCAGCCAACTCCAGGCTGTGTCATTCAGCCACTATCTGGTCTCCTCATGCTTCTGCCACCTCCAGGCTGTGTCATTCAGCCAATATATGGTTTACTGATGTTGCTGGGCCTGGGCCTAAACATTTTTTATGGTAACACTATCTACCATAAATCTTCAATTTAAATTTTGAAATTCATCTTTTAATCTTAGGGTTTGAGAAGCCCTAGTGTCTGCTCATGCTGCCGACAGCTCATGGCTGTGTCAATCAGCAACTATATGGTCTCCTCATGCTGCCAACATCTCCAGGCTGTGTCATTCATCCAATATATGGTTTACTGATGCTTCAGCCACCTCCAGGCTGTGCCATTCATCCAATATATGGTTTACAGATGCTTCACCCACCTCCAGGCTGTGCCATTCATCCAATATGTGGTTTACAGATGCTTAAGCCATCTCCAGGCTGTGCCATTCATCCAAGATATGGTTTGCAGATGTTTCAGCCACCTCCAGGTTGGGCCATTCATCCAATGTATGTCTTACTGATGCTTTCAGCCACCTCCAGGCTGTGCCATTCATTCAATGTATGGTTTACTGATGTTTCATCCAGCTCCAGTCTGTGTCATTCAGCAACTACATGGTTTAGTGATGCTGCTGTGCCTAGGACATTACCTATATATGTTTTTAGTAGCACTAGATACAATACTTCTTCAATGGAAATTTCAAAATGTATATTTTATTTTTAGAGATTGTGAGGCCCTATTGTCTCCTCATCTGCCGCCAACTACAGGCTGTGCCATTCAGACACTATATGGTCTCCTCATGCCGCCACAAACTCCAGGCTGTGTCATTCAGCCACTATATGGTCTCCTCATGCTGCCACAAAATGCAGGCTGTGTCATTCAGTCACTATATGGTCTCCTCATGTTTCAGCCACATCCAGGCTGTGCCATTCAGACACTATATGGTCTCCTTATGCTTCAGCTTCCTCCAGGCTGTGCCATTAAGACACTATATGGTCTCCTCATGCTGCAACAAACTCCATGATGTGCCATTCAGCCATTACATGGTCTCTTCATGCTTCAGCCACCTCCAGACTGTGCCATTCTGACACTATATGGTCTCCTCGTGCTTCAGCTATCTCCAGGCTGTGCCATTCAGATACTTTTTGTTCTCCTCATGCTTCAGTCAAATGCAAGCTGTGCCATTCAGATACTATATGGTCTCCCGATGCTGCCAAAAACTCCAGGCAGTCATTCAGCCACTATATGGTCTCCTCATACTGATGCCACTTCTAGGCTGTCTCATTCTGCCACTGTATGGTCTCTTCTTGTGCTTAAGCCAACTCCAGGCTGTGCCATTCAGCCACTATATGGTCTCCTCATACTGATGCCACCTCCAGGCTCTGTCATTGTGGTGACATGTGACTCCTTGTTAAATTTGGTCCTTTGTACCCACACACCGGGGACTGGGGTACTAAAACTTGGAAGTTTAAATTTAAATTTCATAATCCTCAATTTCCATTTCAAAATCTTAAATTACATTTTTTAAATTTCAATGGTCTCCTCATGCTTCTGCCAATTGCAGGCTGTGCCATTCAGACATTATATGGTATCCTCATGCTTTAGCCACCTCCAGGCTGGGCCATTCTGCCCCTATATAGTCTCCTCATGCTTTAACCACCTCTAGGCTATGCCATTCAGCTACTATAGGGTCTCCTCATGATTCAGCCACCTCCAGGCTGTGTCATTTAGCCAATATATGGTTTACTGATGCTGCTAGGCTGGGCCTAAATTATTTTATGGTATCACTAGCTACCATAAATCTTCAATTAAAATTTCAAAATTCATCTTTTTATCTTAGGGATTGTGAAGCCCTAGTGTCTACTCATGCTGCTGCCAACTCCAGGCTGTTCCATTCAGACACTATATGGTCTCATCATGCTTTAGCCACCTCCAGGCTGTGTCATTCAGCCAATATATAGTTTTCTGATGCTGCTTGGCCTGGGCCTGGGCCTAAACATTTTTATGGTAGCACTAGCTACCATAAATCTTCAATTTAAATTTCAAAATTAATCTTTTAATCTTAGGGATTGTGAAGACCTAGTGTCTACTCATGCTGCTGCCAGCTCATGGCTGTGTCATTCAGCAACTATATGTTCTCCTCATGCTTCAGCCAACACCTCCACGCTGTGTCATGCAGCCACTATATGGTCTCTTCATGCTGCCAACACCTCCACGCTGTGTCATTCAGCCACTACATGGTCTCCTCATGCTGCCAACACCTCCACGCTTTGTCATTCAGCCCCTATATGGTCTCCTCATACTTCAGTCACATCCAAGCAGTGTCATTCAGCCACTATATGGTCTCATGCTGCCAACACCTCCACGCTATGTCATTTAGCCACTATATGGTCTCTTTTTGCTGCCAACACCTCCACGTTGTGTCATTCAGCCACTATATGGTCTCCTCCTGCTGCCAACACCTCCCCACTGTGTCATTTAGCCACTATATGGTCTCCTCATGCTGCCAACACCTCTGCATTGTGTCCTTCTGCCACTATATGGTCTCCTCATGCTGCCAACACCTCCACGCTGTGTCAGTCAGTCACTATATGGTCTCCTCATACTGATGCCACCTTCAGGCTCTGTCATTGTGCCGCTCTGCAGCAGTGATTCTAAAAGCGATGCCTGTAATCTGCATGTCATACTGAATAACAGTATTATTTTACTACCCCAGCACACGCCATATGCGTATTAGAACAAAGCAAAGTGTTCTACCCCCCTATTGAGGCTCTCTGTAGTCCAGAAATAGCCATTTTTAATACAGATTCACTGCAAATAAATTAGGATAGAACCAAATTTTTTCAGCCAAATCAAATTTTTCAAAAGTTCTTTCATCTCTAATCATAAGACTTCTTTTTGTTTCAGCTTTTCCCCATAGACGAAATAAAAATTCCCTATGGATGTTGAGACAAATTGAAATCAATATCCATGGGGCCGGCTCTTATTTTCTATAATATCCATTAGACAGGCATGGAGAACTTTCAGTGTCATCCCAGACCTAGACCAGGAATAATATGTTATGTGACCTTACGCTGTGAGAAGAATATCATACGTGAAATAATGTTAAATGTTATTGTTTTTCTTTTCTTTCTTTTTTTTTATAGAATTCTATTGAAGATAGCTGTTTAATATCAAATAATATGCAAATATCAATGCAGATCTATAATAATTGTTATTTATCTTTATCTTGAAATCCATTTCCACTATGACACTTCTGTATAACATAAGGAAATAAATTGTATTATCTTAGTGTTCACATGCTGGAACTGACAGACCTTTCTGGGCAGATTGCTTAATCATGTTCTCAGTATAATGTACTTAGATATTGTTCTTTATTGAATGTAAAAAGAAGTAGAAAGAAATCAGATCAAGTAGGATTTAAAAATGGTATTTGTCCTTAGCAAATATTTTTTGATTGTTTTTTTTATTGAGCTTTCTTATGCTTAGTCACCTTTATTGGCACCTTTATTGTCTCATTAGTAGCTTTTTATGCACTCTTTCATGTAGGGGAGAACTTCATACCCTGTGTCCCCGAAAATAAGACAGTGTATTATGTTATTTTTTTGCTCACACATCCACACACATTGCAAGGCAGCTTGTCCTGGTAATGTAAAGTATTATGTTCGGAGGGTGTCCTACTTTCGGGGGAAAATGGTATGTAACAAATTTGTCATAAACATCTACCAGGTTTCATAGTAACTCACAAATAGAGAAACAGAACATGACCGCACATCCTTAACTTGTACAATGATCTAATGGATTCTCAGCATATTGTTAGAAACAAATAGGGGGTTAGTGTACTTTTTGATTAAAACGTGCAAGCCCACTCAACACATCAAGGCCACCTGATAAAAGTGGGTCCCTAAACTAACAAAGGCATGGCATTTGGTGGCGACCACATCGACACCAAGCCCACAGGATGAAAGACCCAGTGACCAGGCAGCCCCACTGTTGCCCGACTAATTCCCTGACTCTGGGCCACCCAACTCCACAGACAAAGCACCACAGCAACAATGGTTGTTGCAAAGCACCTACCATGTGCTCCCTGTCACAGGGCTTGGAGAATGCGATGGTCAGCACTCTACCGGTGCCGAAGGGGTAGAGTGCTGATCATAGAAAAAAAAAAAATTAATAAAGAAGGGTAGCCTTGATGTGGTGAGCTTACACATTTTGATCAAAAGGTACCCTAACAACCGGTTAGTTTTTGAAATTACGCTAAGAAGCAATTAGATCATACTACAAGTTGTGGATGTGTGGCCATATTCTGTTTCCCTATTTGTGAGTTACATAAGATGCTTTATTATTTAGCATCATGGTGTCCTGGTGAATTAAAGGGGTACTCCACTGCCCAAGCGTTTGGAACATTTTGTTCTGAATGCTGGGTGTGGGCTGCAGGGGTTGTGACGTCATTACCACGCCCCTCGTGCTGCCACGCCATGCCCCCTGAATGCAAGTCTATGGAAGGGGACGTGGCCGTGATGTCACGACCCCCTCAGCTCGCATCCAGCATTCGGAACAAAATGTTGCGAACGCTGGGGCAGTGGAGCACCCCTTTAAAGGTGTTATCCCTGTAAGGTACATGGATATCGTTAAAGGGGTATTCCAGGAAAAAACTTTTTGTTTTATATCAACTGGTTCCAGAAAGTTAAACAGATTTGTAAATTACGTCTTTTAACCCCTTAAGGACCAAGGACGTACCGGTACGTCCTTGGTCCTGCTCTTCTGATATAACGCGGGGTTACACAGTAACCCCGCGTCATATCATGGCGGGCCCGGCGTCATAGTGAAGCCGGGACCCGCCTCTAATAGCGCGCAGCACCGATCGCGGCGCCGCGCGCTATTAACCCTTTAGCCGCGCGCTCAAAGCTGAGCCGCGCGGCTAAAAATGAAAGTGAAAGTTCCCGGCTAGCTCAGTATGGCTGTTCGGGATAGCCGCGGCTAATCGCGGCATCCCGAACAGCTGACAGGACAGCGGGAGGGCCCCTACCTGCCTCCTCGCTGTCCGATCGCCGAATGACTGCTCAGTGCCTGAGATCCAGGCATGAGCAGTCACCCGGCAGAATCGTTGATCACTGGTTTCTTATGAGAAACCAGTGATCAACATAGAAGATCAGTGTGTGCAGTGTTATAGGTCCCTATGGGACCTATAACACTGCAAAAAAAAAGTGAAAAAAAAAAGTGAATAAAGATCATTTAACTCCTCCCCTATTAAAAGTTTGAATCACCCCCCTTTTCCAATAAAAAAAAAAACACAGTGTAAATAAAAATAAAAATAAACATATGTGGTATCACCGCGTGCGGAAATGTCCGAATTATAAAAATATATCATTAACTAAACCGCTCGGTCAATGGCGTGCGCGCAAAAAAATTCCAAAGTCCAAAATAGTGCATTTTTGGTCACTTTTTATGTCATTTAAATGATCAATAAGTCCTATCAATGCAAAAATGGTACCGTTAAAAACTTCAGATCACGGCGCAAAAAATGAGCCCTCATACTGCCCCATACACGGAAAAATAAAAAAGTTATAGGGGTCAGAAAATGACAATTTTAAACGTATTAATTTTCCTGCATGTAGTTATGATTTTTTCCAGAAGTCCAACAAAATCAAACCTATATAAGTAGGGTATCATTTTAATCGTATGGACCTACAGAATACATATCAGGTGTCATTTTTACCGAAAAATGTACTACGTAGAAACGGAAGCCCCCAAAAGTTACAAAACAGCGTTTTTTTTTCAATTTTGTCGCACAATGATTTTTTTTCCCGCTTCACCATAGATTTTTGGGCAAAATGACTGATGTCATTACAAAGTAGAATTGGTGGCGCAAAAAATAAGCCATCATATTGATTTTTAGGTGTAAATTTGAAAGAGTTATGATTTTTTAAAGGCAAGGAGCAAAAAACGAAAATGCAAAAACGGAAAAACCTCCGGTCCTTAAGGGGTTAAAAAAATATTAATCCTTCCAGTATTTATCAGCTGCTGAAGTTGAGTTATTATTTTCTGTCTGGCAACAGTGCTCTCTGCTGACATCTCTGCTTGTCTCGGGAACTGCACAGAGTAGAAGAGGTTTGCTATGGGGATTTGCATCTACTCTGGACAGTTCCCGAGACAGGTGTCAGCAGAGAGCACTTAGACAGAAAAGAACAACTCAACTTCAGCAGCTCATAAGTACTAAAAGGATTAAGATTTTTTTTTTAATAGAAGTAATCTACAAATCTGTTTAACTTTCTGGAGACAGTTGAAGTTTTTTTCCTGGATAACCCCTTTAAGAGGAGGCTAATTGACCGAATGGACAGCTACTCAGAATGAACATCAACTAATGCTTAATTTGCTAATGTTTGACTAGCCATTGTAATGATGACCCTGGCTGGTCACATGATGGCAGAACCAGAACTTACCTTTAGCAGTGGCTTCCACTGCTGCCACTGAACGTCACCAATAGTAATGGTTAACAATACTCTGATATCCCCAGGACTTAAAGGAGTACTATGGCCCTTTTTTTTTATTAACCCTCCGTGCCCGGAGAACAGGACACCGACATCGGAGCAACGGGGGAATGTAGGCAGGTGAGTTAAAGCTTGTTTTGTTTCATTTTGCAGCCCGGGCACGGACGGTTAATAAAAAAAAATGCTATAGTACTCCTTTAAAGTGGAACAATAATAAATAAAAATATGCAAACTTACCAACAGATGACAAGAACTGAATGACTCTGGAAACAGATGATGGCACAAGCTAATGATGAGGATGGCAGTCATGAATTAAAGCTGATGAATGATGGATAGAAACAAACTACAAAAACTGTCCTTAACTGTTTTAAATATTTTCCCTGAACAACATCTCTAATATCAGACATTACTGACCCTCATTGGCCTCCACTGACCCTGAAAACATTGGTAATGAAAACCCAGCATTTCAAAACTAACCTTAACACAGACAACCAGGCACCAAGATCATTCTTAGAACTCAAGTTAAGTATATATATATATATATATATATATATATATATTGTCACGATGCCGGCTGGCAGGTAGTGGATCCTCTGTGCCAGAGAGGGATTGGCGTGGACCGTGCTAGCGGATCGGTTCTAAGTCACTACTGGTTTTCACCAGAGCCCGCCGCAAAGCGGGATGGTCTTGCTGCGGCGGTAGTGACCAGGTCGTATCCACTAGCAACGGCTCAACCTCTCTGACTGCTGAAGATAGGCGCGGTACAAGGGAGTAGACAGAAGCAAGGTCGGACGTAGCAGAAGGTCGGGGCAGGCAGCAAGAATCGTAGTCAGGGGCAACGGCAGGAGGTCTGGAACACAGGCTAGGAACACACAAGGAAACGCTTTCACTGGCACAATGGCAACAAGATCCGGCGAGGGAGTGAAGGGGAAGTGAGGTATAAATAGGGAGTGCACAGGTGAACACACTAATTGGAACCACTGCGCCAATCAGCGGCGCAGTGGCCCTTTAAATCGCAGAGACCCGGCGCGCGCGCGCCCTAGGGAGCGGGGCCGCGCGCGCCGGGACAGGACAGACGGAGAGCGAGTCAGGTACGGGAGCCGGGATGTGCATCGCGAGCGGGCGCTACCCGCATCGCGAATCGCATCCCGGCTGGAGACGGTATCGCAGCGCACCGGGTCAGTGGAGCTGCCCGGAGCGCTGCGGTAGCGAGAGAGAAGCGAGCGCTCCGGGGAGGAGCGGGGACCCGGAGCGCTCGGCGTAACAGTACCCCCCCCCTTGGGTCTCCCCCTCTTCTTAGAGCCTGAGAACCTGAGGAGCAGACTTTTGTCTAGGATGTTGTCCTCAGGTTCCCAGGATCTCTCTTCAGGTCCACAGCCCTCCCAATCCACCAAAAAGAACTTTTTTCCTCTGACCGTCTTGGAGGCCAGTATCTCTTTCACTGAGAAGACGTCAGAAGAACCGGAGACAGGAGTAGGAGAAACTAATTTGGGAGAGAAACGGTTGATGATGAGTGGTTTAAGAAGAGAGACATGAAAGGCATTAGGAATACGGAGAGAAGGAGGAAGAAGAAGTTTGTAAGAGACAGGATTAATTTGGCACAAGACTTTGAAGGGACCAAGATAGCGTGGACCCAGTTTGTAACTGGGGACACGAAAGCGGACATATTTAGCGGAGAGCCATACCTTGTCTCCGGGAGCAAAAATGGGGGGAGCTCTTCTTTTCTTGTCGGCAAACTTTTTCATGCGAGATGAAGCCTGTAAAAGAGAAGCTTGGGTCTCTTTCCATATGGTGGAAAGATCACGAGTCACTTCATCTACTGCGGGCAAACCAGAGGGCAAGGGAGTAGGGAGGGGGGGAAGAGGGTGACGGCCGTACACCACGAAAAATGGGGATTTGGAGGAAGATTCAGAGACTCTAAAGTTATACGAGAATTCGGCCCATGGTAGAAGATCTGCCCAATCATCCTGGCGGGAGGAAACAAAATGTCGTAAATAATCACCCAAGACCTGGTTAATTCTTTCTACTTGTCCATTGGATTGAGGATGATATGCAGAAGAAAAGTTTAATTTAATCTTGAGTTGTTTACAGAGAGCCCTCCAGAATTTTGACACGAATTGGACGCCTCTATCCGAGACTATTTGTGTGGGCAACCCGTGAAGACGAAAAATGTGTACAAAAAATTGTTTAGCCAACTGAGGCGCTGAAGGAATACCAGGAAGAGGGATGAAATGTGCCATCTTGGAGAATCGATCAACGACCACCCAAACAACAGTGTTGCCACAGGATGGGGGTAGGTCTGTAAAAAAATCAATACCAATCAGAGACCAAGGCTGTTCGGGGACAGGCAGAGGATGAAGAAAACCAGCGGGCTTCTGGCGAGGAGTCTTATCCCGAGCACAGACAGTGCAGGCTCGCACAAAGTCCACGACATCCGTCTCCAGAGTCGGCCACCAATAGAAGCGAGAGATGAGTTGCACAGATTTCTTGATGCCTGTATGACCTGCGAGATGGGAGGAGTGACCCCATTTGAGGATTCCGAGGCGTTGGCGTGGAGAGACGAAGGTCTTTCCTGGAGGAGTTTGCCTGATGGAGGCTGGAGAAGTGGAGATCAGGCAGTCAGGAGGAATGATGTGTTGCGGAGAGAGTTCGACTTCCGAGGCATCCGAGGAACGAGAGAGAGCATCGGCCCTAATGTTCTTATCGGCAGGCCGAAAGTGAATTTCAAAATTAAATCGGGCAAAGAACAGAGACCACCTGGCCTGGCGAGGATTCAGCCGTTGGGCAGACTGGAGATAGGAGAGGTTCTTGTGATCGGTGTAAATAATAACAGGAAATCTTGATCCCTCCAGCAGATGCCTCCATTCCTCAAGTGCTAATTTAATGGCTAGAAGCTCTCGATCCCCGATGGAGTAGTTCCTCTCCGCCGGAGATAAGGTCCTAGAAAAAAAACCACAAGTAACAGCATGCCCGGAAGAATTTTTTTGTAGAAGGACCGCTCCAGCTCCTACAGAGGAGGCATCAACCTCCAATAGGAAGGGTTTAGATGGGTCAGGTCTGGAGAGCACGGGAGCCGAAGAAAAGGCAGACTTGAGCCGTTTAAAGGCGTCTTCCGCTTGAGGAGGCCAAGACTTGGGATTGGCATTTTTTTTGGTTAAAGCCACGATAGGGGCCACAACGGTAGAAAAATGTGGGATAAATTGCCTGTAATAATTGGCGAACCCCAAAAAACGTTGGATAGCACGGAGTCCGGAGGGGCGTGGCCAATCTAAGACGGCAGAGAGTTTGTCTGGATCCATTTGTAGTCCCTGGCCAGAGACCAAGTATCCTAGGAAAGGAAGAGATTGGCATTCAAACAGACATTTCTCTATCTTGGCATAAAGTTGATTGTCACGAAGTCTCTGAAGAACCATACGGACATGCTGGCGGTATTCTTCTAGATTGGCAGAAAAAATCAGGATATCGTCCAGATATACAACAACACAGGAGTATAAGAGATCACGAAAAATTTCATTAACAAAGTCTTGGAAGACGGCAGGGGCGTTGCACAGGCCAAAGGGCATGACCAGATACTCAAAGTGTCCATCTCTAGTGTTAAATGCCGTTTTCCATTCATCCCCCTCTCTGATGCGGATGAGATTATAAGCACCTCTTAAGTCCAGTTTGGTAAAGATGTGGGCACCTTGGAGGCGATCAAAGAGTTCAGAGATGAGGGGTAGAGGGTAGCGGTTCTTTATCGTGATTTTATTAAGACCGCGGTAGTCAATGCAAGGGCGTAGAGAGCCATCTTTTTTGGACACAAAGAAAAATCCGGCTCCGGCAGGAGAGGAGGATTTACGGATAAAGCCTTTTTTTAAATTTTCCTGGATGTACTCCAACATAGCAAGAGTCTCTGGGGCGGACAGAGGATAGATTCTGCCCCGGGGTGGAGTAGTGCCCGGGAGGAGGTCAATAGGACAATCATAAGGCCTGTGAGGAGGTAGAGTCTCAGCTTGTTTTTTGCAAAAAACATCCGCAAAGTCCATATAGGCCTTAGGGAGACCGGTTACAGGGGGAACCACAGAGTCACGGCAAGGGGTACTGGGAACCGGTTTTAGGCAGTTCTTGAAACAAGAAGGCCCCCAACTCTTGATCTCCCCAGTGGACCAATCCAGGGTTGGGGAATGGAGTTGAAGCCAGGGTAGTCCAAGGAGGATTTCGGAAGTGCAATTGGGGAGGACCAAAAATTCAATCTTCTCGTGATGAGGTCCGATGCACATTAGAAGGGGCTCCGTGCGGAAACGTATGGAACAATCCAATCTTTCATTGTTTACACAATTGATGTAGAGGGGTCTGGCGAGACTGGTCACTGGGATGTTGAACCTGTTGACGAGAGAGGCCAAAATAAAATTTCCTGCAGATCCGGAATCCAAGAAGGCCATAGTAGAGAAGGAGAAGGCAGAGGCAGATATCCGCACAGGCACAGTAAGACGTGGAGAAGCAGAGTAGACATCAAGGACTGTCTCACCTTTGTGCGGAGTCAGCGTACGTCTTTCCAGGCGGGGAGGACGGATAGGACAATCCTTCAGGAAGTGTTCGGTACTGGCACAGTACAGACAGAGATTCTCCATGCGGCGTCGTGTCCTCTCTTGAGGTGTCAGGCGAGACCGGTCGACCTGCATAGCCTCCTCGGCGGGAGGCACAGAAACGGATTGCAGGGGACCAGAGGAGAGAGGAGCCGGGGAGAAAAAACGTCTTGTGCGAACAAAGTCCATATCCTGGCGGAGCTCCTGACGCCTTTCGGAAAAACGCATGTCAATGCGAGTGGCAAGATGGATGAGTTCATGTAGGTTAGCAGGGATTTCTCGTGCGGCCAGAACATCTTTAATGTTGCTGGATAGGCCTTTTTTAAAGGTCGCGCAGAGGGCCTCATTATTCCAGGATAATTCTGAAGCAAGAGTACGGAATTGTACGGCGTACTCGCCAACGGAAGAATTACCCTGGACCAGGTTCAACAGGGCAGTCTCAGCAGAAGAGGCTCGGGCAGGTTCCTCAAAGACACTTCGAATTTCTGAGAAGAAGGAGTGTATAGAGGCAGTGACGGGGTCATTGCGGTCCCAGAGCGGTGTGGCCCATGACAGAGCTTTTCCAGACAGAAGGCTGACTACGAAAGCCACCTTAGACCTCTCAGTAGGGAACTGGTCCGACATCATCTCCAAGTGCAGGGAACATTGGGAAAGAAAGCCACGGCAGAATTTAGAGTCCCCATCAAATTTATCCGGCAAGGATAGTCGTAGACCAGAAGCGGCCACTCGCTGCGGAGGAGGTGCAGGAGCTGGCGGAGGAGATGATTGCTGAAGCTGTGGTAGTAGCTGCTGTAGCATCACGGTCAGTTGAGACAGCTGTTGGCCTTGTTGCGCTATCTGTTGTGACTGCTGGGCGACCACCGTGGTGAGGTCGGCGACAACTGGCAGAGGAACTTCAGCGGGATCCATGGCCGGATCTACTGTCACGATGCCGGCTGGCAGGTAGTGGATCCTCTGTGCCAGAGAGGGATTGGCGTGGACCGTGCTAGCGAATCGGTTCTAAGTCACTACTGGTTTTCACCAGAGCCCGCCGCAAAGCGGGATGGTCTTGCTGCGGCGGTAGTGACCAGGTCGTATCCACTAGCAACGGCTCAACCTCTCTGACTGCTGAAGATAGGCGCGGTACAAGGGAGTAGACAGAAGCAAGGTCGGACGTAGCAGAAGGTCGGGGCAGGCAGCAAGAATCGTAGTCAGGGGCAACGGCAGGAGGTCTGGAACACAGGCTAGGAACACACAAGGAAACGCTTTCACTGGCACAATGGCAACAAGATCCGGCGAGGGAGTGAAGGGGAAGTGAGGTATAAATAGGGAGTGCACAGGTGAACACACTAATTGGAACCACTGCGCCAATCAGCGGCGCAGTGGCCCTTTAAATCGCAGAGACCCGGCGCGCGCGCGCCCTAGGGAGCGGGGCCGCGCGCGCCGGGACAGGACAGACGGAGAGCGAGTCAGGTACGGGAGCCGGGATGTGCATCGCGAGCGGGCGCTACCCGCATCGCGAATCGCATCCCGGCTGGAGACGGTATCGCAGCGCACCGGGTCAGTGGAGCTGCCCGGAGCGCTGCGGTAGCGAGAGAGAAGCGAGCGCTCCGGGGAGGAGCGGGGACCCGGAGCGCTCGGCGTAACATATATACATACATACAGGGTGGGCCATTTAGTATATGTGAGGGGGGAAACTTATCAAGATGGGTGGTGACCATGCGGCCATTTTGAAATTGGCCATTTTGCATCCAACTTTAGTTTTTTCAATAGGAAGAGGGTCATGTGATACATCAAACTTATTGGGAATTTCACAAGAAAAACAATGATGTGCTTGGTTTTAACGTAACTTTATTCTTTCATGAGTTATTTACAAGTTTCTGACCACTTATAACGTGTTCAATGTGCTGCCCATTGTGTTGGATTGTCAATGCAACCCTCTTCTCCCACTCTTCACATACTGATAGCAACACCGCAGGAGAAATGCTAGCACAGGCTTCCAGTATCCGTAGTTTCAGGTGCTGCACATCTCGTATCTTCACAGCATAGACAATTGCCTTCAGATGACCCCAAAGATAAAAGTCTAAGGGGGTCAGATCTGGAGACCTTGGGGGCCATTCAACTGGCCCACAACGACCAATCCACTTTCCAGGAAACTGTTCATCTAGGAATTCTCGGACCTGACACCCATAATGTGGTGGTGCACCATCTTGCTGGAAAAACTCAGGGAATGTGCCAGCTTCAGTGCATAAAGAGGGAAACACATCATGTAGCAATTTCACATATCCAGTGGCCTTGAGGTTTCCATTGATGAAGAATGGCCCCACTATATTTGTACCCCATTTACCACACCATACCATCAATTTTTGTGCTCCAACAGACTTAGAGGGATCTATCCAATGTGGGTTAGTGTCAGACCAATAGCGGTGGTTCTGTTTAACTTCACCATTCACATAAAAGTTTGCCTCATCACTGAACAAAATCTTCTGCGTAAACTGAGGGTCCTGTTCCAATTTTTGTTTTGCCCATTCTGCAGCACCTGAAACTACGGATACTGGAAGCCTGTGCTAGCATTTCTCCTGCAGTGTTGCTATCAGTGTGTGAAGAGTGGGAGAAGAGGGTTGCATTGACAATCCAACACAATGTGCAGCACATTGAATATATTTTATAACTGGTCAGAAACTTGTAAATAACTCATGAAATAATAAATCATTATTTTTCTTGTGAAATTCCCAATAAGTTTGATGTGTCACATGACCCTCTCCCTATTGAAAAGACAAAAGTTGGATTCAAAATGGCCAACTTCAAAATGGCATTAAGGTGTATCTACATAAATGGCCCACCCTGTATATATATATATATATATATATATATATATATATATATATATATATACATAACTCAATGGGGGATATTTATCAAAGGATTTAGACTGGTTTTTCCTGTCTAAATTTGTCGCACAGAAAGTTGCAGTCTAAATATGTGTGACTTTTTAGTGATTTTTGCTCTAGAGGATTTTTAGAACATGATGCATTCTAGTCTATTTTAGACGGAAATGCATTGGAAAATGCACTGGAGTTGAATTTATCAAAAGCGACTTTTCAGCAACAAGTCGCATCGGCTGAAAGTACGCCAAAATGTCAGACCATCTTGGAGCAGGTTTAAATACAGTCTAAAGTATAGATCCCGATGTCTGTGCACAGAATTTATCAAGAGCCGTGCACCTTTTGATAAATTAGGCGCACAATAGACCGGCCTAACACTCTGTAGTCTATTGGTCTATATTGATGCGGGATATAGACAACTTTGATAAATATCCCCCAATGTGTGTGTATGTATGTGTGTACTGTATGTATGTTCTAGCATTACTTCCAAATGGTTGGAGATATATCTACTAGCTATTCCCAAAGAGGGACTTAAGATTCATCCTTGTGTTGTGTGCTGCAACTTGTAGAGACTCACTGGTTGTAGTTATTTTGGGCCCTACTCCATTGCACTTAATAGTAAAGTCCATATGCAAGGTCTACAGCACCAGTCAGTTAAAAGTTTCCTTTATTCATTTTCATTAAAATCAGGATACAAAAGGTAAAGTGAAATGTGCAGCAGACATGACATGGTGAACACAGGGAGACAGGCTCACCATGGTCATATCTGCAGCACATTTCACTTTAGCTTTTTTATGCTGATTTTAATGGAAATGAATAAAGGAAACATTTAACTGACTGGTGCTGTGGACCTTGCATTTGGACTTTGCTATCTACAGTTGGAGACGATTGTTTTATCCATGCGCACAGGAGAGGAGAGCAATACTTTTTCTCCTTTTTGTATTTTATTTAATAGTAAAGACTGCCTCTAAGAACAGGAAACTTCTCAAACAAACTTAAGATGGTGCTGGAGCTACATTGTGCAGTTGCTCCTGCTGCTTAGATGATCTCTACCCTTAGTAACGGTCTTACTGTAGACTGCTGAAAAGCGGATCCGCTGACCTGTATGGACAAAGGTTGAACCGCACCAGGGAGCAGAGTCTAAGGTGCCGCTGGTTTTCACCAGAGCCCGCTGTAAAGCGGGATGGTCTTGCTGCAGCAGGCGGCACCCAGGTCGCTACCCCTGGCACGATCCATCCACATAGGATGCCCAAACGAACTTGGCACAGAGAAGAAGCGTAGTCGGACGTATCACAGGTCAGAAGGCTGGCAGCAAAGCAGCATAGTCAAGTCACCGGCACAAGGTCAGGAGGCGGCAAAGGAGCAAAGTCAGGTAACAAGCTGGAGCACAAAACGCTAATATGGTGCAAACTCAGAAATGCTTTCTCTAGGGCACTAATAACAAATATCAGGCAAAGGTTAAAGGAAGTGCAGGGTTAAATAGGGTCAAACTGTACAAGCACCAATTAATGGTGCACTGGCCCTTTAAATTTTACAGAGCCGGGGAGCGCATGTCGGCAGACACAGGGAGCAGAGGAGCGAGGAAGTGAGTGGACGCTCGGGACTCAGATGCGGGCGCATCCCGCATAGCGAGTCCCGGAGCCGACGGGGGCACAAGATGGGGAGTGCTAAGGGCTGGACGGAATGGCCGAAGCGTTGTCCCTAGCAATGCCAAGGATGCCCGTGCAGGCGCATCCCACACCAAGAGTCCCGGGTCAGGCAGGAATAGAGGAAGGGGAGCGCTTACGGCCAGGAAGGATGGCCGGAGCGCTGCCCCTGACACCCTTGCTAATATTCTCTAGTCATGTTTCAAGGCTCTTGAAGTGGTCAAACATTCACTTTCCGGGCAGCTACCTCCAATACAGTAGGTGTCACCAAAGAGCAAGTTATTTTCCTTTTCGGAGGAAGCCTATAAGTCTTTAAATACCGGAGGAGACAAATAACCCCTTCAGTCCATTTTCAAGATAATATTTGCCGATAATGTTGGCTACATCTACACACAGAAATTATAATACCCATAGCAATATTCAGCTAATGCTTCCGCATTCTTCTTTTAAGAGACTGCTTATTCTAAAAAAAATTGTTGTTTTTCCCCAATATTTAAAAGCTTTAGAAATTGAAAACCATTTACATTGTTGAAATGTCAAACTCATATACAATGAAAACTTCAAAAAGTAATTTGAAAGGAGAAAATGCTTTGAACTTTACTTGATAGTTTAAGCAAATGTACAAATAACATTACAATTGAGAACTGGATGTCATTGTCAGAGGAATGTCTGACTGCTAGTTGTACCAGGTGCATTTACGAATCTCCAAGAATATTGAGAACACGTTTCTGGGTGAATCATTTTTTAAATTTGTCTGTCTTTTATTTTAATAACAATGTGTCCTGTTATGGAGTAAAAGCAAGTGACGACATAGGATTCCAAGAGAAAAAATTGCTCATCATTTTTACATTTATTTATTTTATTTATTATTTATTTATATTTATTTATAATTTTTTTTAATAATAAGACAGGACATCCATCAAGTTCAACCTTACCAAGATCAATTATAAGTATTCAGCGATAAATTATTTAAAATGCTAAATCAAGATTGTAAATATTCGAACCCTACCATGACCACTCCAAGGGTATGTTCACATGGCAGATTTACTGCAATTTCTCCAGAATACAGGCAAAATTCAAGCCCCATTGACTTCAATGGAATTGTGCTGCATAATTCCGCAAAATATAAGACTGGAAATAGAAATTTCACTGTTTGAATAGGACAGCAAAATCCCATCGAAATCAATAGGCAGTAAATTTTGCCGGAATTTCCTACCGAATTCTTCTGCGAAATTCAGTACAAAAATTCCACCGTGTGAACATACTCTTACTGTTAAATAATCCTGTTGTCTGACCCACCTATCACCACATGTACAGTGAATAATATGGCAGGTCTTTGGATTGATCTTATCTTTATGTATGTCAATAAGATTACCTTTTTCAAGATAAATCAAAGAAGGTTCACTTACAGTCATGGCCGTAAATGTTGGCACCCCTGAAATTTTTCAAGATAATGAAGTATTTCTCACAGAAAAAGATTGCAGTAACACATGTTTTGCTATGCAAATGTTTTATTCCCTTTGTGTGTATTGGAACTAAACCAAAAAAGGGAGGGGAAAAAAGCAAATTGTACATAATGTCACACCAAACTCCAAAAATGAGCTGGACAAAATAATTGTCACCCTTAACTTTATATTTGGTTGCACACCCTTTGGAAAAAATAACTGAAATCAGTTGCTTCCTATAACTATCAATAAGCTTCTTACACCTCTCAGCTGGAATGTTGGACCGCTCTTCCTTTGCAAACTGCTCCAGGACACACTTATTGAAAGGACACCTTTTTCCAACATCAATTTTAAGATCTCTCCACAGGTGTTCAATTGGATTTAGATCTGGACTCATTGTTGGCCACTTCAGAACTCTTCAGCACTTTGTTGTCATCCATTTCTGGGTTCTTTTTGACGTATGTTTGGGGTCATTGTCCAGCTGGAAGACCCAAGATCTTGGATGCAAACCCATCTTTCATTCGTTGGTAATCCTCAGATTTCATGATGTCTTGCACACATTCAAGGCACCCAGTGCCAGAGGCAGCAAAAGAACCCCAAAACATCATTGAACCTCCACCATATTTCACTGTAGGTACTGTGTTCTTCTCTTTGTAGGCCTCATTCCGTTTTTGGTAAACAGTAGAATGCTCTATCTTGGTCTCATCTGTCCACAAGATGTTTTCCCAGAAGGATTTTGACTTACTCAAGTTCATTTTGGCAAAATGTAGTCTTGCTTTTTTATGTCTCTGTGTCAGCAGTGGGGTCCTCCTGGGTCTCCTGCCATAGCGTTTCATTTCATTTAAATGTTGATGGATAGTTTGCGCTGACACTGATGATCCCTGAGCCTATAGGACAGCTTGAATATCTTTGGACCTTGTTTGGGGCTGCTTATCCACCCTCCGGACTATCCTACGTTGACACCTTACATCAATTTTTCTCTTCCATGAATGCCCAGGGAGATTAGCTACAGTGCCATGAGTTGCAAGCTTCGTGATAATGTTGCACACTGTGGACAAAGGCAAATCTAGATCTCTGGAGATGGACTTGTAACCTTGAGATTGTTGATATTTTTCCACAATTTTGGTTCTCAAATCCTCAGACAGTTCTCTTCTCCTTTTTCTGTTGTCCATGCTTAGTATGGCACACACAGATACACAATGCAAAGACTAAGGGAACTTCTCTCCTTTTTATCTGCTTTCAGGTGTGATTATTATATTGCCCACACCTTTTACTTGCCCCAGGTTAATTTAAAGGTGCATCACATGCTTGAAACAATGTTATTTTTCTACAATTTTGAAAGGGTGCCAATAATTTTGTCCTGACCATTTTTTTCCTCCCTTTGTTTCTTTAGTTCCAATACACACAAAGGGGGACATGTATCATTGCATTTAGACCATTTTTCACGTCTACAAATTTTACGCAATTGCGCTTTTTTTGCATAGAGCTGCGTTTTTTTGGGTGGACAGTTTTCTAAAGTTGTCACCAGTTTGGTCTACCGTACACCACCTAATCCAGTGGACTGGTATTTATCAATTGCGCAAAAAAAAAGTAGATGGTTTCTTTTTGCGCAATTGCGCTTTTTTGCAAGAAAAGTAGTCTAAACCTAAGAGTGCTAGCAAGGACTCGTAGAAAATGGCAGACGGTGGAAGATGCAGGTGGGGGATGCAGGAGCCGTCTCTCAGCACTGCAGTACTACAACTACTCCCATCATGGGACAGAATCTGTCCCATAATGGGAGTAGTTGTAGTACCGGAGCGCTGAGAGACGCACATCCCCTGTCTGCGGGACTCTATTGTGACTGTTAGGACTACTACTCCCATCATGGACAGACTCTGTCCATGATGGGAGTTGTAGTCCTGGGGCTGAAGGACAGATCGCAGAAGGTCATTCTCCAGAGACCCGCTGCGATCTGCATTTATTAACTTAAAAAGCCGGCGGTATATGCGGCTCCACTGCACTCCCCGCCGCCTCCTGTATACAGATGTCACGATTCATAATCCCCGCCTCTGAGAGACCGGAGCTCTGATTGGTGGAAAGCTATTCACCACTATTAGCCAATCAGAGCTCCTGTCTTCTGGTGGGGATTATGAATTGTGACAGGTCTATACAGGGGAGCGAGTGGAGCCGCTTCTACAGTATATAATTGTTATGTGTATTGTACCCCCCCCCCCCCAGACTAATACTGACCCCTTCTATAGTGAGCGCTGGGACCGCTGTGTGATTGACAGGTCCCCAGCGCAAGTGTCCGGCCCCACTGACCTTTATATGTTATAAATCTTTATGATACACACTGCCGTCTTCCTCTTCATTCTTCTGATACCGGAGACGAGCGGCTTCTGCTTTCACTATAGTCAGAGCGCCCCCTGCCGTTGTCTGGCCCCAGCCCTGTGTAGTGTGGAGGCCGGGAGGGGGCGCTCTGTCTATAGACTATGATACAGAAGCCGCGCGTCTCCGGTATCAGAAGAATGAAGAGGAGGACGGGCAGTGCGTATCATATAGATTTACAACATGTAAAGGTCAGTGGGGCCGGACACTTGCGCTGGGGACCTGTCAATCACACAGTGGTCCCAGCGCTCACTATAGAAGGGGTCAGTATTAGTCTGGGGGGGTACAGTACACATAACAATTATATACTGTAGAAGCGGCTCCACTCGCTCCCCTGTATAGACCTGTCACAATTCATAATCCCCGCCAGAAGACAGGAGCTCTGATTGGCTAATAGTGGTGAATAGCTTTCCACCAATCAGAGCTCCCCTCTCCCGGAGACGGGGATTATGAATCGTGACATCTGTATACAGGAGGAGGGGGGGGAGTGCAGTGTTGCCGACGGCTTTTTAAGTTAATAAATGCAAATCGCAGCGGGTCTCTGGAGAATGACCTGCTGCGATCTGTCCTTCAGCCCGAGGACTACAACTCCCATCATGGACAGAGTCTGTCCATGATGGGAGTAGTAGTCCTAACAGTCACAATACAGTTTCGCAGCTGGGGGATGTGTAAGAGCCATCCCTCAGCACTGCGGTACTACAACTACTCCCATCATGGGACACAAAATTTCCCATGATGGGAGTAGTAGTCCAAGGGCAGACTGACGGATCTCAGGGGTCTCACTCTTGAGATCCCTTGCAACTTCTCCGCCCCTGCCCCCTAGTGATGACATCATTAGGGGGCGGAGCTTCACAGTCCAGGCCTGAAGCCAGGGTGGTAAGTATGGCTCTGTTCTCATTATGCGTTTTGCATAATGGGAACAGAGCCCTTTTGGCAGTGTGCCCAAATAGGGAGACTCCAGCTGTTGTTTACCTACAGCCCCCATGATGGGAGTTGTAGTTTAGCAACAATTGGAGGCTCCCTCTTTAGGAACACACTGCATTATGTGCGCTCTACCCAGGGGAGAGCGCCAAAAATGTACTGACCCATTTTTCGTGTTTTTATTTTCTTGTCATTTCAGATAAGTGAATGCAGAGGACTACCTGAGATTCGGTGGAGTGTGACGATGACTAGCATTTTTTAATGTCAATAAAAGGGTTAACGAGGGCTGTGGGGGAGTGTTTTTTTAAATCCATTTTTTATTTCATGTGTTGTGTTTTTTATAATTGAAATTTCAGGCTTAGTAGTGGAAGCCGTCTTGTAGATGGAATCTATTACTAAGCTGGGCTTAGCGTTAGCCCCGAAAACAGCTAGCGCTAACCCCCAATTATTACCCCGGTACTCACCGCCACAGTGGTGCCGGGAAGAGCCGTTACCATCAGGCCCGGAGCATCAAAAATAGCGCTCCTTGGCTTAGGCGGTAACAGGCTGGGGTTATTTAGGCTGGGGAGGGCCAGTAACAATGGTCCTTGCCCATCCTGGTAATGTCAGGCTGTTGCTGATTGGTTGGTGTCTGATTGACACTGAAAATATGGGGAAGCCTATGTGTTGTTTTTTTTTGTAATCAAAAAAAGTGTGTGGTTCCCCATATTTTAAGTGTCAGTCAGATACCAACCAATCAGCAACAGCCTGACGTTACCAGGGTGGGCGAGGACCATTGTTACTGGCTCTCCCCAACCTAAATAACGCCAGCCAGGAGCGCTATTTTTGACACTCCAGGCCTGTTGGTACTGGCTCTTCCCGGCAACCCTGTGGCGGTGGGTAACGGGGTAATAATTGGGGGTTAGCTCTAGCTGTTTTTGTGGCTAACGCTAAGCCCGGCATTGAAAAAAAAATGTATTTAAAAAAAAAAAAACACTCCCCACACAGCCCTCATTAAACCTTTTATTGACATTAAAAAAAGCTTGTCATCATCGCAATACACTGAATCTGACGTAGTCCTCCCCATTCACGTATCTGAAATGAGAAAAAAAAAAGGTTAGGACATCATTTGCGATCTCACCTGGTGAGTGCGCCCATACTGCAGTGTGTAACAGGGAGCCTCCAATTGTTCTTGTCTGCCTACTGTATCCTGTATATACAGTCATCTATAGATGGCTGTATATACAGGAGAGCGCACAAAGATTTAACTCAGAGCTGCAGTGTGGGTTAACTCTTTCCTTGCTGGGCTCCTGTATAGTATACATGGATACACTATGCCCCCTGTATACTATACAGCGGGCGGAGGTAAGTAGTGATGCTCTGCACCCTGTATATGTATATGCTATACATCACTCCTCACCTCCTTACACTCCGTAGGGCGGGCGCTCTGCATCCGACCCATGGAGTAGTACCTGCAGTGAAAAAAATGCACACAGGGTACAAAAATGTTTGTTTCCGCACACCAGCAAAAATGCAAGAAAAAACACAAGGGGGGAGATTAATCAAAACCTATGTAGAGGAAGAGCGGTGCAGTTGCCCATAGCAACCTATCAGATTGCTCCTTTCATTTTTGTAAAGAAGCAATCTGATTGGTTGCCATGGGCAACTGCACTACTCTTCCTCTGTACAGTTTTTGATAAATCTCCCCCAAGAAAAAAGCTGGGACCGTTTTTCAGGCGTTTTTGCTGGTGGACAAAAAAAACCTCAGTGGAATCCTGAAAAACAATAGAACAAAATCCCAGCGTCCAGGATACACCACTATTCCTGTGAGGTGTAGAACAGGTCTACAAATAGAACTGTGTGGAGATTTAGACCATTGCATGAAATTTATCATGGGGCTTGCACAAGTTTGATAAATTTGGAGAAATTGCTCCAAATTTAGACCAACCAAAATGATCTACAAAAAACGTCTACCAACAATAACATTGATACATCTCCCCCAAAGGGAATAAACATGTGTATAGCAAAACATGTGTTACTGCAATCCTTTTCTGTGAGAAACACTTCATTTTCTAGAAAAATGTCAGGGGTGCAAACATTTACGGCCATGACTGCATATATATATATATATATATATATATATATATATATATATATGTGGTAGCCCTTGGGGGGTGTATGGTAGGGATGGTATGGTGTTGGTATATGAGGGGTTAATATTAACCCTGTCACTCGTGACGCCAGGGGGAGGGCTGGTATGCTGAATCTATGTTCCGGCCTATTGCCGCCCTACCCAGAAGCGATAGGTGCAATGAAATGACTGAGGGTCCACAAGCAGATTTAACTTGAACTTGAATAACTTTACTGCAGTGCTTGCAATATCCAATGCGTAGTAACAGTCTCATATAACAGTTCTTAGGTTGCTTAGCGACTGGCAGAAGTTGCGGACCTTGCATTAAACTTGTAGTCTCTGAATTTAAGGAGTGATACTGCAGAGTGCTTAGGGGATGACAGACTCTATAATTTAGATCATTCAGCCGTTGCTGCAAGGCTCAGGCCTAACTCACTGCGATTACTGCGATATAGGTCTTCTCTCATGAAGAGCCAGGAGAAAGAGAGCGAGAAGATGGCCGCCGCTCCCTTATATGGGCAGGGGGCGTGGCGATTCTGATTGGTCCGAACGTCTGCTATTCACCAGTACATGGTGTGATGGGATTACTGACGTAAGAGGGCCTCCAAAGGTCCTTAAGCTAAAACCATAGAGTTCACCTTGCCACATGACCCGCAGGTCCTGCAACGCTAATAGAAACAGGTAATTAACCATTTATATACAGAAATAATACTATATACAATATTCTATGGACAAATTAGAAATCTATATACTATAATTGAGGCGGCTAGGGGCGGACTGACTAACAGAGGTTGCTAAGTCCTAGGGACTCTGGCTACAAGGACCCATAGATAAATAAGTGCCGCATGAAAGGCGGTACTGGGACACCACACATATATATATTACATAAATATTTAAATTAGCTCACCACACCACCTTCACAGGTAGTGTGTCCTGCAAAACAGCTCAGGATCCATTTAAGAAGTCTCAGAACTGATTGGGATTTATGCCAAGCCAGAACTCTCTCCAGAAGGAAAGAGGACCCATCTGCAGACAGCTGTTTTGGGGTGTTTGCCCCTCGTCGGTACAGAGCAGGGTGATCTGGCTTGGCTGTGGTGAGAGGCCAGTGGCTTTTAACGGGGTCCCGAGGAAAGTACTGACCCCGTGTATATATATATATATATATATATATATATATTGTGGTCGTTGCTACATGACTGATATGCGTACAACCCTAATACTAACCTAACAACCAACTGTAACCAATAACCTAATCGACCTCAACTAAGCAGTCTGAGGTGTGCCATAACTGCGGCGTAAAGAATATGCCTGGAAAAGAGGGCATACCCTGTGGTAAGTGTGATGGAATGAAAAGAAGGGGGGGCGGGTGGGAGCGAAGAACCCACGGCGTCAATGAAGGGGGGAGAGCCGTGGGTTTTATGGTCATCCCGCTCCTCCCACAATTACAGGCCAGCTGCGCAGGCCTTTCCATTTGTGGTCGTTGCTACATGACTGATATGCGTACAACCCTAATACTAACCTAACAACCAACTGTAACCAATAACCTAATCGACCTCAACTAAGCAGTCTGAGGTGTGCCATAACTGCGGCGTAAAGAATATGCCTGGAAAAGAGGGCAAAACCCGGATTTAAACAAACATTTGTTTATTGCAGATTACAACACAAGAGACTGGAATGCGCTAGCCATTTCTTTGCGAGGGTTAGGGAAATACTGCATGTAGCATCCGCATTTCCAACATCCTAATTTCATGATTACGTGGGTCGGGACCCCGTGCTTAGAAGTGGCTGTAGCTGCGCCAATACGGAAGGAGTGACCGGATAATGAAGTCGGGACTCCTCCCAGCGACCTGACCGAAATGCGTAAATGTTTGATGAATTGAGAAGTAGTTAGCGGGTTGGATCTGAAATGGAGTAAAGGGTCGTCAGCTGATAGGTTAACACAGGCATTCAACAATTCACGGAGGATTGTGACAGGACACCATTTGTGCACGGTGGGAAAACCGGACAACCACCGTATGACCCGGAGACGAGGTCTTGGTCTGACTGAGGGACAGCTGGAAATGATCAGAGACATGTGACAGCTGACTGACCTAAGGAAAGGGCGCGTTAATGGTCCGAGTAGTACACTCACCCGGTCTGAGAAACCCATAACAGGCAAGGTACATGGCCGCTTTTAATGTGAGGCTATCACGAATACCCAATGGTGTGGAGTCTAACAAGTCGGACAACTGCCTGAACATGTTGCCTGTGATTGGTTGTCTGACTGGGCTGCGAGGGACTTCCTTCTCAAGGATGCCCTTCAGAGCGGACTTCACCAAGCGAGAAGAGAGTATGGAGTAACTACGGGTATTGGTCAAGGATAGATGGTGTTGGATACCGGCTAGATAACTCTTAATAGTATTGTGGGATAAATGCAGTGTGATATGGCAAAACCCGACATATGCTAATAGGAAGGGAACTGAAATCTTGTCGCCCTCGGCGTGCTTGGATCTGGATTTGGAAATGAGTTCCACGCCGTACCATAAATTTTTTGCGTATTTGCTGACAAGGCATCTGCTGCAATATTCTGGACTCCTTCAACGTGAGCACATGTGAGAGTAAATGTATGTAGTAGGGACAGCCAAACTAACCGTCTAGCCAAGCTCATTTATCTATAACATAGCTGACCGTCTAACACCAGGACAGAGAGAGAGTATCCGAAGACGTGACGGATGAGAATTGTATACGTGACTGGACCTAGACAAGTATGTGCCCGGTGACAAGAGCGAAAACGTTATACAAGTACCTTAACAACCTAGAACACCCTGAAGAGCATCTTTAGGAACGAGACTACACAGAGAAAGGAATGCACCGACAACGCAAGCAATCACAACCTGAAAACGTGTCAGGTTCATGAGGTGATTACTTGGACAACAATAAACAACTCTTTAAACCAGGACAGAGGGAAAGTATCCGAAGACGTGTCGGACGAGAACCGTATGCGTAACCGGGCCTAGACGAGTATGCGCCCGGTGACAAGTGCGAAACGCTAAACGAGTATCATATCAACCTAGAACACCATGAAGTACACTTTTGGACATGACTACACAGAGAAAGGAGCGCATCGACAACGCAAGCAATCACAACCTGAAAGCGTGTCAGGTTCATGAGGTGATTACTTGGACAATAATAATCAACTCTTTAAACCAGGACAGAGGGAAAGTATCTGAAGACGTGTCGGACGAGAATCGTATGCGTAACCGGGCCTAGACGAGTATGCGCCCGGTGACAAGTGCGAAACGTTATACGAGTATCATATCAACCTAGAACACCATGAAGTACATTTTTGGGACATGACTACACAGAGAAAGGAGCGCATCGACAACGCAAGTAATCACAACCTGAAAGCGTGTCAAGTTCATGAGGTGATTACTTTGAGAATAATAATCAACTCTTTAAACCAGGACAGAGGGAAAGTATCTGAAGACGTGTCGGACGAGAATCGTATGCGTAACCGGGCCTAGACGAGTATGCGCCCGGTGACAAGTGCGAAACGTTATACGAGTATCATATCAACCTAGAACACCATGAAGTACATTTTTGGGACATGACTACACAGAGAAAGGAGCGCATCGACAACGCAAGTAATCACAACCTGAAAGCGTGTCAAGTTCATGAGGTGATTACTTTGAGAACAATGTACGACACTTTAAACCAGAACAGAGGGAAAGTATCCGAAGACGTGTCGGACGAGAATCGTATGCGTAACCGGGTCTAGACGAGTATGCGCCCGGTGACAAGTGCGAAACGTTATACGAGTACCAAATCAACCTAGAACACCATGAAGTACATTTTTGGGACATAACTACACAGAGAAAGGAGCGCATCGACAACGCAAGTAATCACAACCTGAAAGCGTGTCAAGTTCATGAGGTGATTACTTTGAGAACAACGTACGACACTTTAAACCAGAACAGAGGGAAAGTATCCGAAGACGTGTCGGACGAGAATTATATGCGTAACTGAGTCTAGATAAGCGTGTGCCCAGTAGTAAGTGCGAAAGTTTATACGAGTACCATGACAACCCAAAACATCGTGAATTCCGTTTTTTGAGAACGTGACTATATCGTAAAAGAGGTGCACCGACGACACAAGTAAACACAACCTGAAGACGTGTGAGGTTCATGAGGTGATTACTTGGATAATAAAACAAATCTTATCACCTATGTGTGGCGTTATTGCTGCTCTGAAGGCGTGTCAGTAACAACCGTGCGATGTACTCCCTGCAGGCGTGGCAGGCATGATGGGTATACATCACCTATGTGTGGCGTGTCAGTCATAAGAACTATGCGACGTACCCTTTCTGTAACATGACAGGCTTAACAGGTAAATACCACCTATGCGTAATGTCAGTGTCGTTCAGAAGGCATGTCAGTACCAACGATAATGAGACATACCCCGTCTGCAACGGTTTACTGGGTAAGCCCCGCCTGTGCGTCGTGTAATTGTCGTTCTGAATATGTGTCAGCAGCAACAACTGCTATGTATCACTCTGCCTATATAAAGATGCGTGCAGAACGACTACGTGTGAAACTGTCGTGAACCGCTATGCATGGCTGTACCACCAACTTGATGAACCTATACTCGGGCCAACCATATACGCGTATAGACCACCAGTGAATGCCTGAAGCTAACCACGACCTGATGGCAGAGAATATGCCGGCAAGTAGTAACTATTATAACCACATACCTGCGTACAGGGCCACACCCCATGTGCTGTATGAGCATGTGCGCTGCACTAAACTGCGGGCGTACGAACTTCACAAATAGCGCAAGTGCATGTACAGAACACATGCCACGGGTGCACACGCAGCCTGATTCCCGCGTGCACCCGAGTAATATAACCCTACAAACACGCGTGATACAGGTCCTGCGAGCGGGAGTGCAGCACAAACCTTATTAGCGCATATTGAGTAGTAATCCTACGAGCGTGGACCATGTAATACTATAAACGTGCGTACAGTGTGACTTGTATGAGCGTGTACAAGGTATGAATCCTATGAGTGTGTACAACATGACTGCTACAAGAGTGTGTGTAGTATGAACCCTGCAAGCGAGTACAAGCGTGTATACTACGTAAACCTACGAGCAAGTGTACAGTATGGATGCTACAATATTATGTACCGCATGAACTTTATGAATTATGCGAGCAAGTGAACCGTATAAATGCTACCGGCGAATGTGCTGGATAATCCTAACGCGTGTAAGTAAGAATCCAACAAGCGTGTGTACAGGATATCCTACCAGTGTGTACTGTGTACGGCATGAATCTTATAAGTGTGTACGCAGCATAATGCTACAAGTATGTACAGCGTGTGTATGAACCCTACGGCATGATTCCTATAAGTGAGAATCGTAGCTCCACAACAGCTGGAGGCACACCGCCCGGAAACACAGAAGTATAAATATAAAATAAATGAAAAGAAAACTGTGAGGAAGTTAGTTAAGAGACAAAGGTTGGAGGTGAGCGCAGCTGTTGGTGTAGCGTGCCTAAGACTGACCAGATTGGCAGCTGTGGGGGTGAAGCATAGGCCCAAGGGTGGGGCGGGGCGGTGAGTCCGATTGAGTGTAAAGGTGTGCGAGTCTCAGTATACGGGAGACACATATAGATCCTCCCAGCGGCACAGAACTACAAAATGTGATAATGATATACATGTGCAGGAGGCTGTTACATAGAGCGGTAATGTTATACATGTGCAGGAGACTGTTCACAGTGCGGAAATGATAAAATAAGTAGGAGACTGTTCATATAGTGCGGTAATGATATACGTGCGCAGGAGGCCTATCATGTAGTGCGGTAATGATATACATGTGCAAGAAGCCTATCACGTAGTGCGGTAATGATATACATGTGCAAGAAGCCTCTCACGTGGTGCGGTAAAGATAAGCATGTGCAGGAGACTGTTCACACAGTGCGGTAATGATATGCATCAGCAAGAAGCCTATCACACAGAGCGGTAATGATATGCATGTGCAGGAGACTGTTCACACAATGCAGCAATCAAATACATGTGCAAGAGGCCTAACACATAATGCGGTAATGATATGCATGTGCAGGAGACTGTTCTCACAATGCAGTAATCATATACATGCGTAGCAAGCCGTTCACATAGTGCGGTAATGATATGCACGTGCAGGAGGCTATTCACATAACAAAGTAATGGTATACATGCGCAGCAAGTCGTTCACATAGTGCGGTAATGATATGCACGTGCAGGAGACTGTTCAAATGGTGCGGTAATGATATGCACGTGCAGGAGGCTGATCACATAACAAAGTAATGGTATACATGCGCAGCAAGTCGTTCACATAGAGCGGTAATGATATGCATGTGCAGGAGACTGTTCACAGTGCAGTAATGATATGCATGTGCAGGAGGCTGTTCACATAGTGCGGTAATGATATGCATGTGCAGGAGGCTGTTCACATAGTGCGGTAATGATATGCATGTGCAGGAGACTGTTCACATAGTGCGGTAATGATATGCACGTGCAGGAGACTGATCACATAGTGCGGTAATGATATGCACGTGCAGGAGACTGATCACATAGTGCAGTAATGAAATACATGTGCAGGAGACTGTTCGCATAACAAAGTAATCATCACATAATAAAGCAAGCCATAAGTAAACACAAACATGGGCAGCAAGCCGTTCACCTAGTGCGGTAATGATATGCTTGTGTAGGAGGCTGTTCGCATAACAAAGTATCCATATACATGCGCAGCAAGCCGTAAGTAAATATATGTAGCCGAAAACCGTATAATGCTACCGGCGAATGCCGAATGCCGACATGTAATACGATAACCTGGGGCCGGGCTGACCAAGGGTTTCCCTGAACTCCGGCTCACCTCCGGAGTCCGGGAACCGCCAGCGTTACCCCCGGTCAGCCACGGCCACTTACCCCCACCATGCCGGCTGAAGCGAGGTTCCTGTCAGCTGACTCGTGCAGTCAGCTGACCGGTGGGAACGTGACTCCACTTCCTGCCGACATCACGTGACAACCCTCAAGCGAAGAACCCACGGCGTCAATGAAGGGGGGAGAGCCGTGGGTTTTATGGTCATCCCGCTCCTCCCACAATTACAGGCCAGCTGCGCAGGCCTTTCCATATATATATATATTTCTGATAAATTCTCTTGATGGAAAATATATATTTCTTTTACTTTCCACACATTTCCACTTTCCTGATGGTTAACAGATTTTACTATAATAGATAAATATGGCAGTTATGCTCTCCCTATTATGGTGGAAATACGTACCTTCTCATTCTACCATCATTGGGCCTCATTTACTAAGCTGAAACCGACCAGTTTTTGTCTGGTTATTTTGTCTGAGACATGTCTGAGACATGTCTGCACCAGTGAGCGCCAGTGTGCGACAGTGTGTGCCTGAAAAACCTGACAAACCCGAAAAAGGGGCGTGGTCTGCCACAAAAGGGGGCGTGGTTTCACAACCCGACCGATTTGCTATGGAATTCACAGAAAATCCTGTGGGTAAATGGCTGGAAATATCGACCTAGAAAAAGCTGGTCAGAAAATGTTCCCGACTTTTCCCAATAGTGAATAGAGAGGAATCCTGCATGTCTGAAACAACTTTTCCCACTAGTAAAAACCCAAAACTCTTAGTAAATAAGGCCCATTGTCTCCATTTTTAAAGGAGTATTCTAATCTCATAAATTAATGCCAAATCCTTAGGGACCCCCACTGATCAAGAATGTGAACAGACTGCTGCACTGATTCAGTGTTGTGACCCCTTTACAGCCTTTCCTTGCAAACGGGTGCCAACTAGTGTTGCTCGCGAATATTTGCAATACGAATTTTATTCGCGAATATCGCATATTCGCGAATTTGCGAATATTCGCGAATATAGCACTATAAATTCGTAATGACGAATATTCGTTTTTTCTTTTTTTTTTTTTTTTTCACAGTACACATCACAGTGATCATCCCTCTCTACTTCCAGCTTGTGTGGTGTAAAGAAGGCTCTGATACTACTGTGTGAGACTGGCGAGCGAATTTTCGCACATGCGAAAATTTGCATATGCGAAAATTAGCATATGTTAATTTTCGCATATGCGAATTTCCGCTTATGTTCAATTTCGCATTCTCAAATTTTCACATACGCAAATTTTTGCATATGCGAAAATAAAACGTGAATATTACGAATATGCAAATTTAGCGAATATATGACAAATATTCATCCATATATTCGTGAAATATCGCGAATTCGAATATGGCCTATGCCGCTCAACACTAGTGCCAACCACCTACAGTGCAAGGGAACTGAAGACGGGAACATGCCCCTTTTTGGTGACCACACCCCCTTTTCCCCATGACCGTGCCCCTTTTTAGAGTTTTCTTAGTAAAATGGAGAGATAGTGGGGTTTTTTCAACTCTGGCGCAAATTCTGGCGCAGACAGAATCTGGCGCACAACCCAACAAAACATGTTGGGTTTGCAATAGTAAATGAGGGCCAATGTCTATTGTTACCAGCACCTATGTTTTTCTATACATTTTATTTGTTCTTAATTCAAAAGATATTTTAATTTTATAGCTATGTTTTAACCCCTCAAGGACATTGGATTTAAATATAAGTCCTGGTGTCCTGGCACTTAATGCACCAGGACATACATTTATGTATTCCGACTATAAAGCGAATGCAGGAGCTGTGCTCTCTTCATAGATTGTAAGTGACTGTAAGTCATGCACTCACAGTTAATGAGAAATGTAATGGTAAAATAAAAGTGCCACTACAAAATAAAATTGGTCATGCAAAAAACAAGCCCTCACATGGCTGTGTAGATGTAAAAATAAAAGTAATGCCTCTTAAAATGGGAAGATGAAAAGAATAAAGACACAAAAATGGTCTGTGTCCTTAACCCCTTAAGGACTCAGCCCATTTGGACCTTAAGGACTCAGACAATTTTATTTTTACGCTTTCGTTTTTTCCTCCTCCCCTTCAAAACATCATAACTCTTTTATATTTTCATCCACAGACTAGTATGAGGGCTTGTTGTTTGCATGACCAGTTGTCCGTTGTAATGCCATCATTCACTTTACCATAAAATGTATGGCGCAACCAAAAAAATACTATTTGTGTGGGGAAATTAAAAAGAAAACCGCAATTTTGCTAATTTTGGAAGGTTTTGTTTTCACTCCGTACAATTTATGGTAAAAATGACATGTGTTCTTTATTCTCTGGGTCAATACGATTAAAAGGATACCCATGATTATACACTTTTCTATTCCTGTTGCACTTAAAAAAAAATCGCTAACTTTTTAACCAAATTAGTACGTTTAAAATCCCCCTATTTTGAAGACCTATAACCTTTTTCATTTTTCCGTATAAGCGGTGGTATGAGGGCTAATTTTTTGTGATGTGATCTGTACTTTTTATTAATACCATATTTGCTTATACAAAACTTTTATGACATTTTTTATTAATTTTTTGGGGAATAAAATGCTATAAAAAAGCAGCTATTTTGAAGTTTTTTTTTTTTTACGTTCACGCTGTTAACCGAACGGGATCATTTACATTTTATTTTAATAGTACGGATATTTACACACGCGGCAATACCAAATATGTATATAACATCATTTT
Source organism: Hyla sarda (assembly GCF_029499605.1). Taxonomy (NCBI): domain Eukaryota; kingdom Metazoa; phylum Chordata; class Amphibia; order Anura; family Hylidae; genus Hyla; species Hyla sarda. Next base: position 61,922,234 of record NC_079189.1, read on the forward strand.
TTCACTTTTTGGGGGTAAAATAGGGAAAATGGGACAATTTACGTTTTTATTGGGGGAGGGGGTTTTTCACATTTCTTTTACTTTATTTTTTTTTACTTTTTTTACTTTTATTTTTACACTCTTATAGTCCCCATAGGGGACTATTTATAGCAACCATTCGATTGCTAATCCTGTTCAGTGCTATGTATAGGACACAGCACTGATCAGGGTTATCGGTCATCTTCTGCTCTAGTCTGCCGGAAGGCAGATCAGAGCAGAAGACTCCCGGAAGACAGCGGAGGCATGTGAGGGGACCTCCTTCTGCCGTGCAGGATGATCGGATCGCCGCGGCAGCGCTGCGGGCGATCCGATCATCCTGTTAAGTGATCGCGATGCTGCAGATGCCGTGATCTGTATTGATCACGGCATCTGAGGGGTTAATGGCGGACATCCGCAGGATCGCGGGTGTCCGCCATTACCGGCGGGTCCCTGGCTGCGATCCACAGCCGGGACCTGCCGCGCATGATGCCGACATCGCTCCGATGCTCGCGGTTATGCTCAGGACGTAAATGTACGTCCTGGTGCGTTAAGTACCTCACAGGACGTACATTTACGTCCTGCATCGTTAAGGGGTTAAGGGGTTACATTTAGCTTTTCAATATTTATATCATATTTATGTTAAACTTAAATCCTATAAATTTATATTTTAAGGGTTATAATTATCTATAAGCTATATGATTATTATTCATAATATTATTAATAATAATTGTATTTATTTAAAATGCCATTAATTCAAGGACATTTTCCCCAGGAAAGAGGTATTTAAATACATAGTATAGGACAATAAACATGTACAATGGGCATGGATTAAATACTGAAGTAAAAGACTGCTAAAAATTGAAAGAAGACTCTTCCTGTGAGGCCTTACAATCCACCAAAAATGTATATAACATTGCTAATTGATAAAACTGTCAACAAAATATAATTCTCTATACTTTTATTGCAAAAATAAAACACAGGACCAATTTCATAGGAAGCCAGATGACTGGTCATATACATAAATTAGTGGTTCTTTCCTGAATACTGTCTGTTGCTGTTAAATAAAATAGTTGAGGTTATTGCTAATACTGTGACCATTAGCCTTGTAATAATAGTTGAGAATTAGAAAAAATGTTTATTAAAAATGTATTCAAATGACATGCATTCCAGGTATTATCATGCAGATGGGTGGGATGCAGGGCTGCCATCAGGAATTTCAGGGCCCCTTACATGGCTTGAGGTTTGCCCCCCCCCCATGACCTGCCCCGAGACCGCCCCCAATTTTCTAATTACATTTTTCTAATTAGATTATAGCAGAGTGGAATGCAGTAAAACACAGCGCTGCAATGTATTGCACTGCACTCTGCAGTATTGCACACTGTAAAAACGACATAAAAATCAGCCTCAAAATTTGACAATATCCCCACATACTGACCATATAGAGCTAGATACGTGTAACCGCTCAGCAGTGAATTACAGGTGACATCTTCTCTGATTGAGTTGTTTACTTTTCCTTTTTTCACCATCCGGCACAGGGCATCTTGAAGACTTCTCCTTGCCAAGACTTGTCTCCACAGAACCTGCCAGAGCAGCCAGATAGAGATTTTAGGCTCTTTTCTCCAGCACAATGCCTCCTCTGTACAAACTCCCCATGTGTACCTTACCCCAATAAATAGTGCCCGTTTTGTTCCCCTTTACATCATTTTAGGCCCCCTGTGCCCCCCAGTATAGTTTTAGGCCTCCTGTGCCCCCAATATAGTTATGGGCCCCCTGTGACCCCAACATAGTTATGGGCCCCCTGTGACCCCCAATATAGTTATAGGCACCCTGTGCCCCCAATATAGTTATAGGCCCCCTGTGCCCCCAATATAGTTATAGGCCCCCTGTGCCCCCAATGGAACCAATGGTAGGGGGCAGGGGTGCTTGTGTCAGCCAATGGAGCTGTCCTAGTTCAGCACTGGCAAGTGCTGAGTCAAGAAACACATTCCACGTCAAAACACAAAATATGGCACTACACCGGATGCCTGATGTATGTTAACCTAGCCTTAGTCTTCTCACTCATCTCTATCTGGCACATATGAAGACACCTGTATGATAAATGGCACAAGACAAGTGAGAGTTTCTGTTTAAAAAGAAAAACAAGTTTACAATGGGGCTCAGGAATTTATGCTATTTTTTTACATAAGAAATTTCTTAGGATAAAATATGTGTTCTTTGGGTTACAGAACGAGGTTAGCCCCTCAAGAATATGTAAATAATCCATAATAATTACAACATAAGTGCTTACCAAAATAGCAGACTATGCTAATGTCTCTTAGAGCTACATGACAAGTTGTATCATTGATAAAGTCAAGCCAGACTTGGTTCTTAGCCAGATTTCTAACATCAAATACATTATCGCTGAGAAAGATGCCTCATTTTCTTTTGGGTGACTGCCAAAATGTACAATGAGTGGAGTCTTACCACATCAACAGCGATAACTAAAGAAGAGTGAGAAAAGAGAGGTCACAGTAAAGTGACTGCTAACTATGACAATGTTATATACACAGTGAAAACGAGTTCTCAAAAACCACTTGTAAAATAAAATAACTAACACTTTATACAAACATTTTCTTAAAAAACAGCACTTAAAAAACTTAAAATCTGGACAAGATAATTCAAGTATATAATCTGGACCTCCCCTGAGGAATCATTTAAAATTATTACTGCTAAGAGAACTCTTATGCTAAATAGTAACAAACCACATCTAGGTCCTCCATATATTGTATCTACTGATACAGAGTCTGGGGTTCTCATTCATCAATATCTTCTGACAAAGGTTGTGGCACCTTCTTTATGACAGTGGAGTACTATGGGTCCGAAGATAGACATCAGTTTAATATTAGGTCTACATATCAGCCTTTGCCATTTCATCCTAGCCTTAGAATATTGAATGTGTTACGCTCTTTTCTTAGAACCCAGACTGAATTGGGCCTTATCTCTAACCACACCACTGAGAAGCTCCTCCCCTCCTTCCCCAAGCACGCTATTTCCTACCCAAGGTCCATAAAACGCAGAGCTGGCCTCCCGGTCGACCGATTGTGGCCGGGATCGGCTCTACGACTGAGCCATTGTCTAGTTATATCGATTGGCTTTTATGTCCATTATTGAGATACATACCTACCTATGTTAAGGACACGAGATCTTTTGAGTCATCTTTAAAGTTTTTGCTGGCGGGAAGGTTCTCAACTCGCTTCCATTGATATTGAGAGCCTCTACATTTGCATCCCTTATGATACGGATGTAGAGGCTATCAGAGAGTTCCTCCTTAGTAGTAACAAGTCCGTGGCTTTTTCATCTTTTGTCTGTGAAGCTTTGCATTTTTATACTCTGCCATAATGAATTCTGTTATGGAGACGATTGGTATAGGCAGGAGATCGGCACTGCCATGGGCCCGCTAGTCTCCTGCACTTATGCCAATCTTTTCCTAGCTATCTTTGAATGTAGAAAAATTAAATGGACAGTGGCACACCAAGTATCAGCAAAAAAAGGTGATTTATTCAAAAAGACGTGTTAGGCAATGTTTCAGCTGGCTCACCCAGCCATTTTCAAGGGCTTGAAAATGGCTGGGTGAGCCAGCTGAAACGTTGCCTAACACGTCTTTTTGAATAAATCACCTTTTTTTTGCTGACACCTGGTGTGCCACTGTCCATTTAATTTTTCTGTATTTTGGAGGGGTCCCCAACCTAGACCCGACACAGTAGGCACCCGAGCACCCTTTTTTTTACCCTGGAGTGCTGCTTTCCTGCTCTATCTATCTTTGAATGTAGATTCATCCTCTCCGAGTCTAACCCTTCTACTAGCCATATAAAACTACGTATATGATGTGCTAGTGATATGGGATGGCTCGAAGAACTTGTTTCAGGAATTTGTTACATTTCTTAATCAGTAGAACGACATATGCCGTTTATGTACGTTTTTGGTAAAGATTAGCTACATTTCATTGATGTAAAGCTAAAAGTACAGCAGGACCAATTGGTCACTGCGGGATACCACAAAAGTTTCTCCAAGAATGCATTTCTTCACTTTCGAAGCTCCCATCCTTTTCATGTCAAAAGGGTATCCCTTACTCTCAATTTCTCAGATTGAAGCAAAAAATTGTGAGAGTACAATGTATGTGAACCAAGCCGATGAGTTGAAACAGAAACTACTAGCTAGAGGGTACCCTTCTAATGTCATTGATGAAGGTTTCAGTTGTGCTGAGACCCATAATAGACAAGAGTTACTAACCCCTAAAAATAGAGTATCTGAAAAACCAGGGAGGTTTGTGTTCTCACTGGAGAATTCTAATATGCTATAAGGAAGTCATGGTATATTATTCAGTCCGATCCCGATCTTAAGAGCAAAGCTATCAATGAACCGTTAATTACCTACAGAAAGAATTTAACACTGGGTGATAAACTGAAATCATTACGGAATGGTGCTGTAAAGACAGCCAATGAAACCTCGCTTACTAGAGCCGCTTCTATAGGCAATATACCCTTCTATAATTGTTCTTTTTGTTGCTAGAACATTGCCAGTAAATCTGTCAGAATTGGGAGCTGTATTCATTTTGTTATACAATAAAATGATTACCTGCCACACCACATTTTTGGTGTGCGTTCTCTTTTGTCCGTGTGGTCTCTTTTATGTGGGCAAGACCATCAGACAACTTCAGGTGCGCATTCGTGAGCATCTTCTGATAAAACAGGCATCAGCGCCCCCAGATGGATTGACCACACATGAGAGAGTCACACAGATCAAATTGCAAAGATCCCCTCTTTGCTGGCCCCGAACGGGTTAATGTTCCTCAGTATGCAGGAGATAGGCATAATCTCCTTCAGAAAGAGGCCTGCTGGATACTCTAGCTAGGGGCGATTGGTCTGAATGACCATCAAATTTAATTCCTTTTTTATAGATATATGTTATAAATGTATATAAATGTCTGTGTCACTCCATGACCTGTATGTTATGTACCGCAACTGATGATTAAAGAATTCCTGCTACACGGTGAGTGCCGTCTTCTGTCTTGTATTAGTTTCTATCTTCCTCCAATCGGTATGATATCCCAAGCAGACTCAGGGAGAAAACAAGCGCATATGTAAATTTAGGCTATAAGGTGCCTATGTGCTTACCCATGTTTATGATCCTCTGCACCCCTAGGCCATTTCGTGCTACCACTTTCTCAAGGGGTCCCGATTTTGAGTGCTGTTTTTTAAGAACATGTTTCAATAAAGTGTTATTTATTTTATAATACAAGTGGTTTTTGAGTGTGTATATACAGTATATTTGTGGGGTTCCCCTTGTAATTGTAGATATGATCATGATAGACACCATGAACATATGAACATGATGGTTAGTAGAAGGAGTAATTTTGGATTCATTCATTTGCTCACTATAACAATGTGAATCATTCTGGCTGCTCAAGAGTAGGATACATGACATATAGTAGACAAACCATTCATCAGCAGCAGCTTAGAGGAGCTTAACATTATTTTAAATCTAACTAAATATTATAGGGTATAGAAATAAATGTTTAATTATAATAATATATTATATTCTTCAAAACAATGTTTAGAAAATAAATAAAAAGAGCAAAAAAATAATCATACAAGCTTCTGAGACAATGCTATAGCTGCAGATAGCCTGCAGGGGTATACCTAGCTTACCTGATACATTATTGGTACAAATTGCATGTAAAATTCAGATTGTATTACTTACATTCAGTTAAATGACATACCTAAACTTTTTTACCATATTTACTCCTCTAGTATAGACCTATATGTGGACATTTAGGATCATAGGTGTGCACAGTCCACAGAACCAATTTCAGTACATAAATAGGGTTTGAGGACCAGGCTCCATTTAAATTTTTTCTACAAGAACTAAATTCAGTGTGTAAGTACATTAACCAACCTCAATATTTAAATATAGTGCTATAGCCAAGCTCAGTGCATAAATACAGTACTACAGCCAAACTCAATTTCTGAATATGCTGCAAGAACAAAGCTCAATGTATAAATATGGTATCAGCACCAAGCTCAATAAATAACGAAGCGTATTGTATTAAAACTAAACTCAGTAACTACTGGAATAAATCTGAGGACAGTAAATCACTATGTTAACAGATCTAAGCTCAGTAAAAATATACGGTAGCAGAACAAAGCTTAGTTAATTAATATGATAAAAGAACAAAGCTCAGTGCGTAAATACTATATCAGCACAAAGCTCAATTTATAAAAAATGGTCCTGGAGTTAAGCCCAGCAAATAAATACAGGACCAGGAAAAAAAAGTACATAAATATGGTACTCTAACCACACATTACAGTATATTAATAGTTAAAGGGGTACTCTGCCCCTAGACAGCTTATCACCTAAACCACTGATTCCCAACAGGGGTTCCCCATTGTTCCGTTGAGAACTGCCAGGGGTTCTGCGGGCTCCAGCAGGTAATTTATTTTTTTTTTTTTTAAATCTCGTGCCCCGGCCTGTGTGTCTGTGAATCACGGCGGCGCAGAGGGGAAATGAAGCCTGCACACACAGCATCCCCCCAGGGGGCGCCATGAGTGAGTCACAAGCGCACAGGCCATGAAAGGGATAAATGCAGGGGATGGTGCGCCGGCCCACGGACTATGTTCCCGCCGCCCCCCCCTCGGACTATCCTTACGCGCCTCCCCCCCCCCGGACTTTCCTCCCGCCGCCCCCCCCAGACTATGTTCCTGATGGCCCCGCGGACTATGTTCCCGCCCGCCCCCCTGGGCTATGTCCCCGGCCCCCCAGATTATGTTCCCAGCCCGCCTGATTCTTCTCGGCTCACTGATTCTTCCTGGCCCCGCAGCAGGAAAGCTCAGCTCATCTTAATTAAGGTAATGCACCCTCTCCCCTCTGTCACCCCTGTCCACCCCCTTTGTCACCCTTCTGTTAACTACTTTCACCCTTTTCCACTTTACTGTCATCCATGTCCACCTTGTCCGCCCCTGTCACCCATGTTCACAACCCCTCTGACCACCCCCCAATCTACCCCCTATCAGCAATGTCCAACCCCCACTATTTACCCATCAGTCCCTTTGTCACCCCGTCCACCTCCCTGTTGCCACCTTGTCACTCCTGTCCACCCCTCTTTCACCCCCTATGCCCCCTGCTACCCATTTACACTCTTCTACACCCCTCTGTCACCCATGTACACCCCCAACACCCCTTGTCACCCATGTACACTCCAAACACCCCTTGTCACCCATGTACACCCCTCTGTCACCCATGTACACTCCCAACACCCCTCGTCAATCATGTAGACCCCTCTGTCATCCATGTACACTCCTCTACACCCCCAACACCCTTCTGTTACCCATGTACACCCTTCTGTCAACCATGTACACCCCTCTGTCAACCATGTACACCCCTCGGTCAACCATGTACACTACTCTACACCCCCAACATCCCTGTCACCCATGTACACCCTTCTGTCACCCATGTACACTCCACTACACCCCCAACACCCATCTGTCACCCATGTACACCTATCTGTCACCGATGTACACCCATCTGTCACCCATGTACACCCCCCTACACCCTTCTGTTACAAATGTATACTCCTCTACACACCTGTCACCCATCTACACCTTTATGCACCCCCCTGTTACCCCTTTACATCTATACGCCCCTGTATTCCTCCTTACTTGTAAAAGTGGATTCTGGAGGCTGATGCTTAAAAAGTGCAGAGCCTAATAGGTTAGTTTTGCAGGTTTGATGGAGAAGTATTGTGGCTGGAAGAAATCGTCATGATGGCCCGGACCAGATGGAGAAGAGAAGGGAACAACACAGATTTTAGAAGACATCATTTGAGAGTTGCTGTATAAAGCAGCACTGTAATCTACCCACAGATAAATAGATATTGTGCATTGCAGCCATTTCCTTTTTTTTTCTGCTCGTCAACTTCGGTAGAAATGTATTTTTACGAGGGGTTCCCCGAGCCAAAAAAGGTTGGGAAAAATTGCCCTATCCAAATGTCTAGATGTCTGATCGCGGGGGTCTGGCCCCTGGGACCCCAGCAATCTCTGTGCAACACCCGGCTTTCTGGACACTATGTTCAGCTTGCTTGGTATGGGCGTCCGTGGTCGTGATGTGACGCTATGCCCCCTTGTGATGTCACACCACATCCCCTCCATTCATGTCTATGGGAGGGGCAGGGCATGGGAAAATCCATAACATCAGACCCTAAACCAGTGTGCCTCTAGCTGTTACAAAACTACAACTCCCAGGATGCCCAGACATCCAATGGCCAATACAGATTGCAGCATCTATAGAGTAAATGAAGGTGCCGAAGGGTTTTAGTTGGGCTCGTTGTGGGGGTCCAATGAGTGCAAATGGCCGCCGGAGGTCTCTTACTCTCCTTTGGTCTTAATAAATCAAATCTGCAGTCTTAATAAATCAAAAATGATACCAATAAAAACTACAGATTGCAGAACCAAAAATTAGCCCTCATACAGCCCTAATATGGAAAAATAAAAAAGTTATCAGAAAAGGACAATTTTATGTCAAGAAAGGAGACGAACATTATGCAGTTAATACAGAATAAAAGTAAAATACTTGAAAGCACAACCAAGTGTGTGTACATGTAAGGTAACCAATTAGGATAAAGCTCAGGTGATATAACCAGGTGAAACAGTAGCTCCGCCTCTTTTTTTGCTGCTCAGCAGACAAGATAGGTGTATTAATTCAGTGTATTGTGTTAATGCTTATATATTTTAGATTTTTTTTCTCTTTATTCTTCATTATTATATGCATAAATTGTCTCTTTTCTCTTATGATTATTCCCATATACCTTAACCCGTTTCTGTTCATTGTATTTTCTCCAATAGCCTATATTTGTCCCGTTTTTCTTTAAATATATTATTTTTCCTATTCTCTTATTTCTATCTTCTTGGCTATATTCTCTGTTTTCTATGTTTTTCATTATATTCCTTCCTCTTCCTTAGTACAGCACTCAACTCGCTGATCCGATAACGGATAACGCTACCCAGAAAGCTGTACATGCGCAGTAGATGAGAATGCAGAGCGAGGAGAGGCAAGGAGGGCAGTGAATACTGATCAGCCGGGCTGAGCGCTGAGAAAACAGAGCTGATGTCATAGTGCCCTAGGCAAGGATTGTAACCCTGCCCGTGCCCGTGTAACCCTGCCCCTGCTCAATTGCATATTTTGAAAAATGAAGATAACAGAGCAACGGATGCAGGCATGGTGAGCATCGTTTTTCTCAGAGTCACCCGCACTACCAGACATTATCACTGGTTAGTGCGTATGACTCTGCGTACAGTTTTCCTTTAAATATAGTAAAATACACTTAATTGAAAGACAATTTAAAAAAAAAAAGCAAATGACATTGCAAAAAAAGAGAACCAAAGTGTCCAGCAGGTCTTCCCTCTTCAGAAATATCTCTCCTCTTAAGCCCCCCTTTAACACTTCTCCCCTCTTAAGCCCCCCCATAACAGAACTCCCCTCTCCAGCCCTCATCTTAAAATAATCTCCTCTCAACACCCCCACCCCCACCCCCTTATAGCAGATCACCACTCTTAAGACTCTCGGCTCCCCTCTGTCTTACACATAACAGGCCCTACTATTTAGTCTCAACCCCCCCTTCCCTCCAGACAACAGCCCCATCTATCCTGCCCCCCGCCACCACCAAGACATACAAGGACTCTCAGCCCCCCTCCCCTCACACATAGCAGAACTCCAAGCTCCTCCCCTCTCCTCACATATTGCAGAACTCCCAGCTACCCCTCCCCTCACACATAGAAGAACTCCCAGCTCCCCCTCCTCGCACACATAGCAGAATTCCCAGCTCCCCACTCACACATAGCAGAACTCCCAGCTCCCCCTCCCCTCACACATAGCAGAAGTCCCAGCTAGCTCACCCCCTCCCCTCACACACAGCAGAACTCCCGGCTCCCCCTTCCTCTCACACATAGCAGAATTCCCTCCCTCCCCTCACACATTGCAGAACTCCCAGCTCCCCCCTCCCCTCACACATAGCAGAACTCCCAGCTCCCCCCTCCCCTCACACATAGCAGAACTCCCAGCTCCCCCCTCCCCTCACACATAGCAGAACTCCCAGCTTCCCCCTCCCCTCCCACATAGCAGAACTCCCAGCTCCTCCCCTCCCCCCACACATAGCAGAACTCTCAGCTCACCCCCTCCCCTCACACATAGCAGAACTCCCAGCTACCCCTCCCCTCCTCCCCTCACATATTGCAGAACTCCCAGTAATAATATCAGGTTCCTCTGACCCAGTGCAGCACATCTTCCCCCAAGCAGCATTTGTTCCTGTGTGCCAGCAGGAGGAGCAGCAGGAGGACCAGAGAGGAGGCAAGAGAGGAGAGGCAGCCAGGAGTTTCCTGTCTGTACTGTAGGTCAGACTCTGTAGCCTCCGCTCACTCTAGCAGAACTCCCAGCTCCCCCCCTCACACATAGAAGAACTCCCAGCTCCCCCCTCCCCTCACACATAGCAGAACTCCCAGCTCCCCCACCCCTCACTCATAGCAGACCTCCCTGCTCCCCCCTCACCCATAGCAGAACTCCAAGCTCCCCTTCCCCTCCCCTCACACATAGAAGAACTCCCAGCTCCCTCCCCACTCACACATAGCAGAACTTCCAGCTCCCCCTCCCCTCACACATAGCAGAACTCCCAGCTCCCCCTCCACTCACACATAGCAGAACTCCCTCCTTCCCCCTCCCCTCACACATAGCAGAACTCACAGCTTCCCCCTCCCCTCACACATAGCAGAACTCCCTGCTCCTCCACTGCTCTCACATATAGCAGAACTCCCAGCTCACTACCTCCCCTCCCCTCACACAGAGCAGAACTCCCTCCCCTCACACATAGCACAACTCCCAGTAATAAGATCAGGTTCCTCTCACTCATTGAAGCACATCTTCCCCCCAAACAGCATTTGTTCCGGTGTGCCAGAAGGAGGAGGAGCCAGAGAATGAGAGGAGGAAAGAGAGGAGAGGCAGCCAGGAGTGTGCTGTCTTTACTGTAGGTCAGACGCTGTAGCCTCCGCTCACCGTGTTAGCCTGTCGGTCTTCTCCCGGACAGGAGAGAAGAACAGAAGAGCTGCCTCATGGCAGCTACAGCTCTGGCTATAAGTACCCAGCAGCTGGTACCAGCGGCAGCTCAGTGGGGAGGGGGTGATAACTTCATGCTTGGTCCCCTAGCAGGAATTCCTGGGGGGGATCCAGGAAGCACAGGTCCCTACGCCCCTGTGTTTACAGATCAGCCTTGAGAATATGGGTTCATTGGTGCTCACAATGGGACTTAATGCATCTATCGTCCACATTCTAAATTTTCTCTCAGCATCTTTCAATCTGGCCTTGTTACAGATTTTGTATTGGGGTCCAGAAGCCTTCAGTTACATCATATATCTTTGTAATATCAAGAACATAGTTTTGTTCTAAGTAAAGCAAGAGAGTTCAGCAGAAGAATTCAAAAGAAAAGATGGGTTCAGCGCAGTCTCTTGCACAATCAACTTCTTTATTAAATCACCAACCAACACAGGATAAAACAGTAACGCGTTTCAGCCAGGTAAACTAGCCTTACTCACACTCAGTTTGAGTAAGGCTAGTTTACCTTGCTGAAATGCGTGTCGGTTGGTGCTTTAATAAAGAAGCTGATTGTACGAGAGACTGCGCTGGACCCATCTTTTCTTTTGAATAGTTTTGTTCTAACTTCACCAAGACAGGAGATTTGAGTCCCTTTGTATAACAATTAACAAGACCTTGTATTTGATGGAGTAATAAACCACATCGCATTTCCATAGGTGACAAAAATATTACATCAAGCGAAAATGTTATTGTGACTTTTCTAAACAAACATGTTTCCTGCACTTGCTTTGAGGACACCCACGTGAAGAACTCCAATCATCTTCAAAGAATGGCTTTATTGTTGAGTAAATTGTATTGTCGAATTGTTTTTGTACAATAAACGTCTGTGCTTCATTTTTTAAAGTTTGCCTTGTTTCTAAGCAAAGCATCATTTGTGTCACTGTGCTTTTCATTTTGTATCTGTCATGTAATGAAGAAGATTAGAGAGACATTGCAGCACATGATCTACAAGAAACCTGGCCTGACAATAGATTGGAGAAATCTTTAAATTGCACTCGACTGCAGTCACAAGTCCTTTAGGAGTTTCTCATTTCACACAGTGTCTCCTCCTCTTACTGAATACTCTATTCATCTGTTATGACTGTTAGGATTTATTGACACGGATCACATTTCTATAAATGAACTGCTGTCTCCCATTAGAATGCTGACTGTTTTTACTTTGTCTAATCGGTAGAATTAAGTGTGTGAAAGAGAGAGAGGAGGATGAGACAGAGCGAGAGTGAGCTGAGCAAAGGAAGAGAGAAAATGAAGTAAAAAGTGTCCTTAATTATAGATCTACTGAAGGGCAATGTTGATGACCACCAATACCTCGCTCCAAACTAACACAACTTAGCTACCGGTATAAATCATTATAAATTATATCAATCTTTATTGGGAAAATACTAAAATATGGAAATCATCACACATATGTCAATTTGCATCATATAAAAGTCTCATCAAAGGACACAATACTTGAGGTAGGCAAGGTAAGTACAATGTCAATAGTGGAAAATATAGGTCACAAATATACAGTTACCACGAGTAGCATGCTTAATGCATGAAGACTAAAACATTTACAGACCAAAAAGTGCAAAGCAAAAAATCTGATCATCCATTATACGGTATACATACAAGCCTTACCAAAGTGTGTACAGACCCCAACTAATTTTTGCTTGGAAATGGAGCTTCCTCAGTGAACAATCTACTGAATGACAATGTGACACTTGATGACTCCCAACACCTTTAGCTTTGCCTCCTGCGATGTTCATATCTGGTCATCATGTGGTAGTAATATCTGTACCTTATGTAGTGGTAATGTTTATATAAATATCTGGATTTGTTCGGATACAGTATCATAGTAATATGTAAGGTGGAACTTCTTGCTTCTTGTATACAGGCTCTTGGTAACTGTCTGAGTCTTAATAACAGGGTCTGCTGCGGAACTAAATGATTGAATGCAGTATCAATGCTGCAGCAGATGTATATGGTGATAATATTCCTCCTTGTATACTGGCAGTATTGGTAATATTGGTCTCAGTATACAGGATTTGGTCAGTAACAGTTTAATAGTAATATTAGAATTTAGCGAACTTATGAAAAAATGTGTTCTGGTCTGAATTTATTTGCGGTGAATCGCTGTTAAAAATGGCAAATTCTGACCTACAGAGAGTCTCAATAGGGGTGTAGAGCACTTTGCCTTGTTCTAACACACATAGGGAGTGTGCTGTGTTAGTGAAATAATACTGTTATTCAGTATGAAATGCAGATTACAAGCATTGCTATTAGAATCACTGCTGCAGAGCATCAATGTGGCAGCAGGGAGACCATATGGTGTCAAAATTTAAGAGAATAAAGAGATTTTTTTATGTAGTTTTAATATAATTTTATTTTATTTGATAGTAATGAGACGAGAAAGGAGAGGGCACACAAGAAGCAACTTCACCTTAGTTAGGATGTAGCACAGTACCGGCAACCTGTAGTCGCAGCTCCTGCAGGGTGCACATACAAAAGTTTGAAGTATCAAATATATACTAAGAAAGGAGCTTAGCGGAGACAGCTCGGTGTAGGGTTCCGGTTCACGGGGAGCTGGGTCACAGCATCAGCGCAGGTATAGTGGCGCTCAGAGGCTACGCTAGCAGATTAACAAGTGAAATGACATGTGAAACTGCCGGTGTAGCCTCTGAGCTCCACTACACCTGCGCTGATGCTGTGATCCAGCTCCCCATGAACCGGACTCCTACACGGAGTTGTCTCCGCTAAGCAGTGAGTGCATGTACGTGCTCCTTTCTTTGTATTGATTTTATTTGAATTTATTACAAATGTTTGAGTACCCATTCTGGTGAGCATCGAGCTGGCGGTCCTCCGACAGGTGAGATACCACCTGTTCCAGCCCCTGCCTCTCAGACAATAGGCTTCACAATCCCTAAGATTAAAAGATGAATTTTAAAATTGAAATTGAAGATCTATGGTAGCTAGTGCTACCATAAAATATTTTTAGGTAATGTCCCAGGCTCAGCAGCATCAGTAAACCATATAGTGGCTGAATGGCACAGCCTGAAGCTGGCTGCAGCATGAGTAGACAATAGGTTTTAACAATCCCGAAGATTAACCCCTTAAGGACTCAGCGTTTTTCAGTTTTTGCATTTTTTTTCCTCCTTACTTTTTAAAAATCATAACCCTTTCAATTTTCCACCTAAAAATCCATATTCTGGCTTATTTTGTTGTGCCACCATTTCTACTTTGCAGTGACATTAGTCATTTTACCCAAAAATCCATGGCGAAACAGAAAAAAAATCATTGTGTGACAAAATTGAAGAAAAAACGCAATTTTGTAACTTTTGGGGGCTTCATTTTCTATGCAGTGCATTTTTTTGTGAAAATGACACCTTATTGACAAATTATTCTATAGGTTCATACGGTTAAAATGATACCCTAATTATATAGATTTAATTTTGTCGTACTTCTGGAAAAAAACAACTACATGTAGGAAAATATATACATTTAAAAAGGTCCTATTAATAAAACTTTTTTATTTTTCCGCATATGGGGAGGTGTGAGGGCTCATTTTTTGCACCGCGATCTGGTATTTTTATCGGTACCATGGTTGTTTTGATTGGACTTTTTGATTGCTTTTTATTCATTTTTTAATGGTATAAAAAGTTTCCCAAAATACTCTATTTTGGATTAAGAATTTTTTTTTTACGTGTATGACATTGACTGTGCGGTTTAATTAACAATATATTTTTATAGTTTGGACATTTATGCACGTCGGGATACCACATATGTTTATATTTATTTTTATTTACATAGCTTTTTTATGGCAAAAGGTGGGTGATTCTGACTTTTATTAGGGAAGGGGTTAAATCACATTTATTAACACTTTATTTCACTTTCTTTTTACAATGTTATAGCCCCTATAGGGAGCTTTAACATTGCACACACTGATCTCTTACACTGTTCACTGCCATGCATTAGCATGGCATTGATCAGTGTTATCGCCGCTCTACTGCTCCTGCCTGTATTTCAGGCAAGGATCCTCCTGGTGTCCTCCAAGCTGTTCTGGATGCCGCAGCGGTCCCGAACAGTCCGACTGAGCTACCGGGATGCTTTCAGTTTCACTTCAGACGCGGCGGCCAACTTTGAACGCTGTGTCTGAAGGGCTAATACCTGGCATCACCGCGATCGGTGATGTCCGGTATTAGCTGCAGGTCCCGGCCATTGATGTCCACCGGGGCCAACCCAATATGACGCGAGGACACTGCGTGAGCACGCGCTATATCACGGGGGCCGGCGCAGGATGTAAATATATGAAATTGAAGAGTTTGAGATTTAAATTTAGGATTACATTCCCAAGTTTTAATGTCTCGGGCCCCGGCGTGTTGTTACAAAGGACCAAATCTAACAAGGAGTCACATGTCATATGGTGGCACAATGACAGAGCCTGGAGGTGGCATCAGTATAAAAAGACCATATAGTGGCTGAATGACCACCTGGAGTTTGTGGCAGTATGAGGAGACCATATAGTGGCTGAATGGCACAGCCTGGAGTTGGCAGCAGCATAAGTACAACATATAGTGGCTGAATGACACAGTCTGGAGTTTGTGGCAGCATGAGGAAACCATATATTAGCTGAATGGCACAGCCTGGACGTGGTGAAGCATTAGAAGACCATATAATGTCTTAATGGCACAGCCTGGAGGTGGCTGAAGCATGAGGAGATCATATAGTGGCTAAATGGCACAGCCTGGAGCTGGCGGCAGCATGAGAAGACAATAGGGCCTCGGCGAGGGGTTACAAAGGACCAAATCTAACAAGAAGTCACATGGCAGCACAATGACAGAGCCTGGAGGTGGCTTCAGTATGAGGAGACCATATAGTGGCTGAATGACCGCCTGGGGTTTATGGTAGCATGAGGTGTCTGAATGGCAGCAGTGCCTTAAATCTGTTTGGCACTATCCATTTTTGTGAAGTGTTGGTGTGGCACCATGGTCAATCTACTGGGATGCATCAGGCATTGGTGGGTGGAAATCCTGGCTGATCCATCCCTGATTCATCTTGACAAACGTCAGTCTCTCCACATTTTTTGTGGACAAACGAGTTCGCCTTGGGGTGACTATGGCCCCGGCCGCACTAAACACCCGCTCTGATGGCACACTACTGGCCCGGTAGGACAGCTTTTCCAGGGAAAACTCTGCTAGTTGCAGCCATAAATCAAGTTTGGCTGCCCAGAAGTCCAGCGGATCTTCAAGGTGTGTTGGCATGGCCATGTAAAGGTATGCCCCCACCTGCTGGTTCAGGTCCTGCTCCAGGTCTACCTGCTGCTGATGAGCTGCTTCACTATGAGGATGAAGAAAGGTACTCCTCAGTGACTGTAGACTCAGGCTGCTTCGGAGGCGGCCAAGGACGTAAATATACATCCTTGGTCATTAAGGGGTTAAGTATAATAGACATACTTAATGCCCCAGGACATACACCATGACATGGTGCATTATCCTGCTGGAAGAGGCCATCAGAACATGGGTACACGGTGGTCATAAAGGGATGGACATGATCAGCAACAATACTGATATAGACTGTTGCGTTAAAACAATGCTTAATTGGTACTAAGGGAACAAAAGTGTGGCAGGAATATGTCCCCCACACCACCACCACCACCAGCAGCCTGAATCGTTATTACAAGGCAGGAGGAATCCAGGCTTTCATGCTGTTTACACCAAATTCTGATCCTGCCATCTGAATGTCACAGTTTGAATGGAGACTCATCAGATCGGGCAACATTTTTTCAGCCATTATTTGTCCAATTTAGATGAGCCTGTGCAAATTTTAGCCTCAGTTTCCTGTTTGTAGTTCATGGTTGCGCAGTCTGAGATGGTATTCCGCAAACCAAGGATCTATCTAACAAGTGGTTATTTGAGTTACCAGTCTGTCCATTCTCCTCTAACTTCAAAAAGGCATTTACTTCCACGTAACTTCAGCTTAGTAAATATTTTCTTTCTTTTTGGACCAGTCACTGGTTGTGCATGAAAATCTCAGTAGATCAGCAGTTTCTGAAATATTAAGACCAGCTGATCTGGCACCAATAATCATGCCACATTCAAAGTTATTTAACTCCCTTTTCTTTCCCATTCTGATACTCGGTTTGAACTTCAACAATTTGACCATGTCTACATGCCTAAATGTACTGAGTTGCTGCCACGTGATTGGCTGATTAGCTGTTTGTCTTAACAAGCAAATAAAAGGCGTACTTAATAAAGTGGCCAGTGAGTGTATATTCTGAAGTTCCTCTTTTTTTGTCAACTTAAAATTCTCTTCAGCATTTTCTTTAGCTGAGAATGTTTACCTCCTTTCTAGTTAATAGTTAATTTTACAGGTCCCAAAGGATATGCCTTCACGCTTTTTGGAATTTTAGTATGGAAAATTTAAGCTATTGCAGTGATACATCATCCTACCACTATATTGCCATTGAAATAAGTTTATTGATGCAAAGTCAAGGAAAGCTGGGCAATCCCCCCCATTAGGAAATATAATGGCAGACATTAGGTTGAGACTAAAAAGAAATACATAAATATAACTAATAATCTACTAATAATGAAGAAAGATAAATATAAAGAAACAGATGAACAGCATTTTGTGCATATAATATGGCATCATACAACATCTTCCACCTTAATCCTGATTTTTATATTGTGCAAACGGGGGTATAGCTGTAGAGGTAGCAGTCGCACCGGGGCCCTGGTCTTCCCTATAAGTGACCACAACTTCCCCATAAGTGACCAGTATTATGATTGGCGTATGGGGTCCTGTTGCAAATTTTGCATCGGGGCCCAGAAGCTACGCCTCTGCGTGCAATGGTTAACAAGCCTGGATCAAAAGAATACAAGTTACAGTAAATTGCATTGTGTAGCTGTATCTAACCTATATACAGTACCAATTGTTGTAGATGCACAGGCCTAAAAGTATATCAAAGGTCAATACAGAATTTTGTCCAATAGAGAGAGAGAGAGAGAGAGAGAGAGAGATGGGGAAGAAGCTTTTTTACATCAACATAGAAAGGGATCCTTCACTGTAAGAGCAATAAGTCTCTTAGGGTAAGGTCACATGTGCTTTATTTTGCTGCGTATTTGCTGCTATGTATTTTCCTACCCATTGAAGTCAATGGATAGCAAAATATGCAGCTGATTTTGCTACCCATTGACTTCAATGGGTAGGAAAATACACAACAGCAAAATTAGCCATGTTTGACCCTACCCTTAGTGAGATGAAGTGGTCATGGTAAACTTACTAAAAGAGTTCAAAAGGGGTCTGGATGACTTTCTGGAGTGTAAAAATATTACAAGTGTTACTGTGTTTTGGAGAAAAGTAGTTGATGGTTGGGGTTTCTCCTGATCTGGAGTGAGGTGAGGAAAACTATCTCTTACCTTATGGGTTTTGCCTTCTTCTGGATCAGCATTGCCGGATTATAGGCTAAACTAGGTACATACATATCTATCTTTTATTCTGCCTTTTATACTATGTTAGGCTAGGTTGTCAAAACTGTCAAAATGACATGCCAACATATCCTTGCCTAGACAGGATCAGGCCCCAATAATTTAAATGGCCCGAATGTAGTCAACAAGTTTGGGCCATTTTACAACCGTACACAAGTTTTGGCTCAAGTTTTGCCTTTTGTTAAAATCTAATATCACATTTCAATGAGTGCCTTCATGGTCCTTCTTCTGGACATGACAGCTGATCATTAGAAGTTAGAGAAGCTGATGCTGAAGAGAATAGTTGCATACCAGGGTTGGTTTATTGTAAGTAGGGTTTGCCTGGATGGGATAGTCTGGTTAATAAAGAACCAAGCTGACCATGACTGGGGACTGCTCTGTCATCTCTCCGCTAATATAGTTCAAAATATAGGAGAAAACTTACCAAGAGAAGCTTCTCATACGCCTCTCTTAAGTAACCCCTTGTTATTAAGACTTTTGGACAATTTTCACCGGGTGCAGACCTTAATAAATTCCCCCCATATTTTCCATGTCCTTTTTTACTCTGTGCCTTTTCCATTGGGTCAATCAGGAGAACCTAGTTATAAATGGTTAGCACTAGGCTATAAAGGAAAGGAGTCTAATAGAAGTTTACACATTTCAAAGTACATAACGTATGTGCAAGACAAAATTTTAAAAACTCCTAAAATCTGTTTCTTCCATTTTTATTCACATTGCATCTAAAGGACTCTGTTTAGTGTATAAAAAAAAAAAATCAAGAGTCTATTTCAATATATGGGTCCAGCTGGTAAAGTGGTACTCTTTTTTTATATGTTTTGTCTGCAAGTACAGTTTTCAAGTACTTTGCTAATGTTATCCCCATATAAATCACTTAGCTAATATTGTGTGGTCAAAGCCCTTTTAAGGCACAAGATGAATAAGACTTTATATAATTGTTACAATAAACACAGAAGTACATTAGTGACATAAAGGCTAAATGTACCATTGAAAAGAGTTAGGCAGTGCGTAGGAAGTGAACCCTTGGCATAAAGTTTGCTCAAGGCATGTCTATTGTTTGTTGTTCCAAACTTGTATTAATATTTACCTGGATAAAAGATGACCTTATGCACAACCCATTGAAATGACTGTGAAGTTTTTCTTTGTTTTCCATTAATTCATTCTATTTCTTTATTATATAATGAAAAGCAAATGATCTAAGTTCTCATTGTGATGATCAGAGTGCATGTAGGCAATGTGACACTTCAATGTCTGTTTCCACCGTTGTATAAATCGGAGAGAACCTTGAAAAATGGACGTCTGTAATCTGGATGAATCTAATGTTTTTGTGTATAAACAAGCTATACTGTACAATATGTTTTTCTAAATTAAATTCTATAAATAACCATCGGAATGTAACATTCTTGTAGTTGTCTAGGAGTCCCTACATCTCAGTATAAGGGCCCGGTCACACTAAGGATTCATTGCCTGGAAAAATTCCAGATAGAGACTCTGCGGGCAGCAGGTGCCGGCAGAACAAGCCGACACTAGGACCACTCGGAAATATGCAGAGTCCAAATCTGGGCTCAAGAATTTCCGTGGCGGAATGTCTATAGAGTGAATGGTGCTGCAGAATCCCATTGGAAAAAATGGGACTCTTCTGTATCAGATTTTATGGAGAAGAATTCTGCTCGGAAACTATGTAGTGTGAATAGGCCCTGACAATGTGGGGATTCTGTATACTCCATACAGCACCACACTAGTGGGCTATTCCTCCCTAAAAGCAATACTTCTAGCAAATAGATTTCTACTTTGACATTTGATAGAATGTGGAACAGTTATTGAAATGTTTAAATTGAATGAGCCTTACACTGACAATGGAGTCAATGTTGATCTAGGATACACAGAAAGTTAAAATATAAGTCTAGTTGAAGGCTTTAAAAATGTTATATATAGATACTCTCATATTAAATTTCCAGTCAGAATGGTCATAAATAGCAGCTCAACAAAGGTAAAAATGTCTTTCAGAAAATTAGACTAAAACTTTCTGTACAAGTACAATATCAAATATCTATAATATTGAATACATTTATACTGGCACAATAAAAAAGGATAAAAAATACTAATTTATTGAAAGTATAAAATGTTTCAATTGAAATAAAAAAAATGATGAAATATTGCACAGGACCCATTACCGTAATCACCCCTCTGCGGTGGGTTGGTGGGTCGGTCAGTCAATAGGATCCCTGTGTGTCCAAAGATATAATAAATGGTATTGTAAGGAAAAAACTGTAAAAAAGGATGAATGAGTATGAATTTTTTGTAATATATAAAATTACTATATTATACGCACCTATTGTAGCTGTATTGATAGAAGTGTGTTGTATTTCCACAATAGAACCAAAAATGAGGTAGTGTGTCTCAGATAAAGTGCATCTAGATAGAAACGAAAGACAGATCGTTACTACTAGCAACTGCTTGTGAAAAATGTGGTTGGGTGTTTTTTTAGGTATCTCACCCTATTAGTTTGTTGCTTAATCCTCTTATGTGCAAGATGTTATTGGTCGTGGATGACCTGCTCCACTCTGTGCGTATTATACAGTATGAATGCAGTGAATATACACTGAAAAGATATTGATTCTTATCACAAAAATCCAAAGTCTGTTCCGTACGTGTGTTCTCTATATGTCGATGATGTATATGGTGCCTGCATATGTGGAGACGTTGTATAATCCTGGCGATTTTGAACTCAGAATCAAACCACTGTCACTTTAAGCAGTTACTTTTCATTCTGATTCCGAGAATGTTTTTTCGTGACATATTCTACTTTATATTAGTGGTAAATTTTCGTCAATACTTGCATCATTTCTTGGTGAAAAATTCCAAAATTGAATGAAAAAATTGAAAATGTTGCATTTTTCAAACTTTGAAGCTATCTGCTTGCAGGAAAAGAGACATTCCAAATACATTATATATTGATTCACATATACAATATGTCTTCTCTATGTTTGCATCATAAATTTGACATGTTTTTATTTTTGGAAGACATCAGAGGGCTTCAAAGTTCAGCAGCAATTTTCCAATTTTTCCCAAAATTTTCTAAATCGAAATTTTTCAGGGACCAGTTCAGTTTTGAAGTGGATTTGAAGGGTCTTCATATTAGAACTACCCCATAAATGACCCCATGATAGAAACTGAACCCCTCAAAGTATTCAAAATGACATTCAGAAACTTTGTTAACCCTTTAGGTGTTTCACAGGAATAGCAGCAAATTGAAGGAGAAAATTCAAAAGTTTCATTTTTTACACTCGCATGTTCTTGTAGACCCAGTTTTTTAATTTTTACAAGGGGTAAAAGGAGAAAAAGTCCCCCAATATTTGTAACCCAATTTCTCTCGAGTAAGGAAATACCTCATGTTTGCATGTGAAGTGTTCGGCGGGCACAGTAGAGGGCTCCGAAGGGAAGGAGCCACAATGTGATTTTGGAGAGTGAATTTTGCAGAAATGTTTTTTGGGGGGCATGTCACATTTAGGAAGCCCCTATTGTGCCAGAACAAAAAAAAGTGTAAGTGAAAAAAAAAAAATTTTCACAAAAATGCTGGTTTTTCCCCAAATCTTACAAATGTCCCCCAAAATTTGTACCCTCATTTATTCTGAGTATGAAAATACCCCATATGTGGATGTAAAGTGCTCTGCACCTCTTGTGCAAATAAAAA
Source organism: Hyla sarda (assembly GCF_029499605.1). Classification (NCBI taxonomy): domain Eukaryota; kingdom Metazoa; phylum Chordata; class Amphibia; order Anura; family Hylidae; genus Hyla; species Hyla sarda. The sequence goes on from NC_079189.1 coordinate 61,944,581, forward strand.
GTAAGGGACAACACTAGCATGTTAGTGTAAAATTTTTTTTTTTTTTACACTAACAGGCTGGTGTAGACCCAGTGGAGTTGCTAGGGTAGGTGTCACCCGGTGCGGTAGAAAAGGGTGTCACCCCCATACCTACCCCCTCCCCCCAGTAAGTTTTTAGCCTGTTGTGACAGACACCACTGTTGTAGCGCATTGTGAGAAATTCCCGTATAATAATCAGATATACCAGTTGCCACAGAATAGGAAAGTGTTAAAGAAGTTTTCACCATTTAAATATACAGCTCCCAGAATTACTTAAAGGGGTACTCCACTGGAAAACATTTACTTTTATATCAACTGGTGCCAGGAAGTTAAACTGATTTTTAAATTACTTCTATTTAAAATCTTAATCCTTACAGTACTTATAAGCTGCTGTATGCTCCACAGGAAGTTGTGTAGTTCTTTCCAGTCTGACCACAGTGTTATTTGCTGACACCTCTGTCAAATACTGGAAGGATTAAGATTTTGAAATAGAAGTAATTTACAAATCTGTTTAACTTTGTAGCACCAGTTAATTAAAAACAATGTTTTCCAGTAGAGTACTCCTTTATGCAGTGGTAAGGTTATGCTGGGAGTTGTAGTTTCACTGACCTAACTGTAGAACTGACAAGCGACAACAGCTCTGATAGGACATAGGGAGGAGAATACACAATGATATCAGTGGCTGCAGGTGACGTCTTCTCTATAGTCTTTCCTTATCTAATTCAGATGGTACATACCGCCTGGTCCAGCTAAAACTTCTGTCTGTAGAATGTGATGCCCAGACGTCTCCTCACTATGTCAGCACATTCTCATCCTCTATATGAAAACAAGTATTATTATAAACCTGCCAGACACTGTATCCTCTAAATATAATACTACTATACACTATAATCTCTGATTATAAACCTTCCATACACCATACCAACTGAATATAATACTACCACACACTGTACATTCTGAATATACCAACACATACTGTACACTCTGAATATAATTCTGCCACATACTGTACCCTCTGAATATAATACCGCCACACACTGTACTCTCTGAATATAAATCTGCCACATACTGTTCCCCTGAATATAATACCGCCACACACTGTACCCTCTGAATATAAATCTGCCACATACTGTACCCCTGAATATAATACCGCCACACACTGTACCCTCTGAATATAATACTACCACCCACTGCACCCTCTGAATATAATACTTAGAGATGAGCGAACTTACAGTAAATTCGATTTGTCACGAACTTCTCAGCTCGGCAGTTGATGACTTTTCCTGCATAAATGAGTTCAGCTTTCAGGTGCTCTGGTGGGCTGGAAATGGTGGATACAGTCCTAGGAGACTCTTTCCTAGGAATGTATCCACCTTTTCCAGCCCACCGGAGCACCTGAAGGCTGAACTAATTTACGCAGGATAAGTTATCAACTGCCGAGCCGAGAAGTTTGTGACAAATCAAATTTACTGTAAGTTCGCTCATCTCTAATAATACTACCACAAACTGCGCCCTCTGAATATAACGTTGCCATACAGTGCACCCTCTGAATACAGTACCACAACTGATGTCACACCCCTCAACATCCGTTAGCTGATGCTATTACCACGGGAGGGGGGTATTGGTGGTGTTGCTAGTGGATGAGGGGGGTGCTACTACTGGGGAGTGTGTTGCTGGAGGATGATGAGGGTGCTACTGGCCATACCCCCTGGCAGTATCACCCCCATCATCCATCTGCAGGATCATCCTCCTCGCAGGAGCACTGCCATCATCCACCATCAGGATCTGCTGATGGAGATGCTACTGCTGGAAGGGGGTGGTGGTGCTGGTGGATGATGAGGGTGCTACTGCCAGGGTGGGAGCATAAGGTGGAAGCAGTTCCCCCAAATTAGGTAGGCAGCAGTTCCCCCACATTAGTTAGCAATTTCCCCACATTAGGTAGCACAGATTCCCCACATTAGGTAGCAATTTCCACAAATTAAGTTGCACAGATTCCCCACATTAGGTAGCATAGATTCTCCAAATTCGGTAGCACAGATTTCCCACATAAGGTAGCATAGACTCCCCACATTTGGTAGCACAGATTCCCCACATTAGGTAGCATATACTCCCCACATTAGGTAGCATAGACTCCGCACATTTGGTAGTAGTTTCCCCACATTAGGCCGCAGGTTCCCTTGCAGGTTCCCCACAATGAGTCAAAGTCTCCCCACATTAAATCGCTGGTTCAACCCCCCCCCCCCACACACAAACACAGAGTCGCACAATCACACACACAGAGAGTCACACAAACATACACAGTCACACACAAACACAGTCATATACACACACAGTCACATACACACACAGTCACATACACACACAGAGTCAAACACACACACACACACAGAGTCACACACAGACAGAGATAGAGACAGACACACACACACTCACCCATCCAGCGCAGCGATCCTTCTCACCGGGCACCCTGTGACGTAACTGACGTCCTCCTGCGCGGCCATGCGGCGTGACGTCAGGCCGGCGCAGACGTGGGAGCGAAGGCCGGGCACATTGCTGGTGAAGGCAAGGGGGGTGATGACGGACGGGCGCACAGTGCAGCTGAGGGGGGCACATTGCTGGTGAAGGCTAGGGGGGGGAGGGTGCTGATGGACGGGCGCACTGCACACACAGCGCAGGTGAAGGCCGGGGGGGGGCTGACGGACGGGAGGCCGGTCGGGCACAAATGGGGGGGGGGAATGCTGCGGAGCGTCTTGGTGTCACCCCATTAGGGTGGTGTCACCCGGTGCGGGCCGCACCCCCCGACACCCGGGTCGCAACGCCACTGTGTAGACCCCAACTTTTCCTTTTTATAAGGGGTAAAAGGCGAAAAAGCCCCCCAAAATGAGTAGTGCAATTGCTCCCGAGTACGGAAATACCCCATATGTGGCCTTAAACTGTTTCTTTGAAACACGACAGGGCTCCGAAGTGAGAGAGCGCCATGCGCATTGTAGGACTAAGTTAGGGGTTGCATAGGGGTGGACATAGGGGTATTCTACGCCAGTGATTCCCAAACAGGGTACCTCCAGCTGTTGCTAAACTCCCAGCATGCCTGAACAGTCAGTGGCTGTCCGGAAATGCTGGGAGTTGTTGTTTTGCAACAGCTGTTTGGGCATGCTGAGAGTTGTAGTTTTACAACATCTGGAGGGCTGCAGTTTAGAGACCACTGTATAGTGGTCTCAAAACTGTAGCCCTCCAGATGTTGCTAGGCGATTACTCACCGGCTTCCGTAGGATCACCGCACCAAGGAGCCGCACCAGTGAGCCGCATCGCCGTTCTCTGCTGTCCGCCGCCGATCGCCGATGGGTAAGTGGACCTCCGGCGTCGGTCACCATCGGTTCCCCTGTTCTGCTCGGACTACTGTGGGTGGGCAGAACGGGGTAACCAACCTTTAACCCCCCACAACTGATTTGCTATTGGTCGGTCGATTTTGACCAGCAACTTGAAAATCTGTATAACTTTCAGGCACCAGTTGATTTGAAAACATTTGTTTTCCATTGGAATACCCCTATAAAGCTAAGTTAATGTCAGTAACCCATGGTAACTAAAAGCATATTGGAAGATGCAATGCCTTTTTCTAAGCATTTCAAAAATCTCCCTTTTTGGGAGTTGCAACAGAAATGTTGATGCAGTGTGTCAAAAAAGTGAAGAAACTTTAAACAGTGATTAAATAGCTTTTGTAACCGGTGAAAAGTTTCAAAAATAATTTTTAAAAATTGACCTTTTTGGGAGTAGATTTTGTACAAAAAAACTAAAAATTATTCCTTTTGGGGGATTACGTGTTGTGTGAGTGTAGGCCTGGGTTGTAGTAGCAGCAGCAAGGGTGATGAAATGGTGGTAGTTGCAGTATCCAGCGGAAAGCAGGCAGTGACAGTGGTGGATGAGTGCTAGTAGTAGCCAGCGGACAGCAGGCATTGGTGGACTAAGTATACTCCTAGCCAGGCTTTCTGGTGTCACTTCATGTGCTTATGTAGAGCAGGAATTCTGGCTTTGCCTTACTTTGTCTCTGCAGATATGACACTGTACCTAGATTTCTGCATCTGGTAAGATAGAAACCAATTTCCCCCTTGCAGAGTATTTTAAAGAGCTGGGTACACCATCCCCCGACTGTGTCCCTCCTCTGCATATCTTTTCTCTCAAGCATTTAGATGCAGCAGCATTGTTGTCATCTGCTCCTGAGCTGATCAGGCCAACAGGCTTACACCTGGAATGTTTGGCAGATGTTCTGGCCCATAGCTCCACTCCTCATCGCTGACATAATCATCATTTTCAAACTCCTCCTCATCGTCTACATCACTCCTCACAGTTAGTGATGAGCAGCATTGCCCATATTCGAATTTGCGATATTTTGTGAATATATACACGAATATTCGTCCTATATTGGCAAATTTCACATATTCGTTATGTGCGAATATTCGCATATGCGAGGAAGAAAACAGTGAGGGAGTGGGCAACTATACTATTGGTTGCTAGGGATGTTGCTGATAACCTCTGACAAGTGTATTTGCATCATTCTAATTGGCCCACAAGTGAAAAGAAGGAACATGCGCATATGCGGAAAAAGGTGAATATTCGTAATTTTGAATATATAGCGAATATATTCGAAATGTGAATATTCAAGCCCAACACTACTCTCAGTATGAACTTCTGATGTCTGATTATAGGCTCCTCAGTCTCCCTCAGTATGTCCCTCATGATGCCTTGCAATGTTACCCCCACGTCTACCACCACCAGTCCCACTAGTGCTATGCTAGGCCATTGATTTTACTTCCACCACATTTGCAACACACTCCAAAGGCTGACTGTGACACAACTCCTTGTAGCTAATGCTCTCTTTCTGCTTAGCACTGGGAGGGGGGGGGGGGGAAGCAAAGTCAGAGATTATGAAAGAGACCATGTAGGATGGATTTTCTCTGCCCCATGTAGATGTAGACAATGAAAAATCCACTAAAACCTGGCTCAACATCATACTGCCAAACTCTTTCTCCTCCTGAGATGACCAAGAACAAGCTAACCTGTCCACAATAGTCGTATTATCCTCGGAAGCAACACAATCCCTGGAAGACATGGACAACTGTTGCTTGCTAATGCTGCTGCTACTACTACCACCAGGCATTGGGCTTCTGCCGCTACCTGTACTGAATATGGGCAATTAGCCCACAGAGCTGCTATTGCCACCAACATGCTTACTGGCAGAGGACATGACAGGGGTGCTCTTTTTTCTATTTCTTCCCATGTTTTATGAGACACTTTTTTTTATTAAAAAAGATTTGGAGGTTATTGTTTTGGGGGTGACTTGACACTCCAAGTAGTCAAGTGGCTGAAGAAACTGTGAGTTAACTTTTACTCTCAACACTTTTAAAGCTTAGTTAAGTTTAACACAGGTAGAAATGTGGTATGTTTAATTAAATGCAGAAAATACATGTTACTTGACCTAAGATGGCTATACCATATTTACTTTCAATTCTTTCAATGCGTATTTACTGTATGTTCAACCCAAACCCATAAAATACAGGCAACTTGACCTAAAATGTGAATTCTGCATTGACTTTGAATGTTTCCAATGTTTATATATGTTAAACCCAATTAGAAATACTGTGGGGAAGATTTATCTAAATCTGCGCTGAGAAAAAATTGACCAGTTGCCCATAACAACCAATCAGCTTGCTTCTTTCATTTTTCAGAGGCCTCTGAAAAATGAAAGAAGAAATCTGATTGGTTGCTATGGGCAACTGGTCAACTTTTTCTCTGCGAAGGTTTTTATAAATCTCCCCCTATATGTATTATTAAACTCAGAAAATACAAGAAACTTGGCCTAAAATGTGTATTCCTTGTTCACAATGTTTTTCAATGTGTATTTATGTTCAAATACAGGTCAGCCCTGCTTTGCACAGCTCGCTCGGTATAGTAAAGTAATAGCTTTTATGATCTCTAACTGCAGTCAGACTGCTGGGATTTGCTGTCTGAAGTCAGCCCACTGCTCAAGGCTTTTGTAATGTGATAGCAAGACTCAGGTTCATTTTGTAATGTAATAGCTTTTAAGGGCTCGTTCTGCAGTGACACTGCTTGGCTGGCTGGGATTTATAGTGCACCTTTATAGTGCACCACCTGGACATAGTAATTCATGTGGCAAAAGCTTGGCGAGTCGCTGTCACCCTTAAGGGGTACTCCAGTGATTTTTTTTTTTTTATTAACTGGTGCCAGAAAGTTAAACAGATTTGTAAATTACTTATATTAAACCACATTAATTCTTCCAGCACTTATCAGCTGCTGTATGCTACAGAGGAAGTTCTTTTCTTTTTTAATTTCTTTTCTGTCTGACCACAGTGCTTTCTGCTGACATCTCTGTCCATGTCAGGAACTGTCCAGAGCAGGAGAGGTTTGCTATAATGATTTTCTCCTCCTCTGGACTGTTCCTGAGATGGACAGAGGTGTCAGCATAGAGCACTGTGGTCATTTAAAAAGAAAAGAACTTCCTGTGGAGCTTACAGCAGTTTATATCTACTGGAAGGATTAAAATTTTTAAATAAAAAGTAATTTACAAATCTGTTTAACTTTCTGGCACCAGTTGATTACATTTTTTTTCACTGGAGTACCCCTTTAAGTTCTGAGCAACATTGGGTTTGTCGGGCACAGCTCACTCATCTCTTTTTAGGATACATGTAAAGGAGGCCTATAGGTCAGGTTTTGGCTTTGAACATGTATCCAGATGTATAGTCTGTGACAGTCCAGGACTACTCATTTGTAACAAAAGCCTATAAAGTTCCTAGCACTGTAAGGGTTACTTACCTAATGTACAGTAGACTACTGTATATTAACACAATTACTTTAACATGTTTATGTAATTAACAGAAGGGACCAATGAATCAGAGGTAGGAATTTCCTATTGACAGGGATGGGAGAGGAGATTTAGGTGTGGTTGATAATGTAAAGTGTCAGTGACTTTTGTTCTAACTTGGCAATAAGTCATAATGATTTATCACGTTTCATTTCACTGAATGATGAGGTCAGAGGACACCAAACCATGATTCTCACTTTACAAATCATTACAAATTTTACACTAACCAAGCCCCACCACAGTCACCCACCTTACCTCCACTTAGACCTTTATTAGGTGCTAAGGAGAATTACATCATAAACCAGTACAAAGGATTAAAGCTTGTAATAATAGTTATAGAATAAATATCCTTCAGCATTGTAAAGTGCTGCAGAACATGTTGGTGCCATACAAATAAATATTATTATTATAAACACTTACGGGCCACTGTATAGAAACACTTGTTCAATTGCTTGTTAACACAAATAACTAATTAGCCAATCACACAGCAGCAACTTAATGCATTTAAGCATATAGACATGGTCAAGTAAACTTGCTGAAGTTCAAACTGTACATCAGAATAGTAAAGAACCGGGATTTAAGTGACCATTCATAGGATGAATTCATGCTTTCGTGTTTTTTTAACTGCAAATTTTAATGCTGCCATCTGAATGTCACACCTGGAGACCAATAAGAGCAGGCAATGTATTTCCAATCTTCCATTATCCAATTTTGGTGTGCCTGTGCAAAATGTAGCCTCCATTTTCTGTTCTTAGCTGACAGGAGTACCACCCGCCCGATGTAGTCTTCTGCTGCTGTAGCCCATCTGCTACAAGGTTGGGCATGTTGTGTGTTCAGGGATGATGTTCTGCATACCTTAATTGTCATCTCAGGCCAGTCTGCCCATTCTCCTCAGGAGATCAGCAGTTTCTAAAAATATTCAGGTCAGCCCATCTGGATCTGACATGCCATGTTCAAAGCCACTTAAATCCCATTTCTTTCCTATTCTGATGCTCGGCTATTCTGATGCTTGGTTGACTGCATCTACTGTACATGTCTAAATGCATTAAGTTGTTCCCATGCAATTGGCTCATTTGCTATTTGTGTTAACAAGCAACTAAAAAGGTGTACCTAAGAAAGTGGCCAGTCGGTGTATGTTATAATAGAGCACAAGACATGTACAGTATAATACACATAAAATATAATTATTTTGATTGAGGATAAAAAATTAACCGTCCTTACCTTAGTTCATATATTAATAGGGGTTGCAGTAGCTACAATAGAGATATGTTCGTAAAACAGAAAAAAGATGCAGTCCTACTAGGTATAGGGGAAATAGGAAAAAAATAGAGGGAATAAGAAGAAGTGTCTAAAACATAAATAGATAAATTGTATTTATTGAATGATAGTCTCGATGATGTTCTATAGTCTGGGCAGGGCCCTTGCCACAGACTGAACAAAATATAAAAAGAATATTAAGACCTATAGTGTACATAAAATATACATAAAATTTGCACTGTTGCAGGAAATAGATTGTTAAAAAGTCTTGAGAATAAAATATATTCCGGCTAGTGGGTTGACAAAGTAAAATAGCAGTTTTGGGAGCGCTGGAGTCTCCTAAATAAATGCCCACTGTAACAGTTTGTGCGCGTATTAGCGCTGATGCAAGAAGAATAATGATCCACTATCTCCGACAGCACGGAGACCAGGTAAATGAGGAACAAAGTTAGAAGATCAGGCAGTTAGTGCCTCTTACTGGCTCCTGGCGGAGGACGATTGCCGGCTTACGGCAGCGTGTGCAGATGTATTTGTGGTACGTCCCCTTTGACCCGACGGCACGGGAAGATGTAAGAGAGACGCACGGAGTCCGGTGGTGGTGATGTCCTGGATGCCTCTCAGTCCCGGTGGCACGGGAGCAGATGAGAGAAGGGTCCGGTGTTGAAGATGAGTTTAACAGCGTGTGGCAGCACTGTGAAGTGCCTCTCTGCCCCAACGGCACGGGGGTCAGATGTAGAGGTGAGGATAGCCCAATAGGTGTCCCGATCAAAGAGCAAATTATAGCAGTCTAAACCAGACACGTTTCGGGGAGCTGAGTCCCCTTTTTCAAAGGTAGCAATGCAAAGTCTTTTGCATTGCTACCTTTGAAAAAGTGGACCCAGTTCCCTGAAACGCGTCTGGTTTAGACTGCTATAATGCGTCTCTCTTAATCTGCACTTTGATCAGGACACCTATTGGGCTTGCTCTCCGATGGTCTGGAGAAGATCACTTCTTAATCACATTTTAGAAGTTTTTCATATTTATTATCATTATATTATTAATATTATTTAAATAGTAATGTAATGAACATTATATTAAGTATTGAAGTGGCAAAATTCTTGTAATTGTAATATCTACTTCTTTTTTCAGACCACTTAAAGCTGTATTATTTAATGTATCCAACTCCATGACACTTTCCTAGCCACATGGCCCTCATTTCTTGTCCATTTCAATTTAAGATGTAACCGTAAAGGGTGTATAAATAGAATAAATTTGATAGACAGAGCTGCAACATGCAGAGAATTGCAGAATGTGTGAAATTATTTTTATATAAACACAGAATTAAATTTGGGCCAATTATATTTATGGGAAGCAAAAAACATGTGGTAAGAGACAGTGAGGGGACGTCGATCCTTTTATCATGGACACTTTCCAGTGTCCCTGGGGCATAGCTGGGATATGAAGAATCCAGAAAAATTTGGGAAAATTCAGCTCCAAGAAAAATGTTGTTAAAAAGTAAGACTTTGATGAATGCATGATAAAATATGAGAAAATATCCCTGTGACATGTCATAAAAACAAAAGAAACGCAGACGTGGTTCAAGCTAATTCTAGCTCTTAATGATAAAGTAAAAAGGGGATACGTTCTGTCTTTTTGTATGAGTAAGCAGGAGTGAAAGTTATGGCTAACGTTAGTGCATATAATGTCTTTATATGATTTAGATAATGTTGATCCACCAATCACAAATAGTATGTGGTAAGGCAACAGTATTAATAGATCCACATAAGCTTAGACCCAACAGGGTAGTGACTCACGATTTGGATGAATATTAATTTCATGATTTCTTTTTCTTTTATTTCAAAACTTATTTTTCATGGAACAAAGTGGAGCTTGATAGCAGATACAGACATGTAAGAGCTGAGATGTCCTTCCTGCTCAACACCTTGGACGCAGCGGCATGTCCCCTTAGTCATGCATAGATAATGTTGATGGCATTTTCCATTCACTTGGTCAGAAAATGAGTGCACCTGTTATCAGGCTGGAAGTGAGGTGTCATGTTAAAAGATTGTGGGGGTTACTTGTGCATGGGATTGGGGTCAATTTTTCCCCATATTATTCTGCATCACTATATTTTTTTTATCACTTCATCCATATATTTCAATACTGTAACTGGGTTATGTGATCACCATTAAGTAAAACAGATTTGGAAATTACTTCTATTTAAAAATATTTAACATTCCAGTACTTATCAGTTGCTGTATGCTCCACAGGAAGTTCTTTTCTTTTTGAAATTCTCTTCTGCCTGTCCACAGTGCTCTCTGCAGACACCTCTATCCATGTCCGGAACTGTCCGGAGCAGGATAGGTTTGCTATGGGGATTTTCTCCTGCTCCGGACAGTTCCTGATGTGGACAGAGGTGTCAGCAGAGAGCACTGTGGTCAGACAGAAAGGAAATTCAAAAAGAAAAGAACTTCCTGTGGAGCTTACAGCAACTGATAAGTACTGGAAGGGTTAAGATTTTTTAATAGAAGTAATTTACAAATCTGTTTAACTTTTTGGAACCAGTTGATTTAAAAAAAAAAAATAAAGTTTTCCACCGGAGTACCCCTTTGAGTAGTGTTTCCATTTCGCAATGTTAGTATTACAAATACAAAATAGGTTGGGGTCAGATTAAGAAATCTGCATTCAGGTCACGGAGCTTCCCGTTACACCTCTTTTTTATTACCTGACATTTATTTTTGAGATTAAGTAGCTGCAATAACTATTAGTGCTGGTTAATATGTGAACAGTAGAATAACAGTACCAACTATAAGAAGCTAAATGAATAAAAAGCTTGTGACGAGTTTGTACCTGACTGTTCCTCATTGTTTACCTACATATGGCAGTTGTACTGACTCACTTCCACTGAAGCCTTCATCATAAATTTAAGAGTGATAAAAATTCCCACATTATATTTACAGAAATGAGTAATACAAGTAAAGTGTGAAGTTAATAATGCCTGAAAAGAAAGAAATACATCATTATTTTGTATTTAAATTGTAAAAAAATTTAATCATTTATATTGGTTTATAGAATGGAGCAAATGATAGAGTAAAATACACGGTCACATCAGCAGCAACATAGGTTGGGTGGCAAAGTACCTGCTTTACAACTAATGATAGTGAATGTAGTCACAAGGTCATGTGATGGCAACCTACAGATGCCACAAATCAATCCAAGAACAATTTGTTGTTGCAGTGACGGCAAATTGCAGGTCCCAACATGACCACATTCATTTTATTAGTTGTAATGCAGGCAATCGCCTCTGTGAATTGTTAGCACAAGCTGCACTGGTTGCATTGTGTACCCCTAGCCTAATACAAAAAATATTTTATTTCTTAATATAACTAAAACTACTAGTAAAATGCCCCTATTGTTTCATAATTATATAATGTCAGTATGGTGGCTCAGTGGTCAGCACTATTACGTTGCAGAGCTGGTCCTAGGTTCAAATCCTACCAAGGACAACATCTGCAAAAAGTTTGTATGTTCTCCTCTTGTTTGCATGGTTTCCTTTAGGTACTCTTGTTTCCTCCTACATTAACAAAAAACACACTGCTGGATGAATTTAGGAATGATGTAAATAAGCACTGCAGAATGGTGCTATATATAAATAATGTATACTTTTTACTATTTTCTTCAAAATAGTGACATCATGTCACGCCCCCTCTATTCATATCTATGGGGTAGACCATGTAGGTAGAGAAAGTAAGTATAGCACTGCTGCGTACCCAAAGTCCCACGAGGTAGCGTGAACACAGTCCTGTACCTGAGAACCCGACTCTTCTCTACTCTACTCTACTCACAGTGCTCAATCCTCCATAAAGGCAGCAATAGATGTCTTGAGAAAGAAGAAGTGAGGAGGCACTTGTGGTTTAGCCAATGCTTTTTATTCGTTATGGTCACAGAAACAACATTGGACAATTCTAAAAATAAACTGCACTGGTGCTGCACAGAGATCGCAGGGGTCCCAGGACCGGGACCCCCCGCAATCAGACATCTTATCCCCTATCCTAAGGATAGAGGATAAGATGTCTGTGGGTGGAGTACCCCTTTAATAGGTGCTGGCGAGATGCTTCACTTGATGCTTTCCTTCTGACCTCTTACCATTCTGCTCAGCTTGACTACTAGGTCAATTATAATATACAACCAGAGAGGGATAACTGTCAATCAAGCTGGACAAGAAGAAGTCCAAGGGGAGCCACTTCTCTATGGTACTGAACAAAGTGGTCATTGTAAGAATATTTTCTGTAAACATTGTAACTCCCATCCATGTAGTGTGCAAAAAACCTGCAATAAAGATAAGTAAGACAAGTAAGTGCAAAGTCTAACCACGAGGAGTAGAAGTTTTCTTTACTGTTATGGGGGCGATGTGGTATCTTTCCCATTGCCAAAGTTTCTGTTGAATATATGCTTATATTTATGTACCGATATATGGGTTTCTTTCATGAATGTGATCTGTGTTGCCTTGATATATATTTTAATAAGAAAACCCTGGTTGAATGTAAGTCTTTTATTTTTTTTGTTTATTGTTTTTACATTACAGGATCAATATTGTTAATTATGAATAGGAGACTCTATTAGCAGATATGTTTATAAATTTTTTTATCTTTTAACCTGTTAAGGACGCAGGGCGTACCCTTATCCCGTTTAAACTGTTCTTACCAGTGAAGAATGAGTAAAACCCTGTGGGTCCCTGTTGCTACCAGTATGCAGGACCCAGGGCTAATGCCGGGCTACGCTGAACGGGCCAATGCCTGGCATTAACCCCTTAGATGCCATGATCAAAGTTGATTGCGTCATCTAAAAAGAGACTAAAACTGCCCCGACAGCTCAGCGGAGCTGATTGGGACTATAACGTCAAAATCACAATGTCTTGATCAGCTTACTGGACGACGAGAGGGTCCTCACCTGCCTCTCCATCCCCTGATCGGTGATCTACTGCTCTATGCCTGCTCAGCAGGCAGCAGCTTAAGCGCACCGATCACACTGATCAATGCTTTGCAATTTAGAAGATTGCATGTTTTAGTGTAATTTTTATAACTATTAAAATAAAAAACATATAAATTGGGTATCCTTGCAACTGTATGTATCTACAGAATAAAGATAATGTGTAATTTTTACCAAAAAAGTGCACTGCGTAGAAACAGGAGCCCCCAAAATGTAAAATGGCGTTTTTTTTTTTACCCCATAAATATTTTTTTTTGCTTTGCCGCAGATTATATTATAAAATAAGTGATGTCATTGCAAATTAAAATTGGTGACGCAAAAAACAAGACCTTATGTGGGTCTGTAGGTGCAAAATTAAAAGAGTTATGATTTTTAGAAGGGAAGGAGGAAAAAAATGCAAAAAAACATAATTTGCTGTGACCTCAAGGTGAAAATGGGCTAAGTCCTTAAGGGATTAAATAGGAAAAAGGGGGCAATTAGAATCTTTATATTTTTACGGTCTTTAGGTCCCTGACGGTGACTTTTATAAGAAATCATTAGATTGCTTAAAATGATCAGTGCTATGCTATTACATAGCATTGATCAGTTAGATTGGTCCTTGATCACCCAAAAGCAGTCAGTTGAAGGCCTCCAGCTTCCATATAAACCAATCGGCACTCCACAAACATGATGTGGAAGTGGCGGTGAGGCACTATTCAGGCACTGTACCTGTAACTGATTCTCTTCAATGCCGCTATAACTGTTGATCAAAGCAATGAATAGCATCTGTCGCAAAAAATATAGGCTTGTGAAGCTGCACACACAGTGCTATAGGGCTTCACCAGCCTAATTTAGCCATTCCTTTGTTGCTAAGATAAGCTGTTGGCTATCACTAAAAAAGCATTTGTAGTCCTGTAAGAAACAGTCATGTAACATCCCCAAGTTTCATTACTCTTTTTAAACTGTGTTAAAATCCAATGTATATGCATTTCTGTATTACTCTGATACTGTTCCTTTAGGGTAGCAGGCTCAACTGCCAATCTTAAGATGGCCCCCTTCATGAGCTGTTTCCATGGCAGCAGCTCAGATTTGAAGTGACTATGATGTCATAGGCCCACTTGGACCACTGGGATAAGGGGGGTGTGCACCGAGGAGATTAGGGTCGGTTAGGGACAGTTTGTGGGACTATTGTTTATTGAGTGTCCGCACTGCAAATTCGGACGTGGAAGAGGTGAAAATTGTTGTACGAATTTACTTGAATTGTTTACACTATTCTGAAGGTTTTGCTTGTCTTTATTAATCTATAGTAAATGCAATTTTCCTAAACTTGACCACTGCGTACGCACTCTTTTCTGGTCGCGGAGAAAAAACCCTGCCTTGCTCTAGGTCCACAGTCCCCCCAAGAGTTGGCCTGAACAGTCATGTGACGTGATGGAGTAAGGGATAGAGGTGTTTTTAAAAAAATATCATGTCTGTAATTTTTGGATACGCTGTCCACAGAAAAGAAAAGATCTGGTTGGCAACCCTGGTTTATAATATTTTATTTACTGCTTGAGGTACTATAATGCTCTTGCTAAGATGACAACCGATTGCTTTGAACGGTTAATGATATTTCATAAATACCTACATAGATCAGCTTTATGTTTTATCACACTTTTTACTGTACATTTCTGCTCATTTCATGTTTTTAGAGGCTTCCAATTTTGTGTTAGACTCTTAAATGCTGCAGTTTGTTTTAATGCAATAACAACTGCTTTAGGAGATATAAAGGGAAACATTATGTGAATGAGATAAGCTTCTTCCTGTACCGTATATAGATTTTATGTTGGACAATTATCACTTGTGCTACAGTATTTCATTACACAGCAGCAGAACTGCTCTTGAATACATGTTAGGCTTTTATTTAGGCTCTTCATTTTCTATTATTTTATAACACCAACATATTCTGCACCATCTTCTTTCTCTATTTGGTTCACAACTTAAATGTTCACTGTCAACAAACTTTGCATTAAACAATATATAGGAAACTTTGTAACACATAGTATGAGGCAAAAAAAAAGTTCTTGCTTGATTTATCAAGCTACTTCACCTCCAAATTTTTTTTCATTTACATTTCTTTCTACAAGAATCTCGCTGATAGATCAGATTTCATGCTGCCAATACCGTTTTATAAGGCGGGGGTAAAGAGTGAAATGGGAGGGAAAGTGAGTTCAGAGAGAAATGGCAGCAAAATAGAGATGGCAAAGAGACAACTGAACATATAGATCTTTCCCTAGGGATTCATTTACAGTTTAGACTGTTTAGTAAAGCTCTATAATGTCCCTTATGCTGCTGCTTCTTGAGGTTTGTATGGAGACCAAGAAGAGCAGGATCTTCTTCTCTGATAGCACATACACAGCTTATTTCATGCTGCACAATATCCACTGCGCAGCGGGAAATATGCTAGATATTTTACAATGAGCAGACACACAGGGCTACCTGCGGCAGTCCTGTGTGCGCAGTGAGGTTTTGAGGGCCCGCGTGGCACAGTCAGTCACAGTCATTGTACCTGGGTTGAGCTGTGTGTCTGCTGATAGTAGAACACACAGCCTATTTCCCACTGTGCAGCATGTTTCGTGCAGCACGAAAAATGCTGCGCCTACGCTATGTGTGAACTTATCCCTAAAAGTATATGTACATAACAGATTTTCTGTGGCCTAAAAACATTCTCATAGGGGAATTTAGATTGTGATCCCCAATAGTAACAGGGACCAATCTGAGTGATGACAAGCTATGTACAGTGCGGCAGAATATATGCATGCTGTAAAAAATGGAATGAAATTTGCCTCACGTGAATACAGTATACCAGTGTTTCTCAAATTGCCTATAACTGTTGTACAACTACAACTTCCAGCATGCTGGGAGTTGTAGTTTTGCAACAGCTTTAGACACCCTAGTTGGGAAGCACTGCAGTATACCTACAAGAGGAAAAGATGAAACACTTTTATACAGTATATATATATATATATAACAAATTCGACCCCAGGATCCTAGTTCTACCTGCAGGACTGAGGCGTTTATTTTATTTGGGAAAACTTAAGACATGAACAAAGAACTTACATGCACTAAATAAAATGGCCTTTATGAAGTTATTCTATAAAAATCCTAGAACAACACCTGCTCTGCCACAGCTGAGAAAAAAAAGAACATTTCTTGGACTGTCAAGTTTTGTTTGGAAACAGTTTGTTTTCTTCTATTTATAAAAGAAAATGTAGTTATAAATATAGTTATAAGAAAGAATACTATTTGGGAGAAGGTTACAGAATTATTGATCAGAGAGGAGCTGGGAAATGAGTTTTTCTTATTTTTGCTCTTATACCTGATTAGGGATAAATACAAAACCCAGGACCTCATGCAGAAGTAATGAGGAATTTACTTTAAACCCTTAAAGGGATACTCTGGTAGATTTTTTTTTTTTAACTGGTGCCAGAAAGTTAATAAGATTTGTAAAGTACCTCTATCAGCTGCTGTAGACTACAGAGGAAGTTCTTTTCTTTCTGAATTCTACTGACACCTCTGTCCATGTTAGGAACTGTCCAGAGAAGGATAGGTTTTCTATGGGGATTTGTTCCTCCTCTGGACAGTTCCAGATACAGACAGAGGTGTCAGCAGAGAGCACTGCTGTCAGACAGAAAATAAATTCAAAAAGAAAAGAACTTCCTCTATAGTATACAGCAGCTGATAAGTACTGGAATAATTCAGATTTTTTAATAGAAGTAATTTACAAATCTGTTTAACTTTCTGGCACCAGTTGATAAAAAAAAAAAATAATAATAATAATAATAATAATAATCAATTTCCACCGGAGTACCCCAAGCTAATTTTGACCTTCAGATTTTTTTTTTTTTACTCCTGGTACTCTATTAGAAGTTTTTTTTGCCTTTTTGGGAGACATCACTCTTTATTTTTTCCATCCACAGGGCCATACGAGGACTTGTTTTTTTGCATGACCAATTGTATTTTGGGGTGGGGTGGCGTCACTTCTGCTGCACTGGTCACTTTATACTTTACCAAGGTTTGTACCGCTTGTTACTTGTGATTATGCTTGTACACTCACCTTGTAAATTTGTTTAATATAATGTCCACAAGTGTGGCAGCTGTGACGCCTCTTGTTGTTGTCCTTGTTCCCCCCTGTGTATGTTTCTTCCCTACTGTATATGTTTTTAGTACCATTTAATAAAAATTATTTTTATTTTCCTAATCAAATGACTCCATAGTTCTTGTGTAGTGGGGATTATTTTAACAAAAGCAAAAAAAGAAATGTACTTTTCACGCAGTGCACTTTACGGTAAAACCCGAGATGTTGTCTCTATTCTGTTGGACAAAATGAATATAAAAAAAAATGAAAGCCCTATAATTGTTTATGTTTCCATATACAGGGATGCCCATTTTTATTTTGATGTGACTTTTTGATTACTTTTTATTAAAAAAAAAATTCACGACCAATATTGGCATATTTTCTTTTAACATTTACGCCTTTTACTGTCCACCCCGGCTCAGATAATACTTTACTAGTTCAGACAATTCTGCATGCAGCGATACCAAATATGTTAATTTATTTATTTATGTTTTTTATTTATAAAATGGGAAAAGGGGGTATTTAAATTGCAAAAAAAGGTATACAAAAAAAATAGTAGACTGTGCCATTCCATACAACATTATTTCTATATTGGTATATGGGATTTGAGAGTGGTGCCATTGGCCATATCTGTCTAGGGCACCTGGATAACTTTTATCCAGCCCTGATGGTCAGTAAAATATATTGCATTGCATCCCTACAGCCTTTTTTTTTTCTTTATCAGCTCAAGGACATAAATGCCTTTTAATTCTCCTGGGAAGTTTTAAGATAATTGGGAAGTAACGTATTTTTCGCCGTATAAGACGCACTTTTTCTTCCCCAAAGCTGAACACCGCGTCTGAAGTGAAAGTGACACTAACCCGGGTGCTCAGTCGGGCTGTTCGGGACCGCCGCGGTGAAATAGCGGCGTCCCGAACAGCTTACAGGACACCGGGAGGGACCTTACCTGCCTCCTTGATGTCTGCTCCGTGCCGGGATCCCCTGCATGGCCGGTGCTCTCCTTCGACGTCATCACATCGTCACGCACACCGTCCCATCATCCAATAGGAGTGGCGTGTGTAGCGATGTGATGATGGCGACGGAGAGGGTGGATCCCGGGGAAGAAGACGTCCGGAGCGTCGGGGACATCACGGGGATGCGGTGACAGCGATGGAGCGACATCCAGGGCAGTTTAGATGGGTCCGGAGCGGCGGGGACACGTGAGTATTACCTCCTATAACAGTGGTCTTCAACCTGCGGACCTCCAGATGTTGCAAAACTATAACTCCCAGCATGCCCGGACAGCCGTTGGCTGTCCGGGCATGCTGGGAGTTGTAGTTTTGCCACATCTGGAGGTCCGCAGGTTGAAGATCACTGTTGGGTTCAGAATCTTTTTTTTTCTAGATTTTGCACCTTTAAAATTGGGTGCGTCTTATATGCCGGTGTGTCCTATAGGGCAAAAAATACGGTATAATGTACTGTGCTCTTGTCTGTTTTGGTCTGAAACCCATATGAATTAGAATGGCATAATCTTCATAATAATCCCATTTTTATCCAAACAGAATGTGACAAGAATAACCATTGGAGATTGCTATTTCCCCAAAGTACCTGTCATATGTGCTGACCAGATTTTAAGAAGCTGTTATCGAGCTTGCATTTGTAATGGATCAAAGGCAGGTTTGGTAATGGTACCTCTTATCCCCTACCCAGGTCTGTCCAAGTCAGCACAGGTGCTGAATCCAAATGATACTTTCCTTCCAAAAGGTGCAACCAAGTCTGCACAGAGAGGCTTTTGGGAAACATGATACCTAACGGAAGAGTGAAAGACTGTGGTAAGTAACACATTTTGTTGTAGTTAGCGCTTAGACAAGCAGGATTTATTTTTGTATTTTATACCTGAAGATAAAGATTCTACTTAGTTTTCTGCTTGAAAATAAGGACAGAAGAAGCCTTGTCTAAACTATAAATCTGTGTCACTGTCTCTGACTGTAGTTTGTGTGGCTCTATGGAGCTAATCTCCCACAGCCTCTATTTTTGTTCCTTCTACAAATACATAGGTGATGTTACAAGTGATTAATGTTTAACATTAGAGATTGACATTAATGTTTCCATTATCATCACACTTACCAGCTGGTTATTCATTTATAGCTAAAACTCAGGTATCTAAATGTATGTCAATGATCATGAATCATCTTGTGTTTTTTTGCCAAGATTACTCACTGCAGGCCTGTTATCATATTATTCACTGACGTTCAATCATGGGAATATTCTCTGTCATCTATTTTTCAACTCCATAGATTAAACATTTTGTAGCAAAAGGTGACCAAACTAATGGGGTTTAACAAGATTACGGACATTTATTAAAGGGGTATTCTAGTATCTGGAAATTTTTTCAAATAAAATTATAACCCCTCTTAAGACATATAACTTTCTTATATAGTGGACCCGTAAAGAGGTACTCTGGTTGGAACCTTTTTTTTAAAATCAACTGGTGCCAGAAAGTTGGGAAATTACTTTTTCTATTAAAAAGGTGTTTGCAGAGAGCACTGTGATAATGACAAAAAAGAAATCCCAAAAGAAAACAATTTTCTCTGTAGTATACAGCCGCTAATAAGTACTGGAAGGATTAAGAATTTTTTATAAAAGTAATTTATAAATCTGTTTAACTTTGTGGCACCAGTACCCCTTTAACCCCTTAAGGACGCAGCTAATTTTCACCTTAAGAATGCAGCCCTTTTTTTGCAAATCTGTCACTGTCACTTTATATATTAACTAGCTGAGTACCCGGCGTTGCCCGGTTTTTCCTTCCTCATCCTTGTTGAGGAGGAAAATCAACAAAGGAGGAAGCTTTTGTCTTCATATCCCATCCCCATATATTGTTGTCATATCCCAATCCCATATCCTGTCCTCATACCCCGATCTCCTATCCCGACCTCCTATCCCTTCCTCCTATCCAGTCCTCCTATCCCATCCTCCTATCCCGTCCTCCTATCCCATCCTCATATCCCATCCTCCTATCTCGACCTCCTATCTCGTCCTCCTAACTTGACCTCCTATCTCGTCCTCCTAACTTGACCTCCTATCTTGACCTCCTATCCCATCCTGCTATCCTGTCCTCCTATCCAGTCCTCCTATCCAGTCCTCCTATCCCTACCTCTTATGTCAACCTCCTTTCCCAATTTCCTATCTCGACCTCCTATACCTACCTCCTATCCAAACCTCCTATCCCGTCCTCCTATCCCGTCCTCCTATCCCGTCCTCCTATCCCGTCCTCCTATCCCGTCCTCCTACCCCGTCCTCCTATCCCTACCTCCTATCTCAACCTCCTATCCCGACCTCCTATCCCGACCTCCTATCCTGACCTCATATCCCGTCCTCCTATCCCATCCTCCTATCTCGACCTCTTATCTTGACCTCCTATCCCATCCTCCTATCCCGACCTCTTATCCCATCCTCCTATCCCGTCCTCCTATCCCGTCCTCCTATCCTGTCCTCATATCCTGTCCTCATATCCTGTCCTCCTATCTCAACCTCCTATCTCAACTTCCTATCCCGTCCTCCTATCCTGTCCTCCTCTCCTGACCTCCTAACTCGACCTCCTATCTCGACCTCCTATCCCAACCTCCTATCCCGACCATCCCATCCTCCTATCTTGACCTCCTATCTTGACCTCCTATCTTGACCTCCTATCCCGACCTCCTATCACGTCCTCATATCCCGACCTGTAATATGTGTACCAGGTATTGAAATATCTCCAGCCGTACGGAAGTTATTTGGGAACATACATTTCACATTGATTTGCATGGGACTTTAAACAAAAACCCTGACCTTCACAAATGGGGGTAGTTAAGGGTTAAATTAACTATCCTATATTTTAATTGGACATAGTTACATAGTTACATAGTTAGTATGGTTGAAAAAAGACATATGTCCATCAAGTCCAACCAGGGAATTGAAGTGAAGGGTGTAAGGGGATAAGGGGAAGGGATGTAGTTTTATAATTCTGCATAAGCATTAATTTTATTTTGTTCCAGGAATGTATCTAACCCTGTTTTAAAGCTGTTAATTGTTCCTGCTGTGACCAGTTCCTGAGGTAGACCGTTCCATAAATTCACAGTCCTCACGGTAAAGAAGGCGTGTTGCCCCTTTAGACTAAACTTTTTCTTCTCCAGATGGAGGGAGTGCCCCCTCGTCCTTTGGGGGTGTTTAACCTGGAACAGTTTTTCTCCTTACTTTTTGTATGGGCCATTTATATACTTATATACGTTTATCATATCCCCCCTTAAACGTCTCTTCTCAAGACTAAAAAAAATTGTAACTCCTTTAATCACTCCTCATAGCTAAGATGTTCCATGCCCCATATAAGTAACATGTGACCAAATATTATCGAAATATCTCCAGCCGTTTGGAAGTTATGCAGTAACATATATTTCCCATAGACTTTTGTTTGGGACTTTAACCCCTTAAGGACTCAGCCCATTTTGGCCTTAAGGACTCAGACAATTTAATTTTTACGTTTTCATTTTTTCCTCCTCGCCTTCTAAAAATCATAACTCTTTTATATTTTCATCCACAGACTAGTATGAAGGCTTGTTTTTTGCGCGACCAGTTGTCCTTTGTAATGATATCACTCATTATATCATAAAATGTATGGCGCAACCAAAAAACACTATTTTTGTGGGGAAATTAAAACGAAAAACGCAATTTTGCTAATTTTAAAAGGTTTCGTTTTCACGCCGTACAATTTATGGTAAAAATGACGTGTGTTCTTTATTCTGAGGGTCAATACGATTAAAATGATACCCATTATTACATACTTTTCTATTATTGTTGCGCTTAAAAAAAATCACAAACTTTTTAACCAAATTAGTATGTTTATAATCCCTTTATTTTGATGACCTCTAACTTTTTTATTTTTCCGTATAAGCGGCGGTATGGGGGCTCATTTTTTGCGCCATGATCTGTACTTTTACTTGATACCACATTTGCATATGAAAAACTTTTAATAAATTTTTTATAATTTTTTTTTTAATAAAATGCATTACAAAAGTAGTAATTTTGGACTTTTATTTTTTTTTTCGTTCACGCCGTTCACCGTACGGGATCATTAAAATTTTATTTTAATAGTTCGGACATTTACGCATGCGGCGATACCAAATATGTCTATAAAAAATGTTTTTTACGCTTTTTGGGGGTAAAATAGGAAAAAACGGACGTTTTATTTTTTTATTGGGGGAGGGGATTTTTCACTTTTTTTTTACTTTTAATTTTACATTTTTTTACATTTTTTTTTACACTTGAATAGTCCCCATAGGGGACTATTCATAGCAATGCCATGATTGCTAATACTGATCTGTTCTATGTATAGGACATAGAACAGATCAGTATTATCGGTCATCTTCTACTCTGGTCTGCTCGATCACAGACCAGAGCAGGAGACGCCGGGAGCCGCACGGAGGAAGGAGAGGGGACCTCCATGCGGCGTTATGAATGATCGGATCCCCGCAGCAGCGCTGCGGGCGATCCGATCATTCATTCAAATCGCGAACTGCCGCAGATGCCGGGATCTGTATTGATCCCGGCACCTGAGGGGTTAATGGCGGACGCCCGCGAGATCTTTAGCCGTTTGGACGTGATTGTGGAGCATACACACATACATACACATATTGGGGGATGTTTATCAAAGGACTAGCTGAGTACCCGGCGTTGCCCGGTTTTTCCTTCCTAATCCTTGTTGGGGAGGAAAAAAAAACAAAGGAGGAAGCTTTTGACTTCATATCCCGTCCTCATATATTGTTGTCATATCTCGACCTCCTATCCCGTCATCGTATCCCGACCTCCTATCCCGTCCTCCTATCCCGTCCTCCTATCCCATCCTCCTATCCCGTCCTCCTTTCTCCTTTCCCATCCTCATATCTCGACCTCCTTTTCCGTCCTCCTTTCCCTTCCTCTTATCTCGACCTCCTTTCCCGTCCTCCTATCCCGTCCTCCTATTCTGTCCTCCTATCCCGTCCTCCTAACCCGTCCTCCTTTCCTGTCCTCCTCTCCTGTCCTCATATCTCGACCTCCTTTCCCGTCCTCATATCTCGACCTCCTTTCCTGTCCTCCTTTCCCGTCCTCCTATCCTGTCCTCCTTTCCCGTCCTCTTATCTCGACCTCCTTTCCCGTCCTCCTATCCCGTCCTCCTATTCTGTCCTCCTATCCAGTCCTCCTAACCCGTCCTCCTTTCCCGTCCTCATATCGCGACCTCCTTTCCCGTCCTCATATCTCGACCTCCTTTCCCGTCCTCCTTTCCCGTCCTCCTTTTCTGTCCTCCTTTCCCGTCCTCCTTTCCCGTCCTCATATCTCAACCTCCTTTCCCGTCCTCATATCCTGACCTCCTATCCCGACCTCCTATCCCGACCTCCTATCCCGTCCTCCTATCCTGTCCTCCTATCCCATCCTCCTATCCCATCCTCCTACCCGACCTCCTATTCCATCCTCCTATCTCGACCTCTTATCCCATCCTCCTATCTCGACCTCCTATCCCTTCCTCCTATCCTGTCCTCCTATCCTGTCCTCCTATCCCGACCTCCTATGTCGACCTCCTATCCCGTCCTCCTATCTAGACCTCCTATCTCGACCTCCTATCTCGACCTCCTATCCTGACCTCCTATCTCGACCTCCTATCCCGACCTCCTATCCCGACCTCCTATCTCGACCTCCTATCCCGGTCCTCCTATCCCGGTCCTCCTATCCCGTCCTCCTATCCAGTCCTCCTATCCCGTCCTCCTATCCCGTCCTCCTATCCCGACCTCCTATCCCGACCTCCTATGTTGACCTCCTATCCCAACCCGTAATATGTGTACCAGTTATTGAAATATCTCCAGCCGTACGGAAGTTATGTGGGAACATACATTTCCCATTGATTTGCATGGGACTTTAAAAAAAAACCGACCCTCACAAATGGGGGTAGTTAAGGGTTAAATTAACTATCCGATATTTTAAGTGGATATATAAGTAACATGTGACCAAGTATTATCGAAATATCTCCAGCCGTTTGGAAGTTATGCAGTAACATATATTTCCCATTGACTTTTATGGGACTTTAAACATAAACCCCGCCCCTGGCAAATGGGGGTGAGTAAGGGTTAAATTACCTATCCTATGTTTGTTGTTGACATATAAGTAACATGTGTGCCAAGTTTCATGTTAATATCTTTAGCCGTTTGGACGTGATGCTGGAACATACACACATACATACATACATACATACATACATACACACACACGTAGAGTTTTATATAGATATAGATTTAGACTGGTTTTTCCTGTCTTAATTTTTCGCACAGAAAGTCGCAGTCTAACTATGTGTGACTTTTTTGCGACTTTTGCACTAGAGGATTTTTAGAACATGATGCATTCTTGTGTAATTTAGACGGAAATGCATTATCAAAAGTGACTTTTCAGCGACAAGTCACATCGGCTGAAAGTACACCGAAGTATCAGATCATGTTGGAGCAGGTTTAAATACAGTCTAAAGTATAGATCACAAAGTCTGTGCGCAGAATTTATCAAGAGCCGTGCGACTTTTGATAAGTTAGGCGCACAATAGACCGGCCTAACCCACTGTGGTTTGGTCTATATTGATGCGGGACATAGACAGCTATGTTTTATATACATACATAACTCTGGGTTGCTTTTACCTTTCATTCTGATTCCAAGATTGCTTTTTTCAAGACCTATTATACTTTAACATAGTGATAAATTTTTGTTGTTACTTCCATCCTTTCTTGGTAAAAAATGCCCAAATTTCATGAAAATTTAAAATAAATTAGCATTTTTCTAACTTTGAAACTCTGTGCTTGTAAGGAAAAAAGACATTCCAAATGAATTATACATTGATTAACATATACAATATATCTACTTTATGTTTGCATAATAAAGTTGACATGTTTTTACTTTTGGAAGACATCAGAGGGCTTCAAAGTTCAGCAGCAATTTTCCAATTTTTCATGAAAGTTTCAAGTTTCAGGGACCAGTTCAGTTTGAAGTGGACTTGAGGGGCTTTCATGTTAGAAATATCTTACAATGGACCCCATTATAAAAATTTTACCCCTCAAAGTATTCAAAATGACATTCAGAAAGTTTGTTAACCCGTTTGGTATTTCACAGGAATAGCAAAGGAGTGAAGAAGAAAATTCAAAATCTTCATTTTTTACACTCTCATGTACTTAAAAAGGAGAGAAATCTCCATAAAATGTGTAACCCCATTTCTCTCGAGTAAGGAAATACCTCATATGTGGATGTAAAGTGCTCTGTGGGTGCACTAGAGGGCTCAGAAGAGAAGGAGCGACAATGGGATTTTGGAGAGTGAATTTTTCTGAAATGGTTTTTGGGGGGCATGTCGCATTTAGGAAGCCCCTATAGTGCCAGAACAGCAAAAAAACAAACAAACAAACAAAAAACACATTGCATACTATTTTGGAAACCACACCCCTCAAGGAACCTAACAAGGGTTACAGGTGTGTCCATGTAGTGTAGCATCTATTTCCATTTTGCCTTTATTTTAGAAACTATAGCTCTCAGCATGCCTTGTAGCCTGTCCTTCTTTCAATGCCCTGACCAACTTGTTTTGCGTTGCCGCCCAACCCTGTTTGTGGGCAGCTTTTTTTTGTTTTGTTTTACCCCTTTAGCAAACCCTTTCCCCGCCCTGCTCATTAGTATACTCATCCCACCCTTACTGTCAGCTTCT
This sequence comes from Hyla sarda, assembly GCF_029499605.1. Classification (NCBI taxonomy): domain Eukaryota; kingdom Metazoa; phylum Chordata; class Amphibia; order Anura; family Hylidae; genus Hyla; species Hyla sarda. Next base: position 61,970,507 of record NC_079189.1, read on the forward strand.
CACCCCACAGTCCCCACATCAGGGTATGAATGGTCAGCGGGGGGAACTGATCATATGTGACCCGCTGGTGCTGCTCTGCTTCTACCCCCCCAAAAGCAATTTCCCCACATTGGGGAAAGGGTTAACAGTGAGCAACAGCGCTGCACATTCTTCCCATGTCAGGGAATGAATTGTCATCCACAGCGCGCTGTCCCCACATCAGGGAACTAATCATATGTGACCCGTGGGCGCTGCTCTCCTTCTCCCCCCCCCCCCCCAATGAATTATCAGCCGCAGCGCTGCGCTGTCCCCACATCGGGGAACTAATCATATGTTACCCATAGACACTGCTCTCCCCGTCCTCCTGTGAGCCACTGGCGCTTTAAATGAATGAGTTGCGGGCCTCGGCGCTGGAAATGATTAAAGGACATCTGTACTGATAAATTTTACATATTCCTGTACCCCCCGTTCCCCTTTTGTTCCTGTAACAGCCTCAAGGTCCTCTGCTGCGATCCTCATGCTGCTTCCTGTAAACAGGAACATCACAGAGCTGTCAGCGTATCACCGGCCGCAGCGATGTCCCGCCTCGGCCGGTGATAGGCTGTAAGGAGCCGGCTGGCTCACAGGAGGAAAGGGAGAGCAGCGCCTGCGGTTGACAAATGATTAGTTCCCCGATGTGGGGACAGCGTGCTACAGATGAAAATTAATTAATTCCCTGATGTGGGGACTGCGGGGTGAGAATCTGACCGTGCGGCCGCGGGGGGGAATCATGATAGCCTATTCCCCTGATTCCCCTAGCGAGCGCACGGTCCCCATGACCGGGAAGTTGTTACATGTCAGCCGCAGCGCTGATACTGGGTATTCAGTACATTGTGAGACGGGCGCAGGGCTGGCAGAAAGCAGGAGGAGACATCCATCTTCCCCCAACAATTCAATGAATATTCATTACATTACATTGAAAAAAAAATTCACCAAAATGCAGATTTTCCCCCAAATTTCACATTTTTACAAGGGGTCCATGTGTGGACGTCAAGTGCTCTGCTGGTGCACTACAATGCTCAGACGAGAAGGAACCACATTTGGCTTTTGGAAAGCAAATTTTGCTGAAATGGTCTTTGGGGGGCAAGTCGCATTTAGGAAGCCCTATGGTGCCAGAACATGAAAAAAAACACATGGCATACTATTTTGTAAACTACACCCCTCAAGGAATGTAAAAAGGAGTACATTGAGCCTTAACACCCCACAAGTGTTTGATGACTTTTCGTTAAAGTCGGATGTGTACATGAAAATTAAAAATTTTTCACAAAAAAGCATTTTTTCCCCAAATTTTACATTTTTCCAAGGGGTAATAGGAGAAAATGCACCCCAAAATTTGTAACAACATTCTTATGAGTATGGAAATACCCCATGTGAGAATGTCAAGTGCTCTGTTGGAGCACTACAATGCTCAGAAGAGAAGGAGCACCATTGGACTTTTGGAGAGAGACTTTGTTTGGATTGGAAGTAGGGGGCCATGTGCATTTACAAAGCCCCCCGTGTGCAAGAACAGTGGACAATTTTTCATTTGCACAGGCCACTGTTCCAAAGATCTGTCAAACGCCAGTGGGGTGTAAATGCTCACTGCACCTCTTATTAAATTCTGTAAGGGGCTTAGTTTCCAAATCCATCCCATCCAACTTTAATGAAAATTCATCAAACACCTGTGGGGTGTTAAGGCTCACTATATCCTTAGTTACATTCCGTGAGGGGTGTAGTTTCCAAAATGGGGTCACATGTGGGTATTTGTTTTTTTTGCATTTATGTCAGAATCGCTATAAAATCAGCCACCCCTGTGCAAATCACCAATTTAGACAACAAAAGTACATAGGCCCACATTTATCATTGCAGTGCAAGTGAAGCATTTTTTTACACTTTTTTTTTTGTGTGCTGATAATGTGTAGGAGCACCAAATTAATTAAAAGGTAAAAGAGCTTTGATAAATTTTGTGCAGGTCACATTTTCTTAAATTTCTGTCTACACATACACCAAAAAGCTACACCATGTCTGGGCTGGTGTAGTTTTAGAGACTTTTCAGTGGCTTTGCACCTTTTTTTGCTCCTTTTTACAAAAAAGGGCAATGATAAAGCCCTTCCATATCATGTCTATTGCCAAAATCAGTGGATTGCAATTCAAAATCAGTGGATTGCAACTCAAAATCAGCAGAAATATGTAAACAAAAAGGGGCAAAAAAAGGCGCAAAAAAAACCCTGCTTGCGCCCTTTATGCCCCTTTTTTAGACACAAAAAACTGTCTAAAGACAATGATAAATGTGGGCCATAGTGCGCTCTCACTCCTGAGCCATGTTGTGCGCACGCAGAGCGTTTTACGTCCACATATGGGGCATTTCCGTACTCAGGAGAAATTGCATCACAAATTTTGGGGGTCTTTTTTTCCTTTTACTTCTTGTGAAAATGAAAAGTATGGGGCAACACCAGCATGTTAGTGTAACATTTTTTATTTTATTTTTTACACTAACAGGCTGTTGTAGACCCCAATTTTTCCTTTTCATATCGGGTAAAAAGAGAGAGCCCCCCAAAATTTGTAAAGCAATTACTCCCGAGTACGGAAATACCCCATATGTGGCCCTAAACTGTTTCCTTGAAATATGACAGGGACCGATGTGAGAGAGCGCCATGCTCATTTGAGGCCTGAATTAGGGATTTGCATAGGGGTGGACTCAGATGCAAGCATTACAATTTATTCTATGCCAGTGATTCCCAAACAGGGTGCCTCCAGCTGTTACTAAACTCCCAGTATGCCTTGACAGTCGATGGCTGTCTGGAAATGCTGGGAGTTGTTGTTTTCCAACAGCTGGAGGCTCGGTTTTGGAAACACTGGCGTACAAGACATTTTTCATTTTTATTGGGGGAGACAGTGTACGTGTATATGTAGTGTTTTACTTTTTATTTAGTGTTAGTGTAGTGTAGTGTAGTGTTTTTAGGGTACATTCACTCAGGAGGGGGTTTACGACAAGTTTCCCGCTAGGAGTTTGAACTGCGGCGGAAAATTTGCCACAGCTCAAACTTGAAGCAAGAAACTCAATGTAAACCCCTTCCCGTGTGAATGTACCCTGTACATTCACATGGGGGGCGAACCTCCAGCTGTTGCAAAACTGCAACTCCACAGACCGCGCATGCCAGGAGTTGTACTTTTGCAACAGCTGGAGGCACACTTGTTGGAAAACCTTCAGTTAGGTTCTGTTACCTAACTCAGTATTTTCCAACCAGTGTGCATCCAGCTGTTGCAAAACTACAACTTTCAGCATGTACTGATCACCGAAGGGCATGCTAGGAGATGTAAATATGCAACTGCTGGAGGTACACAACTACAACTCCCAGCATGCCCAGACCGCCGTTTGCTGTTCCTGCATGCTGGGAGTTGTAGTTTTGCAAGATTTTGAGGGCCATGGTTTAGAGACCACCGCACAGTGATCTCCTCCAAACTGTGGCCCTCCAGAAGTTGCAAAACTACAACTCCCAGCATGCCCAGACAGCAAACAGCTGTCTGGGCTTGCTGGGAGTTGTAGTTTTTCAACATCTGGAGGGCTACAGTTTAGAGACCACTGCATAGTGGTCTCCAAACTGTCACCCTGCAGATGTTGCTGCCTGCCGCCGATCGCCGCCCTGTAAGGGATCTCCACTGCCGCCGCCGGTCACATCATGGTTCCCCTGCTCTGCCTGGACTACCGTGCATGGACAGAGCGGGGGAACCGATCTTCACCCCCAGCCCCCGATCTGCTATTGGTCGGTCGCTTCCGACCGATCAAAAGCAGGGATAGGAGGGGTGGCACCCCTGCCACCTCACTCCTATCCCTTCAGGGGGATCGAGGGTGCCTTGGACGCCCCTGTCCCCCCTTATTTTACAGGACACTGGAGACCCGTATGACCCGGAATCACCACAGATCACAGGTCTGAATTGACCGGCGATTTGCGGCAATCGCCAACATGAGGGGGGTGTTCCCCCTCGGTGATGTGCCGGGATGCCTGCTGAATGATTTCAGCAAGCATCCTGGTCGGGTCCCCAACCGGCTAGCGGCGGGGACTGAAATTCCCAAGGGTGTACTTGTACGCCCTGCGTCCTTAAGGACGTTCAGTTATCTAAAGAGGTTAAGTTACAAAATTACTTGGTCCCTGGACGACCATTGTATGTTGAGACCATAATTCTATAAAAACCTGGTAATTAGTTCTGTAGACCCCAAAATATCATCCAATAATAAGAAAAGAGTGAGAATTAAACAAACATAAGTAGATGACTGATACAGATAAAGCAAGTCCTTACGTAAAAGTAATATAGATTTTCTGGAAGCTGTAAATCACTGTCTATGTAGTGGGCAGGAGCTTCTTCAGGGTCCTATACAGTACACACAGTGTCCCAAAAAAGTAACATGGAGCCGCCATCACCTGGTGCTCAAAAGGAGCAGCTAACCCTGGTACAGGTAAAGAGTACAGAACATGTAGTACTGCCCTGTATTGTAGGTACAACTGTTCGACAACATCCTAAAATAACTAATTTGAAAATGCCATTGTGTGTAATGTAGGCACAAAATTAAATGTATTTATTTATTTTGTTTGTTTTTAGTTTGTACAAGTATATGGAAATAATTAATCTTCTTCTTACTCTATGACCATGAACTTTAGGGCACCCCTGCTTTTTCTGAGCTCATTTTTTGTTCTGAATCTCATACATTTTACTATCCTGATTATTAAAGCCAAACAAATGTGCTCGGTATGTGTTTGGAAGTTGCTATGTTACCGCATATCTTGTGAAAGAACATTATTAAATGTTTTTTTTTTGTAACTCATAGCTCTGTTATTTAATCATTGCCTATTATTTCATCCCACCTATAGTCAGAATGTTAGTAAAGGAATCACACAGGGTAGAATTTTCTGGAATGTGTTGTAAATGTCAGTGGTCAGTCTCTTAGGATGGTTATCTTATACCGGGTGTGGTACTGGATAATATTGTGCTTGGCCCTAGTTTAGCCTCGGCTGAAGTCATCAATCTGGTCAGTAATCACTAGTATTATACATTCTTTACTGTATTTTATGTCCTGTGAGGATCGTGGTTATGTATTCTGCGTTATGCATTCCGATCAAGTTTGTGAGGTGTAAAATACTTTATCTGAATGGTTCCCTGTACATCTGCTTATTCTGAATTCATTTCAATGCCTTCTCTTGTTATCAGATCTGTAAATCTAGCCAAGAACGTAACTATTGTGGGTTTAGTGATAAGAGGCAGCACTGGTGCCAATGCAAGTTCAAAGTTCCCTAATACTAAACTGACTAGCCACTTTATTAGGTACACCTGTTCAATTGCTTTATTATACAAATAACTAAACAGCCAACCACATGACAGCAACTTAAAGGGGTACTCAACTGGAAAACACTTGTTTTTTAAATCAACTGGTGCCAGAAAGTTAAACAGATTTGTAAATTAGAAAAAGAGAGGAGTACCATAAGCCTCTAGACTAATACCATAAAATGGTACATGATGATTATTAAATATTGAAAAGAACTGTGCTTCACTTTAATGATGACATTTTTTTAAATTATAAAATAATTGCAAAAAAGTGGTTGCAAAAAGATAATATTAATAATGACCTCCTTTCACAGGGCCCTTTTGGGGAGGTGTTAGAACATATACAGAGTGGTATAAAACAGTAAAATCTTAGTGAACCACTATGTACCGTTATATTCCGCTAATCCGACATTTGATAAACCGGCATAGATCGCTTCTCATTTAAAATAAATTGTAGTTAATGTCTATATATGGTGTACAGTTCAGATTATGGTGAAGAACACTATTTATAGTTACCAGCTCCTGCAGATATGAATAGCTCGTAATATGGTTCGTGGTGTAATGCCGTATCACTGGGCGTCCGAGGAGGCAGATGTCGTAACCCGTAGATGCTGCGTTAACAGCGCTGGCATGCACTGCAGCGACAGGCCCGTTTGCCACAGGCCTAGGAGAAGTCACTTGTCTCGGAGGTAGATGGTCCTGCTCCGGAGATGGAAGAAGAAGCAGCCTCGTGGAGAGCCCCACGGCATCTGACGTTAGTCAGGTAGGTGGATTTCGGCAAGATGGAAATGCAGATGGTGAAAATGCTGGATTTGCAGGATTCGCAGGGCTTAAAGAAATAGCACCTCAATATGGCTGCTGTTAGAATGCAGAAGCTGCGGTTATTGGATTGCGGTAATCATGCAGTAATCTTTATCTCCTCTAGACACGTTTCAGGGTGCTTTAATATCGACCCTTTACTCTACTGGATGTTTTAACTCCTCCCCACAAGGGGCCTGTGAAAGGAGGTCATTATCTTTTTGCAACCATTTTTTGCAATTATTTTATAATTTAAAAAAATTTCATCATTAAAGTGAAGCACAGTTCAATATTTAATAATCATCATGTACCATTTTATGATATTAGTCTAGAGGCTTATGGTACCCCCCTCTTTTTCTTCTTTATAGTTATCTAATTGGTACTTGCTTGGGTGTAAGTACCATCCATTTAGCCTCGACTAATTTATTTGTGAATAGTGAAGTTGAAAAATCAACTAGGAACCAGTCCTCAGGGTATATTAGATATAAATAGACAGAAGAGAGATGGAAAAAGGAGTGATCCTGATATAAAAAAATATTTATTTTATGTTACTTGATCACTGGTTCTCTGTGTCCCTGCTGGGCCCTAGCATGGGACACAGAAGTCAGCGAAAATAGAAATTCAATTAAAAATTTAAAGTTACATTAATAAAAATGAGATAAAACTTGCAACTAAATAGGTGATGTATGGAATATTCAATATTGCGCTAAAAATAGCAGAGTGCTGTATTATTCAATAACTGGAAAGTTCCAAATTCAACAGTCTTCATGATTCCAATAGTTAGATAGTAACACAGTTCAACAGAGTTCCGATGTATCAATCTTAGTAATAGTCATTGGTGATACAATGTAGCAAGTTGTCACTTCAGAACACTTAGTATACTGAGTGGATACGAGGTCTGGTGCACAGCACCACTCACCGCTCCTGACGCCGTCTATGGTAGCTGGCTGGACGGGCTGATGTGGAGTTGTCAACCTCCGGCGATGCCCGATGTCTGTGCGGATCTCCTTCTCCTTTGGTCCTCGGCTGGCACGGATGGCACCGGCCTTTCAGGTGTGCCGTGGATCGTGAGTTGGTCCGGGGAGACAGCGGTGGTGGCAGAAAATAGAAGTGGAGCAGCAGCGGTGGCGATGTAGTGGAAGCGGTGAGGGTAGGTGTGGCGTGCCTCGTGTGAACTGAGCGCTGTGCGCGCGTAGTGTAGCGTGGTCCCAAAACTAGGGACTTTCAGCAGTTGCAAGAACATTATTCAATAGCGCTGTATTGAAGATAGATTCAGATGAATTAGATATATGCAAGTTAAATTCTAGACGCGTTTCAATGCCTCGGGCATTTTCCTCAGTAGAAATATAGTTGAATGTCATATGTCTGATGCGGTTATATATAGTGTTGGTGTTTGGAAAACCTGGGGGTTTCAGGATATAAGTAGTGTTGAGCGGCATAGGCCATATTCAAATTCGCGAATATTCGCGAATATATGGACGAATATTCGTCATATATTCGCGAATATTCGCATATTCGTTATATTCTCGTTTTATTTTCGCATATAGGAACATTCGCGTATGCGAAAATTAACATATGTGGAAATTAGCATATACAAAATTCGCATATGCGAAAATTTGTGTATGCTAATATTCGCATATGCAAATTTTCGGACGCCAGTCTCATACAGTAGTATTACAGCCTTCTTTACACCACACAAGCTGGAAGCAGAGAGGGGTGATCACTGTGATGTGTACTGTGAAGAAGAAAAAAAAAAAAAACGAATATTCGTAATTACGAATATATAGCGCTATATTCACGAAATTCGCGAATTCGCGAATATGCGATATTCGCGAATAATATTCGAATTGCGAATATTCGCGAGCAACACTAGATATAAGTAAAACAAGGTACTGGATCATCTCATTAAATTAGAAGCTATATGATCACCTCTATTAATTATGCAGAAGGGTGGAACAACAGTGTATGGAGTCAAATCTCTATTATACATAAAATGCATATGCATGGAAATATGTACAAATATATATAGTATAATAGGTATAAATAAGATTAATAAACATAAGAGGAGACCATATTGGTATATAACAGAAATGAAAATAAATAAAAATAAAAATAAGAATAATAATAAAAATAAATAAATTAATAAATAAAAATGAAAATAAAATAAAAAATAAAAATAAAAAATGAATAGAAAATAAATAAAAATGGATGATAAAAATAAAAATAAATATAAAAATGGAATGGTAATATTGATGCATATGTGAAAGGATATGTATATAAGACACATACCTAAAAATTTATATAAAAATATACACAAAATTATATATATAAAGGATTAAATATATAAATATAAATGTAATATTTTTAAAGAGTATACCTAGGGAACAAAAGTTAGTGCAGGAGAAGACATGATCAAATGTTACAATAATGTAAAAAATGACATGACAAGTATTTCGGAGCAGGGTAACAGAACTGTAGCAGAAACACAATGACAATAGAACAATATAATGATAGCTGGTGGTGTAAATCTTGGATGGGCTCCGTCCTAGGGAACGTCGCCGAGTCGTCATACGACCGGTCGGCGACGGGTCGTGAGACGGGGCCCAATCACAAGAATCCGAAGATCTCCAGCTCGGCATTGAGACCTTTGGGTATCAACGTGTCGAATTCAAAGATCTTGCGGGATTCAGCTTTAGACATAAGTGTAATGTAATCTCCTCCTCTCCAACAGCTCTTAACTTTTAATAAAGCCGTGAAGAATAATTGGGATGGATCTTGGGCATGGTGTTCTGTAAAGTGAAGGGATAATGGATGTGTCTTTTTGCCCTTTCTGATGTTATAAATATGTTCTGATATACGGATTTTTAGTTGTCTTTTAGTCCGAACTATGTATTGTTTGCCACAGGTACATTGAATTAAATATATTACCCCTTTGCTATCGCAGGTTAGGCAATCCGTTATTTTATAAGAAAAATTATTGGTTTTTGAAGAAATTTCGGTGATTGTTTTTGGTGAATTGGTGATTTTGGTGATCTTTGAATCCGACACGTTGATACCCAAAGGTCTCAATGCCGAGCTGGAGATCTTCGGATTCTTGTGATTGGGCCCCGTCTCACGACCCGTCGCCGACCGGTCGTATAACGTCTCGGCGACGTTCCCTAGGACGGAGCCCATCCAAGATTTACACCACCAGCTATCATTATATTGTTCTATTGTCATTGTGTTTCTGCTACAGTTCTGTTACCCTGTTCCGAAATACTTGTCATGTCGTTTTTTACATTTTTTACATTATTGTAACATTTGATCATGTCTTCTCCTGCACTAACTTTTGTTCCCTAGGTATACTCTTTAAAAATATTAAATTTATATTTATAAATTTAATCCCTTATATATATAATTTTGTGTATATTTTTATATACATTTTTAGGTATGTGTCTTATATACATATCCTTTCACATATGCATCAATATTACCATTCCATTTTTATATTTATTTTTATTTTTATCATCCATTTTTATTTATTTTCTATTCATTTTTTATTCTTATTTTTATTTTTATTTATTTTCATTTCTGTTATATACCAATATGGTCTCCTCTTATGTTTATTAATCTTATTTATACCTATTATACTATATATATATATATATATATATATATATATATATATATATATATATTTGTACATATTTCCATGCATATACATTTTATGTATAACAGAGATTTGACTCCATACACTGTTGTTCCACCCTTCTGCATAATTAATAGAGGTGATCATATAGCTTCTAATTTAATATCAATTACACACTTTCTATACCTTTCTCTTTTTCCTCCTTATCTTCTTTATTTAATGAGATGATCCAGTACCTTGTTTTACTTATATCCTGAAACCCCCAGGTTTTCCAAACACCAACACTATATATAACCGCATCAGACATATGATATTCAACTATATTTCTACTGAGGAAAATGCCCGAGACATTGAAACGCGTCTAGAATTTAACTTGCATATATCTTATTCATCTGAATCCATCTTCAATACAGAGCTATTGAATAATTTTCTTGCAACTGCTGGAAGTCCCTAGTTTTGGGACCACGCTAAACTACGCGCGCACAGCGCTCAGTTCACACGAGGCACGCCACACCTACCCTCACCGCTTCCACAACATCGCCACTGCTGCTGCTACACTTCTATTTTCTGCCACCACCGCTGTCTCCCCGGACCAACTCACGATCCACGGCATACCTGAAAGGCCGGTGCCATCCGTGCCAGCTGAGGACCAAAGGAGAAGGAGATCCGCACAGACATCGGGCATCGCCGGAGGTTGACAACTCCACATCAGCCCGTCCAGCCAGCTACCATAGACGGCGTCAGGAGCGGTGAGTGGTGCTGTGCACCAGACCTCGTATCCACTCAGTATACTAAGTGTTCTGAAGTGACAACTTGCTACATTGTATCACCAATGACTATTACTAAGATTGATACATCGGAACTCTGTTGAACTGTGTTACTATCTAACTATTGGAATCATAAAGACTGTTGAATTTGTAACTTTCCAGTTATTGAATAATACAGCACTCTGCTATTTTTAGCGCAATATTGAATATTCCATACATCACCTATTTAGTTGCAAGTTTTATCTCATTTTTATTAATGTAATTTTTTATTTTTTATTGAATTTCTATTTTCGCTGACTTCTGTGTCCCATGCTAGGGCCCAGCAGGGACAGAGAGTACCAGTGATCAAGTAACATAAAATAAATATTTTTTTATATCAGAATCACTCCATTTTCCATCTCTCTTCTGTCTATTTATATCTAATATACCCTGAGGACTGGTTCCTAGTTGATTTTTCAACTTCACTATTTAATATTTGTTAGACCTTTGGGTGAAGGTAACACTAGTTCACCTCGGGTATATTTATTAATGCTAAGAGAGCTACACAGTTTTTTAACCCTTTAATTTATTTGTGAGCTGCACAATACAAAAATGTCTTTCTTTTATGATTTGTAAATGACTTCTATTATAAAATCATAATCCTTCCAGTACTTATCAGCTGCTATATGCTCAACAGGAAGTTCTATTCTTTTTGAATTTCCTTTCTGTCTTACCACAGTGCTCTCTGCTGACAGCTGTGTCCTTTTCATGAATTGTCCAGAGTAGAAGCAAATCCCCATAGAAAACCTATCCTGCTCTGGACAGTTCCTAGAATGGACAGAGGTGTCAGCAGAGAGCACTGTGGTCAGACAGAAAGGAAGTTAAAAAAAGAAAAGAACTTCCTGTGGAGCATATAACAGGTGATAAGTACTGGAAGGATTAAGATTTTTTAATAGAAGCAATTTACAAATCTGTTTAACTTTCTGGAACCAGTTGATAAAAAAAAAAAGATTTCCAGTGGAGTACCCCTTTAACTCTTTAACCCTGTTTTTTTTCCATTTTTACACTTTCATTTTTCCTCCTTACTTTAAAAAAACCATAACTCTTTCAATTTTGCACCTAAAAATCCAAATGATAGCTTATTTTTTCCGCCACCAATTCTACTTTGTAATGACATCAGTCATTTTACCCAACAATCTACCTCGAAACGGAAAAAAAATCATTGTGCGACAAACTTGAAGAAAAAAAAATTTTTGTAACTTTTGGAGGCTTCCGTTTCTTTATTCTGTTGGTCTATATGATTAAAATGATACCCTACTTATATAGGTTTAATTTTGTCATACTTCTGGAAAAAATTATAACTACATGCAGGAAAATGTATACCTTTAAAATTGTCATCTTCTAACCCCTATAACTTTTAAATTTTTCGGCATATGGGGTGGTATGAGGGCTATTTTTTTGCACAGTGATCTGAAGCTTTTAGAGGTACCATATTTGTTTTGATCAGACGTTTTGATCGCTTCTTATTCATTTTTTCCTGATATGATAAAGGGACCAAAAATACACTATTTTGGATTTTGGAATTTTTTTGCGCTTACGCCATTGACTATTTAATTAATGATATATTTTTATAATTCGGACATTTCCGCACGTGGCGATACCACATTTTTATTTTCATTTTTTTTATTTTTTTTATTATTTTATGTGAAACGGGTGGTGATGCAAACTTTTATTAGGGAAAGGGTTAAATGATGACACTTTTTTCCCCCACTTTTTTTTGCAATGTTATAGCTCCCATATGGGGCAATAACACTGCACATACTGATCTTTGACATCGATCAATGGTTTCTAATAGGAAACCATTGATCAATGATTCCGCCGCTTGACTGCTCATGCCTGGATCTCAGGCACTGAGTAGTCATTCGGCGATCGGACACCAGGAGTCGCAGCAGTTCAGGATGCCGCAATTTCATCGCGGACATCCCGAACAGCCCCCGGAGCTAACCGGCATTGTTTCACTTTCACTTTAGACGCGGCATTCAACTTTGAACGCCGCGCTTTAAAGAGTTAATAGCGTGCAGCACCACGATCACGGCACCACGATCAGTGCACGATCAGTGCACGATCACACCGTGGCACCACGTCATAGAAAGGGAAAGAACTGAGGACGTACCGGTACGTCCTTGCTTCTTAACAGGTTAAGGACTTAGGGTGTACCTGTACGCCCTGAGTCTGCTCCCATTCTATAACGTTGGGCCACAGCGTCATAGCAGGTCTGGCCCAGCCTCTAGCAATGGCCGTAGCTAATAGCACTGATCGCGGTGCCGTGCACTATTAACCCTTTAGACTCGGCATTCAAAGTTGTTCGCCGCTTCTAAAGTGAAAGTAAAACGCTGCCGGTTAGCTCAGGGGGCTGTTCGGGACCGCCACGATTTCATCCCGATTTCATCCCGAACAGCTGTTGGACAGCAGGAGGATCCCTACCTTCCTCCTCGCTGTCCGATTGCCGAATGACTGCTCAGTACCTGAGATCCAGGCATGAGCAGTCAAGTGGCAGAATCGTTGATCAATGTAAAAGATCAGTGTGTGCAGTGTTATAGCCCCCTGTGGGAGCTATAACATTGCAAAAAAAAAAAAAAAGTAAATAAAGATCATTTAACCCCCTTTCCTAATAAAAGTTTGAATCACCCCCCTTTCCCATTAAAAAAAAAAACTGTGTAAATAAATATTGGATATTGTGATATTGAATGTTGTTTTAAGTTACATTGGCCTAGAAAAGACTTCTGTATGCTGAAAATATTGTAGTATTGAGTATACTCACTCAATGCCTCATAACCTAATGGTAGCAGAACCTTAACTTGTTCAGAATAACTAGAATTCATATTTGAAAATGTAGAAAGTAATAAATGTTGCCCTTCTTTAGATGTAAAGACAGATTGTAATAGATAAACATACATACTGCAGACCTATCTTTCATGAAAGAACTATCTTCATCATTTATCTTAGTGTATTGTTACGCCGAGCGCTCCGGGTTCCCGCTCCTCCCCGGAGCGCTCGCTTCACCTCCTCCGCTGCAGCGCTCCGGTCACGTCCTCTGACCCGGGGCGCTGCGATCCTGCTGCTAGCCGGGATGCGATTCGCGATGCGGGTAGCGCCCGCTCGCGATGCGCACCCCGGCTCCCCTACCTGACTCGCTCCCCGTCTGTTCTGTCCCGGCGCGCGCGGCCTCGCTCCCTAGGGCGCGCGCGCGCCGGGTCTCTGCGATTTAAAGGGCCACTGCGCCGCTGATTGGCGCAGTGGTTCCAATTAGGGTTATCACCTGTGCACTCCCTATATTACCTCACTTCCCTTGCACTCCCTTGCCGGATCTTGTTGCCTTAGTGCCAGTGAAAGCGTTCCTTGTGTGTCCCTTGCCAGTGTTTCCAGACCTTCTGCCGTTGCCCCTGACTACGATCCTTGCTGCCTGCCCCGACCTTCTGCTACGTCCGACCTTGCTTCTGCCTACTCCCTTGTACCGCGCCTATCTTCAGCAGCCAGAGAGGTGAGCCGTTGCTAGTGGATACGACCTGGTCACTACCGCCGCAGCAAGACCATCCCGCTTTGCGGCGGGCTCTGGTGAAAACCAGTAGTGGCTTAGAACCGGTCCACTAGCACGGTCCACGCCAATCCCTCTCTGGCACAGAGGGTCCACTACCTGCCAGCCGGCATCGTGACAGTAGATCCGGCCATGGATCCCGCTGAAGTTCCTCTGCCAGTTGTCGCTGACCTCACCACGGTGGTCGCCCAGCAGTCACAACAGATTGCGCAACAAGGCCAACAGCTGTCTCAACTGACCGTTATGCTACAACAGTTGCTACCACAGCTTCAGCAGTCATCTCCTCCGCCAGCTCCTGCACCTCCTCCGCAGCGAGTGGCCGCTCCTGGGATACGCTTATCCTTGCCGGATAAATTTGATGGGGACTCTAAGTTTTGCCGTGGCTTCCTTTCCCAATGTTCCCTGCATCTGGAGATGATGTCGGACCTGTTTCCCACTGAAAGGTCTAAGGTGGCTTTCGTAGTCAGTCTTCTGTCCGGAAAAGCCCTGTCATGGGCCACACCGCTCTGGGACCGCAATGACCCCGTCACTGCCTCTGTACACTCCTTCTTCTCGGAAATCCGAAGTGTCTTTGAGGAACCTGCCCGAGCCTCTTCTGCTGAGACTGCCCTGTTGAACCTGGTCCAGGGTAATTCTTCCGTTGGCGAGTATGCCGTACAATTCCGTACACTTGCTTCAGAATTGTCCTGGAATAATGAGGCCCTCTGCGCGACCTTCAAAAAAGGCCTATCCAGCAACATTAAAGATGTTCTGGCCGCACGAGAAATTCCTGCTAATCTACATGAACTTATTCACCTAGCCACTCGCATTGACATGCGTTTTTCTGAAAGGCGTCAGGAACTCCGCCAAGATATGGACTCTGTTCGCACGAGGCGTTTCGTCTCCTCGGCTCCTCTCTCCTCTGGTCCCCTGCAATCTGTTCCTGTGCCTCCCGCCGTGGAGGCTATGCAGGTCGACCGGTCTCGCCTGACACCTCAAGAGAGGACACGACGCCGTATGGAGAACCTCTGCCTGTACTGTGCTAGTACCGAACACTTCCTGAGGGATTGTCCTATCCGTCCTCCCCGCCTGGAAAGACGTACGCTGACTCCGCACAAAGGTGAGACAGTCCTTGATGTCTACTCTGCTTCTCCACGTCTTACTGTGCCTGTGCGGATGTCTGCCTCTGCCTTCTCCTTCTCTACAGTGGCCTTCTTGGACTCTGGTTCTGCAGGAAATTTTATTTTGGCCTCTCTCGTCAACAGGTTCAGCATCCCAGTGACCAGTCTCGCCAGACCCCTCTACATCAATTGTGTAAATAATGAAAGATTGGACTGTACCATACGTTTCCGCACGGAGCCCCTTCTTATGAGCATCGGATCTCATCATGAGAGGATTGAACTTTTGGTCCTCCCCAATTGCACCTCGGAGATTCTCCTTGGACTTCCCTGGCTTCAACTTCATTCCCCAACCCTGGATTGGTCCACTGGGGAGATCAAGAGTTGGGGGTCCTCTTGTTCCAAGAACTGTCTAAAACCGGTTCCCAGTAACCCTTGCCGTAACTCTGTGGTTCCTCCAGTAACCGGTCTCCCTAAGGCCTATATGGACTTCGCGGATGTTTTCTGCAAAAAACAAGCTGAGACTCTACCTCCTCACAGGCCTTATGATTGCCCTATCGACCTCCTCCCGGGTACTACTCCACCCCGGGGCAGAATTTATCCTCTCTCTGCCCCAGAGACTCTTGCCATGTCCGAATACGTCCAGGAGAATCTAAAAAAGGGCTTTATCCGTAAATCCTCCTCTCCTGCCGGAGCCGGATTTTTCTTTGTCTCCAAAAAAGATGGCTCCCTACGTCCTTGCATTGACTACCGCGGTCTTAATAAAATCACGGTTAAGAACCGCTACCCCTTACCCCTCATCTCTGAACTCTTTGATCGCCTCCAAGGTGCCCACATCTTCACTAAATTGGACTTAAGAGGCGCCTATAACCTCATCCGCATCAGAGAGGGGGACGAGTGGAAAACGGCATTTAACACCAGAGATGGACACTTTGAGTATCTGGTCATGCCCTTTGGACTGTGCAATGCCCCTGCCGTCTTCCAAGACTTTGTCAATGAAATTTTTCGTGATCTATTATACTCCTGTGTTGTGGTATATCTGGACGATATCCTAATTTTTTCTGCCAATCTAGAAGAACACCGCCAGCATGTCCGTATGGTTCTTCAGAGACTTCGTGACAACCAACTCTATGCCAAAATTGAGAAATGTCTGTTTGAATGCCAATCTCTTCCTTTTCTAGGATATTTGGTCTCTGGCCAGGGACTACAGATGGATCCAGACAAACTCTCTGCCGTCTTAAATTGGCCACGCCCCTCCGGACTCCGTGCTATCCAACGCTTTTTGGGGTTCGCCAATTATTACAGGCAATTTATTCCACATTTTTCTACCATTGTGGCTCCTATCGTGGCCTTAACCAAAAAAAATGCTGATCCCAAGTCCTGGCCTCCTCAAGCAGAAGACTCCTTTAAACAACTCAAGTCTGCCTTTTCTTCGGCTCCCGTGCTCTCCAGACCTGACCCTTCCAAACCCTTCCTATTGGAGGTTGATGCCTCCTCAGTAGGAGCTGGAGCTGTTCTTCTACAAAAAAATCCTTCCGGGCATGCTGTCACTTGTGGTTTTTTCTCTAGGACCTTCTCTCCAGCGGAGAGGAACTACTCCATCGGGGATCGAGAGCTTCTAGCCATTAAATTAGCACTTGAGGAATGGAGGCATCTGCTGGAGGGATCAAGATTTCCTGTTATTATCTACACCGACCACAAGAACCTCTCCTACCTCCAGTCGGCCCAACGGCTGAATCCTCGCCAGGCCCGGTGGTCTCTGTTCTTTGCCCGATTTAATTTTGAGATTCACTTTCGTCCTGCCGATAAGAACATTAGAGCCGATGCTCTCTCTCGTTCCTCGGATGCCTCAGAAGTTGATCTCCCTCCGCAACACATCATTCCACCTGACTGCCTGATCTCCACTTCTCCTGCCTCCATCAGGCAGACTCCTCCAGGAAAGACCTTTGTTTCTCCACGCCAACGCCTCGGAATTCTCAAATGGGGTCACTCCTCCCATCTCGCAGGTCATGCGGGCATCAAGAAATCTGTGCAACTCATCTCCCGCTTCTATTGGTGGCCGACTCTGGAGACGGATGTTGGGGACTTTGTGCGAGCCTGCACTATCTGTGCCCGGGATAAGACTCCTCGCCAGAAGCCCGCTGGTTTTCTTCATCCTCTGCCTGTCCCCGAACAGCCTTGGTCACTGATTGGTATGGATTTTATTACTGATTTACCCCCTTCCCGTGGCAACACTGTTATTTGGGTGGTCGTTGATCGATTCTCCAAAATGGCACATTTCATTCCTCTTCCTGGTCTTCCTTCTGCGCCTCAGTTGGCTAAACAATTTTTTGTACACATTTTTCGTCTTCACGGGTTGCCTACGCAGATTGTCTCGGATAGAGGGGTCCAATTCGTGTCTAAATTCTGGAGAGCTCTCTGTAAACAACTCAAGATTAAATTAAATTTTTCCTCTGCATATCATCCCCAGTCCAATGGACAAGTAGAAAGAATTAACCAGATCCTGGGTGATTATTTGCGACATTTTGTTTCCTCCCGCCAGGATGACTGGGCAGATCTCCTTCCATGGGCCGAATTCTCGTATAACTTCAGGGTCTCTGAATCTTCCTCCAAATCCCCTTTTTTCGTGGTGTACGGCCGTCACCCTCTTCCCCCCCTCCCTACCCCCTTGCCCTCTGGTCTGCCCGCTGTGGATGAAATTTCTCGTGACCTTTCCATTATATGGAGAGAGACCCAAAATTCTCTCTTACAGGCTTCTTCACGCATGAAGAGGTTCGCGGATAAGAAAAGAAGAGCTCCCCCCGTTTTTTCCCCTGGAGACAAGGTATGGCTCTCCGCTAAATATGTCCGCTTCCGTGTCCCTAGCTACAAGTTGGGACCACGCTATCTTGGTCCTTTCAAAATTTTGTGTCAAATTAATCCTGTCTCTTATAAACTTCTTCTTCCTCCTTCTCTTCGTATCCCTAATGCCTTTCACGTCTCTCTTCTCAAACCACTCATCCTCAACCGTTTTTCTCCCAAATCTGTTCCTCCCACTCCTGTTTCCGGCTCCTCGGACGTCTTCTCGGTCAAGGAGATTTTGGCTGCCAAAAAGGTCAGAGGGAAAAATTTTTTTTTAGTAGACTGGGAGGGTTGTGGTCCTGAAGAGAGATCCTGGGAACCTGAGGACAACATCCTTGACAAAAGTCTGCTCCTCAGGTTCTCAGGCTCCAAGAAGAGGGGGAGACCCAAGGGGGGGGGTACTGTTACGCCGAGCGCTCCGGGTTCCCGCTCCTCCCCGGAGCGCTCGCTTCACCTCCTCCGCTGCAGCGCTCCGGTCACGTCCTCTGACCCGGGGCGCTGCGATCCTGCTGCTAGCCGGGATGCGATTCGCGATGCGGGTAGCGCCCGCTCGCGATGCGCACCCCGGCTCCCCTACCTGACTCGCTCCCCGTCTGTTCTGTCCCGGCGCGCGCGGCCTCGCTCCCTAGGGCGCGCGCGCGCCGGGTCTCTGCGATTTAAAGGGCCACTGCGCCGCTGATTGGCGCAGTGGTTCCAATTAGGGTTATCACCTGTGCACTCCCTATATTACCTCACTTCCCTTGCACTCCCTTGCCGGATCTTGTTGCCTTAGTGCCAGTGAAAGCGTTCCTTGTGTGTCCCTTGCCAGTGTTTCCAGACCTTCTGCCGTTGCCCCTGACTACGATCCTTGCTGCCTGCCCCGACCTTCTGCTACGTCCGACCTTGCTTCTGCCTACTCCCTTGTACCGCGCCTATCTTCAGCAGCCAGAGAGGTGAGCCGTTGCTAGTGGATACGACCTGGTCACTACCGCCGCAGCAAGACCATCCCGCTTTGCGGCGGGCTCTGGTGAAAACCAGTAGTGGCTTAGAACCGGTCCACTAGCACGGTCCACGCCAATCCCTCTCTGGCACAGAGGGTCCACTACCTGCCAGCCGGCATCGTGACATGTATTACTCATCCTATTGTTATTTGCAGTCTGAGAATTCTCAGCTGTCTTCATATCCTTCGGCAGTATGGAGTGGTAGAACATATGTTTACTTTGGATGTGCTTGGTGGGGAGGAATTGTGGTCTGGGAACCTGCCCTATTCTCTGTACAGTGCTCATTGTCTTAGCTGTTTCTGACAGCTAGTCAGACCCCCATCAGTCCATTGAGTAGCTGGTTTAAACCATGTGCAGTCAGTATATATTGCATAACAAACAGAAGCACCCAACATAAATTTATGTCAGAAAGTCATTAAATGGGTAACAAATGGTGCAAGGTGAATTCCACCATAACGCCTAATGTAGACTTTATTTTTTTGGTCAATTAAATATGATTAGTTGTTGTGAGCAATTTCATAGCTATTCTATTGCACTAGTTTGGATACCAGACCCAGCCCCCCCCCCCCCCCAGCCCAGTAGGGTTCTCTCCATGAAATAGATAATAATCTGACAAAATGAAATCTAAATAGGGTGCAAATAAACTAAAAGTAATACAACCTATGCGTACTCAGGAGCTGTAGTAGCAGGCTGTAACACAGAAGTGGCCCGTACTTGCATTATTGGTTTCTATAGTGAACTCTGTTATTCAAACAATTATTAAAAACATATTTTATATAGTACAAATATGCTGCAAACTGTAGTAGGTCAAGATCTAGGTCTATAACATATGAAGCAGGGAAGGAGGGGCCATCTGATTTTTACCCAGTCTGTGGCTATGATCATGAAACTAAAGGGTGGGGTTATGCAAATATGGACTATGGTAAGGTATTGTATGATTCCCAGGTTGCATGTTCATTTGAAAAAAAATAAAAGTTAAGTGAAATTCTATTGCTATTTGCAAACAGGTTTTTAAGCAGGTTATTAACAATAATACACTATTAATATAGAAATATAGTTTATGCTCCATCTAATAATCCCAGTTCTGAGCAAGTAAAGTATCTTTGTATTGGCAATTTTGACAATTATTGTTTTTCTAAGTTTCCAACTTAACCCCTTAAGGACCCAGCCCAAATATACCTTAAGGACCCGGCCATTTTTTTAACACCTGACCACTGTCACTTCAAGCATTAATAACTCTGTGATGCTTTTACCTTTCATTCTGATTCCGAGAATGTTTTTTCGTAACATATTCTACTTTATGTTAGCGGTAACATTTTGTCGATACTTCTATCATTTGTTGGTGAAAAATTCCCAAATTTTATGAAAAAATAGAAAATTTTGCATTTTTTTAACTTTGAAGCTCTCTGCTTATAAGGAAAATGAATATTCCAAATAAATTATATATTGATTCACATATACAACATGTCTACTTTATGTTTGCATCATAAAGTTGACATGTTTTTACTTTTGAAAGACATCAGAGGGCTTCAAAGTTCAGCAGCAATTTTCCAATTTTTCACAAAATTTTCAAAATTGGATTTTTTCAGGGACCAGTTAGGAAGTGGATTTGAGGGTCCTTCTTATAAGAAATACCCCATAAATGACACCATTATAAAAACTGCACCCCTCAAAGTATTCAAAATGACATTCAAAAGGTTTGTTAACCCTTTTGGTGTTTCACAGGAATAGCAGCAAGTTGTAGGAGAAAATTCAAAATCTTCATTTTTTACACTCGCATGTTCTTGTAAACCCAATTTTTGCATTTTTACAAGGGGAAAAAGAGAGGAATTTTCTTAAAATGTGTAACCCAATTTCTCTCGAGTAAGGAAATACCTCATATGTGTATGTTAAGTGTTCAGCGAGCTCAGTAGAGGGCTCATAAGGGAAGAAGCGACAGTGGGATTTTGGAGAGTGAGTTTTTCTGAAATGGTTTTTGGGGGGCATGTCACATTTAGGAAGCCCCTATGGTTCCAGGACAGCAAAAAAAAAAAAAAAAAAAAAAACACATGGCATACTATATTGGAAATACACCCCTCAAGGAACATAACAAGGGGTCCAGTGAGCCTTAACACCCCACAGGTGTTTGACAACTTTACGTTAAAGTTGGATGTGTACATTTTTTTATTTTTTTTCATTAAAACACTCGTTTTCCCCCAATTTTTTTTATTTTTACAAGGAGTAATAGGAGAAAATGTCCCCCAAAATTTGTAACCCCATCTTTTCTGAGTATGGTACCCCATAAGTTGACCTGAAGTGCACTACGGGCGAACTACAATGCTCAGAAGAGAAGGAGTCATATTTGGCTTTTTGAAAGCAAATTTTGCTCGGGGAGCATGTCGAATTTAGGAAGCCCCTATGGTGCCAGAACAGCAAAAAAAAAAAAAAAAAAAAGACATGGCATACCATTTTGGAAACTAGACCCCTTGAGGAACGTAACAAGTAATAAAGTGAGCCTTAATACCCCACAGGGGTTTCACGACTTTTGCATATGTAAAAAAAATATATATTTTTTTTTCACTAAAATGTGTGTTTCCCGCCAAATTTCACATTTTTGCAAGGGTTAATAGCAGAAAATACCCCCCAAAATTTGTAACCCCATCTCTTCTGAGTGTGGAGGGACCCCATAAGTTGACCTGAAGTGCACTACGGGCGAACTATAATGCTCAGAAGAGAAGGAGTCATATTTGGCTTTTTGAGAGCAAATTTTGCTTGGGGAGCATGTTGCATTTAGGAAGCCCTTATGGTGCCACGACAGCAAAAAAAAAAAAAAAAAAAACACATGGCATACCATTTTGGAAACTACACCCCTTGAGGAATGTAGCAAGGAATAAAGTGAGCTTTATACCCCACAGGGGTTTCATGACTTTTGCATATGTAAAAAAAAAAAAAAATTTCACTAAAATGTGTGTTTCCCCCCAAATTTCACATTTTTGCAAGGGTTTTTGCACGGGTTAATACCCCATAAGTGGACGTCAAATGCACTGCATTAGCACTACAATGCTCAGAAGAGAAGGAGTCACATTTGCAAATTTTGCTGAAATACTGCCAGAAAAGCAAAAAAAAAAAAAATAATAATAATTTGTAAATACATTTCTTTGGAAAAAGGACATACCTCATATCTGGCCGTAAAACGGATCTCCATCTGCACACTGGTCACGGAGGAACAGGAGGGCAGTCAGGGGCCTTGAGCTTCTGCCTATGGAGCCAGAACAGTGGGACTCCCCCCCCCCCCCTCAAGGGGCATTATATGGAGTACACTAATAACTAACAAGGGGTACAGTGGGACACAAAAGGATAAAACAGGTTATGTTCCCAGAATGATGACCCAGAGCATAGCCAAAACTAAAAAATATGCCCACCCCAAACCCTATGCTCTGAATCATCATTCTGGGAATGTGTTGTGTGTGGCCGTCCCTAACCTGTTGCCTCAAATGCGCACCCGCTCAGGTGGAGAGAGAGCGCTGCGCTTTTGAGGCAACATAAAAAGTCCCCGATGATAGTGACTCAGTGACCCATGACCCAGAGAAAAAAAATACCTCCAGAGGTATTACCAGTTTTTTTTTTTCTTAATGAGAGTTTTTTGGAAAATGTAGTGGTTGTATGGGGTTAAAACTTGGAATGTACTCTGGACTTGGTACATTTGGGTCAAATTATGGAAAATTAAAATGAAAAGAGAAAATGTAGTACTGCATGGAAGTGTGATACTCCCTGAAGCAGTTTTTAATGCAGAGGCCCGGATGATCAGGGCAAGTATCACATTGATAGGTGGTGTACTTCCGTATACCCCTCCTGTTACACACTCTGCATTTTTTCTGGGATCGTCCCTTCTTTCCAGTGTGGGGGACCTCACCTGGAAAGTGTTGGCCTGGGACGATCCTGGCACCTATAACTTCAGTTCCTTGGGAAGTCCGGCCTGCTCTTTCCCGGTCAGCAAAGATCAGGACCTTTAGGACTTCTTCTTGGAACTGAAGGTATGTCGTGTTTTCCGCATGGCGTTATATGGCTTCAGGATTTGATCAGAAAGATCAACTCCCCCCATATACCGATTGTAGTCCAGAATACAATCAGGCTTGAGGACTGTTGTTGTGGTACCTCGCACAGGGGCAGGTGAGCTGCCGTTACCATGAATAGTGGTCAGCATAAGGACATCCCTCTTATCCTTATACTTGACCAGCAACAGGTTTTCATGGGTAAGGGCACGGGACTCACCCTTGGGCATAGGTGTCTGAACAAAATTTAGAGGGAGGCCTCTCTGATTCTTCTGCACGGTCCCACAAGCGGACGTCGATCTGGCGGCAAGGGATGTGAAGAGAGGGATGCTGGTATAAAAGTTGTCCACGTACACGTGGCAACCCTTATCCAGCAATGGTTACATAAGGTCCCAAACGATTTTCCCGCTAACACCCAGAGTGGTGGAACAATTTGGGGGTTCAATACGGGAATCTCGTTCCTCATACACCCTAAACTTGAGAGTGTACCCGGAGGTACTCTCATAAAGTTTATATAGCTTCACGCCATATTGCGCCCGCTTTGAGGGAATAAACTGGCGGAAGATGAGTCTCCCCTTAAAACTGATGAGAGACTCATCTACAGAGAGCTCCCTAAGCGCTACATAGGCCTCCAAAAATTTGGCCCCAAAGTGATCGATGACCGGCCTCACTTTGTAAAGCCGGTCATAGGTGGGATCACTTCGGGGTGGACATGCCACATTATCTGCATAATGGAGGCATTTCCGAATGGCCTCGAACCGCTTCCGTGCCTTGGCCATACTGTACAGCGGGGTCTGGTATAGGACATCCCCGCTCCAGTACTGCCTGACACTTGGCTTTTTGACCAGGCCCGTGTGCAGCACGAGGCCCCAAAATGTCCTCATTTTGGCTGCACTGACGGTGTACCATTCATTGGACCTGGCCAAAAAAGAATCAGGGTGGTGGGCGATGAACTGCCTGGCGTACAGATTTGTCTGCTCCACCATGTGATTGACCAGGCTGTCACTGAAAAAATAACTGAAAAAGTCAAATTCAGTGAACCCAGCCGTATCAATCCGGATTCCGGAGTCGCCAACAAACTCCGGAATCCGTGGCTGATAACCCTCTGGGGGTCTCCAGACAGGTTCACCGGAAGGGGGCTCCGGTAAAATCGCCGGGGGGGTCGGACTCCTAGTACGAGCGGCATCACCACTCGCACTAGTGCCAGCCACTGGGACACTTTCATGGGGGGTGCGTGGCCTCGCCTGGCGGCGTCTCTGCCGCCATGCAGGGGGCTCATCATCACTACTAGATGATTTGGAGTCGGAGGCAAGAAAAGCGTATGCCTCTGCTACCAAAAATGCCCGGCGAGCCATCGCCTTTTTCTACGGTGGCGGGGGGGGGGGGGGGCAGGGGGTGTGTGTGGGGGGTGGCGGGGATGTATGTAGTGTGTTTGCTTGGTGTATACTATATATAACGGTGTGTGATTAGAAATCACACACCGTTATATGAACAAAAATAAAAAGCTGCGGCCCAAAAAAAATGGGGGGGGGGGGGGGCAAATACAGCGCCCTGAACCCCTAATAGGACCCGGGTCAAGCTGAATAATCGCCGGCAGACCTTTGGGGACCTATTAGGGGGTCAGGGGGGAGGGGGGGGATTTGTTTTACGCTATTTTTTCCTACCTTTCCCTGGGGGGTTTTCTGCCCCTGCTCTATGGGGATCGTCGGTCCTGAGGGGGCTCCAATCCTCACAGGGGGGGGTCCCTGGCACCTTCTAGCAGCTTTGCCCGCTGACTGAACTCAGCTAACAGGCAGAGCTGCAAGAAGATGCAGTTAACCCCTCCCCCGCCGGGTGCTATTGGCTGGACCATCGTCCAGCCAATAGCAGCGCTCCTGGGGGGGGGGGGGTGACGAAATAACCACCTCCCCATAGATACAGTGGGTGATAAGGGGTGTATTGTACACCCCCGATCACCTTGTATCTTCGAGTCAGCGGGTCACACGTGACCCGTATGACCCGAATCGCGGCAGATCGTTAGTGTGAATTCACCAACGATCTGCCGCGATCGCCGACATGGGGGGGTCTGATGACCCCCCTGGGCATTTGCGCGGGATGCCTACTGAACAATATCAGCAGGCATCCCGGTCCCCGCCCGATGCACGGCAGGGACCGAAATTCCCACGGACGTATGGATACGCCCTGGGTTCTTAAGTACCAGGACCTCAAGGCGTATCCATACGCCCTAGGTCCTTAAGTGGTTAAACAATAAAAAAAAGGATAACTGCAGTACCGACTCCTCCAGTGAAAAAAACTGGTGGAAATGTATTCCATAATAGCAGTGTAAAGAGCAACTTTTTAGTTGGCTTACCTAGCCTTTTGCTTGAGAATAGACTTCATATAGGGAGAGAGAGAGGGTGTGAGAGAGCGAGCGCGAGAGAAAGAGAGCGAGAGAGCGCGAGAGAGAGAGCAAGAGCAAGAGGGAGAACAAACTGTAAAATTAGCACCGATACTAAATATAAGATTACAATGAGATTAACTCTTTCGCGAAATTGAACGTATATGGATGTCAAATGTTGTGTGTATAGAGTGAACTTCATATCCAGCAGTTGTCAACTGCTATCTGCAGCTGACACCCGCCATCAGTGATTGGAGTTCCAATGCCAGTCATTTAACCTGTTGGAGACGAAGGGCGTATGCATACGCCCTTGCGTCCTGGTACTTAAGGACAAAGGGCGTATCCATACGTCCGTGGGAATTTCGGTCCCCGCTGCGCACCGGGCGGGGACCGGGCCAGGGTGACTGCTGATATCTATCAGCAGGCACCCCGTGCAAATGCCCAGGGGGGTCATTAGACCCCCCCATGTCGGCAATCTGCGCAAATCGCAAGTGAATTCACACTTGCGATTTGCGCCGATTCCGGGTCATTACGGGTCTATGGTGACCCGGTGACCCGGAATAGAAGGGGGATCGCGGGTGTCTAAGACACCCACGATCCCCCTGTAGCCATAGGAGTGAGGTGGCAGAGGTGCCACCCCTCCTATCCCTGCTATTGGTGGTCTAGACGCGACCACCAATAGCAGATCAGGGGCGGAGGGGTTTACTTTTGTTTTCCCCGTCCTGCCCACCCACAATAGGCGGGGCAGAACGGAGAAAACGAAGAGGACCGGGCGCCGACGTCCACTTACCCCTCCGGAGGCAGCGGAGCGACGGGGATCGGCGGGCGGCGACGGAGATCTGCGGCGGCGTGCGGCAGAAGAGGACGGCTCCCGGATGCGACGGAAGACGGTGAGTAGTTGCATAGCAACATCTAGAGGGCTACAGTCTGAGACCACTATAGTGGTCTCTAGACTGTAGCCCTCCAGATGTTGCAAAACTACAGCTCCCAGCATGCCCAGACAGCTGTTTGCTGTGTGGGCATGCTGGAATTTGTAGTTTTGCAACAGCTGGAGGTCTGCAGTTTAGAGACCACTGCACAGTGATCTCTATACTGCCCTCTAGATCTTGCAAAACTACAACTCCTAGTATGCCCACACAGCTGTTTGCTGTCTGGGCATGCTGGGAGTTGTAGTTTTGCAACATCTGGAGGTCCACAGTTTGGAGATCACTGTTCAGTGGTCTCTAAATTGTAGCACTCCAGATGTTGCAAAACTACAAATTCCAGCATGCCCACACAGAAAACAGCTGTCTCGGCATGCTGGGAGTTGTAGTTGCGTACCTCCAGCTGTTGCATAACTACATCTCCCAGCATGCCCTTCTGTGACCAGTCATGCTGGGAATTGTAGTTTTGCAACAGCTGGAGGCACACTGGTTGGAAAATACTGAGTTAGGTAACAGAATCTACCTCAGTATTTTCCAACCAGTGTGCCTCCAGCTGTTTCAAAACTACAACTCCCAGCAGGTACTGACAGACCGTGCATGCTGGGAGTTGTAGTTTTGCAACAGCTGGAGGCTTACTGGTTGGAAAATACTGAGTTAGGTACAGAACCTAAGTGAAGGTTTTCCAACCAGGGTGCCTCCAGCTGTTGCAAAACTACAACTCCCAGCATGTACTGACAGACCGTGCATGCTGGGAGTTGTAGTTTTGAAACAGCTGGAGGTTCCCCCCCATGAGAACGTACAGGGTACATTCACACGGGCGGGTTTACAGCAAGTTTCCTGCTTCAAGCATGAGCTGCGGCAAATTTTTGATGCAGTGCAAATTCCTAGCGGGAAACTCACCGTAACCCGCCAGTGTGAATGTACCCTAAAAACACTACACTATACTAACACCTAATAAAGAGTAAAACACTACATAAACACCCCCTTACACTGTCCCCCCCAATAAAAAGGAACAGCAGTGTTTCCAAAACGGAGCCTCCAGCTGTTGCAAAACAAAAACTCCCAGCATTTCCGGACAGCCACTGACTGTCCAGGCATGCTGGGAGTTTAGCAACAGCTGGAGGCACCCTGTTTGGGAATCACTGGCGTAGAATATCCCTATGTCCACCCCTATGCAATTCCTAATATAGTCCTCAAATGCGCATGGTGCTCTCTCACTTCGGAGCCCTGTCGTATTTCAAGGAAACAGTTTAGGGCCACATATGGGGTATCTCCGTACTCGGGAGAAATTGCACTACAAATTTTGGGGGGCTTGTTCTCCTTTTACCCCTTATGAAAAGGAAAAGTTGGGGTCTACACCAGCCTGTTAGTGTAAAAAAAAAAAAAAATTACACTAACATGCTGGTGTTGCCCTTTGCTTTTTATTTTCACAAGAGGTAAAAGGAAAAAAAAGACCCCCACAATTTGTAACGCAATTTCTCCTTAGTACAGAAATACCCCATATGTGGCCGTAAAATACTCTGCGGGCGCACAACAAGGCTCAGGAGTGAGAGCGCACCATCTACATTTGAGGCCTAAATTGGTGATTTGCACAGGGGTGGCTGATTTTACAGCGGTTCTGACATAAACCCAAAAAAATAAATGCCAACATGTGATCCCATTTTGGAAACTACACCCCTCACGTAATGTAATAAGGGGTACAGTGAGCATTTACGCCCCACAAGTGTCTGACAGATTTTTGGAACAGTGATCCGTGAAAATGAAAAATGTAATTTTTTTGTTTGCACAGCCCACTGTTCCAAAGATCTGTTAAAAGCCAGTAGGGTGTAAATGCTCACTGTACCCCTTATTACATTCCGTGAGGGGTGTAGTTTCCAAAATGGGGTCACATGTGGGGGGGTCCACTGTTCTGGCACCACAGGGGGCTTTGTAAATGCACATGGCCCCCGACTTCCATTCCAAACAAATTCTCTCTCTAAAAGCTCAATGGCGCTCCTTCTCATCTGAGCGTTGTACTTCGCTCGCAGTGCACTTGACGTCCAAACATGGGGTATTTCCATACTCAGAAGAAATGGGGTTACAAATTTTGGGGGGCATTTTCTCCTATTACCCTTTGTAAAAAAGTTAAATTTGGGGAAAAACCAGCATTTTAGTGGAAAAATATTTTTTTTCATTTACACATCCCACTTTAACAAAAAGTTGTCAAACACCTGTGGGGTGTTAAGGCTCACCATACCCCTTGTTACGTTCCTTGAGGGGTGTCGTTTCCATAATAGTGTGCCATGTGGGGTTTTTTGCTGTCCTGGCACCATAGGGGCTTCCTAAATGGGACATGCCCCCCAAAAACCATTTCAGAAAAACTCCATCTCCTAAATCCCATTGTTGCTCCTTCGCTTCTGAGCCCTCTAGTGCACCCGCCGAACACTTGACATACACATATGAGGTATTTTCTTACGCGAGAGAAATAGGGTTACAAATTTTGAGAGGATTTTTTTCCTTTTACCCCTTGTAAAAATTAAAAAACTGGGTCTACAAGAACATGCGAGTGTAAAAAAATGAAGATTTTGAAATTTCTCCTTCACTTTGCTGCTATTCCTGTGAAACACCTAAAGGGTTAACACACTGACTGAATGTCATTTTGAATACTTTGAGGGGTGCAGTTTTTATAATGGGGTCATTTATGGGGTATTTCTAACCAGAAGACCCTTCAAATCCACTTCAAACCTGAACTGGTCCCTGAAAAATTCCGATTTTGAAAATTTTGCGAAAAATTGGAAAATTTTTGCTGAACTTTGAAGCCCTCTGGTGTCTTCCAAAAGTGAAAACTCATAAATTTTATGATGCAAACATAAAGTAAACATATTGTATATGTGAATCAATATATAATTTATTTGAAATATCCATATTCCTTATAAGCAGAGAGCTTCAAAGTTAGAAAAATGCAAAATTTTAAAATTTTTCATGAAATTTTTGAATTTTTCACCAAGAAAGGATGCAAGTATCGCCGAAAATTTACCACTAACATAAAGTAGAATATGTCATGAAAAAACTATCTCGGAATCAAATTTATAAGTAAAAGCATCCCAGAGTTTTTAATGCTTAAAGTGACAGTGGTCAGATTTGCAAAAAATGCTCCCGTCCTTAGGGTCATAATGGGCTCCGTCCCCAAGGGGTTAACTTGGACAACATATATTTGTTTTTTGCTAGGATAGAAGGAGTTTTCCCTCCTGCTGGCCCTTTCCCTATATGACCCATCGTCCCTTGGAATTGTGTTTGCAATTTGCTTTTAAAATAAAATTTTAAACTGTTTTAATATATTCTTTGTTTTGTTTTTATTATAAGAAGTATGTAGGATCAGTCTGAAGCTGGAAGAAGCCCGAGCCAGATGTGACTTACACAGATGGACAAAGAAGTATTCAGCTTGACCTGCCCTGCATATGGCGAGATTTAATGTTACGCATAAATCTGTTCGTTGCTTTAGAGGGCTACACCCTGTGTTCGCTTGGATGTGATAAAATCTGCCGGGGACGCTTCAATTATGTCAGATTGTGTGAAACTTGGAGCTAAGAGAATGTGCCTGAAAATTGCTCTTGGTAATGAGATCTCCTGCACTTGGCTATATCTGTTCTAACTGGATAATGCTTCTATATTTACAGCTGGAAATTGAAGATAAGGATGATTAGTACTGTGGGAGGTCAGTCAGATGAAATGCAACTTTGAATCATTTTAGCCTCTGTGCAATTTTATAAATTGCCTATATTATAGTCAAGCTGAGAGGTAGTTCTATATGTAGAATGGAAGCTGGCCAGGTCATGGAAAGCTTTACGGAAAACAAACATTTGATCCTTTTATATTCACAATAGACGTCTAAAATAAATAACTAGGAAGCCTTAACCCCTTTCTCCAAATTTCCAAACACATAGACAGACATTTAAGATGACTGGTGTGAGTTTTAAACATGTTTAGAGCACAAATGTTGCGGAGAAGGTGGCAGATGTGCGTCAAATTTATCAAATGACGAACAGACTTTGATGAATCTCTATAGAACTATTCTACTTCATTTTGGTTAAATGTAACACGGACCTTAATACAATTGTCGTATAGAGCCATTTCGATAGTTCTATTGGGCAGGGTTGACCTGTGTTAACTTCTAAATCTAGCCTGTGCGTCATTTATGCGACTTTTGTGCAACATTTCACAAAAATTTGCACATGATAAATCAGTGACTACTGCACAAAGTGCTCTAAATAAGAACACTTCTTGGTAATGAAATGTAAACATTCTAAATGAAATGTTTCAGAAAATGTTGCATGGGGCCAGCCTGCGACTTTTCATGCTACAAATTTAGACGAAAAGAGCAGTTTAAATGGTTTGATGAATTCCCCTCATAGTCCCAGATTTGCTATTGTATTTTTTCTCCCTAATTGAATTTCATCCGACCATGTTTTTTTTTTTTTCATCAGATTTACTAATTTGGCGCATTTATCTGGAAAACTGTGGCACACCGATAAAAAGTGGCACATTGCTCCCCAATCAGGTTTTAACAAAGCATTAACAGAAAAATTATAATACAAAAAAAACTCAACCTTTTCCCAACCTACACAGTTCTGAACACTTTAAAATTAGTAAAAAAGAATTTATATTTGTGTACGACTTTGGGACGACTGACATGGAAAAGGACTTGGGAGTCTTAATTAACAGTAAATTTAGCTGTAGAGACCAGTGTCGGGCAGCTGCTGCCAAGGCAAATAAAATCATGGGGTGCATCAATAGGGGCATAGATGCCCACGACAAGGAAATTATTCTACCGCTGTACAAATCACTAGTCAGACCACACATAGAATACTGTGTACAGTACTGGGCACCAGTGTACAAGAAAGATATAGTGGAGCCCGAGAGGGTTCAAAGACGGGCAACCAGTGTAATACGGGGAATGGGAGGACTACAGTACCCAGAAAGATTATGGGTTATTTAGTTTAGAAAAAAGAAGGCTTAGGGGAGACCTAATAAATATGTATAAATATATCAGGGGACAGTACAGAGATCTCTCCCTTGATCTATTTATACCAAGGACTTTATCTATAACAAGGGGGCATCCTCTATATCTAGAGGAAAGAAGGTTTCTACACCAGCACAGATGGGGGTTCTTTACTGTAAGACCAACAAGACTGTGGAATTCTATGGGTCTGGATGCATTTTTGGAGAGTAATAACATTACAGGTTATGGATTCTAGATCTATATCAACTCAGTAGGGACTCATTAGGGTTATAGGTTGAACTTGATGGCCTCTGGTCTTTTTTCGACCTTATGAACTATGTTACTATTATGGACATTTATCAACGGGTTTAGTCAGGTTTTCTCTACTATAACTGTCGACTACGCGATTTTTCTTGCAACATTTTGACTGGAAAGCGAGAAAAGAAAGTTTTCCAAAAATTAACTACGTAGTAATAATTTTTTAATGGACTACGGGTAGTCAGGTATTTATTAGCTGCGACAGTCGCAACTGCACAAAAAAAAGGGTTAAAAATGTACTAAATTTACTCCAGCTCAAACATGGAGCAGAAAAAGCTACTACCAAAGTAAAAAAAGAAAATTTGCTTACGTGAAAGAAAATTATCAACAGGCTTAAAGCAGATGATAAATAAGTCCCACATATGCAAAAAAAAAGTAAGGAAAAAATTACAAAAAAAAAGAAACATTGATAAATGTCCCTATATATATATATATATATATATATATATATATATATATATATATATATATATATATATATAAATATGTAGGGTTTTGAGAAAAACTCATGGACACACTTCCTTTTCGGGTTAAAAAGGCAATTTACGGGGCTGTTCGGGTTTTTCCTATAAAATGTCACAATTTTCTAGCATTTTAGCCCATGAAAATGACACTAAACTGTCAGGATGGAAGTAGTTAACTGGGCCATGCTGTACATTGTCAGAGGAAAACACCACTTACTTATGCCCAAAGAACAATAGACAGTGATACACCTCCTCACCCCTTTGTTCAAAGCAGCACTCCTTCAGTTACCATCACAGCCCACTTGGCAAGTGCAGCACGAATTGGTAAAAAGTTGAAAACTTGTTGAAAGCATGTGTGGAGGGGAGGGAGGCTGGAGGAATGTGTGTGTGTGTGGGGGGGGGGGGTGCATTTAGGGAAAACTGGAGGCATTGTATGTGTGAGTGGGGGAGGCTGGTGGCGTTGTGTATGTTTGTGGGGAAAAAGGCTGTAGGCATTGTATATGTGTGGGTACGGTTGGAGGTATTTGGGGAAGGCTTGAGGTATTGTATGCGTGTGGGAGTAGGCTGTAGATATTGAAATGTGTGTGGGAGGAGGCTGTAGGTATTGTATGTGTGTGGGTAGGCTAAAGGCATTGTGTGTGGGGGGAGGGAGGCTGGAGGAATTGTGTGTGTGTGTGTGGGGGGGGGGGTTGAGTGCATTTAGGGAAAACTGGAGGCATTGTACATGTGTGTAGGGGTGGCTAGTGGCATTGTGTATGTGTGTGGGTGATAAGGCTACAGGCATTGTATGTGTGTGTGTGTGTGTGTGTAGGGTTGGAGGCATTTGGGGAAGGCTTGAGGTATCGTATGTGTGTGGGGGAGACTGTAGGTATCCTATGTGTGTGGGGGGGGCTGTAGGTATTGTATGCGTGTGGGTAGGAGGCTAAAGGCATTGTGTGTGGAGGGGAGAGAGGCTGGAGGAATTGTGGGTGGGTGTGTGTGTGTGTGTGGGGGGGGCATTTAGGGAAAACTGGAGGTATCCTATGTGTGTGTGGGGGAGGCTTGTGGCATTGTATATGTGTGTGGGTACGGATGGAGGCATTTGGGGAAGACTTGAGGTATCGTATGAGTGTGGTGGGAGGCTGTAGGTGTGGTATGTGTGTGGGGGGAGGCTGTAGGTATTGTATGTGTGTGGGAGGATGCTGTAGATATTGTATGTGTGTGGGAGGAGGCTGTAGGTATTGTATGTGTGTGGGTGGGCTAAAGGCATTGTGTGTGGAGGGGAGGGAGGCTGGATGAATTGTGTGTGTGTGTGGGGGGGCATTTAGGAAAAACTGAAGGCATTGTATGTGTGAGTGAGGGAGGCTGGTGACATTATGTATGTTTGTGGTGGAAAAGGCTGGAGGCAATATATATGTTTGAGGTACTGTATGTGTTTGGGGGGAGGCTGTAGGTGTCGTATGTGTGTGCAGGGAGGCTGTAGGTATTGTATGTGTGTGGGAGGAGGCTGTAGATATTGTATGTGTGTGGGAGGAGATTGTAGGTATTGTATGTGTGTGGGTAGGCTAAAGGCATTGTGTGTGGGGGAGGGAGGCTGGAGGAATTGTATGTGTGTGTGGGGAGGAGGTTGGGTGCATTTAGGGGAAACTGGAGGTATTGTACGTGTGTGTAGGGGTGGCTGGTGGCATTGTGTATGTGTGTGTGGAGAATAAGCCTGGAGGCATTGTATATGTGTGTGGGTAGGGTTGGATGCATTTGGGGAAGGCTTGAGGTATCGTATGTGTGTGGGGGGGAGGCTGTAGGTATCCTATGTGTGTGGGGGGAGGCTGTATGTATTGTATGTGTGTGGGTAGGAGACTAAAGGCATTGTGTGTGGAGGGGAGGGAGGCTGGAGGAATTTTGTGTGTCTGTTGGGGAGGCATTTAGGGAAAACTGGAGGCACTGTGTGTGTGGGGGGAGGCTGGTGGCATTGTGTATGTGTGTGGGGGGATAAGACTGGAGGCATTGTATATGTGTGGGTGCGGTTGGAGGCATTTGGGGAAAGCTTGAGCTATTGTATGCATGTGGGGGGAGGCTGTAGGTGTCGTATGTGTGTGGGGGCGAGGCTGTAGGTATTGTATGTGTGTGGGTGGAGGCTGTAGCTATTGTATGTGTGTGGGAAGAGGCTGTAGATATTGTATGTGTGTGGGCAGGAGGCTAAAGACATTGTGTGTGGGGCGCAGGAGGCTGGAGGAATTGTGTGTGTGTGTGGGGGGGGGGGGAGGTTAGGTGCATTTAGGGAAAACTGGAGATATTGTATGTGTGCTGGTGGCATTGTGTATGTGTGGGTAGGGTTGGAGGCAATTGCGAGGTATCATATGTGTGTGTGGGAAGGCTGTAGTTATCGTGTGTGTGAGGGGGGGAGGCTGTAGGTATTGTATGTGTGTGGGAGGAGGCTGTGGATATTGTATGTGTGTGGGAGGAGGGATGCTGAAGGATTTGTGTGTGTGTGGGGGGGGAGGTTGGGGGCATTTAGGGAGAACTGGAGGTGTTGTATGTGTGTGTAAGGGAGGCTGGTGGCATTGTGTATGTGTGTGGGGGAAAGGCGGTGAAGAGTTGTGGCTGAAAGAAGAAATTGTCATGATGATCTGAGCCAGATAGAGAAGAAAAGAGAAAACGAATGACTCCAATCACAGAGGACTTCATCTGGGGAAATGAACTTTACCCCCCAGTCAGCTCATTCACTGTGAGTGGTCCACAGGGACCAATCACAGTGATCGCTGACCAGGACCATCAACAGATGGTCCTGGGGGGTGTTGCAGAAGTATTCCCCTGCTGGAAACAGCGGGGCTTCTGCCAGTTAACCCGTGCGATGTCGCGCATTGCCAGGTTAACTGAATGTCGTTTATAAACGGCGGAATGCACAAAGGACCTGCGCAATCTGCCGTCAACAGCATTATGCAACGCAGCGCGGTGTAGCCGCATGTACTTTTACAATTAATAAATGCGGATCGCAGCAGGTCTCTGGAGAATGACCCAGTGCAATCTGCACCTCAGCCCCTGGACTACAACTCACATCATGGGCAGAGTCTGTCCATGAAGGGAGTAGTAGTTCTAAAAGTCCTGCAGCCAGGGGATGTGCAAGTGCCATCGCTCAGCAGCACCACGGTACTACAACTACTCCCATGATGGGATAGACTCTGTCCCATGATGGGAGTTGTAGTCCAGGGGCTGAGGTGCAGATCGCAGCAGATCATTCTCCAGAGTCCTGCTGCGATCCGCTTTTATTAACTATACGAGCCGGCAGTACATGTGTCTACACTGCGCTGCACACCCACTCCTATATACAGTACTTATAATTCAAAATCCCCGCCGGGAGACGGGAGCTCTGATTGGTTAATAGCTTTTCACCAATCAGTGCTCCCCTCTCCCGGTGGCGGGGATTATGAATTATGACAGTGTATATAGAAGCCCGTGGCATTGCAGTGTAACCGCATGTGCCGCCAGCTTTTACAGTTAACAAATGCGGATCGCAGTGGGTCTCTGGATAATGACCTGCTGCAATCTGCACCTCAGTCCCTGGACTACAACTCCCAAAATGGGCAGAGTCTGTCCATGATGGGAGTAGCAGTCCCTACCGTGCCAAAATAGACACTTTAGACAATTCACAAAAATGACCCAAGTTGGTAGGGGGTCAATTAACCAATATACCAAATCCCAAGGCCGAAGCCCGGGGTGAAAAACCCCTTATTATTCAACCCTTGAAAAATAACCTTTATTGGTGTATCACTAAAACTTCCCACTTAGTGCATTAAAATAGCAACTGACAGGTAAAGTATCAATTGGCAGGGAATAGCTCCCTTTTCCTAGTGCAGTGCTGCAGACACCCGCACTTATAACTGTCAGAGTGTGATTAAAATTATATAGATTGCCCACCCCTACATGTTTCGCCGCGCCGCAGCTTTCTCAAGAGGTATGTGTGGCAACTGCAATTGCAGTCGGCCGAGCTCTATCTCCTTCCAATTCCCGACCTGTTACCCTGTTTTTCATGTGAATCCTGAAATAAAGATACCCATTCTTTCGCATTAAACTGGGTGAGTGCGTAATATGTATGAAGTATCTCTGCCTGTTCCATATAAGCGCACCGCTGACATCATTGTCGCACCACCTGTCCATTCACATCAGCTCAGCTTCAGCGTTCACGGGACCGCTAGACCACACTACAGTGCCGACTGTTTTTCTATTTTTGCATTGCAAAAGATGTGTTGTCTACCATAGATGATAGTCAACTACTGGACTTCCTGCCTGGAGGAAAAGCTGAGAAAAACAGGGTATGTGCTCAGCAAAGATTACACGTTTACATTAAGAAGTAATTTAACATTACCATGTGTAGCTATATAAAGGTAATTTTTTTTTTTAGCTGGGGTTCTCCTTTAATCCTTTCCCACCCTATGTGGGAAATATTTATTTATGCCATCTTGTGTTAATCGTCTTCATAGAAGGTGAGATATAGCTGCTATAGCATATGTGTGAAACTCATGCTAAGAGAAGGGGAGGGAACAGCAGAGTGAAGAGAGACATCTGATTGGTCAGAGAGCACATCAAGTATTATCTCTAATATGCATATACAGTATGTGTCTAAATACTTTAGAATGTTGAGGTTGGTGATATTTTAAAGGAGTTCTCCAGGACTGGAAAACGTATCCCCTATCCTAATAATAGGGGATAAGTTTCAGATCACGGAGATCTCCCATACAGGGCCCTGGCAGTCAGCGGGAAGGGGGCGTGTTGACCACTGCATGAAGCATCAGTGTCAGCCGCTGCTTCGTGTGATGGTTGACACACGCTATCTAGCCTGAGAGCCAGGGCCCCATGCGGGAGATGCGCGCGGGGGCACAGCGGTCAGAAAAAACGTATCCCCTATGCTTAACTTATCCCCTCCTTTAACCCCTTAACGATGCAGGACTTATATTTACGTCCTGCGCTGACCCAGCGTCATGTCGGGTCGGTCCTGGCAGCCATCAACGGCCGGGACCTGCGGATAATGCCAGACATTACCAATCGTGGTGATGCCTGGTATTAACCCTTCAAACGCGACGATCAAAGTTGACCGCCGTGTCTGAAGTGAAACCGAAACCATCCCGGCAGCTCAGTCGGGCTGTTCAGGACCACCGCAGTGAATTAGTGGCGTCCCGAACAGCTTGCAGGACACAAGGAGGATCCCTACCTGCCTCCTGCATGTCTGATCGCCGAATGACTGCTCTGTGCTCTGAGAAGTCGAGCGGCGATAACACTGATCAATGCCATGTTAATTCTTGGCAGTGATCAGTGTAGGAAATCAGTGTGTGCAATGTTATAGCCCCTATGGGTGCTATCACATTGCAAAAAAAAAGTGGAAAAAGTGTT
The DNA here is from genome assembly GCF_029499605.1 of Hyla sarda. Taxonomy (NCBI): domain Eukaryota; kingdom Metazoa; phylum Chordata; class Amphibia; order Anura; family Hylidae; genus Hyla; species Hyla sarda. Next base: position 62,007,963 of record NC_079189.1, read on the forward strand.
AATAAATGTGATTTAACCCCTCCCCTAATAAAAGTCTGAATCCCCCCCCCCTTTTCCCATAAAAAAACTATGTAAATAAAAATAAATATAAACATATGTAGTATCGCCGCATGCGTAAATGTTTGAACTATATAAATATATAGTTAATTAAACCGCTGGGTCAATGGCGTACACATAAAAACATTCAAAAATCCAAAATAGCATATTTTTCGTCCCATTTTATACCATAAAAAATGAATAAAAAGCGATCAAAAAGTCTAATGGAAAAAAAAATGGTATCGATAAAAACTTCAGATCACAGCACAAAAAATGTAGCCCTCATACATCCCCTTATGTGGAAAAATAAAAAAGTTATAGGGATCTGAAAAGGAAATTTTTAAACGTATACCTTTTCCTGCATGTAGTTATGATTTTTTCCAGAAGTACGACAAAATCAAACCTACATAAGTAGGGTATCATTTTAATCGTCTGAACCTTCAGAATAATGATAAGGTGTCTTTTTAACTGAAAAATGCACTGCGTAGAAACGGAAGCCCCCAAAAGTTACAAAATGGCGTTTTTTTTTTCCTTCAATTTTGACGCACAATGATTTTTTTCCCATTTTGCCATGGATTTTTGGGTAAAATTACTAATATCACTGCAAAGTCGAATTGGTGGCGCAAAAAGTAAGCCATAATATGGAATTTTAGGTGGAAAATTGAAAGGGTTATGATTTTTAAACGGTAAGAAGGAAAAAACGAAAAAGCAAAAATTGAAAAACGCTGAGTCCTTAAGGGGTTAAGCTCCATGTAAACTTCAGGTATGCACAAGAAACAACATTGTCTGCAACTGTTACTGACAAAGTCTTGTATATTCTTATAATACTATGTCTTTCTCTAGCCTCCTTTCTAAAGATAAGCATAGTGGTACTTCATGTATATGCTTCTTTGTTCACTCGAAGCCCTTGGAGGATATTGTTCTGCTATCCTATTGAGAAAGGTAGTGAAGTGTGCCCATTCTCATTTAGATTCGCTACAAAAAAAAGATATTAATGAACGCCATTTAATTAAAAGCACTAAGCCAGCATTATGGGCTATTAACTTTATTGTAATGCTAATCTATTCTTATGTTAAATAAAATATGCTCCTCCTTTCAATGCAATAATTAGATTTGAAGGAACTTTTTGCATTGTGTGAGGCAATTTCTATTGTTTTCTGCACATTAGTGTAACTCAGAGGTTGTACAGCAGACAGATAATATAGGAAATAATGGGGTAAATCTGTTTGTTATATAGACTGCAATTGAAAGAAACAAACGGTTCTAATATAAAGTAGACATGCACAACAGCGCTGTGCTTATCCGGACAATGAGAGTCTATGAAAGCCCTATTAAAGCCTAATTCGCAAAACCATTTTTATGTCATTTAGTAATAATACAATGTATTTCAGTCTGCTACTGTGCATTCGCCTCTCAGATCGCCTTATGTCATGATTCCTCTTTCTTCTTAACCAAAGACAATATATGTGGTCACCAGAAATAGAGTTAGTGCACATGGGGGGCATTGCCAGTAGTGAAGCTGGTGCATATGGGGGGCATTGCCAGTAGTGGAGTTGGTGCAAATGGGGAGGCCACTTATCCTTTTTGTTGGAAGGTTGGATAAGACCTTATCCTTGTTCACTTTTTTGTGTCAAGCTGTTTTATCTGTGTGATAGAAAGCAATCTCTTGGACTCAAAAGCTTAAAAATCTTTTTATTGTCCAATACACAGAGGCGTTACTATAGGAGTTGCAAATAGACCCTGGTATTTTAATGTGCCTAAATGCCTCTCTGCCATATTATAAGACATTAGTGTTAGTAGTTTATGATTATTATTGTTATTTTTAGGGTACATCCACATAGGTTGGTCCAGATTTTCTGCCACTGATCTGAAGCAGCTGTTCAACTGATTTGTTTTGGTTCAGAAACGCTAAGAATGTTCACACTTACTGTATACGCTGCAGATTCATGCTACAGATAAAGTGCTGAAGATTGTATGCTGTGTAAATCTAAAAAAATAAAGAGAGGAATACAGCATAAACTCTGCAACATATACAGTACATACTTTAAGAGTAAACTAATATGTATACATTAAGAGTAAGCTAATAATATCTTTTCATCAGAAATATTCCCATTCAGATAAATGGAACTGTTTTTGAGTTGCAGAAATGTATGCAATAAATCTTCTACCTGTGAACACAATCTCATATAGTGGCCAGCACCTGCTGTGTTCATTCCCTGTCCGCTCCTCTGCCTGTGGCATTGTTCAGCACGGGACTACAGATGTGGGTAGGTGGAAATCCCTGCAGGGGTTTCCTTTCCTTATAGTAAAGTTCTGACTGCGGAAAGGTAGCGCTACACCTGCGTGAAGACACGGGAGTCAGGTGTACAGCAGTGGTACTTTTTATTAGGAATCATAAAAAGTATCAGACAGGCACGAACTACGCTATTTGGAGGGGCTTTCTCCTTCGTCAGGTCCAGCCTGACGAAGGAGGGAGCCCCTCCAAAACGTAGTCCGTGCCTGTCTGATACTTTTTATGATTCCTAATAAAAGTATCACTACTGTACACCTATTTCCTGTGTCTTCACGCCGGTGTAGAGCTACCTTTCCGCAGTCGGAACTTTACTAGAAGGAAAGGAAAACCCTGCCGGGATTTCCACCTACCCACATTTGTATTCTTGCATTCTTCACCGTCCTCGACGGGACCAACAGCCAGCTGCTCACGACATACGGACCAGAGACCTGCCTAAAACGATTACCAGTGTTGTGCCTGTAAAGGTGAGCAGGTCCATTACCTTTTTGTTCTACCTGCCATAATACTACAGATAATCGGCACTATATAGTGCCATCTCTATCTCCTATTGTTCAGAACAGGACAGCATTATGTAAACACATCTTATTTTGCCCTAAATATCCAAATGAAGTTTTTTCTCCCCACAAGTGAAAACAAACTGATGTATATATGTGCATGTGTATAGAGCAGGTCTATGAGGGCTGGAAAGAAGTGGTGGCATGGACTATAGATGCTGGTCAGAGGTGAGGAGGGGACTAGAGCAAAAAGAAAAAATCCAGATAAACCTCCTGATGAGAGCAGCAGAGGATGATGTGTCATCTCAGGAGAGAGGATGAAGTCTGGAAGCTGCTGAGACAACACCCCACTGACAATGAAAGAACTACACAACTTCCTGTTAGGGGTAAATCAAACAAAATATGTAGGTTATTTATCTTGGTGGTTATAATTTTATTTAAATGCAATTTTCTGATACTGGAATACCCCCTTAAAGGGGTATATCATGTAAAACATCCTTTGGATAGGGGATAAGATTTTAGATTGCGGGGTCCTGCCGCTGGCGACCTCAGTGATCTCCGACCTGGCAGTGGTGGCATCCTGAACACGGAAGCTTGCAGCTTCCGCGTTCATGACGTCATGCTTCGCCCCCTCTATTCATATCTATGGGGGGGGTGACGGCTAGAACAAAGCCATCACGCCTTCTACCATAGATGTGAATGGAAGGGGCGTGGTGGCTGGTGGAGTTCGTTCTGAATGACAGGGGTACCGTAGTGTAGATCGCAGGAGTCCCCAGCGGTGGGACCCCCGCGATCTAACATCTTATCCCCTATCCTTTGGATAGGGGATAATGGGGGAGATTTATCAAAACCTGTCCAGATGAAAAGTTGCCCAGTTGCCCATAGCAACCAATCAGATCGCTTCTTTCATTTTTAACAAGGCCTCTGCAAAATGAAAGAAGTGATCTGATTGGTTGCTATGGGGCAACTGGGCAACTTTTCCTCTGGACAGTCCTCTTGATAACTCTCCCCCAAAATGTTTTCAGCGGAGTACCCTTTTAAGTTGTGGCTTGGAAAAAGACAGCTGGGAGTTTCTATATTGGACCATATGCATTTAGTAAATGGACCTTTCAATTGTCTGCTTTTTCTTTGCCTATAAATGGAATCTGTCAGCAGTGTTGACCTTCTGAAACTGCTGATAACCCTACAAAGGTGTCAGGGAGGAGAATGGAACTATTCCTTAGGTCTTGGTTATGCAGCTTGCATGTCTGAGATAAACTGCCTCTGCAAGTGTCAAAGAGGCGGGCTCATCTTCTGTGCACAGAGCTCCCTGAATTGCATTGAAACTGTCTCCCATATAATCGGTGGAAAACTTTTTTTTTTTTTATGAACTGGTGACAGCAAGTTAAACAGATTTGGGTATTACTTCAATTAAAAATTATTAATCGTTCCATAAAAATGTTTTAATAAAAGTAATTTACAAATCTGTTTAACTTTCTGGCACCAGTTGGTTTAAAAAAAAAAAAATTACCCCGGAGTACCCCTGTAAGTTCAATGTGGGCCTAAATGTTTTTCTTAAAAAAGTTATGGATACTAGATACTAGATTTCTAGATACTAGATTTCTAGAGATAGGTGTTGGGGCAATTGACACCAGTCTCAGAATGAATGTTTATTTTATTTTTTGCATTATTTTATTTTTGCCTTTTTTCTAGATCAACACAGTAGGGTTATTGATTTATATATATATGTGATTGCCTTTTGTCCTTTACTAAAACTTTATTAACTATGCAACTACAGCCACAGACCAGTACAACATAATGTGGTAGACATTATTGTTGCAGTCTTTTTGTGTAGAGTGCTATTCAGAAATATATGTAGCCATCTATATACTATTATTTTTTAATGATTTATTTTTTAGTGTCTTGCATTCATCACTGTCAAGATAATTATGTATAGGATACCAAATATATATACCATACATGTATTGTACTGTCGGATATTTCTGAATAGACCCAAGCCATGTATTTGACAGTCAGACGAGTTGTTTTGAAGTCTCCTACATTACCTGGTTGACACCTGACCTTCCTGTCTGAGAGATGGAACATTGTGAACATCCATTTCTACTTCTAATTACAGATTATCAGCCAAACTTTCTTAACTCTCCTATTAAAATAAGACTGGTATGAATTCTAAACGTAATTCTAAATAAATCTAAAGAAAACAATGTCTTGTGTCTTCCGAGATGACTGAATGAAAAAGCAATTAATAACATTGACAAATGCTCAGACTCTGAATGTAAAATATGTGGACTCTGAATAGAAGAGGTGTCTTTGGCAGAAAGGTTATTTCAGATGTTGTCTTCCCCTTTAATACTGTATTACAGCTAAAGCATGCATCTGCAGATGGGTCCTGTGCCAAATTGTTGATTGGCACCTGTTGTCAGATGTAATGACTGACCTTGCCTGTCCCTGACAGTGATTGTGCTTTCTGATTTAATACCGTTTCACTGCTCTGTCTGACCTCCTGACACATTGTTGCTTGTCTTAAGAGGGTCATCCAGGAATCGAAAAACAGATCTATTTTATTTCAAAGATGGCTCCCTGTCTGTCTCCAGGTTGTGTGTGGTATTACAACTTGGCTCCATTCACTTCAATGGAACTGAGTAGAGATGAGCGAAGTTTTGAAAAATTTGATTTGGCTAAGTTGCCGAATTTTCTGAAAAAATTTGGTTTGGTCCGAATTTATTTGCGGCAAATCTCTATTAAAAACGGCTTTTTCTGGCCTACAGGGAGCCCCAAAAGGGTGTAGAAAACTTTGTCTTGCTGTAACACACATAAGGTGTGTGCTGGGTTAGTGAAATAATATTGTTATTCAGTATGACATGCAGATTAGAGGCGTAGCTATAAGAATCCCTGTCACAGAGCGGCACAATGACAGAGCCTGGAGGTGGCTTCAGTATGAGGAAACCATATAGTGGCTGAATGACACAGCGTGGAGGTGGCAGCAGCATGAGGAGACCCTATACTGGCTGAATGACACAGCCTGGAGTAGACAGCAGCATCAGGAGACCATATAGTGGTTGAATGAGACAGCCTGAAGCTGGCATCAGCATGAGGAGAACCTATGGTGGCAGAATGAGACAGCCTAGAGCTGGCAGCAGCATGAGAACAGATGGTGTCAGAATGAGTCAGCCTGGAGCTGGCATCAGCATGAGGAGAACATATGGTGGCAGTATGAGAAAGCCTGGAGCTGGCATCAGCATGAGGAGAACATATGGTGGCAGAATGAGACAGCCTGGAGCTGGCAGCAGCATGAGGAGAACATATGTTGGCAGAATGAGTAAGCCTGGAGCTGGCATCAGCTTGAGGAGAACATAAGATGGCAAAATGAGACAGCCTGAAGCTGGCATTGGCATGAGGAGAACATGTGGTGGCAGAATGAGACAGCCTGGAGCTGGCAGCAGCATGAGGAGAACAGATGGTGGCAGAATGAGACAGCCTGGAGCTGGCATCAGAATGAGGAGAACATATGGTGGCAGATTGAGACAGCCTGGAGGTGGCAGCAGCAGCATCAGGAGTCCTGAAAGCTACCTGGTGATATAGTGGAGCGGTGGGTGGTAATAACCATACCCGGTGATGAAGATGGGTGAAAAAAGGAGAACTTGAAATCAGATGTGTGGCATCAGGCGGGTGAAGAGATCAGAATAGTAGCTGAGGCAGGTAGGAAGAAGAAAATGGTCTCTTTTGTAAAAGTGTTAGTGTGCTCAAGTAAGTATTAAGGATATGCTGTCACGATTCGGCTGGCTGGAGGTGGATCCTCTGTGCCAGAGAGGGATTGGCGTGGACCGTGCTGGTGGACCGGTTCTAAGTTGCTACTGGTATTCACCAGAGCCCGCCGCAAAGCGGGATGGTCTTGCAGCGGCGGTAGCAACCAGGTCGTATCCACCAGCAACGGCTCAACCTCTCTGACTGCTGAAGATAGGCGCGGTACAAGGGAGTAGACAAGAGCAAGGTCGGACGTAGCAGAAGGTCAGGGCAGGCAGCAAGGATCGTAGTCAGGGGCAACGGCAGGAGGTCTGGAACACAGGCTAGGAACACACAGGGAAACGCTTTCACTGGCACAATGGCAACAAGATCCGGCGAGGGAGTGCAGGGGAAGTGAGGTATAAATAGGGAGTGCACAGGTGAGAATACTGATTAGGCCTGCTGCGCCAATCAGTGGCGCAGCGGCCCTTTAAATGGCAGAGACCCGGCGCGCGCGCGCCCTAAGGAGCGGGGCCGCGCGCGCCGGGACAACACAGACGGGGAACGGGTCAGGTACGGGAGCCGAGATGCGCATCGCGAGCGGGCGCGTCCCGCATCGCGAATCGCATCCCGGCTGGGAGTAATATCGCAGCGCACCCGGTCAGCAGGTCTGACCGGGGCGCTGTGAATGAGAGAACGCTGCGAGCGCTCCGGGGAGGAGCGGGGACCCGGAGCGCTCGGCGTAACATATGCATTACGTAAAACTTAAATTTTAATAATATGCTTAGGATAAAATATACACACCCAAATTTCTTTTTAAATCAAAGAAAAGTAAAGGTGTGCAAAAAACACCATGTGCCACCTACACCACCAATTATTGATGTGATGCAAAGACCTCTAAAATGTGGAAGGGAACAACATATGGTTCATTGTAACGGGTGGGGTTAAAAATTTCCCCTGTAAGACCCTGCTCTCGCATTAATTCCCTTCTTGGTAAGTGTTACACGCCCTAAAAAGGGCGGCCCCTACACAGGAACTTCTTCCTATTTCCACCTACAAACACTGACATTTCCCAGGGTTTTTAGGTGAAAAAAGGGAGAGGTTCCTGTATGGGGCCACCCTTTTTAAGATGAGTAACACTTTCCTCGAAAAGGGGGAAGGGAACAACGAATTGTCCATTGTAGCAGGTGGGGGTAAAAAAAATTCCCTGTAAGGCCCTACTCTCGCCCTATTAATTCCCTCTTTGGCAAGTGTTACTCGGGGTGGCCCCACACAGGAAACTCTCCATATTTCCACCTAAAAACCTTGGAAAATGGCAGTGTTTGTAGGTGGAAATAGGGAAAGGTTCCTGTGTGGGGATGCCCTTTTTAGGGCGGATAACACTTGCCAATAAGGGAATTCATAATGCAAGAGTAGGGCCTATAGGGGAAGTTTTTAACCCAGTGTTTCCTAAGCGCAGTCCTCAAGACCCCCCAACAGATCTTGTTTTCTGGATTTCCTTAGTCTTTCACAGGTGATATAACTGTGGTGATGCCCGATTCACTTACCATAATTTTATCGCCTGTGAAAGAGTAAAGAAATCCAGAAAACATGACCTGTTGGGGGTACTTGAGGACCACGCTTGAGAAACACTGTTTTAACCCCACCCGTTACAATGGACCATATGTTGTTCACTTCCACCTTTTAGTGGTCTTTACATAACATCAATACTTGATGGTGTAGGTGGCACATGGTGTTTTTTACACACCTTTCCTTTTGTTTGATTTCCCCAAAAATTTGGGAACATATTTGTTATCCTAAGAAAAGTTAATTTTAACTAATGCATATCCTCAATACATTCTTGTGGTCTGATGCAGAGTAATGACTGGGGAGCAGCACCTTAAATGTTTTGCACTACCCATATTTGTGAAGTGTTGGTGTGGCGCCATGGTCAATCTACTCTGATGCATCAGGCATTGGTAGGTGGAAATCCTGGCTGATCCATGCCTGATTAATCTTCACAAAGGTCAGACTCTCCATATTTTCTGTGGACAGACGAGTTCTCCTTAGGGTTACCATGGCCCCCGCCGCACTAAACACCCGCTCTGATGGCACACTACTGGCCAGGCAGGACAACTTTTCCAGGGCAAACTCTGCTAGTTGTGGCCACAGTTGCTTCACTATGCGGGTGAAGAAAGCTACTAATCAGCGACTGTAGACTCAGGCTTCTGCTGATGGAGCTGGTACTGATCCTGCCACCCCACCTTCCCAGCAGCCATGGCAGTGGGAGGTGAGTGCAGAGGGCCCCCGAGTCAGACCTGTGTGAGGATGGACAATGGCCCAGAAAGGCATCAGCCAACTGACTATGTAGGATGTCTATGTAGTAGGTCAGTTTGTCCTCCCTCTCAGTGGGTGTAAATAAGGCCCCCGTTTTGTGCTGGTAGCAAGGGTCCAATAAGGTGGAGAGCCAGAAGTCATCCTGCTGCCAAATGGTGACAATTCGGCGGTCACTACGCAAGCAATTGAGCATGCATTGTGCTATTTGTGCAAGTGACTTGCAGGGACTCCCTGCCTCCATCTCCACTGCATAATGCCACGGTGTGTCTGGGTACTCTGTCTCGCCTTCCTCATAACCCTCAAGCTCCTCTAGCTGCTCCTGCTCCTCCTCTCCTGTCAGATGACTAGAAAAACTGCCCATTTCGTGAAACTTAAACAGTGGAACACATAGTTACATGTAACTATGTAACTATGTGTTCCACTGTGCCCCTCCTCAACCTCCTCCTCCAGTTCAGCCCTCACAGGGCTCATATGGCCATGAGATGTAGGCACCCCGTCTCCAGTGTCCTGACCAGCAATTGTTTCCAACAAGTGTTGTAGGAAATGAAGCAGTGAAATGACATGGTTCATCCCGTAATCCTGACGATTGACTAATAATGTGGCTTCCTCAAAGGGCCTGAGCAAACTGCAGGTGTCACGTATGAGCTGCCACTGGTTGACATTGAAGTTACACTGGGGAGTACCCCTATCCACTTGGATCATCAAGAAATCGGTGATGGCTTTTCTCTGTTCGTATAATCGTTCCAACATATGGAGGGTGGAATTCCAATGTGTGAAAACGTTGCAAATCACACTATGTTGGGGATGCCGTTCTGACGCTGCAGCTCAAGGAGAGTGTGCTTTGCGGAGTACGAGTGGCTGAAGTGCATGCAATGTTTCCTTTACATTGTAAGGATGTCTTGCAGATTGGGGGAACACTTCAGGAACCGCTTGACAACCAGATTGAACATGTCTGCCATGCAGGGGGTAGGCTCAGGCTTCCTTGTCGCAGCGCAGACAAGATGTTCTTCCCGTTGTCAGTCACCATGGTTCCCATTTCCAGTTTTAGTGGAGTAAGCCATGATTCGATTTCTTGATGAATTACTTTTAGCAGTTCCTCCCCTGTGTGACTCCGTTCAGCAAGGCAAACGATGTGAAGAACAGCGTGACACTGCCGTGCCCTGCACACATAGTATGCTGGAGGGGCACCGAGACTTGTCCGTGCAGTGAAGGATGAGAACAATGTGGAGGTAAGGAGGCAGAATCGCACACTGTCAGAGGACCAACGGCCTGAGAGCATGGAGGCGGAAGTGGCGTGACCTGTCCAAGTTGCTTTTGTGGCTGTGCAGGAACCACATTCACCCACTTGGCTGTAAAGGACATGTATTTTCTATGACCGTAGTTACAGCTCCACACATCGGCACTCCAGTGAACTTTGGTACACACCAACAGGCTCAAGGAATAGCCCACCATCTGTTCCACAAAATTATGCAGGGCTGGTACTGCCTTTTTTTGCAGAGAAATGACAGCTTGGGACTCTGAAAGGTGCAGAGTCCACCACTTGAAAAGGGAGGGACTGCAGCACCAGCAACTTGGGCAGGAGCAGATTCAGCTTCTGCGCCGTTGGATGAGTGGGCAAATACTATTGTCTCTTGGACATGGTTTTGCTGATGGATTGCTGGCAGAATGACTTACTGAAAGTAGGAGCAGGAGCCTCTGGAGCAACATAAGATGGGTGTTACACACAGTTCCCTTCGGCTGAGGTGGTGGAGCCTTGGCCGGCCGACAGAGGGAGCAGCTGCCGCTGGGTGATGCAGTAGTCTGGACCACCACATTGAAGCCCAGGCCGCTTTATGGTGACACTGCATATGTTGACACTGGACCATGGTGCCAAAATTGGGACCCTGGCCATATGCGGACCCTGGCCATGCTTCACCTTCTGCCAACACATCTTGCATGTGGCCCCGTGTTTACCTCCTCCAGATGCTTGATTAAAAACTGACACACCGCCGAGTAGCTGATTTGTCCACCAACAGTCCGCACTGATTGCTACTGACACCAACCCCTGTTCCACTACCTCCTGGGAAGGTAGGCTGCCGCGAAGCAGATGGTCTACCCCGGGCATGTTTGGCTCCAGACTTTCCACTTCTGCCACCATGCTGACTGCCAACCATGCTACCACCTTGCTTGCTCAGGTGCTGCCTCATGGGCAACCTGCAACCCTCTTCTCCTGATGATGATGAAGCCCCTTCTGCACCCGGCTCCCAAGTGCGATCAGCTTCCTCATCACCGAGTTGTGTCTGCACATCACTGATGTCCTCCTCAGGTTCCTCAACAGTATCTGTTTCAGGAGCCTGAACGCTCGCAACATCACCTCCCACATCACTCTCCTCATCACTACTTGCCTGCCATTTCTTGGCTTGGCAGTAGCTGCTGACTGTCCTCTAGTACATCCTCCTCACTAAATAGTGGAGCTAAACCCACAGATTAAGATACTTATTTGGGGGAGGGAACAGTATAGGACAGAGGCAATGGGAGGACAGGGACTGCTCCTAGGCCATGCCAACTGAGGGTTGTGTCTAAGGAACCCACTGACTGCTGACTGGGGGTGTCAGATGTCACTTGTGATGAAGTGGATGACCGTGTTAACCAATCAATGATGGCAGATGGGTTGCTGGTCAAGACACGACCACTAGCTGATACTGGGAGCTCAGGCCTCTCGCTGCTGAATTTAGGCCTCTGCCACTCCTCTGTGCACATCCTGGCACTTTTCTGCCTGACATACTTAGTGCGTAAATGAGGGGAGGACAATATGCTCCACTATGCATAAAACAGTATTTGTCTACAACACCAGCAGGTGTGTACTTTTGGCTGGTCTTTCACAGTAACTAGGCTCTTAGGACTTTAACAGGAACAAAATGTTCACCCCTTAGATGTACATAGGTGATATGCACATATGAGGGGAGAACAATGCGCTCAACTACGCTCAAAACAGTATTTGTGTACAACACTAGCAGGTGTGTACTTTGGCTGGGCTTTTACAGTAACTAGGAATTTAAAGCGTGCCTGTCATAGTGCAAAAAAAAATAATAATAATTATATGTTACTCAGGACCCAATCCTGATCATGTGCATATAATTTTTATCTGTCTCGGACCTATATATCCAGAGATATAAGCATTTATCTTCTGGTGAGTTACTTTTTCATTGTGCAGGCTGGAGGCGGCGTGTCAGTCTGTCTCCCTCACAGGAGCAACCCTGTGCAGTCAGCCAATCAGTACTCTCTACTCTGTAACCCTTTCCTCTCTGGTTTTATGCTGTGTCATGTGTCAGATGAAGATACTTGGAGCTTGCCTGCAGCAATCAAAAAACATTATGGTGAATTCATAACAGGATAAAATGTATAAATATAAGAATAGATCTTTATAAAATTAGTGCAAGGATTTTTTAGATAAAAGTACAGCATTTTTATGAATACATGTTCTATCTGTTTTATCTTCTCCTAGTAAAGCTGGATGCTAATCAGCATAGCTGTCACTATGTGTGTCATTCATCTTTCACAGACTCCTGAATGTCTGATCAACTTCTTTGTCATTCAGGAGTCCGAGAAAGCTTTGACTATTTTAGCATGCTGGGAGTTGTAGTTTGGTAACAACTGAAGCTGCAGTGTTTGTAAATAACTGTGTTAGAGCAGTGTTGCCTCCAGCTGTTTTAAAACTACAGCTCCCAGCATGTCCACACATCCTTCATCTGTAGTTTTGCATACACAATAGAAATCTCCCATACTGGATACCGGTATGCTTTACGGCCAGTATCCAGTATGTTATAAAATCTAGACTAGTCTGTCTGGCTAAAAGACAGGTGACCCCTAGTGGTGGCTATTTTGAGCTTGAATTTCAGGTGAAAATGTAAATATTTTTTAACCGGTGTATATTGTGAAATGTCATATTATAATGAGTCCTGCAATATATGAAAAGTTTTTAACAATGACAGTGCCTCTTTAACAGTAACAAAATGGTACGTGCATACATGTATGGTACATGTACATACGTGGTATGCACTTATGAGGGGAGAACAATGCGCTCCAGAGCCACCATCTTAGATGCCCTGGAGCCTGGACCGCACTAAATGGAGTTTAATGAAGCAATTTGTGCGATTGAATAGCGACGATATTCACATTCATTGGGAAGCTAATTTTTTCCTGAGATTCGGAACAAATTCAGATTCGTCAGATTCGACATCCCTAGAACCAACTGCAGTACCACACCCAACCTGGAGACAGATAGGGAGCGGTCTTTGAAATAAATGATCTCTGTTTTTCATTTCCTGGATAACCCCTGTAAAGCCCTTATACATTGGCCAAGCCATGTCTGGAAATGAGTCTAATCTATTAGATCAATGCTTTTTGTAGAGCCTTTACACAGCTTGATCACTTGCAGTCCAGGCCACATGAATGATTGCTGGATCACCTTTTACACAGGCTTATTAGTGGGTATGAACATTCCTATGAACACACACATTTAGTCAACATTAATGGGGTACTCCAGTGGAAAAAAATGTCAACTGGTGCTAGAAAGTTAAAAAGATTTGTAAATGACTTCTATAAAAAAAAGTATTAATCCTTCCAGTACTTATCAGTTGTTCTATGATCTACAGGAAGTTCTTTTCTTTTTTAATTTCCTTTCTGCCAGAACACAGTGCTCTCTTCTGACTCCTCTGTCCATTTTAGGAACTGTCCAGAGTAGGAGCAAATCCCCATAGAAAATCTATCCTGCTCTGGACAGTTCTTGACATGGACAGAGGTGTTAGCAGAGAGCACTGTGGTCAGACAGAAAGGCGATTCATAAAGAAAATAATTTCCTGTGGATCATAAAGCAGCTGATAAGTACTGGAAGGATTAAGATTTTTAAATATAAGTAATTTACAAATCTGTTTAACTTTCTGGCACCAGTGGATTTAAAAATGGACCTTAAATGTGTATTCCTGGATTTTTCTTTTATTTGGCTATGTTACAGAGGCTATAAAATTAATGTAGTTCATAATATAGTGTCTGTACATGTGTTTGATTTTTAACAGCATACAAAATGAGTGTCGCCTCAGGTTTCCTCAGGTTGCAGTGTGTCCCGAGACATTACATCATTAGTCAGGGAGCATGTCTGCTTTAATGGGTGAAGTGACCACTGGGTGGGTGGGGGTTATCATTCTCCACAGCTCTGCAGACAATGGTAGCTCAGGTGTTCCACAATGGGGAGGGAGAACAGTGACCTCACACATACAAACAAGGGATCCTGGGACTTGCAGTTGGAGGAAGGGAATTCCAACAGGAAATAGTCATTTCACAAAAATAAAGTATCGGCAGTCACCTTATGGTGGATAACTCCTTCAAGTTTCTATTTTGAACTGTACTGTATCATTGGTTCCCTTTTTTTAATTGGACATTCACTAATAAACCAACTTAATACAATTTAACTCAAATTCTGAATTGAGCCTTAAACAGTTTCAAAAACTCTTCCCTATGTAAAATGTGGTGAAATACCACATATTTAAATTGCTGTACATTTAACTTTTGTGTTCCAAATGTGAAATGTGAATGATACTTTTAATACTTGATTGACCATTTTTAGTATCATATACATAACAATCATATATTATTCAATTATTTGGATTATTAACAGTAATCTATAGGCTAGGTTCATATGTGACACAGCTGCACTTGTTTTTCTGCAGTTTTTGCCATGATTTTCTAAGCATCTTTGTTCATACTACATTTCATTTCCATTCCTAATGGATCCATACTCGATATGACAAATTAGTTTCCAAACCGATCAGAATACAAATTCTGCCTTATCTCTCTCTCTCTACTTGAGGTCCATAAGGTAACTGCCAGGATGTTTGCAACAGTAATAACAGTGATGCTAACTAACACGAACACTCACAAGGCACAAGGGTAAGTTTTATTTAGATGCAATGGATCAACTTTATAAAATTACTTTCAAAGAACATAGATAAGAGGTTGTCTGATAAAATCTTCTCATCTTGGTTCAGCTCCTGCTTTAACAATGTTTTAAATCTTCATAACCCTTATAACTTTTGTGTTTTCCACTGAGATATGTAGTTTTTATCAGTAGCAATTTGACGTAGAGCAGAAATTTTGTCCATAGTTTATAAAAAATTTCTGGGATGTGACGTGGGCAGGGCTGCACAAATGATTGCTGGGTCATTCATGTGGCCCATACTAAATACCACCATTTGACGAACAAGACATTTTTTGACCTTCCAAGATAAGACCTTGGATCTAATAGGACACTTCCGCAGGAGGTGTCTTCATGACTGGGCTGTCAATCTACAGGGGGGGTTATACTGTTTTGAATGGAGATTGCACACAGGAAAGGTGGTGCAGTGTGTCTGTCTGTTATAAGTTATATGAAAGTCAGTGTGAAAGATAAAATAGTGGGTGATGAGTAGGGATGAGCGAATCTTTACGAATTTTGGGAAAAATTCGATTTGCAACAAATATCGCTGAAAATCGCAGAATATTGCCGTGATTCGATCGCTTCATTAAACTCCATTTAGTGTGGTCGAGGCTCCAGGGCAACTAATATGGCGGATCCACATGTGAGGACATGGGGCAAGGAATCCTGGGAAGGCAGGAACAAGAGCAGGTGGGATGACCCTGAATCACATGCAGCATACAGCCTATCAGTAGACAGCCACCCCTGTGATGTCACAGCCCTATATAATCAGCAGCCATCTTGCGGCCAGTCACTTCAGCCTTTTAATGCAAAGAGATAGAGAGGGACAGAATGTGCTGTGAAAAGCCTTTTTCCAGCAGTAATTCACCTCCCAGTCACATCAACGTTCTGTTTTTGGTGTAGTACACAGCAACTGTGTGCTGCAGCACTGGTGTGTACTGCTGGTGTTGTACACATATACTTATTTAAGCATACTGGAGCGCATTGTCCTCCCCTCATAAGTGCATACCACACATGTACATCTAAGTGGTGAACTATTTTGTTCCTGTTAAAGGATTAATGGCCTAGATACTGTAAAAAGCCAGCCAAAAGTACAGACAGCCTGGTGTTGTACACAAATACTGTTTTAAGCATACTGGAGCGTATTGTCCTCTCCTGATAAGTGCATACCACATTTGTACATCTTAGTGGTGTACTATTTTGTTCCTGTTAAAGTCTTAAGTGCCTAGATACTGTGAAAGGCCAGCCAAAAGCACACACCGGCTGGGGTTGTACACAAATACTGTTTTAAGCGTAGTGGAGTGTATTGTACTCCCCTCATATACGCACTAAGTATGTCAGGCAGAGAAGTGCCAAGACTTGCACAAAGGAGTGGCAGAGGCCTAAATTCATCAGGCAGAGGTCGCAGCAGACTAGGGGCGAGTGGCAGCAGGAGTCTCAGTGAGAGGCCTGAACTCCTGGTATCAGCTAGCAGTCGTGTCTCGACCAGCAACCCATCTGCCGTCATCGATTGGTTAACACGGTCATCCACTTCATCACAAGTGATATCTGACACCCTCAGTCAACAGTTGTTGGGTTCCTCAGACACAACCTTCAGTTGGCATGGCCCAGGAGCAGTCCCTGTCCTCCCATTGCCTCTGTCTTATGCTGTTCCATCCCCCACAGAAGTATCTTATGCAGTGCGTTCAACTTAATTATTTAGTGAGGACGATATACTAGAGGACAGTCATCAGCTACTGCCCAGCCAAGAATTGGAGGAGACATCCGGTGCTTTCTCCGCTAGGCGGGCAAGTAGTGATGAGGAGAGTGGCATGGGAGGTGGTGTTGTGAGCCTTCAGGCTCCTGAAGCAGACACTGTTGAGGAATCTGAGGAGGATATCATTGACGTGCAGACACAACTAGATGATGATGAAGCCGATCGCACTTGGGAGCCGGGTGCTGAATGGGCTTCATCATCATTATCATCAGGAGAAGAGGGTTGCAGGTTGCCTGTGACACAGCAGCTGAGCCAGTAAGGTGATAGCATGGTTGACAGTCAGCATGGTGGCAGAAGTGGAAAGGCTGAAGCCAAACGTGCTCGGGGTAGACCACCTGCTTTGTGTACAGGGGTTCCAGGAGTCGGCTGCAGTAGCAGTCAATCGTTGCTGACTGTTGCGTGTTACAGCAAGGAAAAGTGTTCTACACCCCTATTGAGACTATCTGTAGGCCAGAAATAACCGTTTTTAATAGCAATTATCAGCAAATAAATTCAGACCGAAACAAATTTTTTTTTTTTTTGGGGGGGGGAATTTGGCAAATCGGCCGAATCAAATTTTTGGATACTTGTGGGTAGAATTATAAGGGAGGTAAACACTTAAAGATAATTTATAGATTTATAGACACCTCACCACCACCACAACCACCACTGAGCAGATAGAAGGCTAGTTGCATACACAAATTGAGAGGGCTGCCCGGGCGGGTACAGTTTTAATAATGGGAGATTTTAGGTGGTCACTGGGGATCAAGAGAAGGCAGAGCTACTAAACGGGTTCTTTAGTTCTGTATATACAAAGGAAGATGGAGCAGCTGACACAGGCCGGGTCAGCGCTGGTAACATGTCATGTAATGTACAGAACTGACTTAATGTAGATATGGTCCTAGGTAAATTAAATAAAGTAAATGCAAGCAAAGCTCCAGGACCAGTTCAGTCTCCATAAGCAACAATCCTTCTTTACCATAAAAATTGTGAATTTATGGCACAGACTTCCTCAGGAACTGGTCACAGTAGTAATTGAGGAGTTCAAAACAGACTTAGATACATTCTTATAACAAAACAACATTATTGTATATGCAGAAATATAGAATCACATTCCCTTCATCCACCCATACCCCTTCCCTTCACCTCCTTGTTTAAATTTGGACTTTTTTTTTTTTACTGTACTATGTAACTATGAGATGAACCCATTAAAGATTATGTCTTGAGTATTTATTTTTTATACTAATTAGATGTAAGTTTGTGAAAGAAAAATAATGAAAAACAATGTAAAATGCTTTTATTAATTTTTTTAATTTATTTATTTTTTAAAACCTTGTTATTTGAGAATCACTCTTTTTCCTGGATTGTCTGTATAAAGAGTGTTGCAGGATATACAGCGTGTCTTATATGATGTCTCCTGTCAGACCTCTAGAGGACAGAGAATGACAGGGGATGCCAACAGAACCTTATGTTTGGATGCATAGGCCCTCATTTACAAAGACTGGAGTGTCGGTTAGGTTTTTTTTTTCAGTGTACTCGTCTTTTTCCTTGTGATTTACTAATCTGTCGCATGTGTCAGGTTTTTTTGTGTCGCACGATATTAAATTCTGTCGTGCGGGAATGAAAATTGTCTCACTGGAAAAATAAAAATTAAATCAAATAAATAAAGTAAAGTTACTCTGCACAAGGATGTAACTTTACATTCATGATTGTTAATGGATTAACAACCCAAAAGTTTTTTAAAAATATATATATTAAAAAAATATATATATAAATTTAAAAAATCTATTACATAATTAAATCATAAAAGTGTTGAGGGGTTAAAAATGCTTTTAAAGTATAAAACAAGTAATTTAATCATGAACCACAATGGTCAGCTGTCCCTTCCTCAAAAACACTCACATTTTTCCATTTTCACTCGACCCCTGGGCTGTCGGTTTTTCAGAGTTGAGAAATCACACTTTTTTTCAGAGTGATTTCCCAATTACTACGAGTGATTTTTCCGTTTTGTCGGGTTAACGCCCATTTTTGAGTAAACCACGCCCATTTTGTAGGTTAAATTAAACTCTCCGAGTGTTTTGGAAAATGTAGGTTGTGCGCCTAAATTTTGGGATGCGGCATGCGACCCAATTTTGGGCGCAATAACCGAGACAAACCGTCAGTTCTCCTTTAGTAAATGAGGGCCATAGTGTTTCTTTCCTGCCTTATGTAGTCCTATAAAGCCGTAAATAGTACCTTAGTGCTACAGACCTCTTTTTCAAATGATAACAATGTGATTTTTTTGATATTGTCCTAAACAGCAAAGTTAATAAGTGAATTACAGAAAACAAAGACTACAGGCCTAATGTGACTGCTGTAGAGGCCAATGTAAAACCTGAATGTTTACAGCTTTATTTAGGAGGATGAGTAGAGGGAAAAAAATAGAAATGAAAAACTCATTTTTTATTATCTGTTTATAAAAGCCCATTTTAAATAAATTGCCATTTTCTGATGGAACATTCTCTTTAAGTCTAAATTATACATAGATTTAAAAAGTACATAATGTTTCAGTATTCTGCTACCTGTTCTATGTCATTTTGCAATTTGTTCTTATGATTTCCTACTGAGCAGACAATCCCACTGATTCTGTCTCACTCTTTCCATCTCTCTTTTTACTCTTTTTTTTTTTTCAAAATAACTTTTTCCTAAAATAATAATCTTTATGGTAAAAGACTTTCCAGAAGTGATTTTATGCATTTCATAGTTCTGAGAAACCTTGGTAAGTAACAGCAATTGTAAATAAATTAAGCACTGGTTCTTAAGTGTGTTTGCAATTTGGGTTTAATTTATGCAAACCTTTTCTACGCATCATGTAAATAGGCTGTTTTTGCTTATAAAAGACAGATGGCTTTGTTCATCAGGTTGGAAACCTCAGCAGGGGCTAATGATTCTACAGCAAGGCATTTCTCTGTTTAATATTTCTGCTGGGGAAATGTTTACTAGAAATAAAAGTATATTATCTTTTAATCTTTGTACTGAACGGCTACACAATAACCATTATAAAATAAAAAAGTAAAGCGTTGGTGGGAAATGTTCAGCTATTTTCGGTTGGGACTCCCATTGTCTTTGGTCATATATAGATGAGATATAGTTTAGATTTTGTATCCTTTTAAGGAGTACCTAAACTTTTAACTTTTAAAACTTTTCATGTGTCATAGCAACATGGCAAAAGTTTTGATTGGGGGGGTTTGGTGCTCAGCTGAATGTTGCTGCCATTTGCATCCACTTAACACCAGAGATCACCTGAGTGGTGTACAGTTCCATAGAAAGTCTATGAGAATCCACGTACTGCATGAGCCTCTCTCCAATCAGATCCAAGTGGTGAAGAGCAGATACAAACGGGCACAGTGCTAAGTATCGTAGTGATCGATTGGTGTCTCAACATCCAGACTTTTAAGGTACCTACATTTTAGATACCATTTAAAGGATCGCTCCACAAAATATGCCTTAATAGGCCAAATACTTTAAGGGTAAGTTCCCACGTGTGTATTTTCTGCTGCAGATTTGCTTCAGCATATTTTGCTACTCATTAACATCAATGGATAGCAAAATCTGCTACAGAAAATCTGCAGCAGAAAATATGCACGTGTGAACCTTTTTTTTTAAACAAATTTACCATTCTGTCTAGTATTAAAAAAGACATCTGCTTAGCTCCTGCCACTCCCCTTCTGCCTCTTTTGTCCCGCTGCAATCCCTCGTTTTCTTCTCTTCTGAGTTCCCTGTATTTAAGATGTCATACTGTGGTCCCGGTCTTCTTTCTAGTGTCAGGGCTCAATATGTCACATTGCCGCTCAGCCAATCACTGGCTTATGTGAGACGTCAATGCAGGCAGTGACTGATGAGCCGTGCAGTCACGTGTTGACCACAGGGAACCTGAAAGAGGAGTGCACCAGAGATCCCAGCGGGGCAACAGAGGCACTGCGGGAGCAGCTGGAGGTAAGTAGATGTTTTTTTTTTTTTATATCTGACAAAATTGTAAATTTGGTAAACCCCCCCCCCCCCACCTCCCTCCAATTCTTATTTTGGAGTACTCCCTGCAACTTCCCATAGTTTCACAAAAGTACAAAAGTGGAAAAGCCACATTAAAAGGGTACTCCGGTGGGGAAAAAAAGTGTTTTCTAATTAACTAGTGCCAGAAAGTTAAACAATTAAACAGAAAATTAATCCTTAATGGTTCAGGGGCCTGACGAAGCGCACCTTGCACAATACAGACCATCGCCCGCTGTCCGAATACCCCCGCAGATAGCAACTTTCCACACACTGTCTGATCTGCACTGCTTTGAATAACGAAAGAAGTATGCATCTCTACAAGTGAGTGCTCCGGTCTTTTCATTTCTCTTTGTTGTTGTAATCCTTAATCAGCTGCTGTATGCCTCAGAGGAAGTTGTGTAGTTTGTTCCCGTTTGACCCCAGTGCTCTCTGCTGACACCTCTGTTCATCTCAAGAACTGTCCAGAGCAGCAGGAAATACCCCTTGTTAACCTCTCCTGCTCTGGACAGTTCCTGACGTGGACAGAGGTGTCAGAAGAGAGCCCTGTGGTCAGACTGGAAAGAACTGTACAACTTCCTCTGGAGCATAGAGCAGCTGAGTAGTACTGGAAGGATTAAGATTTTTATATAGACGTAATTTACAAACCTGTTTAATTTTCTGGCACCAGTTAATTTGAAATCGTTCTCCACCAGAGTACCCCTTTAAAGCGGACCTGTCAGCAGTCTGTTTGTTAATACTGTATGTAAATGAAACTGCAGTGTTCGGGGGGTGTTTTCCAGCACAGAAAAAGCTCAGATGGGCAGGCTAACCCTGGGCTCTTTCTGTAGGGAATGTCGGCCTAGGTATTTAAGCCTCATTTACATATTAACAAACAGGCTGTTGATAGGTCAGCTTTAACCACTTAAGGACGCAGTGCGTACAGCTACGCAATGCGTTTCTCTGCTCCCCGAAGCTCTCCGGTCAGTGACCGGATCGGGATGCCTGCTGAAATCATTCAGCAGGCATCCCAGCACATCACCGAGGTGGGTCCTGAGACCACCCCATGTCAGCGATCGCCTGAAATCACTGGTCAATTCAGACCGGCGATCTGCGGCGATTCTGGGTCATACGGGTCTCCAGTGACCCAGAAAATAAGGGGGATTAGGGTTGTCCAAGACACCCATGATCCCCCTGAAGGAATAGGAGTGAGGTGGCAGGGGTGCCACCCCTCCTATCCCTGCTATTGGTTGACCAATAGCAGATCGGGGTGGGGGGTGAAAAAGTTTGGTTCCCCTGCTCTGCCCACCCACTATAGTCCGGGCAGAACGAGTGAACCAGCCATGACCGATGCCAGAGGTCACGTACCAGCGGCGGGAGGTGATGAGGTGCGACTCCCTGGTGTGGCAGTATGGAAATCATTGTGCAGTGGTTTCTAAACTGTGGCCTTCTAGATCTAGCAAAACTACAACTCCCAGCATGTATTCACAGCAAAATGCTGTGTGGGCATGCTGGGATTTGTAGGTTTGCAACATCTGGAGGGCCACAGTTTGGAGATCTGGTTTCTAAACCGTGGCCCTCTAAATCTTGTAAAACTACAACTCCCAGCATGCAAAAACAGAAAACGTCTGTCTTGTCATGTTGGGAGTTGTAGTTGCGTACCTCCAGCTGTTGTATAACTACATAGTTACATAGTACATAGTTACATACATCTCCCAGCATGCCCTTTGGCGATCAGTACATGCTGGGAGTTGTAGTTTTGCAACAGCTGGAGGCACACTGGTAGGAAAATACTGAGTTAGGTAACAGAACCTAACTGAAGGTTTTCCAACCAGTGAGTCTCCAGCTGTTGCAAAAGTCAGTGCATGCTGGGAGTTGTAGTTTTGCAACAGCTGGAGGTCTGCCAACCCCCCCCCCCCCTTCCCATGTGAACGTACAGGGTACATTCACACGGGAGAGTTTATAGTGAGTTTCCTGCTTCAAGTTTGAGCTGCAGCAAATTTTCCTGCCGTAATCCCCCGCCCGTGTGTTTCCAAAAAGTAGCCTCTAGCTGTTGCAAAACAACAACTCCCAGCATTTCCGGACTGCCACTGACTGTCCAGGCATGCTGGGAGTTTAGCAACAGCTCGAGGCACCCTGATTGGGAATCACTAGCGTAGAAAACCCCTATGTCCACCCCTATGCAATCCCTAATTTAGTCCTCAAATGTGCATGGCGCTCTCTCACTTTGGAGCCCTGTCGTATTTCAAGGAAACAGTTTAGGGCCACATATGGGGTATTTCCGTACTCGGTAGCAATTGTGTTACAAATTTTGGGGGGCTTTTTCTCCTTTTACCCCTTATGAAAAGGAAAAGTTGGGGTCTACACCAGCCTGTTAGTGTAAAAAAAAAAAAAATTACACTAAGATGCTGGAGTTGCCCCATACTTTTTATTTTTACAAGAAGTAAAAGAGAAAGAAGACCCCCAAATTTGTAACGCAATTTCTCCTGAATACAGAAATACCCCATTTGTGGGCGTAAAATGCTCTACGGACGCACAACAAGGCTCAGGAGTGAGAGTGAACATGTACATTTGAGGCGTAAATTGGTGATTTGCACAGGGGTGGCTAATTTTACAGCCATTCTGACATAAACGCAAAAAAATAAATAGCCACGTGTAACCCCATTTTGGAAATTACACACCTCACGGAATGTAACAAGGGGTATAGTGAGCCTTAACACCCACAGGTGTTTGAGGAATTTTCGTTAAAATTGGATGGCAAAATGAAAAAAAAAACTAACTTTTTTTTAACCTAAAATGCTGGTATTACCCTTAATTTTTCATTTTCACTAGGGAAAATAGGGAAAAAAGCATTTCTTCTGAGGAAGGACATACCCCATATGTGGATGTAAAGTACTCTGGTGGTACCGGAGTACCCCTTAAACACACTTACTGAATGTCATTTTGAATAATTTGAGAGTGGTAGTTTTTTTAATGGGGTCATTTATGTGGTATTTCTAATATGAAAGCCCCTCAAATGCATTTCAAAACTGAACTGGTCCCTGAAAAATTCCGATTTTAAAAATTTTGTGGAAAATTGCTGCTGAACTTTGAAGCCCTCTGATGTCTTCCTAAAGTAAAAACATGTCAACTTTATTATGCAAACATAAAGTAGACATATTGTATATGTGAATCAATATATAATGTATTTGTAATGTCTGTTTTCCTTATAAGCAGAGAGCTTCAAAGTTAAAAAAAAATGCTAAAGTTTTTAAATGTTCATCAAATTTTAGAATTTTTAACCAAGAAATGATGCAAGTATCGACAAAAGTTTACCACTAACATAAAGTAGAATATGTCACAAAAAAACATTCTCGGAATCAGAATGAAAAGTAAAAGCATCCCAGAGCTATTAATGCTTGAAGTGACAGTGGTCAGATTTGCAAAAAATGGCCTTAATGTGATAAAGTCCACTGGTCTTTTGTAACATATAAAATGTAATGAAACATGTGCTAGGCTTAGAATTTGTAATAATATGTAATATTGTAAGAAAATGTATGCATAAAAAAAAAAAATTATTTAAAAATGTACCCCTTCTTAAATCTTTAGAGCCATGCGGTGAGACCCGAATGGTCTGGACACTTACATACAGTCTCCATTGGTTATCTTTCCTTTAGTCTTACCTTAGCTTGTCTCTAAACCCAACATATTATCCCACAAGATGTTAATGCATTGGCATACGTCATCCATTTAACATCTGTTGGACATCCGTCACTTATCCCATGTTAAAAAATAGGTCTGGGCATGAAGGGTGTTGTAGTTTATTTATACACAGCAAATTTGTTGCAGATATTTGTATAACTGCTCCATTCCTCTGAGCCTGCAGAAGAAATCCAATGTATGAAATTGTTTTTCGGTTCTGCTAAGTCATTTGCCTTCCCTGGTTATTAGGCTGAAGTAGCCCCAATAGTAAGCTGTAAATCCAAACAATAATTGTCTTATCAGTAATATTAAAATTCCAGATAATCTGTAAAATAATGGTCATGATGAGATCTGTCATTTAAAGAGTAATAAAGAACTGCCTGTTGTTATGAGAAAAACATTTCACTTTCCCATGCTGAGAACATCAATTCAGCTCCTAAATTAGCAATAAGTTTTCTTAGGCAAGACAGGGAATTTCAATGAGAGTGTAGTATTTGTTTTAATACGTTGAAATAGATGTAAAAAAAAACAAAACAAAATAAAACAAAACAATGCAGCTTCGAACAGAGGTAAAACAACATAAGGCAGATAATAAAAGGAAGGTAAATAAAGGAGTCAAACCCAGCTCTACAAATGTTTTATTAGCAATAGAAAAGCAAATAGGATTTAAAGAGACAATGTTCCTAAAAGTATTTAGAAACAAACAAACACACAAACAAAAAAAAAACATAAAACAAAGGCAGTGCACTTTATAGGATGCCATAGGGACCACATTGTTCCTCAGTATCCCGATTGTGAAGGTGAGTGCTCACCATAATGGGTTGCGTTGGACATAGCCACTATAACCGTTAATAAATAACTTACATAGTCCACTGGAAGCAACAGTATTTATAAATTCATCCTGGTATCTACGCGTAGAAACATCAGAGGCGGATCCAAGCATTGATATAGAGGTGATACATTAATTACCGAGGTGTATCACCAGTGTAACAATTTATTTTAGTATAACATATAGCGGATTAAAAACCCCTTCCTCAGTTAGGAATAGACATACAACTGATAAACAAAAGTCCCATGTATACAATAAAGAAAACCACACTCTGGCGCTTATGAATATATGTGCCCATAACTCAGCTATGTTGCCAATAAAATGCACCCTCACTAAACCATTAAATAGAAAATTGATCACACATTTGTAAATTGGGGATAGTGCTATTTAGGACTTAATACCCAGCATATATTCATCTTGTTGGCCGATATATACAAGTGGTTAACACATACTCCATTCATCCACTGCACTACACTACCACCATATATATAAAACATTGCCAGGGTGCTAGTATTTCTAATCTGAAGATATTGACATATAATTGACAGTGATATATTGATATATATTGACAGTGTCTATAAAAGTTATACCTTCTCCTGTGTATATAACAATCCTGTAAGCTTTATCTTTATCCCAGATTTAGATGAAAACAAAGTGTAGATCCATGTAGAAGCGTCCGTGCAGCTGGCTGCAAGGGAGATCTTCCACGACAGGCAGGGTCTCAACCTGCGCGCTGCAATAGTAAAAGAACCTAAGTCCCGTAGCCGAAAGTGACGTCACTATAGGCCAAAAGAAATTCACTCTTAGTAAATCAGGGCCATTATGTTTGTCCAAATAATATATATATATATATATATATATATATATATATACATACATATATATTTATAAAACTCAATGGCCTTCATTTACTATTGCAAACCCAACATTTTTTGTCGGGTTGTGCGCCAGTAATTCTGTCTGCGCTAGAATGTGCGCCATAATTGAAAAAAACCTGGCTAACTCTCCATTTACTGAGAAAATTCGAAAAAGGGGCGTGATCATTTGGAAAATGGGGCGTGGTAAACAAAAAGGGGCGTGTTCCCGACATTTTACAAAAAGATAACATATTTACTAAGGTTTCCACTGAAAATTTTGGGGATTTGAGCTGAGGAAAACCCTACAGATCAGAGCATGTGTAAAAAAAAAAAAAAAAATATAGGGAAAGTTAAAAATGTAGGGAAACCTTGGTAAATACTGTGAAAAAAAATTTAAGGGAATTAAAACCCACAAAGAAACCTAAACTCCACTCTTAGTAAATCAGGGCCAATGTGTGTGTGTGTGTGTGTGTGTGTGTTCCAGCATCACATATTAATTATTAACATGAAACTTGCTACACATATTACATATACAGTCATAGCCGCAAATGTTGCCACCCCTGAAATTTTTCAAGAAAATGTAGTATTTCTCACAGAAAAGGATTGCAGTAACACGTTTTGCTATATACATGTTTATTCCCTTTGTGTGTATTAGAACTAAACCAAAAAAAGGAGGGAAAAAAGCAAATTAGACATAATGTCACATCAAACTCCAAAAATGGGCTAGACAAAATTATTGGCACCCTTAACTTAATATTTGGTTGCACACCCATTGGAAAAAAATAACTGAAATCAGCCGCTTCCTATAACCATCAATAAGCTTCTTACACCTCTCAGCCAGCATGCAGGACCACTCTTCCTTTGCAAACTGCTCCAGGTCTCTCTTATTGGAAGGGCGCCTTTTCCCAACAGCAATTTTAAGATCTCTCCACAGGTGTTCAATGGGATTTAGATCTGGACTCATTGTTGGCCACTTCAGAACTCTCCAGCGCTTTGTTGCCATCCATTTCTGGGTGCTTTTTGACATATGTTTGGGGTCATTTTCCTGCTGGAAGACCCAAGATCTCGGACTCAAACCCAGCTTTCTGACACTGGGCTGTACAATGTGACCCAAAATCCGTTGGTAATCCTCAGATTTCATGATGCCTTGCACACATTCAAGGCACCCAGTGCCAGAGGCAGCAAAACAACCCAAAAACATAATTGAACCTCCACCATATTTCACTGTATGTACTGTGTTCTTTTCTTTGTAGGCCTCATTCCATTTTTGGTAAACAATATAATTATGTGCTTTACTAAAAAAGCTCTATCTTGATCTAATCTGTCCACAAGACATTTTCTCAGAAGGATTTTGGCTTACTCAAGTTCATTCTGGCAAAATATAGTCTTGCTTTTTTATGTCTCTGTGTCAGCAGTGGGGTCCTCCTGAGTCTCCTGCCATAGCGTTTCATTTCATTTAAATGTCGAGGAATAGTTCGCGCTGACACTGATGCTCCCTGAGCCTGCAGGACAGCTTGAATATCTTTGGAACTTGTTTGGGGCTGCTTATCCACCATCCAGACCATCCTGCTTTGACACCTTTCATCAATGTTTCTCTTCTGTCCACACCCAGGAAGCTTAGCTACAGTACCATGGGTTGCAAACTTCTTGATAATGTTGCGCACTGTGGACAAAGGCAAATCTAGATCTCTGGAGATGGAATTTTAACCTTGAGATTTTTGAAATTTTTCCACAATTTTGGTTCTCAAGTCCTCAGACAGTTCTCTTCTCTTTCTGTAGTCCATGCTTAGTGTAGCACACACAGACACACAATGCAAAGACTAAGTGAACTTATCTCCTTCTTTTCTGCTTTCAGGTGTGATTTTTACATTAGCCACATCTGTTACTTGCCCCAGGTGAGTTCAAAGGAGCATCATGTGCTTGAAACAATCTTATTTTTCCACAATTTTGAAAGGGTGCCATTAATTTTGTCCAGACCATTTTTAGAGTTTGGTGTGACATTATGTCCAATTAGCTTTTTTTCCCCCTTTTTTTGGTTTAGTTCCAATACACACAAAGGGAATAAACATGGGTATAGCAAAACATGTGTTACTGCAATCCTTTTCTGTGAGAAATACTTCATTTTCTAGAAAAATTTCAGGGGTGCAGACATTTACGGCCATGACTGTATGTCAACATTGACAATGCGGTTTAGTTAACGATATATGTTTATGGTTCGGACATTTACGCATGCGGCGATACCACATATGCTTGTTCTTATTTTTATTTACACACTTTTTTTTAAATGGGAAAAGGGGGATGATTCTGATTTTTATTAAGGAAGGGGTTAAATCACATTTATTAACTTTCTTTTTTTTTACTGTTTTTTTTATGCAGTGTTATAGCCCCCTCTACAGGCTGTAACATTGCATATACTGATTGCAGAAACTTTATAATGCATTCATAGAATGCATTGATCAGTGTTTTCTGCACTTGATTTCTCAAGCCTGGATTTCAGGCTTAGAGCAATCAAACACCGATCGGACAGCCAGGAAGTAGGTAAGACACCTCCCGCTGTCCTCTCAGCTGAGCTTACCGGCAATGTATTCTCCCATTTTAGATGCTGCAATCAACTTTTATTGCGGCGTCTAAAGGGTTAATACTTAACATCAGCCCGATCTGTGATTTCTGGTATTAGCCGCAGATACGAAGCTTCACAGATCGGGAGCCAGCCACGACGAAAATATACGTTTGTGGTCGTTAAGGGGTTAAAGTCCCATGCAAGTCTATGGGAAATATGTTTTTCAGCAGAGGCAAATCACACTGTAGATGACTCCTCTTGATTTACAGTTAATATGGGTATTAATTATTTTCTCAAAAGTACAATCCTTACTGGTTACTTAAAATTTAGAAGTTACCCCTGTGATTTTACATACTTTACACATATGGCAGGGGGGAAAAACAGACTTTTGAAATAATGTTTTTTGTACTTTTAGGATTTTTCACTATGGGAGCTACCATTACCCTACAGTTATATCCCCATACAAGATATTCCAATGTTTTTTTTTTTATAATTTCTTTCAACAGGAAACTGTGGGAGTTATGGGTAGTGATTATAGGGATAACAATTCCTCCTCCTGCGTCCTCACTTGAACCTCTTACATTAAATTATTTTCCTGTTTTATCTTCTAATAGGGTAGTACTATGCAAAGTATAAGAGCACCAGTGTTATAACCTTTATTTTCAAAAATGTTCTGTAGTTCTGTTTTCTCCTTCTCAAATTCCTTAACCTGTGTGCAATTCCTTCGGAGTCGTAAAAATTTACTCCTCAGGATATTCTGAAGCCAAGCAGGGAGATGACAGCTTGTAGTATAAATAAAACTATTGTGCACAGAAAAACTAACCCCAGTCCGACTGAATACTAGAGTGAATGTAAGATAAAATTAATTTTTTATTTAAATTAGTTCAAAATTCAGTTAGACTTTTTCAGCCTACTTCCAAATAAAAATAATGTAAGCGCCGCAATAGGACCAGACCCGCCGCCAAGTTAGTCCCTGGAAATATTGATGTTCCCAGTAACCCTTTATAAATTGGAATAGCTTAGCGTGAATATGGTCCCCATGGCAGTGGCCCACTGCTGTAAATAAAATTGATCATCATAAATAAAATAATTATGAGTAAGAATAAAATTAATACATTCACCAATAAAATTCACCTGTGGAGTTAAGAATTTGAGTTCTTTGTTCAGAAAGAACTCTGAGGCAACTCAACCTTTCTCATGTTTAATCACTGTAAACAGTGATGTGAAGTCCAGAGTCCCGAGAATAAAATCAGTTTCCCAAATAATTTCTTGCTAAATTTGTAAAATATGTTTTGTGTCTTTTAGATAGGCAGGTAGTTTAGAAATGCACTTTTGTAATTGTACATCTACATATCTCGAAAGATTGGAAGTTAGATGCTCTACCCCTGACATGATGGGCCTACCCGGAGGGTTATCAGTAGATTTGTGAATCTTTGGTATTTGGTAAAAGGCCGCTATTTTGGAATTTTAGATGTTTTTATGGGATTGAACAAGTACTGTATATCCATATTGGAGAGGACGGGATTATATATCACAAATGTCCACAGCGGAGGGCCAATGGATTTTTAATCTTTAACCCCTTCAGGACCAAGCCCATTTTGGCCTTAAGGACCAGAGCGTTTTTTGCACATCTGACCACTGTCACTTTAAACATTAATAACTCTGGAATGCTTTTAGTTATCATTCTGATTCCGAGATTGTTTTTTCGTGACATATTCTACTTTAACTTAGTGGTAAAATTTTATGGTAACTTGCATCCTTTCCTTGTGAAAAATCCTAAAATTTTATGAAAAATTTGAAAATTTTGCATTTTTCTAACTTTGAAGCTCTCTGCTTGTAAGGAAAATATATATTACAAATAAAAAAATTTTTATTCACATATACAATATGTCTACTTTATGTCTGCATCATAAAAGTGACGAGTTTTTACTTTTGGAAGACACCAGAGGGCTTCAAAGTTCAGCAGCAATTTTCCAATTTTTCACAAAATTTTCAAACTCACTATTTTTCAGGGACCAGTTCAGGTTTGAAGTGGATTTGAAGGGTCTTCATATTAGAAATACCCCACAAAAGACCCCATTATAAAAACTGCACCCCCCAAAGTATTCAAAATGACATTTAGTCATCATTTTAACCCTTTAGGTGTTTCACAGGAATAGAAGCAAAGTGAAGGAGAAAATTCACAATCTTCATTTTTTACACTCGCATGTTCTTGTAGACCCAATTTTTGAATTTTTACAAGGGGTAAAAGGAGAAAATGTATACTTATATTTGTAGCCCAATTTCTCTTGAGTAAGCACATACCTCATATGTCTATGTAAAGTGTTCGGCGGGCGCAGTAGAGGGCTCAGAAGGGAAAGAGCGACAAGGGGATTTTGGAGAGTACGTTTTTCTGAAATGGTTTTTGGGGGGCATGTTGCATTTAAGAAGCCCCTATGGTGCCAGAACAGCAAAAAACCCTCACATGGCATACCATTTTGGTAACTAGACCCCTTGAGGAACATAACAAGGAATAAAGTGAGCCTTAATACCCCACAGGTGTTTCACGACTTTTGCATATGTAAAAAAAAAATATTTTTTTTCACTAAAATGTGTGTTTCCCCCCAAATTTCACATTTTTCCAAGGGTTAATAGCAGGAAATACCCCCCAATATTTTTAACCCCTTCTCTTCTGAGTATGGAGGTACCCCATAAGTTAACCTGAAGTGCACTATGGGCGAACTACAATGCTCAGAAGAGAAGGAGTCATATTTGGCTTTTTGAGAGCAAATTTTGCTCGGGGGGCATGTCTCATTTAGGAAGCCCCTATGGTGCCAGAACAGCAAAAAAAAACACATGGCATACCATTTTGGAAACTATACCCCTTGAGGAATGTAATAAGGAATAAAGTGAGCCTTATTACCCCACAGGTGTTTCACGACTTTTGCATATGTAAAAAAAAAAAAAAATCCACTAAAATGTGTTTCCCCCCAAATTTCACATTTTTGCAAGGGTTAATAGCAGGAAATACCCCCCAATATTTGTAACCCCTTCTCTACTGAGTATGGAGGTACCCCATAAGTTGACCTGAAGTGCACTATGGGCGAACTACAATGCTCAGAAGAGAAGGAGTCATATTTGGCTTTTTGAGAGCAAATTTTGCTCGGGGGGCATATCGCATTTAGGAAGCCCCTCTGGTGCCAGAACAGCAAAAAAAAAACACATGGCATACCATTTTGGAAACGAGACCCCTTGAGGAACGTAACAAGGGGTACAGTGAGCATTTGCCCCCCACTGGTGTCTGATAGATCTTTGGAACAGTGGGCTGTACAAGTTTTCATTTTCACGGACCACTGTTCCAAAGATCCGTCAGACACCTGTGGGGGGTAAATTCTCACTGCACCCCTCATTACATTCTGTGAGGCGTGTAGTTTCCGAAATGGGGTCACATGTGGGGTTTTGTTTTTTTTGCGTTTGTCAAAACCGCTGTAACAATCAGCCACCCCTGTGCAAATCACCTCAAATGTACATGGTGCGCTCTCCCTTCTGGGCCTTGTTGTGCGCCCCCAGAGCACTTTGCGCTCACATATGGGGTATCTCTGTTGTCGGGAGAAATTGCATTACAAATTTTGGGGGGCCTTTTACCTCTTGTGAAAATGTAAAGTATAGGGCAACATCAGCATGTTAGTGTAAAAAATTAAATTTTTTAACACTAACATTCTGGTGTAGACCCCAACATTTCCTTTTCATGAGGGTTAAAGAAGAAAAAGCCCCCCAAACCTTATAACGTAATTTCTCCCGAGTATGGCGATACCCCATATGTCGCCCTAAACTGTTGCCTTGAAATACGACAGGGCTCCAAAGTGAGAGCGCCATGTGCATTTGAGGCCTAAATTAGGGATTTGCATAGGGGTGGACATAGGGGTATTCTACGCCAGTGATTCCCAAAGAGGGTGCCTCCAGCAGTTGAAAAACTCCCAGCATGCGTGGACAGTCAACGGCTGTCCGGCAATACTGGGAGTTGTTGTTTTTCAACAGCTGGAGGCTCTGCTTTGGAAACAGTGGCGTACCGGACGTTCTTATTGGGGGAGGGGGGCTGTGTAGGGGTATGTGTATATGTAGTGTTTTTAACTTTTTATTTTATTTTGTGTTAGTGTAGTGTAGTGTTTTTAGGGTACAGTCACATGGGCGGGGGATTACAGCGAGTTTCCCAGCGCAAAATTTGCATCTCAAGATGCGAGAAACCCACTGTAAAAGCCTCGCCCATGTGCACCAGCTGTTGCAAAACCACAACTCCCAGCATGCATGGTCTGTTAGTGCATGCTGGGAGTTATAGTTTTGCAACAGCTGGAGGCACACAGGTTGGGAAACACTGAGTTAGAAACAGACAATGTTTCCCAACCAGTGTGTCTCCAGTTGTTGCAAAACTACAACTCCCAGCATGCCCAGACAGCTGAAGGGCATGCTGGGAATTGTAGTTCGGCAACATCTGAAGGGCCAGATGTTGCTGAACTAAAACTCCCAGCATGCCTGGACAGTCAGTGCATACTGGGAGTTGTAGTTTTGCAACAGCTGGAAGAGCACAGATTGGAGACCATTATACAATGGTCTCCAAACTGGGGCCCTCCAGATGTTGCAAAACTACAACTCCCAGCATGCATGGTCTGTTAGTGCATGCTGGGAATTATAGTTTTGCAACAGCTGGAGGCACACAGGTTAGGAAACACTGAGTTAGAAACAATGTTTCCCAACCAGTGTGTCTCCAGTTGTTGCAAAACTACAACTCCCAGCATGCCCAGACAGCTGAAGGGCATGCTGGGAGTTGTAGTTCGGCAACATCTGAAGGGCCAGATGTTGCTGAACTAAAACTCCCAGCATGCCTGGACAGTCAGTGCATGCTGGGAGTTGTAGTTTTGCAACAGCTGGAAGAGCACAGATTGGAGACCATTATACAATGGTCTCCAAACTGGGGCCCTCCAGATGTTGCAAAAATACAACTCCCAGCATGCCCAGACAGCCAAAGGCTGTCTAGGCATGCTGGGAGTTGCAGTTTTCAGACTCCTAGAAGCTTCACTGCTGCTTTTGAGGACCATGTACTTACCTGCCGGTCACGTCGCTGCTCCTCCACGTGGCCGGTCCCGCGCTGCTCCTCGGTCCCGCCAGGTAAGTCCGCCGGTCCCCTGATGTTCCCCTCCTATGCCGCAGGTCCCCGCAAGCCCCCGCAGCCATCGTCCCCCGTTCTGCCCGACTTCCAGGGGCGGGAAGTGCGGGGGATCTGAACTTTCACCCCAGATCACTGTGATTGGTCCACAGGGACCAATCACAGTGATCGCTGACCAGGACCATCAATGGATGGTCCTGGGGGTGAAGCAGAAGTTGTCCCCTGCTGGAAACAGCGGGACTTCTGCCATCGCCGGGTTAACTGAATGTCATTTATAAACGCCGGGATGCGCGAACGCACTGCACAACCCGGCGTTTATATATGCCATTCTGCGGGAAGGGGTTAAACCACTGTTCCATATGATCTTAAAGGGGTATTCCGCCCCTAGACATTTTATCCCCTATCCAAAGGATAGGGGATAAGATGTCAGATCGCTCTGCACTTAATGATGGGCGGTACAGGGGCAGGAGCATCGTTACGTCACGGCTCCGCCCCTCGGGATGTCATGGCCCGCCCCTTTCAATACAAGTCTATGGGAGGGGGCGTGGCGGTCGTCACGCCCCCTCCCATAGACTTGCATTAAGGTGACGGGCCGTGATGTCACGAGGGGCTGCGCCATGACGTCACGCTGCTCCGTCCCCCGTATTGCCCGTCATTACGCACAGAGCAAACTCGCTCTGTGCTGTAATGAAAGCGTAGTGCCGCAGCGGGGATCCCAGGGGTCCCCAGCAGCGGGACCGCGGCGTACTGACATCTTATCCCCTATCCTTTGGATAGGGGATAAAATGTCTAGGGGCGGAATACCCCTTTAATGTCGATTTTGAAATGTTTGCTTTCTTGTAACCAAATATACATCCGGACATATATTACAGGTTTCAAGTATAGTACAGTAGTTCCTATTCTAGATATGATAGCATATTATGGTTATTATGTACCCCTTATTGGATACATTGGAGCTGTAATAAGGAATTATTATTTTTTGTACTGTTCCCATTATGCATTTTTTTATGCAATATCCCTGAGGAAGGAAAGCACTTTTTCTGAAATGTTGTTGGAGAATTCCTTTTTGCCCATGTATGCAGTTTATGCTAGATAACAAGTAAATAATAGATCAAACAAAAAACCCACCCTTAGCAGCTCAAGAAGTGTGTTTTCCTTTGTAACACCTGCGCTCTCTGCTAATGTCCCCGCTGTCGGAGGGGCAGGGATTCGCATCACGGGACTTGCCCGCATGTGAATCCCAGCCTGTCACTTACTTCCCTCATCTTCTGCTTCTCTGTGTCCTCACAACCCCGGCGTGCATGCCCCCACCTCCTAGGGCGCACACACGCCAGAGCTCTTTCACTTAACCCCTTAAGGATGCAGGGT
This sequence comes from Hyla sarda, assembly GCF_029499605.1. Lineage (NCBI taxonomy): Eukaryota > Metazoa > Chordata > Amphibia > Anura > Hylidae > Hyla > Hyla sarda. The sequence goes on from NC_079189.1 coordinate 62,042,950, forward strand.
TTTTCCGTTTTTGCATTTTCATTTTTTCCTCATCACTTTCTAAAAATCATAACGCTTTCAATTTTGCACATAAAATTCCATATGATGGCTTATTTTTTGCGGCACCAATTCTATTTTGCAGTGACATTAGTCATTTTACCCAAAAATCAACGTCAAAACGGAACAAAAATTCATTGTGCGACAAAATTGAAGAAAAAATTTCATTTCGTAAGTTTTGGGGGCTTCCGTTTCTAAGCAGTGCATTTTTTTTTTTTAAATAACACCTTATCTTTATTCTGTAGGTCCAAAGGGTTAAAATGATACCCTACTTATATAGGTTGGATATTGTCGTACTTCGGAAATAAATCATAACTACATGCAGGAAAATGTATATGTTAAAAATTCTCATTTTCTAACCCCTATAAGTCTTTTATTTTTCTGCGTACGGGCCGATATGAGGACTAATTTTTTTGCTCCGTGTTCTGAGGTTTTTATCGGTACCATTTTTGTATTGATCGGACTTTTTGATCGATTTTTATTTATTTTTTCATTATATAAAAAGTGACCAAAAATACGCCATTTTGGACTTTGGAATTATTTTTTTTTTATTAAGATTTATTTTTATAGTTCGGACATTTCCGCATGCGGCGATACCACATATGTTTATTTTTCTTTACACAGTTTTTTTTTTTTTTATTGGAAAAGGGGGGTGATTCAAACTTTTATTAGAGAAGGGGTTAAATGACCTTTGTTAACTTTATTTTTCACTTTTTTTTTGCAGTGCTATAGCTCCCATAGGGACCTATAACACTGCACACACTGATCTTTTACTCTGATCCCTGCAAAGCCATAGCTTTGCATGGATCAGCGAGATAGGGGCTCGATTGCTCAAGCCTGTAGCTCAGGCTTGGAGCAATCAAACGCCGATCGGAGCAAGGTAAGGGGGTCTTCGCTCGCGTCCTAGCTGATCAGGACATCGCAATTTTATTGCGATGTCCCGATCAGCCCGACTGAGCTGCCAGGAAGCGTTTATTTTCACTTTCAGAAGCGGCGGTCAACTTTGATCTGAAGGGTTAATAGCGCGCGGCACAACAATCGGTGCCGTGCTCTATTAGCCCAGGGTCCCGGCTATGACTAGCAGCCGGGACCGACCCAGTGTGATGCGGGGTCAAGACGTGACCCCGTTTTAAACACCGGGATCGGGCGAGGGGCGTACAGGTACGCCCTTCGTCCTGAAGGAGTTAAAGGGCCAGTGCTCTATTAATCAAGTGTCTACACCTGCCAGATCTTTGGTTGCCAAGTGCCATAGTGAAAGTCCTGTGTCCCTATTAACATGTACCTGTTCCTTGCTACCTTACCTACTCTGCACCAGTGTTACTTGCCCTGACCTTCTGCCATCTTGCCACGTCATGTCAGTCTCCTTCTGTTCCACGCCACCTCCCAGCTACCTGTGTGGACGAGTCCTGCCAGAGTTGGCAAACTGGGTGCTGCCTGCTCAGCAAGACCATCCCGCTTTGCGGCGGGCTCTGGTGAAAACCAGCAGCATCTTAGACTCCACTCCCTGGCATGGCTCACGTCATCATCCACACAGGCCCAGTAGGATCCAGCCATGGATCCCGCTGGGGTGCCTTTGCCAGATGTCTCGGATCTTCCCACCATCGTGGCTAAACAGTCGCAGCAGTTAGTCTGTCAGGCGCAACAACTGAATCAACTCTCAGCCATGGTGCAACAGCTTCTTGCCACTTAGCAGCAACAACAGCAACAGCAGCAGCCACCTGTTCCTGAGCCTCCTCCTGAGTCTGCAGCTTCTCCCGGGTCCAAGCTTAGTTTGTCCTTCCCTTCAAAGTATGACAGAGATCCCTTGCTGTGTAGAGGCTTCATGACACAGTGTTCTATCCATCTAGAACTCTTGGTGGATCTGTTCCCGACGTATTTTCCTCTGCCAAGACGTCTTTCATCGCTTCTGCTCTTTTGGACTCTGATTCCGCTGGTAACTTCATTGGTGCCTCCCAGGTCCATAAACACAGTCTTCCAGTGTCTAGTCTTGCAAAGCCCTTCTACATCTCTTCTGTTAATGGACAAAATCTGAACTATAAGGTGCAATTTTACACGGAACTCCTTGTCATGCAAGTAGGAAATTTGCATGAGGAAAAAATTTAGTTCTATGTGTTACCACATTGTACTTTGGAGCTTCTTCTTGGTCTTCCTTGGCTTCGACGTCATTCTCCACAACTTGACTGGAAATCTGGTGAAATCACTTGTTGGGGACAAAATAGCCAAGATCACTGTCTTGTTCCCCATGTGATATCTTCTGTGCCTGTTAAACTAGGACATAAAGTCTTGAATTGGGGGCATTCTTCCTTGCCAGTTGGTCCCCTTAGAAGACAGAAGACTCTACAAGAGAGGTCTGCAAGTTCCCTACAGCCTTTGCTCATTCCTGAAACCCCCTGTCTCGTGTAGTGAGGAACTCTCTGAATTCCAAAGAAGAGGGGGAGACCAAAGGAGGGGGGAGGTACTGTAACACCTGAGCTCCGGTCGGACATGCCGGTTGTGAGCACTCTCTGCTTATGTCTCCGCTGCCCGCGGGGCTGGAATTCACATCGTGGGACGCACCCGCATGTGAATCCTAGCCCGTCACTCACCTCCCTCATCTTCCGCCTCTCCGTGTCCTCGCAGCTCCAGCGCGTGTGCCACTGCCTCCTAAGGCGTGCGCATGCCGCCTTTAACTTAAAGGGCCAGTGCTCTATTAATTGTCTACACCTGTCCCCTGTTCTTAAATATCAACTCCTCCCTTGTTTCCTTGCCAGATCTTTGGTTTCCTAATGTCATAGTGAAAGTCCTGTGTCCCTGTTACCGTGTACCTGTTCCTTTCTACCTTACCTACCCTGCACCAGTGTTACCTGTCCTGACCTTCTGCTATCTTGCCACATCTTGCCAGTTTTCTTTTGTGCCATGCCACATCCCAGCAACCTGTGTGGATGAGGTGTGCCAGGGGTAGCGACCTGGGTGCCGCCTGCCGCAGCAAGACCATCCCTCTTTGCGGTGGGCTCTGGTGAAAACCAGCGGCACCTTAGAATCTGCTCCCTGGCACGGCTCACGTCATCATCCACACAGGCCCAGAGGATCCACCACCTACCGTGACCCGTTACATCCATGTAAATATCCAAATATCAATGCAGAAGTAACATAAGCAAAAAACAAAAATCTGTTGTCAATATAACTTAAATTATATAAATAATTTTATATACATTAGCTTAAAGGAGCATTGCCATCTCAGCTTGGTATCCCCTGTCCATACAATAAGGGATAAACAAGCTGAACGGTGGGGGAACAAGTTTCCAGCTCCAAAATAGAGTATCATTTAGTCAGAGGAGAAGAAAGTTGAACAAAGCCCCCTATGCATATACTAATTTCTTCAGTAAATTATAGCCAGATTTTTTTTATAAAACAAGTTCTAGATAGCATTAAATAAGTGACAGGGCACTTTAATACCTGTGTTGTTTGTGATGGGTTCCTGATGACTCAAAAAAATCGTGATTTTTTTACCCAGCCTAAATATATACCGGAGGCATTACCAATCTGCTAAAGTCCTGCACTACAGCATGCCATGCCTCCTATATACCCAACCCTTCCCTGCGCCGCGTATGTATCTATATATAAAACTCAATGGGGGGGGGTCATCAATATGTGTCTATTGTAGACACAGTTCTGCCCCTTTACACTTCTTGTCTATTGTACACTCTTGCTCAGAATTTACCAAGGCTGTGAATGTCTTTGATAAATCTTGTGCAAATATAGAAACTCCCCCCTCACTCTACCGTGCACTCCACCTCTACCTCACAGGAAAGTGGACGTAGGGATTTTGTTCTATTGCGTTGAGGCCAGGATTCCATTGTGGTTTTTTGTCCATCATAAAAAAAATGACAGAAAAACTGTCCCAGCTTTTTTCTGCGTTTTGTCAGTTTTTCTTGCATTTTTGCTGGTGTGTGGAAACCAAAAAATGTACTAAACTTTTTTTTTCTTCGAAATTTAGATACGTGAATGCCGAGGACTACGTCAGATTTTGTGGATTGCGATGATGAACAGCATTTTTTTAATGTCAATAAAAGGGTTAACGAGGGCTGTGATGGAGTGTTTTTTTAAATAATTTTTTTTTTTTATAATGTGTTGTGTTTTTTTGTAATTGAATTTTCAGGCTTAGTAGTGGAAGGCGTCTTGTAGACATAATCTATTACTAGGCCGGGGCTTAGCGTTAGCCCCCAAAACAGCTAGTGCTAACCCCCAATTATTACCCCGGTACCCACCGCCACAGGGGTTCCAGGCAGAGCTGGTACAAACAGGGCCGGAGCGTCAAAAATGGTGCTCCTGGGCCTAGGCGGTAACAGGCTAGCATTATTTAGGCTGGGGAGGGCCAGTAACAATGGTCCTTGCCCACCCTGGTAACGTCAGGCTGTTGCTGCTTGGTTGGTATCTGGCTGATACTGAAAAAATTAGGGAACCACACACTTTTTTTTTATTTATAAAAAAAAAAATATGCATAGGGTTCCCCCTATTTTCAGTATCAGCCAGATACCAACCAAGCAGCAACAGCCTGACGTTACCAGGGTGGGTGAGGACCATTGTTACTGGCCCTCCCCAGCCTAAATAACGCAAACCTGTTACCGCCTAGGCCCAGGAGTGCCATTTTTGAAGCTCCAGGTCTGTTGGTACCGGCTCTTCCTGGCATCCCTGTGGCGGTGGGTACCAGGGTAATAATTGGGGGTTAGCGCTAGCTGATTTTTGTGCTAACGCTAAGCCCTGGCTTAGTAATGGATTCCGTCTATAAGACGGCTTCCACTACTAACCCTGAAAATTCAATTATAAAAAACAAGACACATTGAAAAAAATATGTTATTTTTTTTTAAAAAAGCACTCCCCCACAGCCCTCGTTAACCATTTTATTGAATAAAAAAAAAATGCTGGTCATCGTTGCAGTCCACCGAATCTGATGTAGTCCTCCGCATTCACATATCTGAAATGAGAAGAAAAGAAAAACAAGAAATATGGGTTAGTACTTTTTTTTTTTTGCTCACATAATGCAGTGTGTTCCCAAACAGGGAGCCTCCAATTGTTGCTAAACTACAACTCCCATCATGGGGGCTGTAGTTAACCAACAGCTGGAGTCTCCCTGTGTGGGAACACACTTCCAGAAAGGCTCTGTTCCCATTATGCAAAATCTCCCATGATGGGGGTAGTTGTAGTACCGCAGCGCTGCTGAGGGATGGCACTTGCACATCCCCCGGCTGCAGGACTTTTAGGACTACTACTCCCATCATGGACATACTCTGCAGATCGCACCGGGTCATTCTGCAGAGACCCGCTGTGATCCACATTTAAAGTGGTACTCCGGTGAAAACCTTTTTCTTTGAAATAAACTGGTGCCAGAAAGTTTCATATATTTGTAAATTACTTCTATTAAAAAATCTTAATCCTTCCAGTACTTTTTAGCTGCTGAATGCTTCAGAGGAAATTCCTTTCTTTTTGGAACACTCATGACATCACGAGCACAGTGCTCTCTGCTGACATCTCTGTCCATAGCAGATGTCTGCTAAGGGCAGCATGGTGGCTTAGTGGTTAGCAAGGCTGCCTTGCAGTGCTGGGGCCTTGGGTTCAAATCCCACTAAGGACAACAATAAATAAAGAGTTGTTATTATTATTATAATGATGCCAGCAAAGAGCACTGTGCTCGTGATGTCATCAGACAGCATTCCAAAAAGAAAAGAATTTCCTCTGTAGTGTTCAGCAGCTAATAAGTACATGAATGATTAAGATTTTTTGATAGGTAATTTACAAATCTGTTTAACTTTCTGGCACCAGTTGATTTAAAAGAAAAAAGGTTTTCACCGGAGTACCCCTGTAAGTTAACAAGCCAGCGGTACATGCGGCTACATCGCGCTGTATATACAGCTGTCATAATTCATAATCCCCGCCGCCGGGTGAGGGGAGCTCTGATTGATATTAGCTATTCTCGCGAACGGCGAACGCGAACTTCCGCAAATGTTCGCGAATCGGTGAACCGCCAATGACTTCAATGGGCAGGCAAATTTTAAAACCCACAGGGACTCTTTCTGGCCACAATAGTGATTTAAAAGTTGTTTCAAGGGGACTAATACCTAGACTGTGGCGTGCCAGAGTGGGATCCATGGCAAAACTCCCATGGAAAATTACATAGTTGATGCAGCGTTTGGTTTTAATCCATAAAGGGCATAAATCACCTATTATTCCTAAATTCTTTGGAATAACGTGCTTTAGCCCCCTTTAGGCAGCACATAGAGCCCCCTTTTAGGCATCACATAGTTAGATCCCCCCTTTAGGCAGCACATAGATTCCCTCATATTAGGCAGCACATAGTTAGAGCCCCCCTTTAGGCAGCACATAGAGCCCCCCTTTAGGCAGCACATAGATTACCCCATATTAGGCAGCCCATAGTTAGACCCCCCCTTTAGGCAGCACATAGATTCCCCCATGTTAGGCAGCACATAGTTAGAGCCCCCCTTTAGGCAGCACATAGATCCCCCCATATTAGGCAGCACATAGTTAGAGCCTCCCTTTAGGCAGCACATAGAGCCCCCATTAGGCAGCACATATTTAGATCCCCCTTTAGGCAGCACATAGATTCCCCCATATTAGGCAGCACATAGTTAGAGCCCCCCTTTAGGAGCACATAGTTAAAGCCCCCCTTTAGGCAGCACTGGTTTTATTTCACAGCCAAAAAAGGTATTTTTTTATTTTTTATTTGAACAACTGTCACAACAAATGTGATTTGCATTAGTGTGACAATGAGCAAAAAAGGTTGCCAGCTGAGTTCCCCTTTTAAGCAAAGGTCCCCAACCAGGGTGCCTCCAGCAGTTGCAAGACACACGGACGGATATTTGAACCCTAAAAAGGGCTTTTTTGGGTGCTGTCCTTAAAGCAAATGTTACACTAGTGCTTTAGGAGTAAAGTGGACCCTGAATACACCACCTAGCAGCAACCTAGCTATTGCTTTCCCTATTACAGCAGGAGCAGCTTCTCTGTCCCTCCACTTTCTAAGCCTGCAGCATGCCGAATGAAGGTAAAATGGCGTCCGTGCAGGAGGTAAGAGGATTTGGAAGGGAGGGACTGCTGCTGATTGGCTGTAATGTGTCTGCTGACTCTGACTCACAGGGTCAAAGTTTACCGCAATGTTAAAGTATAGGGGGCAAATCGAACTTCACATATGTTCGCCCGGCGATGCGACCACGAACATGCTAATTTCGCCGGGAACTATTCGCCGGTGAACAATTCGCGACATCTCTACGTTTAAGCATAAGTTGAAGATTTGCCTTAGAAATACCGGACACATGGGAGTCCTGCAAAACCTTAATGTGAATTGCAAAATATGGGTTGCTTTGCTGAGCAGGAACATTCTGTATATACTTTTATTATTTCTCATAATGTAATGTGAAATTTTCCCAGTCAATAACCTGCATTAATAGTCAAACTGAAAGCCCTCGCAGCTACTAATCAACCCTCTCCTCAATGTCTCACATCATACACTGCTCAAAAAAATAAAGGGAACACTAAGATGAACTAATTGTATAAAATACTTTCATCTTTGCATAGTTGAATGGGCTGACCACAAAATCACACAAAAATTATCAATGGAAATCAAATTTATCAACCCATGGAGGTCTGGATATGGAGTCACACTCAAAAATCAAAGTGGAAAACCACATTACAGGCTGATCCAACTTTGATGTAATGTCCTTAAAACAAGTCAAAAAGTGTGTGTGGCCTCCACGTGCCCTTATGTCCTCCCTACAATGCCTGGGCATGCTCCTGATGAAGTGGCGGATGGTCTCCTGAGGGATGTCCTCCCAGACCTGGACTAAAGCATCCGCCGACTCAGGGAAAGTCTGTGGTGCACCGTGGCGTTGGTGGATGGAGCAAGACATGAAGTCCCAGATGTGCTCAATCGGATTCAGGTCTGGGGAACAGGCGGGCCAGTCCATAGCATCAATTCCTTCCTCTTGCAGGAACTACTGACACACTCCAGCCACATGAAGTGTAGCATTGTCTTGCATTTGGAGGAACCCAGGGCCAACCACACCAGCATATGGTCTCACAAGAGGTCTGAGGATCTCATCTCGGTACCTAATTGCAGTCAGTCTACCTCTGGCAAGCAAATGGAGGGCTGTGTGGCCCCCCAAAGAAATGTCACCCCACACCATTACGGACCCACCGCCAAACCGGTCATGCTGGAGGATGTTGCAAGCAGCAGAACGTTCTCCACGGCATCTCCAGACTCTGTTAATTCTGTCACATGTGCTCAGTGTGGACCTGCTTTCACCTGTGAAGAGCACAGGGCGCCAGTGGCAAATTTGTCAATCTTGGTGTTCTCTGGCAAATGCGGAGGTAGCGGTCCTGCTGCTTATTGCCCTCCTACGGCCTACTCCATGTCTCCTGATGTACTGGCCTGTCTCCTGGTAGTGCCTCAATGCTCTGGACACTACGCTGACAGACACAGCAAACCTTCTTGCCACAGCTCTCATTGATGTGCCATCCTGGTTGAGCTGCACTACCTGAGCCACTTGTGTGGGTTGCAGAATTCATCTCATGCTACCTCTATAGTGAAAGCACCGTCAGCATTTAAAAGTGACCAAAACAGCCAGGATGCATAGGAACTGCGAAGTGGTCTGATGTCACCACCTGCTGAACCACTCCTTTATTGGGGGGTGTTTTGCTAATTGCCTATAATGTCCACCTGTTGTCTGTTTCATTTGTACAACAGCATGTGAAATTGATTGTCAATCGGTGTTGCTTCATGAGTGGACAGTGGGATTTTACAGAAGTGTCATTGACTTGGAATTACATTGTATAGTTTAAGTGTCCCCTTTATTTTTTTGAGCAGTGTATGTTTTCACTAAATCATTACTGTCCAATAGCACATATTATTCATCTCAATAACCCGCCAGACATAATGAGATCTAATTATCTTTTCAATTGTTCATTTTAAATGTTAATTGTCTTTTAAATTACAGAGCAATTTAGAAAAGTATGAGAAATGTAATTGCTCATTTTTTGTCAAGCCTACTTTGTGAATAATAACCTTTTTTTTTTTTTTTTATAAGATAAGCGCATTATCTAGAAGCCATCTCAGAGGTTTTGGGGGGCGTCATAGCCAGAATGGGAAATACTACAGTAACTCATCCTATTTATTCCTAACAATTTTAGACTACGATATAAAAGCATTAGCTGCTATAAACAGAAAGAGGAGCTCAATACAATCCATTTCCATTTTCTATGCTTATTAAATAGCTGAAATTGAGTTCAGGTCAGGCCACAAAGTGAGCGCCTGTTTTGGCAGCTTGTATACGGGCTTGCAGTGAAAGCAAATGCATATTTAAAATATATTTTAATTTAGAAGAAGCCTTTGGTTTTAGTTTGACATTTTCATGATGTCATTGCTTTGCCCTTCAGATGCAGGAACACTGGAAACCACTCCAGTGTTCCTGCATCTGAAGGGCAAAGCAATGGTAGGGGTTGGGGGTTTGATGCTTTCAGCCTCATCATCCTGCTGCTGCTGTGCTTATAATCACGGGGGAGGGGGGAGTGCTGTCAGCGCTGCAATCTACCATCCTGCTTGAAATAACGGGGGGGGGGGGGGGGAGGGGTAAGGGTGCTGTGGCTCTGCGGCCATCCTGCCTGCCATGCACAGGGCTGCTCCCGCCTGTCTTATTGTGCTTTTCAGTGTCCGGCTGCACTGAGAGTTAGGACTTATGCTGCCAGGCTGGCATGAGTCCGAAATCACTGAGCCGGGACATGTAGGGAGACTCCAAGTGGTCAGTTTTTCAAAGTAGAAAAAAAAATGGTATTGATTGATTAACAAAATATGAAAAGTTTTTTTGGTGACAGGCACTCTTCAACTTGAATGAATTTGTAATGATACGAGGTTGTCACTAGAAGGCAGAGCTAGCCTTCATCTATGGCAGACCACTTACCTGGCTCCCAGTACTCAAATAATACCCTCCAAGACTTTCAGTAGAGCTGTATTCAGACAGTATGAAAAGAAGACAATTGCTAGACCATGTATCAATGACCATAAAAGGACAGCAAATCATCAATAATTAACAATAAATGGAGCAGTCCTAGAAATCAGAAGAATTTAAATAATAGGAGAGAAGAATTGAAATAATAGGAGAGAAGAAGGTTTGTGTCAGATGTTGCACATTTACTTAAATGTTGGACATTTATAAAAAATAACAATAATACTCTTGATGACTTGATGACAGGGTCTGTGCTATAGTAAGCACAGTGGGACAGTCTGGAAATTGCAAATGTCCTATTTGTTATAGGTGATGATTGGTGTGAATTGTAGTCTTAGTAAGGGTATTTAGCGCAAATAGCACTGAAAGATTAAATCCACAGTGTTGGCCGTAGTTGCAGTGCTTGACAGCGCTGGAGAATCCCTCTGCGAGCACACAACAGGGCTCAGAAGGAGAACAGTGACAATGGGATTTTGGAGAGCAAATTTTGCTGAAAGGGTTTTTTGGAGCATGTTGTATTTAGGAAGCCCCCATGGTGCCAGAACAGCAAATAAAAACCCACATGGCACACTAATTGGAAAACTACACCCCTAAAGGAACATAACAAGGGGTATAGTGAGCCTTAACATCCTCACTGGTGATTGGCAATTTTTTGCTAAATTTGGACGTGAAAACGAAAAATTAGATTTTTTTTTACAAAAATTATGGTGTTACTCCAAATTTGTAATTTTTCACAAGGGGTTTAGGAAAAAAAGCCCCCCCCCCAAAAAAAAAATTGTAACCCCATTTCTCCCGAGTAAAAAAATGTAGGTAGCCCCCACACATTTAGGAAGCCCCCATAGTGCCAGAACAGCAAAAAAATAAAAAAATAAAAGGCATAGCACACTATTTGGGAAACTACACCCCTCAAAGGAACATAACAAGGGGTATAGTGAGCCTAAACACCCCACAGGTGATTGACAAATTTTCTCTAAAAGTGGACGTAAATTTTTTTTAATAAAATTGTGATGTTACCCCAAGTTTTTCATTTTCACAAGGGGTAATTGGATAAAATGCCCTAAAAATGTGTAACCCCATTTCTTCTGAGTATGAAAATACCCCATATGTGGATGTTAAGTTCTCTGCGGGCCCACTACAGGGCTAAGAAGAGAAGGAGCCCCATTGGGCATTTGGAGAGAGAATTTAGATGGAATAGAAGTTGGGGGCCCTGTGCATTCACAAAGCCCACGTGCTACAAGAACAGTGGATTCCCCACATGTGACCCTATTTCGGAAACTACACCCCTCACAGAATGTAATAAGGGGTGCATTGAGCATTTAAACCCCACTGGTGTTTGACAGATCTTTGGAGCAGTGGGCTGTGCAAATTAAAAATGTAATTTTTTATTTTCATGGACCACTGATCAAAAAATCTGCCAGGCACCTGTGGGGCATAAATGCTCACTGCACCCCTTGTTTCATTCCGTGAAGGGTGTAGTTTTCAAAATGTGGTCACAGGTGGGTTACAAATTTTGGGGACTTTTTTCCTATTACCCCTTGTGAAAAATAATAATTGGGGGTAACACCAGCATTTTAGTGAAAAAAATAACATTTTTAATTTGCCTCAACAAAGGGGGAGGGGGGGAATGGTTGTCCCTAGGAGATGTCGGTCGTGATCAGTATTCCCACGGCCTTTGTCCTCAACAGGTTAAAGGGATACTCCGTCCCTAGACATCTTATCCCCCATCCAAAGCCAAAGGATAGGGGATAAGATGTCTGATCGTGGGGGTCCTGCCACTGGGGACCCTTGTGATCTCAGCTGCGGCACTTCAGACATCTGTGTCGGATGACTGGCGTTGCAAGGCAGATGTTCGTGACATCACGGCAATGCCCCACTTGTGATGTCATGGCCATGCTCCCTCAATGCAAGTCTATGGGAGGGGCCACCACACTCCCTCCCATAGACTTGCATTGAGGGGGCATGGCTGTGACATCACGAGTGGGCTTGGTCGTGATGTCACGAGCCTCCAGCACTGCATCCAAAGCTCTAAACAAACGCAGGGTGCAGCAGGGAGATTTCTAACATGTCTAGGGGCGGAGTATCCCTTTGATATTCACCGAGATCTTTCCCTGAACAGTAAACTTAGCCTCACTGTCCTTAAACATGTCCCTATGGGAACGCTGGATTCAATCCCGTGGGCAAAAACATGAACGCACTAGGACTCAGAAGCAAAAACAAGAAAGAGCGGAAACAATTTTAAAAGAGTTAAAGAAATAGCCAACTAAGATTCACAACATAAACTTTAAAATACAAACACAAGTAAACATATACAAAGACTAAGATCCACTGGAGTAACTACGATAAGACTAGACTAAAACATAGACTTAGAAGCACAAAGATCATGGAAACAAGTGTACAGAGTACACATTTATTTCTGGGCTACAGAGAGCCTCAATAGGGGGTGTAGAATACTTTGTTTTGTCTTAACACCCATAGGGAGTGTGCTGGGTTTGTGAACTAATACTGTTATTCAGTATGACATGCAGATTACAGGCATCACTATTAGAATCACTGCCGCAGAGCATTTGGATGTGGCGGCAGGGTCGGGAAACCATATGGCGTCACAATTAAAGAGATTTTGACCACAAAACCCAATGGCGGCACAATGACAGAGCTGGTAGCAGCAGCCGGACGAGACCATAGGGCCTCACAATTAAAAAGATTAAAGATATTTTTTTTTTATTTAAATTGAAGATTTTAAATATATTAACATTTTAAAAGATTAATTTAATGTACCAACAGCATGAGGAGACCATATGGTGGCAGAATGACACAGCCTGGAGGTGGCAGCAGCATGAGGAGACCATATAGTTGCAGAATGATCCAGTCTCTCTTCCCTGTCCGTGCTTTTATGCAGTGATTTGGACTTCTGCTGGAAAGCTGTTTTTCTGTCCAACACACACACTGCTCTATCTCTCTGTGCAAAAAAAAACGCTCTCTCTGAAATAAAACGCAGGAATGGCTGGCTGCAAGATGGCTGCTGATTATATAGGGCTGTGACATCACTGGACTGGCTGCTGATAGGCTGCATGCTGCATGTGATTCAGGGTCATCCCGCATACCCGAGTTCCCAGAGTTCCTTGACCCATGTCCTCACATGTGGATCTGACATTTTAGATTCCCTGGAGCCTGGTCCGCACTAGATCGAGTTTAATGAAGCGATTAATTTCATTGAATCGCTGTGATATTCGGATTCGTTACAAATCAAATTTTTCCTGAAATTTTTCCATAACTAATTCGGATTTGTCAGATTTGATTCGCTCATCCCTAGTTATAATCCACACAATACTGCACAAGCTAGGGATTTTTCAAAAGAGGTTAATGGGGTACTCTGCCCCTAAACATCTTATCCCCTTTCCAAAGGATAAGGAATAAGATGTCTTATGGCGGGGGTCCCCAGCAGCGACGTCCTCAGTGAGTGGGGTGTGGCCGTCACTTCACAACGTCCCCAGTGATGTCACGAGCCTCCGGCGCTGTACAGGATGCTCTAAACAAACGCTGGGTGCAGCAGAGAGTAGATGGGAGGATACAGAAAACAGGATAATCAGAGTCAAACACTAATGCAAGCCAACAAACCTGATCATACAATTACCCAATGCACAGGTTGACGGGAATTTAGAATAAAAGCCTTTTTCCTTTATCAGCTCAAATAACACACTATCTAGCAGAATAAAACAGTATACAAGGAACAGCTTGATGCGTTTCGGCCAGGAAAGGTCTTGGTCATCAGAAGGTTTTTCTCCTGTACCTCATGATGTTCCAGTAGTCACGCTTTCTGTTGTCATTTATGCAGCTGCATTATGTATACTTTAGTGGTACCTGGTACTTTCTGCCGTATTTTGCTTTATATCGGCCTAAATTAATCAAATTCCAATAAATCCTGTAAGACTGTAATGATTTATCTATTTTTTACCTTTCATTTTTGCTTCCATGTCTATTTACTTTCTATTTTTCGCTTTTACTGTAGCTGATATAACAGCCTCAGTTACAAGGGAAATGGCCCAGATAAGTGACAAATGTCATTGTCAGGGCAGGGCTATGTCTAGTTAGACCCCACAGCACGGTTATATGAGCTGTCACCATATAATTATATTAATAGGATGCTATTAAAAGATATGTGTCTCAGCCTTTCTACTAGTATCAGAGGTTATTACAATGAATAGAAGAGGCTTGTATGATGAATCTCATAATTGACTAATAATATAATTGGTGGTTTAGGTTAGGCAAACCTCAAGTAGAGCAATGAACAAAAGATAATTATTGTAAATATTTCTACATACAATACAAGGCTGCAACATACAAATCCTTATATACATACAGTGGAATGTGTCACCAGTAAGCTTTCACTTTTTTTCAGCATTTCTCCACGTAAACAAAACATAGTAGACTCTACTTCTATATGGTAAACCATGCCAATATATACCACCCCAATGAAGCACATGGGAGCACTCTTTTGGATTTTTTGGGAAAATGTGTGCCAATGGCTAAATTCAAGTCTTCTTTGGTACATTCAGTCTGAAATAAAGATACTATTCCATCCAAGACTTTCACACCCATAATGCACTATGCCACAGGTCTGCTGTACACCAACTTACATTGGATCCATATCAGTTTGGCTTTAGATTTGATGACCCAGCTTGCTTACACAAACTCTATCAACCCATGAGCCAAGAGCTGCATGATTCATACCATCATGTATGGCTGTAGGCCTCCAATGTGTTTCATGAACATATGAATAAAGCATATACATTTTTCAAAATAAAGCTTTACACTGGCTTTATTGTGTGCTTAAAGAGGTACTCTGCCCCTAGACATCTTATCCCCTATCCAAAGGAGCCGGGAGCCCCCGCAATCTCTCCTGCAGCAGCCTCTGTCATCTGGTGCACAGAGACTTGCATTAAGGGGGCGGGGCCATGACCTCATGATCCTCCGGCCCCTGCATCACCAGTCATAGGGCACGGAGCGAAGCTCGCTCCATGCACAAGATGACAGGGGGTGCTGCAGGAGAGATCACGTGGGGTCTTAGTGGCGGGACCCCGGAGATCAGACATCTTATGCCTTATCCTTTGAATAGGGGATAAGTTGTCTAGGGGCGGAGTACCCCTTTAACTGCAAGGTCACATATGGTCCTATACAACGCCAACCCTAAAAAGCTTCTATACAGTTCCTTTCGTTGTGAGCACCCAAACCTTGTCACACTCATAATGTTTGCTCCTGTCAACCACAATGCTCCTTCCTTATCAGTAACCATACACTAAATGTAAACTTCAATGCCCAAGTATCAACTGCAATGCCCCTCATTCCCAGCCACAAGTGTCCCCAGTTACAACCATAGATCACTCCAGTCACGGTAAAGACTGCCCTCCTTGGCACTCGCTCTGCATAGTCCACTCGATATTACAAGTAAGCAGTCCTGGAGGTCTAAGCTCTGGCAGCTGCTATGTAATGTGGGTGATCTCAGTATAATTGCTGTTTTCATTATAATTGTTGTTGGCATATGTGGAGAAGTAATTTACATGGCGAATAGGCATTATATTTTATTAATATCATACTCCGCTGATGAATTTGTCATTCTTTTCCAGCTACATTTATCATTTAGGATGACATGCTGGTATATAGTGTTTTCTATAGGACTGCGGGTAAACGTTCTGCATTTATTTATGAGATATTACGGCGTAAAGAATAAAATAGACTTGACCTAGAGAAATATTTAGAGTGAAATAAACTCAGAGTTTTCTTGTGCACACCAGACCACAAAGGTGAATTAATTCCATAGAATAAGATAACATTACCTTAAGAGCTTGTCCAAAGGGGGGCAGGTTGGACACTTTATTGCTTTTACCAGAAACAACATGCTTTTTAGCTGTCTGCGAAATGTGTCTGTCATAGAGCTCATTGATCCTTAGTACCCTTGACCACAGTTGCAATATGAGCCTCAATCCTAACTGTCCTTAAATTAACATTATAACCTACTAATCACCGAAAAAAACACTAAAATATAACATTTAATGGGTGATTTGGCATAAAATGTCAAAGAAAAACCACCACAGTGTTCCCAAAAATGGAGATAAAAAAAAAACGGATCTATGGATGGCGATCCTTGGTAAGATTAGTACTTTTCACTAAAATATGCCACAAAAAAATGCTCTTTTTGGGAGACTTGTCAGATAGAAGGAAATACAGTTATAATCTCTATAGGATAGGTGGGGTACAGGTATGTGAGGGGGGATAAGTGGGGTATCATTTCCGGCATTTACCAGCTACCGGGTCCGATCATCATCTTAATCTGACAAACATCACTCTTTGCCCCTTACCGTCTCCTGATGAACGGGGCAGGAAACGCATCGAGACGTCATGATTTTCACCTATATATGCCATAAGATCCAGATAAGTTGAGCTTATTTACATCCATATTGCAAATTTTGTTTTGGTTTATACTGTCCTGATTTTCCTATCCACTCAGACATTCGATGACCTGTAATTCCTTGCTGTTCACTACCTGATTGTGTGTTATGAACAAGTCTCCAAATTGATATGATACCTTCATAGATAGGTAACTGTATTATATGTCAGCTGTATGCTTATTAGTTGGGGCATCCCTGTATGTACTGTAATTAATTGGTACAGTTAGGACATCTTTTGTGTTCCAATTGGAGACGAATTCCTATATATTCACCATTTATATACAAAGGAATATTTGGGCCTAATATCTGTCCTCACCATCAGGAGTGAGGGTTAACCACATAAATATCTGTTATTGGCAATAGGCCACTCCTTACCCTACCCCTATCCTCACTTATCTAGCTAGCCATATCTAGTGAGACAGTCAGTTATCCTTGTTTTCCATCATTATAGGGAACTCCTAGGAATGTAGGGGTAGGATCCTGTGCTGGCCCGTCCTTTTTAGGACAGACCAACCCGCCTAGGTTTAGGGGGAGTATAGGGTTCGAGTCCTAGGGTTATATAGGTAGTAGCCTCAACATCTTCCGGCCTCCCACCAACCTAGGTCCTCCCCCCCCTTATCCCCCCTCACATACCTGTACCCCACCTATCCTATAGAGTTTATAACTGTATTTCCTTCTATCTGGCAAGTCTCCCAACCAGAGGAGCATTTTTTGTGGCAGATTTTGGTGAAAAGTACTAATCTTACCAAGGATCGCCATCAATAGATCCGGTATTTTTTATCTCCATTTTTGAGAACCCTGTGGTGGTTTTTCTTTGACATTTTATGCCAAAACGTCCATTAAAAATTATATTTTAGTGTTTTTTTCGGTGATTAGTGATTTTGTTGGACACTAAAAATTATCCAGTTCTGTGATTTTTTTTAACATTATTACCTAAAATAAGCATTTATTTTTACCTCTACCCCCTACGAAGCCTATAAAGGGAATATTTCACCCAAAGTTAAATGCTGCCCAAACCACCGACAGCTTGGACCAGGTAAAGACAGAAGGGATGCCAACAATGGCTCTGTATGAAGGGTCTGTCCCTATACTGCTAGAGAGAGAGACGCATCACTCAGGGCAGTCCCTCTTTAGCGGCTCCATAGCCAATGAATGGAGGGACAGCGCACTTCCGCAAGTTACTGCTCTGTTCAAAACAAAGGAGTCAGGGCCCCATTCTGGGGACTTCCATAGGGTATCCCACTTGTTGGTCCCCATGCCATCTGATGCTTATATTGTGGAGATAAAAAAAAATATAATTAGAAAATCCCTTTAAGGGTCTATTCACATGTACAGTATTCTGTGCAGATTTGATGTGCAGGATTTCAAGCTGTGTTCAGTTAACATTACTATATAGGGGTGGGGCTAGGGTTTTAGTATGGAGCTTTTTTATATATTTAATTTAATTTTAGTATTTTTTATACTTTATATAGGTTTATACTTTCTTTTTACATTTTGTGACCCCCCTATGAGGTCATAAAAGACCTTTGTAGGCATTTTCTTACTAAAAATGCATTTTTACTATAACTCATTTCCCCTGTAAGGCTTCTTTCACACTGCCGTTAGCACACGGCAGTGTGACCGCCGTCCGGAGAGTCAGGAGGAATAGCGGAAGAAAAATTGCTGCTTGTGCTGTCTTTTTCTCCCACTAGTCCCGCTACAAAATAACGGCGCCTGAAGGACCCCATTATAGTAAATGGGATCTATCAGGACCCGTTGTTGCCCATTGTGCCCTGTCCCAAAAAATGGCCTTTAAAGGCTGAATAAAAAGAAAAAAGAGCCCAACGGCCGTTTAAGGTTTGGGCACAACTGCAGTGTGAAACTAGCCGAAGTGGGATTGAAATAGTAGCCCCAGTAAAAGGAAATACAGCCTCCTGACAATATAGAGCTGATTGTCTATAGAGCGAATTCTTAGTCCCTTTAGTTTCTGAAGATACCTGGTATCTGTGATCACATGACTGCCTGGTCAGGAAGCAGTATTGCTTCTGCTAAGCTGTATACACAGTTCTCATTGCTGCTGTAATACTCTACATGGAAGTTTAAAAACAGCCATGCAGAGTTAAAGGGGTGCCCTGGTACTTAAAAGTGTATCCCCTATGCAGAGAATAGGGGATAATAGTCTGATTTCAGAAGGGGTCCGTCTGCTGGGCACCCTGCAACTCCTGCCCGACCCCCAGACCTCCCTGTGCACAGAGCAGGCACAGTGTACAGGGACCAGCTTTGTAGCCATGCCAGCTTAGTGCATGGGGAGAGCTGGGCCGCCGGGCAGGAGAGCAGACACTTATCCCCTATCCTGTGCATATGTTTTTAAGTACTGGAGTACCCCTTTAATTGCACACCGCCCAGACTTTTAAATTGTACGGGAAGTTGACAAGCAGTCAATTTTTTAATTATTATTTATTCTTTTGTTTTGCAGAACTCTACTATTACTGTTGTGCAGATGACAATTAGTATCTCAATTTCATTTGGTTGTAATTGTCAACACTAATTAACAAAAATTATTCTTCATTTCCCCACTTAAAGTCACAGTAGAAAATTATATTTCATTTACAAGTAAATAAAAGCTGCATGTGAAATTCTGGTATTCAGCGCTAAAAGTCTATTTAATCCATTGCTTATTATGATAATAACAGAACTAAAGGAACGGCTGCATTGTAGCTCGTGTACGGAGAACTGTATACATATACATCAGCCTTATCATTGAGTTTGAGCGCTTTATAAACTTTTAACACATCTGATATGTTTGTGGTTCTCCATAGCCAGGAATTGACACATAGGTCTTGGAAATTCAGGACAGTCTGAGCTGTAAATGCAACATGAGCTGCAAACATTTGCAATGTGATATTTTAAGTGTCAAAGAAGAAGTGTAGGTGCCCACTTAGTGGAAGCATGTCTGACCACGAGCCCATAAACAGGCTGACAGGGAGATGAATGGTGCCTGACTTTTACCCTAATGGATCTTTCATGACTCATATAAAGGATATAGTGAAATCATAAGAAATCATTTGTATATGTTACATCTAGTAGAGAAAATAGAAAATAAAAAATATTAAACATTTTACTAAATGTTAAACTTACACAGCATTATTTAGCTAGAGTTAGGTGCAGCATCCTTAATTCTTTAAAGGGGTATTCCAGGCCAAAACTTTTTTATATATATCAACTGGCTCCCGAAAGTTAAACAGATTTGTAAATTACTTCTATTAAAAAATCTTAATCCTTCCAATAGTTATTCGCTTCTGAAGTTGAGTTGTTGTTTTCTGTCTAACCGCTCTCTGATGACTCACGTCCCGAGAGCTGTGCAGTTCCTATGGGGATATTCTCCCATCATGCACAGCTCCCGGGACGTGACATCATCATTGAGCAGTTAGACAGAAAACTTCAGAAGCTAATAACTATTGGAAGGATTAAGATTTTTTA
Organism: Hyla sarda; assembly: GCF_029499605.1. Lineage (NCBI taxonomy): Eukaryota > Metazoa > Chordata > Amphibia > Anura > Hylidae > Hyla > Hyla sarda. The sequence continues at coordinate 62,062,877 of NC_079189.1, forward strand.
ATAGAAGTAATTTACAAATCTGTTTAACTTTCCGGAGCCAGTTGATATATATATATATATATATATATATATATATATATATATATATATATATATATATATATATATATATATAAAGGTTTTGCCTGGAAGGCCCCTTTAAGGACCAAGGAGTTGATTTATTTAAAGAGAGGACTAGCAGACCAATTTAGTGCGATTTGGAATAGGTGGATTACAAGACACTAATGTTATTTTTTGTATTAGAGGGATTCTTCTCTTCTCTTTCCCCTCCCCCCCCCCCTAATTTTTTCTCTCAATATTAAAAAAAATAAATAAATAAAAAAAGGACCAAGGAGTTTTTTTTTTTTTCTTTCAGAGGAGAAAGCTATTTTTTTATATACACAAAGTTGAAGCAGATAAAAAAATATTCACAGAGCAGTGAATAAGGGCAATAATCAATAAAAGGGTACAATCCTGCAATACAGGATATACAGATCTTCCTCCTTAAATATAAATTATGGAATACTTACCTATAAGAGACATGTTCTAAGCGGAGCTGCACTTTACCATTTTATCTATTGATTGGTTTGTCATACATTACTTCTGTGTTACTTATCCTTTAAAATAGTTTCCTTTGTGCAGGGATAGTAAAATAGGATTTTGGTTCATCACTAACTGGAAGTCATTGTAAATCGGTAATTATAGGTTTTTGTGAGAGAGAAAAAAGACAAAGCACCATGAACGTACAAGTGGGAACTTCAACATTTCTAAAGAAACAGAGGATTTGTAAAAGACATTGTATAAGTCCCTCTCCCTCTAAAGTAATAAGCACCACAGCATCTTATTGTTTGTGATTCAAAAAAACTGCTAAAAGATTCCATTACTTACTGCACATTTAACAATACAATCTATGAAAGCTGAAAAAAGATTTTAGGACATATTGTACTGTAAATAAAAACTATATATATATATATATATATATATATATATATATATATATATATATATAACAATTATTATATGAAGCAGCACCTCCTTGTATCCAGACGGTTGGGTGCAAGCCCTTGAACCTCGGTGCTCCGGTCCTCTTTAAATATAAATGGATGTAGGCAGCACACCAAAATAGGTGAAAAAATAAGTGCTTTTATTCCAAGGAAAATTGACAACGTTTCAGCGATCTCTCACTTGAAAATGGCACTTGAAAATGGCGGTGAGAGATCGCTGAAACGTTGTCAATTTTCCTTGGAATAAAAGCACTTATTTTTTCACCTATTTTGGTGTGCTGCCTACATATATATATATATATATATATATATATATATATATATATATACACCGTATTTTTTGCTGTTTAAGACGCACTTTTTCTTCCCATAAGAAGATACGACGAATACACACCTATCGCGGCCGGGACCCACGGCTAATACAGGACATCACCGATCGCGGTGATGCCCTGTATTATCCCTTCAGATGCGGCGATTAAAGCTGACCACCGCGTCTGAAGGGAAAGTGACACTAACCCGGCTGCTCAGTCGGGCTGTTCGGGACCGCCGCGGTGAAACCGCGGCGTCCCGAACAGCTTACAGGACACCGGGAGGGACCTTACCTGCCTCATCGATGTCTGCTCCGTGCTGGGATCCCCTGGATGGCCGGCGTTCTCCTTCGACGTCATCACGTCGTCGCGCATGCTGTCCCATCATCCAATAGAAGCGGCGTGCGATGACGGCGACGGAGAGCGGGGATCCCGGGGAAGAAGACATCCAGAGCGTCGGGGACACCACGGGGACGCGGCGACAGCGATGGAGCGACATCCAGGGCAGCGGTGATGAGCGGTGACGGGTCCGGAGCGGCGGGGACACGTGAGTATTACCTCCTATACCAGTGGTCTTCAACCTGCGGACCTCCAGATGTTGCAAAACTACAACTCCCAGCATGCCCGGCATGCCCGGATAGCATCGCAGAACCAGTCCAATAGCATTTCACTAAGAAAAAAAATACAGCCTTCAAACTCAAAACACAAAATAAATCTTGCTTGTACAGTGTTAACTATATATAACTACAAAAACTCCCTCTTTATACCGGGATGCTTACTGCCAACCAACCAACAAGAAATGCCATCCAACAAGAAAATGTGTTGCTCAAACAGGTTATAATGTCCTATTTTGAGGCTGCAAACTCCAGATCCAAACTCTTATCATTGGCGCAAGTTTCTTACAGCCTTGCTTGCAGACTATCTCCTAGTCTTAAAGTGGTAAGCTGTCTTCAGCACCTGTGCTGACCTGGTATAGCCTGAAAATCTGGAGTAGCTTGGAAGGAGATAAAAGGCCCGACTATAAAAACCTACCTTTCATCCTATAAAAATCCAAACCCAATAAGAGAATTAACAAAAGTCTCTAGCAATCTCACTGGTAATTTTAGCTATTTATTTATTTCCCATATTTTACCTAGCTTTTTAGTGATCACTGACAAGCATTCCTGTCACTGTTCCACAATATATACAGTGTATGTTTTATTTATTAAACAACCAAATCCAAGGCTTAAGGAATAAATGCATATAGGCAGAAAATGGAACTAAAATGTAATATATAAATTACAATTCTCTATAATATATGATTCGCATATATATATTGTCACACCCACATGGCCCATGAGGGTATGACATCAACTCCCATATGTTTGAAACCAAAAACACTAAAATATAAGCCATACCGCTCTTGAAAAAAGATAAAAGTTCCATCCAAGGAACGCAGTTGTTCCATTTAGGCTCTGAGACACCCTGCCCTGTGCTCCAATATAGTAATAGTCACTTGCACAAAAATGTTAGAATATATACTGAGTAACCCCAGATTTATTGATGACTGGTTCTACATTGCCATAGTACAAAAACACCAATCTCAGAGACAAACGGTTACATACATACAACACAGCTCTATACTGTTGCACTAAATCCTTGCAGATCTGTATTTTGTAATGTAGCCAAGTCAGTTGCCACCTATTGATGCTTTCACATAACACCATATTAAGGAGAATTTCAATATGAATTCAGGAGATACTGTATGGCTCTATAGAGTGTTAGGGATGGCATATTACTCTCTATGCAACTCTTATACGAGACATAATAAGGACATGTATAAGCCTTCATTATTTTCTTTTCCAGCAAGAAAACATTCAATTTTTTATATGTCTTGAAAAAAGAAGAAAAATATTTACATTATTACACTGCCTTAATCTGGACAGCAATTCCTTCCAACTCCCAAGCATCCTGGATGGATATGGCTAGTATAATAGTTAAAGAGGTACTCCGGTGGAAAACAATTATTTTCATATCAACTGGTTCCAGAAAGTTAAACAGATTTGTAAATGACTTCTATTAAAAAATCCTTATCCTTCCAGCACTTATCAGCTGCTGTGTACTACAGAGGAAGTTGATCTGTACTTTTTTGTCTAACCACAGCGTTCTCTGCTGACACCTCTGTCTGTGTCAGGAACTGTCCAGAGAAGGAGCAAATCCCCATAGCAAACCTCTCCTGCTCCAGACAGTTCCTGACATGGACAGAGGTGTCAGCAGAGAGCACTGTGGTCAGACAGAAAAGAACAACTCAACTTCCTCTGTAGTATGAAATGCAAAGAACGAAAAAGATGTCGGCAACTCACCGGTTCTTCTCTTATCTTCTCTATTAAGTAGTACTCACATACATGCCGACATCTTTTTCGTTTCTTGCATTTCATACTGAACACTTGTGATTTGTCAGAGCACCACCGTACCTCACATTGCAACTCTTTCTCACCTATAATCAAGCCCTCATCTATCCTAGTATACACAGACTGAACACAGTGCCGATCCTACCTTTTTACATCAAATACTTCCTCTGTAGTATACTGCAGCTTATAAGTACTGGAAGGATTAAGATTTTTTTAATAGAAGTCATTTACAAATCTGTTTCTGGCACCAGTTAATTAAAAAAAAATTTAATAGTTTTGCACAGGAGTACCCCTTTTTATATAGCACAGAACAATGCCATACTGTAATGTAAAAATCTGCAGGACAAAAATAAGCTGATAATACATAAAAATAAACTAACAATCCCTATATATTTAGCATTCAATAAGTATTCTCACACTTTGTACCTGGAAATTTACATTAAATATTTCCTCTCCCAGTAATTGTGCTTTAATTGTCAATATTTCCTGAGTTTAATGGAGCATTTAACACCCATCTTCAACAACATGCCTCAATGAAGAACGTTTTAGGCTTCCTGGATGTAAGTCAGGTTATCCAGGTTATTTCCTTATCACGTACTGCAGTTTGCACTGACATTTCCTAATGCAATCATTTCTCTTTTTTTTTCTGAAAATCCATTCATCAATTGACTTCCTTTTTCAAACAAAGCAAGACTCCACAGAGCTGTATATGGCACCATTTATTCATTTGGGATGAGAAAATGACCTATTGTGTCTATTTAAAAATAGTTTAGATAAACCAACCCAACAAAAACCCCATAGTGATAGGTAACATATAGAGCTGGTATAGTTTGAAAAGGTGCTCACATTTTTGGGTTGTATGAAGACACCTATGTTTGCCTTTAGAGATGAGCGAACTTTAAAAAAATTTGATTTGGCAGATTCACAGAATTTTCTGAAAAAATGTGGATCGATCCGAATTTATTCGCGGCAAATCTATATTAAAAAACAGCTATTTCAGGCCTACAGAGAGCCTCAATAGCGGTGTAGAACACTTTGCTGTGTTCTAACACGCATATGGAGAGTGCTGGGGTAGTGCAATTATACTGTTATTCAGTATGACATGCAGATTACAGGCATTGTTTTTAGAATCACTGCCGCAGAGCGGCACAATGACGCCAGGAGGTGGCATCAGTATGAGGAGACCATATAGTGGCTGAATGACACAGCGTGGAGGTGTTGGCAGCATGAGGAGACCATATAGTGGCTGAATGACACAGCGTGGAGGTGGTGGCAGCATGAGGAGACCATATAGTGGCTGAATGACACAGCCTGGAGTTGGCTGAAGCATGAGGAGACCATATAGTGGCTGAATGACACAGCATGGAGGTGTTGGCAGCATGAGGAGACCATATAGTGACTGAATGACACAGCCTGAAGTTGGCTGAAGCATGAGGAGACCATATAGTGGCTGAATTACACAGCCTGGAGCTGGCAGCAGCTTGAGTAGACACTAGGGCTTCACAATCCCTAAGACTAAAAGATGAATTTTGAAATATAATTTGAATATTTATGCTCCCTAGTGCTACCATAATTTTTTTTAGGATCAGGTCCAGCAGCATCAGTAAACAATATATTGGCTGAATGACACAGCCTGGAGGTGGCTGAAGCCTGAGGAGACCATTGAAATTTAAGATTTTTAAATTTAAGCTTTTGAAATTGAAATTGAGGATTTTTTAATAGAAATTTAAACTCCCAAGTTTTAGTGTCCATGTCCCCAGCATGTGGGTACAAAGGACCAAATTTAAAAAGGAGTCACATGTCACATGGCAGCACAATGACAGAGCCTGGAGGTGGCATCAGTATGAGGAGACCATATAGTGGTCGAATGACTGCCTAGAGTTTGTGGACTCATGGGGTGACCATATAGTGTCTGAATGGCACAGCCTGGAGTTGGCAGCAGCATGGGTAGACACTCGGGCTTCACAATCCCTAAGGTTAAAAGATGAATTTTGAAATTTAAATTGAATATTTGCTAGCTAGTGCTACCATAAAACTGTTTAGGCCCAGGCCCAGCAGCATCAGTAAACTATATATTGGCTGAATGACACAGCCTGGAGGTGGCTGAATCATGAGACATTATAGTGACTGAATTGCACAGCCTGGAGGTGGCAGAAGCATGAGAAGACCATTGAAATTTATGATTTTCATATTAAAATTTAACATTTTAAAATTGAAATTGAGGATTTTGAAATTGAAAATTTAACTTCCAAGTTTTAGTGTCAGATGTCACATGGCAGCACAATGACAGAGCCTGGAGGTGGCATCAGTATGAGGAGACCATATAGTGGCTGAATGACTGCCTGGAGTTTGTGGCAGCATGGGGAGACCATATAGTGTCCGAATGGCACAGCCTTGAATTGGCTGAAGCATGAGAAGGCCATATAGTGGCTGAATTGCACAGCCTGGAGTTTGTGGCAGCATGAGGAGATCATTTAGTGGCTGAATTGCACAGCCTAGAGTTGGCTGAAGCATGAGGAGACGATATAGTGGCTGAATGAGAAAGCCTGGAGGTGGCTGAAGCAGCATCAGGAGTCCTGAAAGTGACCCTTATATAGAGGAATTTCAGAAACTGGGGACCAGCACGTTAATTATGTTTTGCAGTATCCATGGCAGCACAATGAGAGAGCCTGGAGGTGGTAGCATCAGCATAAGAAGACCAAAGAGCAGCAACATTAGAGAGCCTGGGGGTGGCAGCATCAACATTAGGAGACCATATGGTGGCACAATGACGGTGCCTGGAGGTGGTAGCATCATCATGAGGAGACCATATGGTGGCACCATGATAGAGCATGGAGGCGGTAGCATCAGCATGAGGAGACCATAAAGCAGTACAATGAGAGAGCCTGGAGGTGGCATCATCAGCATGAGGAGACCATGGAGCAGCACAATTAGAGAGCTTGGAAGTGGCAGTATCAGCATGAGGAGACCATATGGCGGCACAATGACAGAGCCTGGAGGTGGCAGCATCAGCATGAGGAGACCATATTGCTGCACAATGACAGAGCCTGGAGGTGTTAGCATTAGCATGAGGAGACCATAGAGCAGCACAATGACAGAGCCTTGAGGTGGCAGTAGCAGCATGAGGGCCATGCCAACTGAGGGTTGAGTCTGAGGAACCCACTCACTGTTGACTAGGGGTGTAGAATGTCACTTGGGAAGAAGTGGATGACCGAGTGAACCGATCAATCACAGCTACTGGGTTTCTGGTTGAGACACGACTGCTAGCTGACACAGGAGCTCAGACCTCTCGCTGTGACTCCAGCTGCCAAACGCTGCTACTCTGCTGCGACCTCTGCCTGCGCCTGATTAATTTAGGCCTCTTCCACTCCACTGTGCACATCCTGGCACTACTCTGCCTGATATACTTACTGCGTATATGTGGGGAGTACAATACGCTTCACTACGCTTAACCCCTTAAGGACCCGGGCTTTTTCCGTTTTTTCATTTTCAATTATTCCTCCTTAACTTTAAAAAATCATAACTCTTTAAAATTTTCACCGAAAATTCTAAATGATGGCTTATTTTTTGCATCACTAATTCTACTTTGTAATGACATTAGTCATTTTACCCAAAGATCTACGGTGAAACGGGGAAAAAAATCAATGTGCAACAAAATTGGTGAAAAAACACTATTTTGTAAGTTTTGGGGGATTCCGTTTCTACACAGTCCATTTTTCGGCAAAAATGACACATTATCTTTATTTTGTAGGTCCATACTGTTAAAATGATGCCCTACTTGTATAGGTTTGATTTTGTATCACTTCAGAAAAAAATCATGAATACATGCAGGAAAATGTATACGTTTAAAATGGTCATCTTCTGACCCCTATAACTTTTTTTTATTTTTCTGTGTTCAGGGTGCTATGAGGGCTCATGTTTTGCGCAGTGATCTGAAGTTTTTAGCGGTTCCATTTTTGTTCTGATCAGATTTTTTGATCACTTTTTATTCACTTTTTTGTGGTATAAAAAGTGATCAAAAATGCGCTATTTTTGACTTTGGAATTTTTTTGCGCGTACGCCATTGAACATGCGGTTTAAAAAGTGGTATATTTTTATAATTCCGACATTTCCGCACGCGGCGATACCACATATGTTTATTTTTATTATTATTTACACAGTTTTTTTTTATTCTTGGAAATGCCGGGTGATTCAAACTTTTATTAGAGGAAGGGATAATTCAAAGGGTTAATGATTTTTTTACACTTTTCTTATGCAATGTTATAGCTCCTATAGGGGGCTATAACATTGCATTAACTGATCTTTAACACTGATTGATGCATCTCCATAGGAATGGATCAATCAGTGTTTTCAGCGATTGCTCAAGCCTGGATCTCAGGCTTGAAGCATTCATTCGGCGATCGGACAGCGCAGGAGAAGGTAAGAAGACCTCCACGTGTGCTACAGCTGTTCGGGATGCCGCAGTTATGCCGTGGTGATCCCGAACAGCTCCCTGAGCTAGCCGGGCACTTTCGTTTTTAGCCGCGCGGCTCAGCTTTAAGCACGTGGCTAAAGGGTTAATAGCACACGGCACCGCGATTGGTGCTGCGCGCTATTAGCGGTGGGTCCCGACATCACTATGACGCCGGGCCCGCCGCGATATGATGCAGGGTCGCTGTGTGACCCCGCATCATATCGCAGGACCGGGACTCGTACGTCATGGGTCCTTAAGGGGTTAAAACAGTATTTGTCTAGAACAGCAGCAGGTGTGTACTATTGGCTGTCCTTTCACAGTATATAGGCCCTTGACAGATTAACAGGTACAAAATATTACACTACTTAGATGTAGGTATGTGGTATCCACTTATGAGGGCAGAAAAATGCCCTACAGTACACTTAAAAAAGGTGAATACCTTCGTGAAGGTATTTAAAGGGGAACTCTGCCCCTAGACATATTATCCCCCGTGTTCTTGGCTGCCACACCACAGACTTCCGGTGCACGGAGCGAACTTCACTCCGTGCCGGATGACTGGTGATGTGGGCGGAGGCTCGTGACGTCATGCCCATGCACCTTCATTGCAAGTCTAATGCACCCGGCATTTGTCTAAATCTTCGGGTGCAGTGCCGGAAGGCTTGTGATGTCACGGCTGCGCCCTGCTCGTGACATCACGGCCACACCCCTTCCCATAGACTTGCCTTGAGGGGGTGTGACGCCACGAGCCTCTGGCGCTGCACCCGATGCTTTAAACAAATGCCGAGTGCAGCAGAGAGATCGCAGGGGTCCCCAGTGGCAGGATTTCCATGATCAGACATCTTATCCCCTATCCTTTGGATAGGGGATAAGATGTCTAGGGGCAAAGTACCCCTTTAAAGGAAAGAAAATCACCCAGTGCAGGTAAGAGGGATCAAAGACTATCAGCCGATAATGAAGCAATGCACGCACATGTCTTCACTGCATGACGCCAGGACAGAAGGGCTTTTTTAGTAATGGGTGTAATAGTTACATGCATAAACGAAGATGCAGGTGGTTATTGATAGATTTAAGAAATGTATTAGAACTGGGATAAACACAGTAGTGTTTGGATGGGATAGGGTCAAATGTACATATAGTGAGGTCTAATGCAGAAAGTTGGATGGTCGGTAGTTTTGACCCTCTGAAAAAACATTGGCCACACATCTCCCCATGAACTTACACTCCAGCGATTGTGTGCCTCTCCCCTCCCGATGCGAGAGTCGTGTAATAGTCCATGTAAACAAGTGCAGATCTACAAGATCTACAGGATGGCTTTAGCCATCTAATACAGCCCTTAGTTGGAGAGTTTTTTTTTAATCAGAAATCGTGAAAAAGCAGGTTGTGAGAGATGAGCACTAAGCTATTTATATCTACGAAGAAAAGGTTTTTATTTTTTGCCCTACATTAAAAGATTACAAATTTGTTCTTGAGAGCGTCCTTTTACTACAATACATGCTATCTGCTTCATAAGGACACTTAAAAGTTTATTTTATAATTACAACTTGTAAAGAAAGAGAAATAATTCATACTTTGTAATGTCTGCTATTCACAAATACAAAGACAAAATAGCAAAGAAGCTAAAATAAAAATATAAAATCCAACAAAATAAAACAAATCACAACTGGATGTCCTCTGATGTCCATTGACACCACTGTATATTCAGTACTTCAACAGATAGCAGTTGGAAAAGGCTCATGTAGTGTTACTAAATAGGTCACAACTGTGCTTGATGCCAAAACATAACTGCGGCTTAAAGCTTTTCTTGGGGCTTTTATGGTTTCCTTTCTTTAGTTGATGAAATTATATTATTACCAGTAAAATATTCTTTAAAGGGAGAAGATATTCATCGGTTGTAGGTAAAATGTTTGAAGATGTTAATAGAACACTAAATCTGGAAATAAAAGGTAAAAATAAATGTATCAGTTATTATTGCAACATGCAACTAAATGGGATCACTTGACAGAACTTCTGGGATTTATATTTCTGGTATATTTTAAGTGTTTAGTGTTCAGTTAAGAGATGATATTTTGAAGCACCTCAATCAGATAAACCCCTAACTCCATATCAGCAGGACTAGACTAAGGGGTGTGCAACCTGTAAAACCACACAGGGTGCATCGCCTTGCCCTAGTCAAGAGGGCATCAGACAATATCTGCCAGAGAGCTCCATCAATTTTGTATATTCAGGGAGCTGGGAGACATTAGCCCCTCTTAAAGGGGTTCTCCGGTGGAAAACAATTTTTTTCTAATCAACTGGTGGCAGAAAGGTTTACAGATTGGTAAATTATAACTATATATTATTACTATACATTACTATATATAAATCTTAATTATTCCAGTACTTATCAGCTGCTGTATGCTCTACAAAAAGTTGTATAGTTCTTTTTTGTCTGACCACAGTACTCTCTGCTGACACCTCTCTTCGTGTCAGGAACTGTCCAGAGCAGGATAGGTTCGCTATAGGGATTTGCAGGAAGCATTCACATCCACTGGTTAATCACTTATTTTCTGGGGGAACAATTTGGGCGCTGCACTTCCTGTACAAAGGATCCTATTACTGATTCCCACATGTTCCCCCCCCCCCCCCTTTCTCTCTCCTGACAAAACTGGTCAGCTGCTTGAAACTATTAAAATGGCAGGTAGGAGAATGGACTGACTACTACACATGACGTGAGGTCCCCTTAGCCTGCTGGAGCCAAATCGGTGACATCTGTTTCTGAGCAATCTGTATTTTCCCTTATATACAAATGTAATTTTCTGTGCAATAGAGATGATCTTCAGCCTTCTGAGCAATACGACATTTACATATTAAGAAAAAAATACAGATTGCTCAGGAACAGCTGAACATATTTTTTCCAGGTAAAGTGCCTGTACTGCCCAGCAATCGAATGGCACTTGGTCAAGTTTTGGCTGCAAGGGTGATATGGAGAAGATATGCTGGCTCCTGTCAAGCTCAGGTAAGTGTGAGCGAGTATCAATAGAGGTGGGGGTGAACGAGACATGGGCAGGCTGGACCTGGGCTCTGGATGAGAAGTGGATTGCCCCCTGGGCACTTGTGCCTAATTAGCATATTGTCCTCCACAGTGTTATCCTCTAGGAGAGGCCAACGCTGGCAGCGACTCATTCTTACACCAGCTTATAAGCAATGGCATTGACGACAGTGTGTGACATTTGTGGCACAGTAGCAGTGGCAGGTCTGCAGGAGAACTACAGCCTGAAACATCACGTCTGCCCCTAGAGTCACAGACACTGACGGTGGCCTCCAATCCAAATCTGCTTGTAGCCAGGACCAGCTGCCACTGCCAGTACCAGTGAGAAGATTGAATGGAGCGCCGGGTCCCATCCCAGAGATTGTTAAATTAAGTTAATTTTTGCCTTTAAGGGTAGGGCTGCATGTGAAGGTGGAGAAGGAAACTCCTTACATACTGTGTAAACTGCTTTTAAAATATGGTGGTGTTAGAATGTTCCTACTGTATAAATACCTGTTTGTTTGTTTTCAAGAGCACAGGGTTTTAATATATTTACCCTGTTCACATCCCAGGGACCAAGTTCTGTAGTTGATTTGTTTGCTTTTAGACATATTAGGCTCTGTTCATCTGTTGGCCCAGAATTCTATGTCAGTTTTCAACAGAGCCTCACAACCTCATTGAGGAATGATGGCGCCTATCACAATGGATGACATTTCAACTACAGGAATACTTCTACAGGAATTGCTATTCTTGTCATAAAATCCTAGCAAAATGCTTCCCGAGACTTTAATGTGAATAGAGGCTTTTCATACAATGACTTCAGGTCTCCTTTCCGCGGACATGGTGGTGAGGATACGGCACCAGGTCACTAATTCCTGTGGAGGAAAATCTCTTTTCTTAATTGTCAGGAAAAGTTGATTCTGCCAAACTGGTTCTCAAAGAGAAGGTTTTATATTAATACAGATTAACTATTACATTAACTTAATGGCTTTTTTACTCTGCTCCAAGCAAACTAAATGTGGCGATAATAATGAGGTACTAATGCTGTCTTTCTGAAGTCTCCACGGAATCTTTACAGCCTGGCTTATCTCCTGCATCATGAAACAACATCATTTAGTGTTCAAACGTTTCTTTAAGGAGGAAAAATGTCATATTTCTCCTCCATCAATCTGCGTATCTGGTAACATATTGTGGATCCATTTTTAAATGTCATATTTTGCATGTGGTATACATTAAACAGAGGGATGGTGGTTGTGATGTGCAGAGTGACAGGTTCTATTTTCATACTAATTATATACCATATTAATACATTTCTTAGATATATTCCTTATATACAGAGCTGTATAAAGGATAGTGGAGGTCTCTAACCAAATGTTATGTTTGTTGCCTTTCTCACTTATCATTGGGGAAGCTACTGCAATGGATATGATATCAGACATCATGGCAGAGCTTGGATGCCTCAACAAGACTGTGAGTACATACTGTCAAAAGCAATGCTTAGCTATATAGCTCTATAGAGACATTCAGGTGTGAAAAAGCCTTTTAAAGGGGTATTCCAGGGAGAAAAAAAAAAATAATTTGTTATATATATCAACTGGCTCCAGAAAGTTAAACAGATTTGTAAATTACTTCTATTAAAAAATCTTAATCCTTCCAATAATTATCAGCTGCTGAAGTTGAGTTGTTGTTTTATGTCTGGCAACAGTACTCTCTGCTGACATCTCTGCTTGTCTCTGGAACTGCACAGAGTAGAACAGGTTTGCTATGGGGATTTGCTTCTAAACTGGGCGGTTCCCGAGACACGTGTCATCAGAGAGCACTTAGACAGAAAAGAACAAATCATCTTCAGCAGCTCATAAGTACTGAAAGGATTAAGATTTTTTAATAGAAGTAATTTACAAATCTGTTTATTTTTCTAAAGCCAGCCAGTTTTTTCCTGGATAACACATACAGGATCCTGCGTAGATTTAATGCACAGAATTTGTAACTGCCAAATAGAAGCTGTGCTGTCATTTAGTTTACATGGACCCAGTGCCATTAGAACAGTAGTTGTAGGGAATTGGGCCAGCTGAATATGGCTTTTTTTTTTTTAAATATATTTACAGCATCTGGATTCTTATATTAAATCTTTAGCATGTACCAAATAACAATTTAACTCAGGGGCCTGGTCTGGGGTCTTGATTTATTTAAAAGTCTGGGGTTTTCATATATTTATGGGCAGAGGGGAAAAAAAGGAAAAATAATGATTCCAACGGAAGATGACATCAACTGGATGTGATTGTGTAATTGCGTAATTTTGTGACTTTGTGATCAGTGCTGCATTGTTTTATACAAACAGGACAATACTGTATGGAGCACATGTGGAACAACTTAAATGGCAATGGCTTCGGTCCTCTGATAAAAATGGATTTGGTTGGCTGTACAAAGAGGAATGCTGAAATGTCGCTTCCCCTCAAACCACTTTTGTTTGCCTCCCTGAATGGCTATAAATGCCCTATCAGTGACCCTTTCAGTGTTTGGCTACACTGTTGGCCTGGGATGATCTTTGCATTTCATTCTCTAGGTTTGCCTCTCAAAATCCATATAGAGACTGTCACGATTCGGCTTACAGGTAGTGGATCCTCTGTGTCAGCAAGGGATTGGCGTGGACCGTGCTGGTGGACCGGTTCTAAGAGGCTACTGGTGTTCACCAGAGCCCGCCGCAAAGCGGGATGGTCTTGCTGCGGCAGTAGCAACCAGGTCGTATCCACTAGCAATGGCTCAACCTCGCTGACTGCTGAGAAGGCGTGGGACAGAAGGACTAGGCAGAGGCAAGGTCAGACGTAGCAGAAGGTCGGGGCAGGCGGCAAGGTTCGTAGTCAAGATGGATAGCAGGAGTTCAGGTAACACAGGCTTTGGACAACACTAAACGCTTTCACTGGCACAAGGCAACAAGATCCGGCAAGGGAGTGCAGGGGCAGTGAGCAGATATAGCCAGGGAGCAGGTGGAAGCCAATTAAGCTAATTGGGCCAGGCACCAATCATTGGTGCACTGGCCCTTTAACTCTCAGAGAGCTGGCGCGCGCGCGCCCTAGAGAGCGGAGCCGCATGCGCCAGCACATGACAGCAGGGGACCGGGACGGGTAAGTGACTTGGGATGCGATTCGCGAGCGGGCGCGTCCCGCTGTGCGAATCGCATCCCCGACGGCCATGTCAGTGCAGCGCTCCCGCTCAGCGGGACCGACCGGGGCGCTGCAGGGAGAGAGGCGCCGTGAGCGCTCCGGGGAGGAGCAGGGACCCGGAGCGCTCGGAGTAACAGTACCCCCCCCTTAGGTCTCCCCCTTTTTTTGTCCGACAACTGCTTTACCTGGGACGAGGACACCGGGAAAGAATGGAGGGTTTCCTCAACGGCAGGCAGTACAGCAGGAGTGGGAATGGGGAGGGAGGGCAGAGGGTGAAGCTTGGCACGGGGCAGGGTGACACCAGGACGGGGGCCATGAGGAGGCACTGAGGCTTGCCTGACGGGACTGGGAGGGGGGGGAGAGGCATTTCTTGTGGCAAGCAGAGTCCCAGTTCTTGATCTCCCCGGTGGTCCAGTCAAGGGTGGGAGAATGAAGCTGGAGCCATGGCAGACCGAGGAGGACCTCAGAAGTGCAGTTGGGAAGGACGAAAAATTCAATCCTTTCGTGGTGGGGTCCAATGCACATTAAGAGGGGTTTTGTGCGGTAACGCACGGTGCAATCCAATCTAACTCCGTTGACCGCGGAAATGTAGAGCGGCTTGACGAGACGGGTCACCGGGATGCAGAACTTATTCACCAAAGACTCCAAAATGAAATTCCCAGAGGCACCAGAGTCCAAGCAGGCCACAGCTGAGAGGGAGAAATTGGCTGAAGGAGAAATCCGCACGGGCACCTTGAGACGTGGAGAAGCAGACTTTGAACCAAGAGACGCCACACCCACGTGAGCTGGGTGCGTGCGTGCGTTTCCCAGACGTGGAGGACGAATAGGGCAATCCACCAAGAAATGCTCGGTACTGGCACAGTACAGACAAAGATTTTCTTCCCTACGGCGATTCCTCTCTTCCTGGGTCAGGCGAGACCGATCCACTTGCATGGCCTCCTCGGCGGGAGGCCCAGGCGTAGATTGCAAAGGATGCTGTGGGAGAGGTGCCCAGAGATCTAAGTCATTTTCCTGGCGGAGCTCCTGATGTCTCTCAGAAAAACGCATGTCAATGCGGGAGGCCAAATGGATAAGTTCTTGTAGGTTGGCAGGAATCTCTCGTGCGGCCAGCACATCCTTGATGCTACTGGATAGGCCTTTTTTAAAGGTCGCGCAGAGAGCCTCGTTATTCCATGATAATTCAGAAGCAAGAGTACGAAATTGGATGGCGTACTCGCCCACTGAAGAATTACCCTGGACCAGGTTCAGCAGGGCAGTCTCGGCAGAAGAAGCTCGGGCTGGTTCCTCGAAGACACTACGGACTTCAGCGAAGAAGGACTGGACTGTGGCTGTGGCAGGATCAATGCGGTCCCAGAGCGGTGTGGCCCAAGACAAGGCCTTTCCTGAAAGAAGGCTCACTACGAACGCCACCTTAGACCGTTCTGTAGGAAACAAGTCCGACAACATCTCCATATGCAGGGAACATTGAGACAGAAATCCACGGCAGAGTCTAGAATCCCCATCAAATTTGTCCGGCAGGGACAAGCGGAGGCTAGGAGCGGCCACTCGCTGCGGAGGAGGTGCAGGAGCTGGCAGAGGAGATGGTTGCTGCTGTAGCAGAGGCAGAAGTTGCTGTAACGTGGCGGTCAACTGCGACAGCTGCTGTCCTTGTTGGGCAATTTGCTGCGATTGCTGAGCGACCACCGTGGTAAGGTCAGCGAGACTTGGCAGCGGCAACTCAGCGGGATCCATGGCCGGATCTACTGTCACGATTCGGCTTACAGGTAGTGGATCCTCTGTGTCAGCGAGGGATTGGCGTGGACCGTGCTGGTGGACCGGTTCTAAGAGGCTACTGGTGTTCACCAGAGCCCGCCGCAAAGCGGGATGGTCTTGCTGCGGCAGTAGCAACCAGGTCGTATCCACTAGCAACGGCTCAACCTCGCTGACTGCTGAGAAGGCGTGGGGCAGAAGGACTAGGCAGAGGCAAGGTCAAACGTAGCAGAAGGTCGGGGCAGGCGGCAAGGTTCGTAGTCAAGATGGATAGCAGGAGATCAGGTAACACAGGCTTTGGACAACACTAAATGCTTTCACTGGCACAATGGCAACAAGATCCGGCAAGGGAGTGCAGGGGCAGTGAGCAGATATAGCCAGGAAGCAGGTGGAAGCCAATTAAGCTAATTGGGCCAGGCACCAATCATTGGTGCACTGGCCCTTTAAGTCTCAGAGAGCTGGCGCGCGCGCGCCCTAGAGAGCGGAGCCGCGCGCGCCAGCACATGACAGCAGGGGACCGGGACGGGTAAGTGACTTGGGATGCGATTCGCGAGCGGGCGCGTCCCGCTGTGCGAATCGCATCCCCGACGGCCATGTCAGTGCAGCGCTCCCGGTCAGCGGGACCGACCGGGGCGCTGCAGGGAGAGAGGCGCCGTGAGCGCTCCGGGGAGGAGCAGGGACCCGGAGCGCTCGGCGTAACAGAGACCCTTGAATTCCTTGATGTCCTACCAAAAATAGAACACGTTGAGCCACTCCCATATAGAAAATCTCTATTCTAATGACACTATCAAGTCCTAATTGCATTCAGAATTCTCTCGACACAAACATGATGTATTCACCTATTTTCAGATTAGTCATCACCTCCAGTCGCATTCTCTCAGGACACCTCACCTCCCAGACCCCTTTTCTCTTTCCAAAAGAGTTCAAGATTTAAATCAAAGGTTTTCATACCACTCTTACTGAAAACAACCACTTTGTGAAGCATTCTTATTATTGTAAATGGGAGTTGGAGTTCGGGAAACCCTTCTCGGAAGCTCAATGGCACTCAGCTTTTAAACCAGCATTTAAATCTACTTAGTGCCCCAACCATTGAGAAATGTTTCCTACGTTATCCCTTCACTGTTACAACACCCCTGTACAGCTGCAATAAAATACACCTTTTCTTC
This sequence comes from Hyla sarda, assembly GCF_029499605.1. Classification (NCBI taxonomy): domain Eukaryota; kingdom Metazoa; phylum Chordata; class Amphibia; order Anura; family Hylidae; genus Hyla; species Hyla sarda. Next base: position 62,080,094 of record NC_079189.1, read on the forward strand.
TACCAAATTCTGGACAAACTATGGCCAAAAGGAATCTCTATCCCACATATTTTGGGATTGCCCTAAGCTAATAAAGCTTTGGACAGAGGTTTCCTATCTCTTTTAGAAACATTTGGCTTACTACAATACGGTGACGTCAGAGTTGGCTATTTTGAGGTTGAAACAACTGAACACTTCCTGCCATGCAGTCAATAGCTAGTGACTGGAAGCCTTTCACTTGCCCCTTGATCTAATCCTCACTGCATAGGGTCACTCAAAAATCTATTCAGAAAAGGTCTTTGGCCTTTTGGCAAGGCAGACTCCCGAAATTCAAGGAGGACTGAAGATTATGTTTTTTTCTATTTCTCTGCCTTATTTCTATACCCAAGGTTGAGCATCAGCAGCCAATACTCTGGGAACTGAGACTGAACTTTCAACTCTCATGCAGGTTTCATTGCTGGGTGGATGTAGGTGTGGGTGTATTGTTTAATTTAAGCTTTGTGAACAAAGAAGATATATTCCTTGGCAAGTTCCATTAAATAGTAACTTTCTTTGTTCAAAATTCTTTATACCACAAGTACATGACCTCATAACAGCAGATTGTATCATACCAATGCGTTTGAAGCAGCTAAGCGCTTTTAGTCGTTTTTATAGTGTATTTCACACACTCATAAATAAAATAAAAAAATTATATATTATATATATTACGACTAAAAGCATTTAGCTGCTTAACCCCTTAAGGACACATGACGTTCTCATACGTCTCCATTTCGGAGTCCTTAAGGACACATGACGTATGAGAATGTCATGTGTTTTACCGGCCCCCCGCAACCATCTGGAGCGGAGCCGGTCCCCGATGCCTGCTGAAATCGTTCAGCAGGCATCGGGGCATATCGCCCAGGGGGGTCATTATGACCCCCCATGTCGGCGATGGCCGCAGATCGCTGGACAATTCAGTCCAGCGATCTGCGGCGGATTCCGGGTCAATCGGGTCTCCAGTGACCCGATGACCCGGAATTATTGGCTGATCGGGGCCGTCTGAACAGCCAGAGCCTGCAGGGGTGAGGTGGCACTGGTGCCACCTCACGATCGCCCCGATTCGTCGGCCGGATTACCGGCCGACCAATCAGGGCGCCTGCTGCGGGTGTCACTCCCGCAACCCGCTCCGCCCCTCTTCCGGAGGACGTGAGCGGGTGCGGGACGTGCACCCCGGGTGCTGGGGACCCCGATCCCCGGCGCCCCTGTTGGGATCGGGGCCCCAGGAGCAGCGGCGGCGGCGGAGACGACGAGGGACTGACCTGTGCGGCGAGGATCGTTGGAGGTGAGTGACAGCCTCCTGCTGTTGCTTAGCAACAGCTCCCAGCATGCAAAAAGGGCATGCTGGGAGCTGTAGTTATGCAACAGCAGGAGGCAGACCATCACAACTCCCAGCATGCCCTTATGGGCATGCTGGGACTTGTAGTTTTGCAACAGCTGGAGGCACATTCTTTCTATGGAAAAGTGTACCTTCAGCTGTTGTGTAACTACAACTCCCAGCTTGCACAATCAGCTAAAGTGCATGCTGGGAGTTGTAGTGGTGCATCTGGTGGTTGCATAACTACAACTCCCAGCATGCCCGTTGGCTGTCGGTGACTGCTGAGAGTTGTAGTTTTGCAACAGCTGAAGGCACACTGAGTTAAGTAGTAAACCAGTGTGTCTCCAGCTGTTGCATAACTACAATCCCCAGCATCCCCAGCCAAAGTAGTATGCCTCCAGCTGTTGCATAACTAAAACACCCAGCATGCCCTTCCGCTGTCCGTACATGCTGGGGGTTGTAGCTTTTGCAACAGCTGAATGCACACTGGTTGCAAAACACTGAGTTTGTTACCAAACTCGGTGTTTCACAACCAGTGTGCCTCCAGCTGTTGCAAAACTACAACTCCCAGCATGCACTGATAGACCGTACATGCTGGGAGTTGTAGTTTTGCAACAGCTGGATGTTCCCCCCCAATGTGAACGTACAGGGTACACTCACATGGGCGGAGGATTACAGTTAGTATCCGGCTGCAAGTTTGAGGTGCGGCAAAATTTCTGCCGCAGCTCAAACTGCCAGCGAGAAACTACTGTGAACCCCCCGCCCGTGTGACTGTACCCTAAAAACACTACACTACACTACCACAAAATAAAATAAAAAGTAAAAAACACTACATATACACATACCCCTACACAGCCCCCCTCCCCAATAAAAATGAAAAACGTCTGGTACGCCACTGTTTCCAAAACGGAGCCTCCAGCGGTTGCAAAACTACAACTCCCAGCATGCACTGATAGACCGTACATGCTGGGAGTTGTAGTTTTGCAACAGCTGGATGTTCCCCCCCCCCCAATGCGAACGTACAGGGTACACTCACATGGGCGGAGGATTACAGTAAGTATCCGGCTGCAAGTTTGAGCTGCGTCAAATTTTCTGCCGTAGCTCAAACTGCCAGCGAGAAACTACTGTGAACCCCCGCCCGTGCGACTGTACCCTAAAAACACTACACTACACTAACACAAAATAAAATAAAAAGTAAAAAACACTACATATACACATACCCCTATACAACCCCCCTCCCCAATAAAAATGAAAAACGTCTGGTACGCCACTGTTTCCAAAACGGAGCCTCCAGCTGTTGCAAAACAACTACTCCCAGTATTGCCAGATAGCCGTTGACTGTCCAGGCATGCTGGGAGTTTTACAACAGCTGGAGGCACCCTGTTTGGGAATCACTGGCGTAGAATACCCCTATGTCCACCCCTATGCAAGTCCCTAATTTAGGCCTCAAATGCGCATGGCGCTCTCACTTTGGAGCCCTGTCGTATTTCAAGGCAACAGTTTAGGGCCACATATGGGGTATCGCCGTACTCGGGAGAAATTGGGCTTCAAATTTTGGGGGGTATTTTCTGCTATTACCCTTTTAAAAAATGTAAAATTTTTGGGAAAACAAGCATTTTAGGTAAAAAAAATATATATTTTTTTACATATGCAAAAGTCGTGAAACACCTGTAGGGTATTAAGGTTCAAATTACCCCTTGTTACGTTCCCCGAGGGGTCTAGTTTCCAAAATGGTATGCCATGTGTTTTTTTTTTGCTGTCCTGGCACCATAGGGGCTTCCTAAATGCGGCATGCCCCCAGAGCAAAATTCGCTTTCAAAAAGCCAAATGTGACTCCTTCTCTTCTGAGACCTGTAGTGCGCCAGCAGAGCACTTTTCACACCCATATGGGGTGTTTTCTGAATCGGGAGAAATTGGGCTTAAAATTTTGGGGGGTATTTTCTGCTATTACCCTTTTTAAAATTGTAAAAATTTTGGGAAACCAAGCATTTTAGGTAAAAAAAAAATATATTTTTTTACATATGCAAAAGTCGTGAAACACCTGTAGGGTATTAAGGTTCACATTACCCCTTGTTACGTTCCCCGAGGGGTCTAGTTTCCAAAATGGTATGCCATGTGTTTTTTTTTTTTGCTGTTCTGGCACCATAGGGGCTTCCTAAATGCGGCATGCACCCAGAGCAAAATTTGCTTTCAAAAAGCCAAATGTTACTCCTTCTCTTCTGAGACCTGTAGTGCGCCAGCAGAGCACTTTTCACCCCCATATGGGGTGTTTTCTGAATCGGGAGAAATTTGGCTTCAAATTTTGGGGGGTATTTTCCGCTATTACCCTTTTTAAAAATGTAAACATTTTGGGAAAACAAGCATTTTAGGTAAAAAATAATTTTTTTTTTTTACATATGCAAAAGTCGTGAAACACCTGTAGGGCATTAAGGTTCACATTACCCCTTTTTACGTTCCCCGAGGGGTCTAGTTTCCAAAATGGTATGCCATGTGTTTTTTTTTTTGCTGTTCTGGCACCATAGGGGCTTCCTAAATGCGGCATGCCCCCAGAGCAAAATTTGCTTTCAAAAAGCCAAATGTGACTCCTTCTCTTCTGAGACCTGTAGTGCACCAGCAGAGCACTTTTCACCCCCATGCGAGGTGTTTTCTGTATCGGGAGAAATTGGGCTTCAAATTTTGGGGGGTATTTTCTGCTATTACCCTTTTTAAAAATATATATATTTTTTTTACATATGCAAAAGTCTTGAATCACCTGTAGGGTATTAAGGTTCACTTTACCCCTTGTTACGTTCCCTGAGGGGTCTAGTTTCCAAAATGGTATGCCATGTGTTTTTTTTTTTTGCTGTCCTGGCACCATAGGGGCTTCCTAAATGCGGCATGCCCCCCAAAAACCATTTGTCGCTCCTTCCCTTCTGAGCCCTCTACTGCGCCCGCCGAACAATTAACATAGACATATGAGGTATGTTCTTACTCGAGAGAAATTGGGTTTAAAATACAAGTAAAAATTTTCTCCTTTTTATCCCTTGCAAAAATTCAAAAATTGGGTCTACAAGAGCATGCGAGTGTAAAAAATGAAGATTTTGAATTTTCTCCTTCACTTTGCTGCTATTCCTGTGAAACACCTAAAGGGTTAATACACTTACTGAATGTTTTTTTGAATACTTTAGGGGGTGTAGTTTTTATAATGGGGTCTTTTATGGGGTATTTCTAATATGAAGACCCTTCAAATCCACTTCAAAACTGAACTGGTCCCTGAAAAATAGTGAGTTTGAAAATTTTGTGAAAAATTTCAAAATTGCTACTGAACTTTGAAGCCCTCTGGTGTCTTCCAAAAGTAAAAACTCATAAATTTTATGATGCAAACATAAAGTAGACATATTGTATATGTGAACCCAAAAAAAATATATTTTGAATATCCATTTTCCTTACAAGCAGAGAGCTTCAAAGTTAGAAAAAAGCAAAATTTTCATTTTTTTCATCAAATTTTGGGATTTTTCCCCAAGAAAGGATGCAAGTTACCATAAAATTTTACCACTAAGTTAAAGTAGAATATGTCACGAAAAAACAATCTCGGAATCAGAATGATAACTAAAAGTATTCCAGAGTTATTAATGTTTAAAGTGACAGTGGTCAGAATTGCAAAAAACGCTCCGGTCCTTAAGGTATAAAATGGCCTGGTCCTTAAGGGGTTAAAATGCATTGGTATGATGCGATCTGCTGTTATGATGCCATGTACTTGTGGTATTGTTATAATTAATTTTGAATAAAGAAAATAATGACTAGTTTACGTTAAGCATGCTGAGGAATATATCTTGTTTGTTCCTATGTATCCAACGTTTAAGCCCATGAGAGTTCCAGAGCACCTGTGATTTCCTTCAAAATTTGTGAGATTTGATTTAACTATCTGTTTTGTCATTGACAAATGGCAAAGTGTTTTAATTAATAGAAAATATTTTAATTAATCTTTGGTATCATGGTTCCTCCTTACACCTATCCAGCTATAAAAAGTGCTGAAGCACACATATAATCACTATTGAGAATCATTAAATGGGCACTTTCAGATATAAAAACGTTGTATATGTTGTTCATCTTGGCAAAACAATAGGTTTTCTAATATAGTTCTTTAACCCCTTAAGGACTCAGGCCATTTTGGCCTTAAGGACTCAGACAATTAAATTTTTACGTTTTCATTTTTTCCTCCTCGCCTTCTAAAAATCATAACTCTTTTATATTTTCATCCACAGACTAGTATGAGGGCTTATTTTTTGCGTGACCAGTTGTCCTTTGTAATGACATAACTGATTATATCATAAAATGTATGGCGCAACCAAAAAACACTATTGTTGTGGGGAAATTAAAAAGAAAAACGCAATTTTGCTTATTTTGGAAGGTTTCGTTTTCACGCCGTACAATTTACGGTAAAAATGACATGTGTTATTTATTCTGAGGGTCAATACGATTAAAATGATACCCATTATTACATACTTTTATATTATTGTTGTGCTTAAAAAAAATCACAAACTTTTTAACCAAATTAGTAAGTTTATAATCCCTTTATTTTGATGACCTCTAACTTTTTTTATTTTTCCGTATAAGCGGCGGTATCAGGGCTCATTTTTTGCGCCATGATCTGTACTTTTTTTTTGCTACCACAATTGCTTATAAAAAACTTTTAATACATTTTTTATAATTTTTTTTAATAAAATGTATAAAAAAAGTAGCAATTTTGGCCTTTTTTTTTTTACGTTCACGCTGTTAACATTTTATTTTAATAGATCGGACATTTATGCATGCGGCGATACCAAATTTGTCTATTAAATTTATTTTTTACGCTTTTTGGGGGTAAAATAGGAAAAAATTTACGTTTTACTTTTTTATTGGGGGAGGGGATTTTTCACTTTTTTTTTCTTTGACTTTTACATTTTTTTAAAAAATTTTTTACACTTCAATAGTCCCCATAGGGGACTATTCATAGCAATACCATGATTGCTAATACTGATCTGTTCTATGTATAGGACATAGAACAGATCAGTGTTATCGGCTATCTTCTGCTCTGGTCTGCTCAATCTCAGACCAGAGCAGGAGACGCCGGGAGCCGGACAGAGGCAGGTGAGGGGACCTCTGTGCGGCGTTCTGAATGATCGGATCCCCGCAGCAGCGCTGCGGACGATCCGATCATTCATTGAAATCGCGTACTGCCGCAGATGCCGGGATCTGTATTGATCCCGGCATCTGAGGGGTTAATGGCGGACGCCCGCGAGATCGCGGGAGTCGGCCATTGCCGGCGGGTCCTTGGCTGCGATCAGCAGCCGGGATCAGCCGCGCATGACACGGGCATCGCTCCGATGCCCACGGTTATGCACAGGACGTAAATGTACGTCCTGGTGCGTTAAGTACCACCGCAAGAGGACGTACATTTACGTCCTGCGTCCTTAAGGGGTTAAAAAAGGTTCACATTTTATTAAAGGGGTACTCTGGTGAAAAACTTTTTTTTTTTTTTTTTTTATCAATTGGTGCCAGAAAGTTACAGATTTGTAAATAACTTCTATTAAAACATCTTAATCCTTCCTGTACTTATTAGCTGCAAATACTACAGCGGAAATTATTTTCTTTTTGAAACACAGAACTGTCTGCTGACATCACGAGCACAGTGCTCTCTGCTGACATCTCTGTCCATTTTATGAACTGTCCAGAACAGCATATGTTTGCTATGGGGATTTCCTTTTACCCTGAACAGTTCTTAAAAATGGACAGAGATGTCAGCAGAGAGCACTGTGTTCATGATGTCAGCAGACAGCTCTGTGTTTCAAACGGAAAATAATTTCCACTGTAGTATTCAGCAGCTAATAATTACAGGAAGGATTAAGATTTTTTTAATAGAAGTAATTTACAAATCTGTTTAGCTTTCTGGCACCAGTTGATTAAAAATAAATAAATAAGTTTTTCAGCGGAGTACCCCTTTAAGGAAAACTGCTTTTTAAAATCCTACCACTAGGAGTCCCCATACCTGCTGGTACACGTATGAGTCCCACAGCAGCATGAGGGTGTCCAAAGGTCATGGACACGAGATGGCTGATGGACAAAGCTTCAGGAGGAACACAGTCTGCAGCAATGCTGCTGTAACACAGCATGTGCCTCCAGCTGTTGCAAAACTAAACTCCACGCATTCCCAGCATTACAGAAATGAATGAAAGGATGATACACATGAATGACCTAGGAAACCCCTGTATTTTTAGTACTTAACCATTGCAATATTTTAGGAAGATGTAAGTTATACACTCACCATATTGTCTTTGGTGGTGGAGTACATGCAATCCCCAATAATAATTTTGTGTGTGTGTGTGTGTACAGCATAAAACCAGAGAAGAAAGGGTTACAGAGTAGAGCTGCCAGGCTTTTAGTTAGGTCACTAGTCTGAATTCCAATAAAAGGGAGGAGGGGTGGCCTCACTGTGCAGGTCTCCACCCCCTCCCTCAGTAAGGTGTCTACTCACTTCTCCCCTAGCATTAGCAAAACTACAACTCCCAGCTTGTCCTCACTGACAGTAGCGGGACACAAGCTGACAGTGGGAGGATTTTTCCTCTAGCTGTGAGCCCTGCGCTCACAGCTGTCAATCAAGGAAGTGTGTCCATGACATAGGTGATGACGCATGGACACAGCAGGACTAGTATGTGTCCAAGCAGGCAGGGTGGCAGTTGTTTGACTGGCTTTTTAGTATGAAATACTGAAAATTTTCTAATGAAAGCAATTGCAAAACCTATTGGTTTGTATCTGACAGTGCCCATTTAATAACAAAGTCAGGGCAGCACAGTATCTGGGTAAGTAGACAGAGGGACCAGGGTGGACCAGAACATTATTACATATTTAAGGCAGTAATGAGTGGAAAAGTGCACTGTATTTTCAACCCCACTGGATTTTAATACTGGATTATGTGTCCCCTGTGAGTGGTTCTCTGTCAGAGAGGATGGTTCTGTTGTAATATGGCATGAAGAATACATGTATTGAAGTGTTCAATAATCTCTGTTATCTTGCTTAAATGTTGCCTATGTTACCAGTCTTAGTCTTATTGCCAGCTTTGCCCTCCAACGACTCTTACAAGGATTCAATTATTTCCAGCCCAGTATATATGTTTAATTAGGCTGTTAAAATATCATCTCTGCTTGAGGATCTTTAACCACCTGAATGCGTTTTCATTAGCCTGTAAAACAATCCTACGGGTTCCTGTGGCTATGTGAATAAGAAAACGCATTCAGAGCTTACAGAAGTAATTGTAACCGTATTAGATGAGGATCAAAGGCAGCCAGGTACAATATTGGGGAAACAGGAAAGAAAACTGCCAGGTACGTCAACTCAGAGAGTGTGCCTTTGTAGATTATGGTGCCGGGTAATGAATTGTTATGCCTTTTTATTCGCCTGTAAAGCCTAAAAGTGTCTATCCTTCAAATGTCATCTGAAATATCTGGAAATGAAGATGGAATATGGACTTTAAGTATGCATAAATCTAATGCAAAGTGACAGAATATATGGATTTGTAGAAACAATAAGCTCCATTTTGCTAAGATAACTGAGTATTGCATTTAAAGGGGTACTCAGCTGGTCAGCATTTGGAACAAACTGATCCGAATGCTAGAGCTGGTGCTGGGAGCTCGTGACATCATAGATCTGCCCCCTCATGATGTCATGCCCCATCCCCTCAATGCAAGTCTATGGGAGGGGGGCGGACTTGAATTGAGGGGGGGCGGGGCTACGACATCACAAGCTCCTGGCACCGTCTCCAGCGTTTGGAACAGTTTGTTCCAAACGCTGAGCTGCGGAGTACCCCTTTAGCCCCTTAAGGACCCAGCCAATTTTCAGTTTAGGACCTGGCCATTTTTTGCACATCTGACCACTGTCACTTTAGCCATTAATAACTCTGGGATGCTTTAATCTTTCATTCTGATTCTGAGAATGTTTTTTCGTGACATATTCTACTTTATGTTAGTTATAAATTTTCGTCGATACTTTCATAATTTCTGAGTGAAAAATTCAGAAATTTGATGAAAAAATTGAAAATTTTTCATTTTTCTAACTTTTAAGCTCTCTGATTGTAAGGAAAATAGACATACCAAATTAATTATATATTGATTCACATATACAATATATCATGAAGTTGGCATGTTTTTACTTTTGGAAGACATCAGAGGGCTTTAAAGTTCAGCAGCAATTTTCCAATTTTTCACAAATTTTTCAAATCAGAATTTTTCAGGGAACAGTTCCGTTTGAAGTTGATTTGAAGGACCTTCATATTAGAAAAACCTCACAAATGACCCCATTATAAAAACTGCACCCCTCAAAGCATTCAAAATGACGTTCAGTAAGTGTATTAACACTTTAAGTGTTTCACAGGAATAGCAGCAAAGTGAAGGAGAAAATTCAAAATCTTCAATTTTTACTTGTAGATCCAGTTTTTGAATTTTTGCAAGGGGTAATAGGAAAAAAAATAAAGTCCCCCCAAATTTGTAACCCAATTTCTCTCGAGTAAGGATATACCTCAAATGTGTATGTCAAGTGTTCGGCGGGCGCAGTAGAGGGCTCAGAAGGGAAGGAGCAACAAAGGGATTTTGGAGAGTGAATTTTGCTGAAATGGTTTTTGGGGGGCATGTCGCATTGAGGAAGCCCCTATGGTGCCAGAACAGCAGAAAAACCCCCACATGGCATACCATTTTGGAAACTAAATCCCTCATGGCAGGTAACAAGGGGTACAGTGAGCCTTAACCCCCCACAGGTGTTTGACGACTTTTCGTTAAAGCCGGATGTGTAAATGATAAAATAATTTTTCACTAAAGTGCAGTTTTTTCCCCACATTTATCATTTTTACAAAAAGTAATGGGAGAAAATGCCATTGAAAATTTGTAACCCCATCTCTTCTGAGTATGGAAATACCTCATGTTAGGATGTAAAATGCTCTATGGGCGAACTACAGTGCTCAGAAGAGAAGGAGTCACATTTAGCTTTTGGAAAGCAAATTTTGCTGAAATGGTTTTTGGTGGGCATGTCGCATTTAGGAAGCCCCTATGGTGCCAGAATAGCAAAAAAAGAAAACACATGTAATACTATTTTGGAAACTATACCCCTCAAGGAAAGAAACAAGGGGTACAGTGAGCCTTAACACTTCACAGGTGTTTCACAACTTTTTGTTAAATTTGGATGTGTAAATGAAAAAAAAAAAACAATTATTTCCACTAAAAACTCCCCCCCCCCCCAAATTTTACATTTTTACTAGGAGTAATAGGAGAAAATAACCCCCAAAATTTGTAACCCCATTTCTTCTTAGTATGGAAATACCCATTACATTTTTCATTTTCACGGACCAATGTTCCAAAAATCTGTCAGACACCTGTGGGGCGTAAATGCTCACTGCACCCCTTATTACATTCCATGAGGGGTGTAGTTTCCAAAGTGTGGTCACATATGGGGGGGGGGGGGTCCATTGTTCTGGCACTATGGGGGCTTTGTAAGAACACGTGGCCTTCAATTCCAGACAAATTTTCTCTTCAAAAGCCCAATGGCGCTCCTTCTCTCCTGAGTATTGTAGTTCGCCCGCAGAGCATGTTACATCCACATATGGGGTATTTATATACTCAGAAGAAATAGGGTAACAAAAATTGGGTAAATTTTTTTTTTCATTTTTCAATCCAACTTTAACGAAAAGTTGTCAAACACCTGATGGGTGTTAAGGCTCACTATACCCCTTGTTATGTTCCATTAGGGGTCTACTTTCCAAAATGGGGTCACATGTGGGTATTTATTTTTTTGCGTTTATGTCAGAACCGCTATAAAAACAGCCACCCCTGTGCAAATCACCAATTTAGGCCTCAAATGTACATAGTGGACTCTCACTCCTGAGCCTTGTTGTGCGTCCGCAGAGCATTTTACGCCCACATATGGGGTATTTCCGTACTCAGGAGAAATTGCATTGCAAATTTTGGGGGTCTTTTTTTCCTTTTACAGCTTGTGAAAATAAAGAGTAAAGGGCAATACCAGCATGTTAGTGTATTTTTTTTTCACTAACAGGCTGGTGTAGCCCCCAACTTTTCCTTTTCATGAGGGGTAAAGGGAGAAAAAGTCCCCCAAAATTGTACGGAAATACCCCATATGTGGCCCAAACTGTTTCCTTGAAATACGACAGGGCTCTGAAGTGAGAGAGTGCCATGCACATTTGAAGACTAAATTAGGGATTGCATAGGGGTGGACATAGGGGTATTCTATGCCAGTGATTCCCAAACAGGGTGCCTCCAGCTGTTGCTAAACTCCTAGCATGCCTGGACAGTCAGTGGCTGTCCCGAAATGCTAGGAGTTGTTGTTTTGCAACAGCTGGAGGCTCCATTTTGGAAACACTGCCGTACGATACTTTTTTCATATTTATTGGGGGGGGGGGAGGGGGACAGTGTAAGGGGGTGAATATGTAATGTTTTACCCTTTATTTTGTGGTAGTGTAGTGTTTTTAGGGTACATTCACACTGGCAGGTTACAGGGAGTTTCCCGCTAGGAGTTTGCGCTGCAGGGAAAAATTTGCCGCAGCTGAAACTTCAAGCAGGAAACTCATTGTAAACTCAACCATGTGAATGTACATTCACATGGGGGAGCAAACCTACAGCTGTTTGAAAACTACAACTCACAGCATGTACTGACAGACCGTGCATGCTGGGAGTTGTACTTTTGCAACAGCTGGAGGCACACTGGCTGGAAAACCTTCAATTATGTTCTGTTACCTAATTCAGCATTTTCCAACCAGTGTGCCTCCAGCTGTTGCAAAATTACAACTCCCAGCATGTACTGATCGGCGTAGGACATGCTGGGAGATGTAGTTATGCAACAGCTGGAGGGACGCAACTAAAAATCCCAGCATGCCGAGACAGCTGTTTGGGCATGCTGGGATTTGCAGTTTTGCAACATCTGGAGAGCTACAGTTAAGAGACCACTGTACAGTGATCTCCAAACTGTGGCCCTCCAGATGTTGCAAAACTACAAATCCCAGCATGCCCAGACAACAAACTATTGTCTGGGCATGCTGGGAGGTGTAGTTTTGCAACATCTGGAGGGCTACAGTTTACAGACCACTGTATAGTTGTCTCAAACTGTAGCCCTCTAGATGTTGCTAGGCAACTCACTGGCTTCCGTAGGATCCAGGGAGCCAGCTGCACGTCATCACCACCCACCGATCACCACAGCCGATCGTCACCTCCGCTGCCGCTGATGGGTAAGTGGACTTCGGCGCCTGTCCTCCTCAGTTTCCCCGTTATGCCCCGCCTATTGTGGGTGGGCAGAACAGGGAAGCCGAAAGTTAACCCCCCCGCCCCCGATCTGCTATAGGTCGTCACTTCTAGACAACCAATAGCAGGGATAGAAGGGGTGGCACCTCTGCCACCTCACTCCTATCCCTTCAGTGGAGTTGGTGGGTGTCTTGGACAACCCCGATCCCCCTTATTTTCCGGGTCACCATAGATCCGTATGACCCGGAATTGCGCAAATCGCGGGTGTGAATTCACCGGTGATTTGCGGCGATCGCCGACATGGGGGGGTCTGATAACCCCCCCCTGGGCATTTGCGCGGGGTGCCTGCTGATCGATATCAACAGTCACCCCGGTCCGGTCCCCGCCCGACATTCGGCGGGGACCAAAATTCCCATGGATGTACTTGTACGTCATGGGTCCTTAACCACCAGGGTCCCATGACGTACCTGTACAACATGGGTCCTTAACAGGTTCAAGTAGGACCTTTTACTAGGGTACATTTTGTTTAAATTAGACCTATTACATGATATTTTAATAAAACTAAACAACAGTTTATAGTTCCCCAATTATTAAGAAGCAGGTGTCCTTAATGTATAACCTGTTTTCCAGCATGTACAGGACATTGTACAAACTGGAACTTAAAGACTGAAGAAGACTTACCATTTTAACAACACACCATGCACAGTACTTGGAAAGTGTAAAATATATGTTATTGTGAAAAAGAATAATGAGAACAAAAAAGTTTACACCTGTTGGATACATCAATTCTCAATAAGTAGTCCATGAATTCTGACCAGTTTTCATGTTCCTGCTGAAGAGAAGTGGTTGTACCATATTCTTTCCCTTTTATGATGATGAATTTTATGTTGCTACATGAGATATGTTATAACATAACCCTGCTTTATACTTCTTCACAACCTTATTCCTGACCTGCTTGTTGAGCTCCTTGGTCTTCATGTTGCTGTTTGTTTAGTACGGTAACCCCCTGACATGCGATGGCCCCGACATATGATAAAATCGACATACGATGGCCTCTCAGAGGCCATCGCATGTCGATGTCAGCATCGACATACGATGCTTTTATATGTCGGGGCCATCGCATTAACTGCTATCCGACAGCGCAAAATGCTTAAGCTGCTGTCGGGTAGCAGTTGCTGGGCAGGTTCGCTTACCTATTCCCGCTTCTCCGGGTGCACTTTGCGATCCTCCGACGTCTTCCGCATCTTCTCCAGGGTCCGGGCCTCGCTTTCCGGCGTCGTTATTACGTCACTACGCACACCGCGCCGGTGCAGCAGCGTGATAACGTCACCAGAAAGCGAGGCCCGGACCCTGCAGAAGATGCGGAAGAAGCCGGAGGATCCTGAAGAAGACACCGGAGCAGCGGGACAGCATCGGGAGCCCCTGGGACAGCATCGGGAGCGGCGAGGACCTGGTCCGGAGCGGCGGGGACAGGTGAGTAAGGCTTCCTATACTTTACATTGCACGGATCCCTCAACATACGATGGATTCAACAAACGATGGGTCGTTTGGAACAAATTACCATCGTATGTTGAGGGACCACTGTAATTCTATCCAACTCTGATGCCTTCGGAGAACAGGTGTATTGATCACAGAATCTGAGGGGTTAATGGCGGACATAAGCACAATCACTGATGTCCGCCATTACCCCCAGGTCCCTGGCTGCTGATGACAGCCGGGACCTACCATGGATGATGCTCTCTTGCTCTCGTCATGTACAGGGCCTAAATATATGTACTGGTGTGTTAAGTTCCATTGCACCTGTACATACATTTATGTCCATTATCCTTAAGGGGTTAAAGTGTACCTGTCATATGATAAAAAATTGAAATGTTCTAGAAACTGTAGCACTCACGTTTCAGAAGACAGGAACCCCGGTGGATGTGGAACCGCTGGACCTGTGTGGCAGATGACTCGGACCATACCAGGGAGCGGAGTCTAAGGTGCCATTGGTTTTCATCACAGCCCACCGCAAAGCGGGATGGACTTGCTGCAGCAGGCGGAACCAAGGTCGCTACCCCTGGCACGGCTCGACCACACTGGCGGCTGAGGAGCTGCGAGGCACAGGAGGGATAAGGCAGCTCGTAATCTGGGTAGAAAAAGGTCAGGGCAGGCAGCACAGTAGTGTAGTCAAGAAGTAGCAGGAGTCCAGTAGGCAGGCGGCAGAGGAGCAAGGTCAAAGTCACAAGGCAAAGGATCAGATACATGGCAAGCAATACTGAGGAACGCTTTCTCTAAGGCACAAGGTAACAAACATCTGGCAGGGGAGTGAGGAGGGTGGAGGAATTTATAAATGAATCAAAGGTGAATTACACTAATGAGCGTACTGGCCCTTTAAATCTTAAAGCTCCGGCACGTGTGCACCATTGGGACAGGGATACGCGTGCCAGAGCAGAGAGGCAGAGGCAGGAGAAATACCCTGAGAGCGACCGACTGGGTCTCCCCCTCCTTTTACAGGTGTAGGGACAAGATTCTTTTGAGAGAACCAGTTTAAGACAAGAGGCTTGAGGAGAGAGATATGGAAGGAATTGGGAAAACATAACGTAGCAGATAGACGGAGTTTGTAGGAGACAGGATTGATTTTTTGTAGAATCTGGAAGGGACCAAGGTAGCGGGGACCAAGCTTGTAACAAGGGATCTTGAAGCGGATGTACTTTGATGAAAGCAACACCATGTCACCAGGAGAGAAGGACGGAGGAGGTCTTCTACTTTATCTGCTTGCGCCTTTATGCATGAAGAATCCTGCGATAAGGACTGTCGCATCTGTTGCCAGATGGTGGAGAAGTCACGGACCAGTTCATCATCAACAGCAGGCACACTGGAGGAGACTGGGAGAGGAAGAGGAGAACAGAGAGGGAGTCTGTAAACAACAAAAAAGGAGACAACCTTGTGGACTTGGAATCCTTATGATTATATTACATAGTTACATAGTTAGTATGGTTGAAAAAAGACATACGTCCATCAAGTCCAACCAGGGAATTAAAGTGAAGGGTGTAACAGGATAAGGGGAATGGATGTAGTTTTATAATTCTGCATAAGCATTAATGTTATTTTGTTCCAGGAATGTATCTAACCCTGTTTTAAAGCTGTTAATTGTTCCTGCTGTGACCAGTTCCTGAGGTAGACCGTTCCATAAATTCACAGTCTACACGGTAAAGAAGGCGTGTCGCCCCTTTAGACTAAACCTTTTCTTCTCCAGACGGAGGGAGAGACCCCTCGTCCTTTGGGGGGGGGTTAACCTGGAACAGTTTTTCTCCATATTTTTTGTATGGGCCATTTATATACTTATATACGTTTATCATATCCCCCTTAAACATCTCTTCTCAAGACTAAACAATTGTAACTCCTTTAATCGCTCCTCATAGCTAAAATGTTCCATGCCCCATATTAGTTTAGTTGCGCGTCTCTGCACCCTTTCCAACTCTGCAGTGTCCCTTTTATGAACAGGCGACCAAAACTGAACAGCATATTCCAATCATCTTTGCGAGCTGAAACAAAATGCCGAAGATATGTCTCAAGGTTTTGATTAACCCTCTCCAACTGATCGTTGGACTGAGGGTGGTAGGCCGAGGAGAAGTCCAGATTGATGTCCAGACGATTACAAAGGGCTCACCAGAACTTAGAGACAAACTGCACACCTCGATCCGAAACGATATGCTGTGGAAGACCATGTAAACGAAAGACATGTAACAAGAAGTACTTCGCCAGCTGTGGGGCAGAAGGAAGACCTGGTAGAGGAAGGAAATGAACCATCTTGGAAAACCGATCTACAATGACCAAGGCTGTAAGAGTCCGGCAGGTCTCTATTGAGGAGTTTTGTCACAGGCACAAGTTTCACAGGAACGAACAAAATCAGAAACATCACGTTCAAGATGAGGCCACCAGTAATGCCAGGAAATAAGAAGTAGAGTCTTGCGTATTCCAGGATGTCCTGCTATCAAGGAAGAATGACCCCATTTCAGGACCTTGTGTCCCAATCTGGCGGGCACAAAGGATTTTCCCGGAGGAACTTGCAAAATCTCAGCAGGAGCGGCAGGAATCAGACGGTCAGGAGGACCTGGAGTCCAAACCAATGACGTCAGAGGACCTGGAGAGAGCATCAGCCCTGATTTTCTTGTCTGCTGAACGGAAGTGAATGAAGAAGTTGAACCTAGAAAAGAACAGTGACCACCTTGCCTGGCGGGGGTTCAAACACTGAGCAGACTGAAGGTATGGAAGATTCTTATGGTCAGAGTAGATGCTGACCAGAGGAGAAGAACCTTCCAATATATGTCGCCATTCTTCCAAAGCTAGCTTGATAGCGAGGAGTTCACGATTAATGATGAGCGGCATTGCCCATATTCGGATTTGCGATATTTTGCCAATATGTTTATGAATATTCGTCTTATATTCGCAAATTTTGCGTATTTGCTATATTCGCATATGCAAATATTTGCATATGCCTATATTCACATATTCGGGAAGAAAACCGTGAGGGGGTTGGAAACTTTACTATTGGTTGCTAGGGATGTTGTTGATAACCTCTGACAAGTGTATTTGCATCATTCTAATTGGCCCACAAGTGAAAAGAAGGAATATGCAAGTATTCACATATGCAAATATTCACAAATACGAATATGCGCATATGCGAATATGCAGAAAAAATGTGAGATATTCGCTTTAAAAATTTGAAATGTGAATATTCACACCCAACACTATTCACGATATGTGGCAAAATTTGAGATATTCGCGATAAAAATTTGAAATGCAAATATTCGCACCCAACACTATTCACGATCTCAGCAGGAGAGAATGTCTTGGAGAAGAACCAACAAGTTACACTCTTGCCCTTGGCGTTTTTCTGAGTGAGAACGGCACCTGCTCCAATAGATACATAGATACAATAGAGACATTAACCTCCAAAGCAAAGGGCCTCTCTGGATCAGGTCTTGTAAGCACTGGAGCAGAGGCAAATGCAGACTTTAATCAGGAGAAGGCCTCTTCAGCCTCTTGAGGCCAAGATTTAGGATTAGAAGCCTTCTTAGTGAGAGCCACAATAGGAGCAACCAAGGATGAAAAATGTGGGATAAATTGCCGAATTGACGAATCCCAGAAAGCATTGAATAGCACGTAGGCCCGAAAGGACGAGGCCAATCCAATACTGCAGAAAATATATCTGGATCCATCTGCAGGCCCTGGTGAGAGACAATGTAGCCAAGAAACAAAAGATTAGATTTCCCCAACAGGCATTTCTCCAGTTTGGATTATCTTGAAGAGATTATTCTTCCGTAGTCGCTGAAGAAACAGACGAACATGAGAACGATGCTCCTCCAGGTGGGATGAGAAGATCAGGATATCATCTAGGTATACGAAAACACTGGTGTAGAAAAGATCACGAAATATATAATTGCCAAACCCTTGAAAAACATCTGGAGCATTGCAGAGACCAAAAGGCATTACAAGATACTCAAAATGTCCGTTACGAGTATTGAAGGCCGTTTTCCATTCATCTCCCTTGCGGATACGAATGAGGTTATACGCACCGCATAAGTCCAACTTGGAGAAGATTTTGGCATCATGTAGATGGTCAAAAATTACTGAGATAAGAGGTAGAGGGTAATGGTTCTTGACCGTGATTTTGTTAAGTCCCCTTTAGTCAATACATGGACGAAGTGAGCCATCCTTCTTCCCTACAAAGAAGAAACCTGCTCCAGCAGGAGTAGAGGACTTACGGATAAATCCCTTTTGGAGATTCTCCTGGATATATTCAGCCATGGCTTTGGTCTCAGGAACTGATAGAGACTATATCCTTCCACGAGGAGGAGTGGTACCAGGCAGAAGGTCAATAGGACAGTCGTAAAGACAATGTGGAGGCAGAGATTCAGCCTGTTTCTTCCAGAAAACATCAGAGAAATCTTGGTAAGGTGGCGGCAGGCCAGGTAAAGGAGGAAGACGAGAAACAACTTTACGCAGAACTGGTTGGAGGCAGAAATTTTGACAGGATTGTCCCCTGTGAATTATTTCTCCAGTTCTCCAATGCAATTGCGAGGAATGGTGTTGCAGCCAGGAATGCCAAGAAGAATCTCTGAAGTACAGTGTGGCAGAACATAAAATTCAATCTTATCTTTATGCTGCATGACGAGAGATTCAGTACGGAAGTGAACCTTACAGTCCAGATTTTGTCCATTTACAGAGGAGATGAACAAGGACTTGGCAAGCCGAGTAAGGGGAAGATGATACTTGTGGACTAAAGCCGCATCAACAAAGTCACCTGCTGATCCAGAATCCAAAAATTCTGTAGCACTGAAGGAAATCATGGCTGAAGCAAAGACTTGTACAGGAATAGTTAAGCGTGGAGAGGTAGTATTCACACATAGGGACGCCTCGCCTACATATCCTAGATGCGAACTGTACAGACCTTGAGAAAGTGCTCCGGGCTAGCACAATACAAGCACAAATTCTCATTCGTCACCGTGATCTCTCCTGTTGCGTAAGACGAGAACGATCTCCTTGTATAGCCTCTTCGGCAAGAGGGGCAGGAAACAGAAGAGGTGGATGTTGAAACATGGGTGTCAGGTGGGCATGTTCCCTCTCTAAGCGCAGTTCCTGTTGTCTCTCAGCAAAACGCACATCAATGAGTGTGGCCAAGGGATCACGTGCTGCAAGGGCATCTTTAATCCTGCATGGCAGTCCTTTTTTGGAATGTGGCACACAAGGCCTCATAATTCCAGGCAAGTTAGGAGGCTAGAACGCGGGATTGAACCGCATAGTCACCATCGGTAGAATTCCCTTGACAGAGGTTCAGCAACGCCGTCTCAGATTAAGAGGCAGATGCGGGTTCCTCAAAGACACTGCAAAATTCTGCCAAGAAGGCTGAAAAATTGGAGGATACTTGATCACCACGGTCCCAAAGGGGTGTAGCCCAACCCAGGGCTTTACCGGACAGTAGACTAATGGCAAAGGCCACCTTTGTATGTTCTGTCAGAAACAGTTCAGACATGAGCTCCAAGTGCATGGAGCACTGTGTAACGAAGCCTCTGCATGACTTGGAATCCCCATTATACTTGGGAGGAAAAGGAAGACATAGCTGGGAGCCAGAAGACACTGCAGGAGCTGGAGGTGAGAGTGGGCCAGATTGTGGTACCCGCTGCTGTTACAAGGCCAAAAGCTGTTGCATCATGGCTGAAAGTTGAGAAAATTGCTGCACCTGTCAGGCCAATGGAGAGAAGATCTGTGACTTCAGGCATGGGATACCTCAGCGGATCCATGGCCGGATCTTACTGTAACATTCATGTTTCAGAAGACAGGTACCCCGGTGGATGTGGATCTGATGGACCTGTGTGGCAGATGACTCGGACCGTACCAGGGAGCGGAGTCTAAGGTGCCGCTGGTTTTCACTAGAGCACCCAGGTTACTACCCCTGGTACGGTTAGACCACACAAGCGGCTGAGGAGATGCGAGGCACAGGAGGGATAAGGCAGCTCGTAGTCTGGGTTGCAGAAGGTCAGGGCAGGCGGCACAGTAGCATAGTCAAGACGTAGCAGGAGTTCAGTAGGCAGGCGGCAGAGGAGCAAGGTCAAAAACACAAAGCAAGGCATCAGATACACGGCAAGCAATACTGAGGAAGGCAACAAAGATCTGTCAGGGGAGTGAGGAGGGTGGAGGAATTTATAAATGAGCCACAGGTGAATCACACTAATGAGCGGTTTGGCCCTTTTAAATCTAAAAGCTCCGGCACGCGCGCGCCCTATGGCATGGGGATACGCGTGCCGGAGCAGAGAGGCAGATGCGGAGGCAGGAGAAACACCTGGAGAGTGATGGACTGAGGCTATGCGAGTCCCAGCCCCCTTGGCAGCAGCAGGTAAGGGGACCATGCACTCACAGCCAGCGTGTGCGGCCGGAGTGCATAACGATACATGTAGACATCCTAAGATTTTAGATCGGTTGGGGTCTGAGTGTACAGACCCTGATCGATCACTAAAAGAAGCTGTAAGAAATATGTGCTTAGCACATTCTTTAGCAGTTCACGTGACTTGAACAGACCCAAAATGTAAGCACACAGCTGCTTGTTTTCGTCATTGTTCAAGGTATGAACACTCAACCCCTATTAGATAAAAACTTATGACATGTCAAAGGTTTTTTTAGAGTCTCAGAGGTACTCCAGTAGAAAAAATCAATATTCCAGATCAACTGGTTCCAGAAAGTTATTCAAATTTGAAAATTATTTCTATTAAAAAATCTTAATCCTTTCAGTACTTATCAGATGCTGTCAGTTCCAGAGGAAGTTGAGTTGTCCTTTTCTGTCTGGCCACAGTGCTCTCTGCTGACACCTCTGTCTATGTCAGGAACTGTCCAGAGCAGGATAAGTTTGCTATAGGGGTTTGCTCCTACTCTAGACAGTTTCTGACATGGACAGAGGTGTTAGCAGAGAGCACTGTGGTCAGACAGGAAAGAATGTTAAGATTTTTTAATAGAAGTAATTTACAATTCTATTTAACTTTCTGGAACCAGTCGATTTGAAAAATTTTTTTTTTCCACCGGAGTACCCCATTAAGCCACATTTTGACAGCAAAGTCCTATATATCTTACACATTTACTTCCCCATTGTGTGTGTTATTTCCCAACTACTTAAACTTCTTCCAGCCTCATTAATAGAGCGATTGAAAAAGTCATTACATAACCAAACATTCCCAAACTTGGCTCTTTGCTCTCCATATAAATGAAGCCTAAATGAGCTCTCCTGGTAAAAGGTTAATGGGCTGTCACTTAAAGAAAGTGTGCTGTAATGTTTGACATACACAGGGAGTCCTCCCACAGTTTTTCCTGCTATTAAAGCATCATCTTAAAATAATAAGTTACACTGTAAGAATGTCAACAAGGTCAGTGGTGTAGCAATCGCGGTGGCAGTAATTGTGGGGAATTGTATCCATTAGCTCCTTTCAGAACATCACAAGGTTACTCGTTATGAGCGAATTCAAGGCTTAATAAAGAACTTGTAACAGGCAGAGGCTTGAGTCAAAGGGAAGACAACAAACAGAATGGAAAGTTTGCATATGGAAGGAACATTTAATAGACAAGCTTAAAAGCCTATTATTATTAATGCAACCTATTGCTACAAGCATTTAATTTAACCTCTTAAGGACGCATGTCGTACCTGTGTGCCCTGCCCCCATTCCTGGTCTATAACACGGGGTCACACCGTTATAGCGGGTCAGTCCCAGTGGTTTATAGCGGGTCGGACTAATGAAAGCAGGGACCATGGGCTAATAGCATGCGGCACCGATCGTTGTGCCGCACACTGATCGGGACCATCGCTGTGAAATCCCGATGTCCCGATCAGCTAGAATGCGAGCTGAGGGTCCGTTACCTACCTTCAGCGTGTCTGATCGGTGATTGATTGCTCCAAGCCTGAAATCCAGGCTTGAGCAATCGACCGCCGAAAACACTGATTATTGCCATGTTAATGCATGGCAGTGATCTGTATAGAAGATCAGTGTGAGCAGTATTATAGCCACTAGAGGGGAGCTGTAAAATTGCAAAAAAAAAAAGTGTGAAAAAAGTTAATAAAGATCATTTAACCCCTTCCCTAATAAAAGTAAGAATCACCCCCTTTTCCCGTAAAAAAATCAACAAAAAACTGTGTAAATAAAAGTAAAAATAAACATATGTGGTATCACCACGTGTGGAAATGTCCGAACTATAAAAATATATTGTTAATTAAACTGCATGGCCAATGGCGTACGCCATAATTAAAACTTCAGATCACGGAGCAAAAAATTAGCCCTTATACTGCCATGTACGCGGAAAAATAAAAAAGTTATTCATTTTCGTGCATGGAGTTATGATTTTGCCAGAAGTACGACAAAATCAAACCTATATAATTAGGGTATCATTTTAATCCTATGGACCTACAGAATAAAGAAATTTTTTTACCGAAAAATGCACTGCCTAGAAAAGGAAGCCCCCAAAAGTTACAAAATTGCATTTTTTCTTCAATTTTGTTGCACAATAATTTTTTTTTCCGTTTCACCGTGAATTTTTTGGTAAAATGGAGATTTTTGGGGATAAAATAGTAGAATTGGTGGTGCAAAAATATGGAATTTTAGGTGCAAAATTGAAAGGGTTTTTAAAACTTAAGGAGGAAAAAACGAAAGTGCAAAAACGGAAAATCCCTGAGTCCTTAAAGGAGTACTCCAGTGGAAAGCTTTTTTTTTTAAATGAATGGTGCATGAAAGTAAAACAGATTTGTAAATTACTTCCATTAAAAATCTTAATCATTTTGGCTTTTTAGCAGCTGTTTGCTACAGAGGAAAATCTTTATTTTCTGAATTTCTTTTTCATGTTGTCCACAGTGCTCTCTGCTGACACCTGATGCCCATATCAGGAACTGTCCAGAGAAGAAGTAAATCCCCATAGCAAACTTATGCTGCTCTGGACAGTTCTTGACACGGACAGAGGTGTCAGCAGAGAGCACTGTGGACAAGACAAAAAAGAAATTCAAAAAGTAAAGAATTTCCTCTGTAGCATACAGCTGCTAAAAAGTACTAAAAGGATTAAGATTTTTTAATAGAAGTAATTTCTATTTTCTGTTTAACTTTCTGGCACCAGTTCATAAAAAAAAAGAAGGGTTTCCACCGGAGTACCCCTTTAACCACTTAGGGACCCAGGGCGTTCGCTCCCTGGTACTTAAGGACACAGGGCGTACCTGTACGCCCGTGGGAATTTCAGTCCCCGCTGCATGCCAGGCGGGGACCGGACCGGGGTGACTGCTGATATAGATCAGCAGGCACCCCAGTGCAAATGCCCAGGGAGGTAATCAGACCCGCCCTACCTCCCATGTCTGGGATCACTGCGAATGGACGGTGAATTCACTAAACTGTAGCCCTCCAGATGTTGCAAAACTACAACTCCCAGCATGCTCAGACAGTTTTGTAGTTTTGCAACAGCTGGAGGGCTGCAGTTTGGAGATCAATGTGCAGTGGTCTCTAAACTGTAGCCCTCCAGATGTTGCAAAACTGCAAATCCCAGCATGCCCAAACAGCAAAGAGCTGTCTAAGCATGCTGGGAGTTGTAGTTGCGTACCTCCAGCCCTTCAGTGATCAGTACATGCTGGGAGTTGTAATTTTGCAACAGCTTGAGGCACACTGGTTGGAAAATACTGAGTCAGGTAACAGAACCTAACGAAAGGTTTTCCAACCGGTGTGCCTCCAGCTGTTGCAAAAGTACAACTCCCAGCATGCATGATCTGTCAGTATATGCTGGGAATTGTAGTTTCACACGGGCGGGTTTACAGTGAGTTTTCTGCTTCAAGTTTGAACTGTGGAAAATTTTTCGCAGCAGCAAAAACTCCTAGCGGGAAACTCCCGTAAATCCGCCAGTGCCAATGTACCCTAAAAACACTACACTAACACATAATAAAGGGTAAAACACTACATATATACCCCCCTTACACTGCCCCCCCCCCCCAAATAAAAATGAAAAACATATTGTACGGCAGTGTTTCCAAAATGGAGCCTCCAGCTGTTGCAAAATAACAACCCCCAGCCTTTCCGGACAGCCACTGACTGTCCAGGCATGCTGGTAGTTTAGCAACAACTGGAGGCACCCTGTTTGGGAATCACTGGCGTAGAATACCCCTATGTTCACCCCTATGCAATCCCTAATTTAGTCCTCAAATGCACATGCTGCTCTCTCACTTCGGAGCCCTGTCGTATTTCAAGGAAACAGTTTAGGGCCACATATGGAGTATTTCTGCACTCGGGAGAAATTGCACTACAAATTTTGGGGGCTTATTCTCATTTGACCCCTTATGAAAAGGAAAGGTTGGGGACTATACCAGCCTGTTATTGTAAAAAAATACAAAATTTCACACTAACATGCTGGTGTTGCCCCATACTTTTTATTTTCACAAGCGGTAAAATGCGTAAAATACTCTGCGGACACACAACAAGGCTCAGGAGTTAGAGCACACTATGTGCATTTGAGGCCGAAATTGGCACAGGGGTGGCTGATTTTACAGCGGTTCTGACATAAACGCAAAAAAATAAATATCGACATGTGACCCCATTTTGGAAACTAAACCCCTCACGGAATGTAACAAGGGGTATAGTGAGCCTTAACACCCCACAGGTGTTTAACGAAATGTCATTAAAGTTGGATGGGAAAAGGAAAAACAAAAAAAAAATGTTCACAAAAATGCTGGTGTTACCCTAATTTTTTTATTTTCACAAGGGAAAATAAGAAAAAAGCCCCCCAAAATGTGTAACCCCATTTCTTCTGAGTATATAAATACCCCATATGTGGATATTAAGTTCTCTGCGGGTGCACTACAATGCACTACAATGAGAGAGGGAGTGCCATTGGGCTTTTGAAGGGAAATTTTTTCCGGAATTGAAGGCCACATGTGTTTACAAAGCCCCCATAGTGCCAGAACAATGGACCCCCCCCCCCCACATATGACCCCATTTTGGAAACTACATCCCTCACATAATGTAATAAGGGGTGCAGTGAGTATTTACTCCCCACAGGTGTCTGACAGATTTTTGGAACAGTGGTCTGTGAAAAAGAAAAATGTAATTTTTCATTTGCACAGCCCACTGTTCCAAAGATCTGTCAAACGTCAGTGGGGTGTAAATACTCACTGCCCCCCTTATTAAATTCTGTGAGGGGTGTAGTTTCCAAAATAGGGTCACATGTGGGGATGTCCACTGTTCTGGCACCACGGGGGGGCTTTGTAAATGCACATAGCCCCTGACTTCCATTCCAAACAAATTCTCTCTCCAAAAGATCATTGGCGCTCCTTCTTTTCTGAGCATTGTAATGCGCCAGCAGAGCACTTGATGTCCACACATGGGGTATTTCCATACTCAGAAGAAATGGGGTAAAAATTTTGGAGTCATTTTCTCCTATTACCCCTTTTAAAAATGTAAAATTTGGGGAAAAAACAGCATTTTAGGGATTTTTTTTTTCCATTTACCAATCCATCTTTAACAAAAAGTCGTGAAACACCTGTGAGGTGTTAAGGCCCTTGTTAAGGGGTGTAGTTTCCAAAATAGTATGCCACATGTTTTTTTTTCCTGTTCTGTCACCACAGGGGCTTCCTAAATACGACGTGCCCACCAAAAACCATTTCAGCAAAATTTGCTTTAAAAAAAGCCAAATGTTACTCCTTCTCTTCTGAGCATTGTAGTTCACCCGCAGAGCATTTTACATCCTAACATGGGGTATTTATATATTCAGAAAAGATGGGGTTACAAATTTTGGGGGACATTTTCTCCCATTACCCTTCGCAAAAATGGTAAATTTGGGGAAAAAAACAGCACTTTTTTTTCATTTACACATCAGACTTTAACGAAAAGTCATCAAACACCTGTGGGGTGTTAAGGCTCACTGGACACCTTGTTACATGTCTTGAGGGGTGCAGTTTCCAAAATAGTATGCTATGTGGGGGTTTTCTGCTGTTCTGGCACCATAGGGGCTTCCTAAATGTGACATGCCCCCAAAAACCATTTCAGCAACATTCACTCTCCAAAATCCCATTGTTGCTCCTTCCTTTCTGAGCCCTCTACTGCGCCCGCCGAACACTTGACATACACATATGAGGTATTTTCTTAATCAAGAGAAATTGGGTTACAAATTTTTGGGGGATTTTTCTCCTATTACCCCATGTAAAAATTCAAAAACTGGGTCTAAAAAACATGCAAGTGTAAAAAATGAAGATTCTGAATTTTCTCCTTCACTTTGCTGCTATTCCTTGAAACACCTAAAGCGTTAACACACTTACTGAATATCATGTTGGATATTTTGAGGGGTGCAGTTTTTATAATGGGTTAATTTGTGGGATATTTCTAACATAAAGACCCTTCAAATCCACTTCAAAACTGAACTGGTCCCAGAAAATTTTTGTGAAAAATTGCAAAATCGATGCGGAACTTTGAAGCCCTCTGATGTCTTCCAAAATTAAAAACATGTCAACTTTATGATGCAATCATAAAGTAGACATATTTTATATGTGAATAAATATATAATTTACTTGGAATGTCTATTTTCCATACAAGCAGAGAGCTTCAAAGTTATAAAAATGCAACATTTTAAATTTTTTCATAACATTTGGGAATATTTCACCAAGAAATGATGCAAGTATCAACAAAAATGTACCACTAACCTGAAGTAGAATATGACACGAAAAAAAAATACTGGAATCAGAATGAAAAGTAAAAGCATCCCAGAGTTCTTAATGCTTAAATTGACAGTGGTCAGATGTGCAAAAAATGGCCGGTTCCTAAAGATGAAAATGTGCTGCGTCCTTAAGGGGTTAAAGCGCAACTGTTATGAACTCCAGGCTATATAACCTAAACACAGCCTTTGTACTGTGTGCAGATGGCGTGTGCAGCACCGTTTTTACATCATTTCTACAGGATTTTATCACCCCAAAAAATGCTTTTGATCGCAGCCACACACTGTCGGATAGGCGTGGCGCAAGGTGCGCTATGACCCGCTGCCACCACGCCCACCTCCCCATAGGTCAGGGTTGGGACCGCTGTGGGATTGACATACAGGTCCCAGCTCATTTGCCTCTCAGCTCAACTAACGTGCGAGCAAAAAACAAATTTATTCAGATATGCCCATTTTATAATTTATGTACTGTACTCCGTGCCTGCTATCCTTTTGCTTCTTCTTTCTTCTCTCCTGCAAATGCACGAAGGACCATCCCCGTTACTAGAGGCAGAGAGGACGTGCTCTCTCTGCCTCTAGCACTGCACAGGAGCACTGAAGAGGCAGGCGGCGGGAGTGAGCGCTTGCCTGGATACCATACACCGCGGCACTCGTTAGCTGAGCTGAGGGTCGCATGAGCTGTGACCTGTGTGTCAATCACACAGCGGCCCCAATGCTGACGTACAGGGGTGGGCATGGCAGCAGAGGGGCATAGCGTACCTCGTGCAATGCCTATCCAACTGTAAAAGCCAGCAGAAATAAAGTAAAACGGTGCTGTAAACACCGTCTGCAAACAGTACAAAGGCTGTGTGTAGCTTAAATAGCTGGAGTTCATGACAGTTGCGCTTTAAAGCCACAGTGGTATTGACAGGCAAATAGGGAAAGGACAGACTGATGCGCTGTTCTCAGGCTTTAAGTACTCAACCATTATTATCTGTTCTCAGAAGTCAACAGCAGCAATATTTCCAGTGTTCTTGAAAATCTTACAATGCTTTTCTCACTCTTCTCCCCCCCCCCCCCCATTTGTACTGCCATGTTTTTAGAAGCAATCTGCATATGGTATTATTTATTGGGAAGCTGTTAGGGTGCAGAATTCCGTGCATTGAACAGTGAGTGCTATTATTGTGAATGAGTCTTTCGCAAGACCCGTTCACACTGAGAAATTTCAGCGGCGGACAATTCCACTACTGTCATTCTTTCCGCGAGTACTGCATAGCCATCAATGGTGATGACTAGAGATGAGCAAATCTAAGCTGATGAACCCAAATTCGTTACAAATTTCATGAAAAATTCAATTTGCAACGAATGGGAATATTGCCATAATTCTATCACGCAAATCGCTTCATTAAACTCCATGTAGTGCCGAACAGGCTCCATGGCATCTAAAATGGCAGATCCACATGTCAGTTCATGGGGCAAGGAATGCTGGGAAGGCAGGAAGGCAAGGCGGGAAGGCAGGTAGGCGGGATGACCCTGAATCACTTGCAGGGTGCAGCCTTTCAGCAGCCTGGCACCCCTGTGATGTCATAGCCTTATACTGCATAGTCGGCAGCCATATTGTGGCTCGTCACTTCATTCATTACACTGCAGAGAGATAGGACAGACAGCCTGTGTGTTACACAGAAAAGATTATTACAGCAGTGTTTCACCTCTAAGTCACATCAGCGTTCTGTTGGACAGAGAGCAGTGCTTTTTTCACTGTAAAGGATTTTTACTGCAGCCATTCACCTCCCAGTCAATTTCTACAGCATTGTATTACAGAGAGGGGCATAGAGCGGTGTGTTGCCTCATACATTTCAACAAGCTGCCTCAACTTCATAAACCTTAGCAGAGGAGGCAGGAATAATTTTTCACTGCAATTCTGTGTCTTTGTTCCACAACAAATCTGCTGGTTATACTAGCCTGTAGATGGTATAATACCCAGCAATCCATTCCTAATAGTCTGTGAGAGAGTGCAATTTTGGGTTTAGTACACAGCGACTGTGTACTACTGGTCTTGTGATAAAATATGTATTTTTAAGCATACTGTAGCAAATATTTGTGCCCTCATAAGTGCATACCATATACCAACATCTAAGTGGTGTACTATTTTGTACCTTTTAATCTATCAAGGGCCTACATACTGTGAAAGGACAGCCAAAAGTAATCACCGGCTGGTGTTTTACTCAAATAATTTTTGAAGCGTACAGTAGTGCATTTTTCTGCCCTCATAAGTGCATACAACATACCTACATCTAAGTGGTGTACTATTTTTTACCTGTAAATCTGTCAAGGGCCTACATACTGTGAAAGGACAGCCAAAAGTAATCACCGGCTGGTGTTTTACTGAACAGCGACTGTGTGCTATAGCATTGTTGTGTACTGCTGGTGTTGTGCAAAAATATGTTTTTTAAGCGTACTGTAGTGCATTTTTCTGCCCTCATAAGTGCATAAGTACTATTTTTTACCTGTTAATCTGTCAAGGACCTAGATTCTGTGAAAGTCCAGGCAAAAGTAATCACCGGCTGGAGTTTTACCCCAGTGATTTTTTGAAGCGTACTGTAGAGCATTTTTCTGCCCTCATAAGTGCATACCACATACGTACAAGTAAGTGGTGTACTATTTTGTACCTGTTAATCTGTCAAGGACCTAAATTCTGTGAAAGTTCAGGCAAAAGTACTCACCAGCTGGTGTTTTTACTCAGATACTTTTTTAACTGTACTGTAGCACATTTTTCTGCCCTCATAAGTGCATACCACATACGTACATCTAAGTAGAGTACTATTTTGTACCTGTTAATCTGTCAAGGGCCTTGATACTGTGAAATTCCAGGCAAAAGTAATCACCGGCTGGTGTTTAACCCCAGTGCTTTTTTAAGCATACAGTAGAGCATTTTTCTGCCCTCATAAGGGCATACCACATACCTATATCTAAGTAGTGTACTATTTTTTACCTGTTAATCTGTCAAGGGCCTAGATACTGCGAAAGTCCAGGAAAAAGTACTCACCGGCTGGTGTTTTACCCTAGTGCTTTTTTAAGTTTTAAGCGTACTGTAAGCATTTTTCTACCCTCATAAGGACATATCACATATGTACATCTAAGTAGTGTACTTGTTTTTACCTGATAATCTGTCAAGGGGCCTAGATACTGTGAAAGGACAGCCAAAGGTACACACCTGCTGCTCTTCTAGACAAATACTGTTTTAAGCGTAGTGAAGTGTATTGTACTGCCCTCATATTCGCATTAAGTATGTCAGGCAGAAAGTGCCAGGACGCGCACAGTAGAGGTCTAAATTAATCGGGCAGAGGTCACAGCAGAATAGGGGCGAGTGGCAGCAGGAGTCGCAGCGAGAGGCCTGAGCTCCCGGTATCAGCTAGCGGTCGTGTCGTGCCTGAGTCTACAGCCACTGATGAGTACCTTTCTTCACCCGCATAGTGAAGCAGCACATCAACAGCAGGTAGACCTGGAGCAGGACCTGCAGGTGGTGGCATACCTTTACATTCCCATGCCAACACACCTTGAAGATCTGCTGGACTTCTGGGCAGCCAAACTTGATTTGTGGCCACAACTAGCAGAGTTTGCCATGGAAAAACTGTCATGCCCAGCCAGTAGTGTGCCATCAGAGCGGGTGTTTAGTGTGGCGGGGGCCATAGTCACCCCAAGGAGAACTCGTCTGTCCACGAAAAATGGGGAGAGACTGACTTTTGTGAAGATGATTCAGGCATGGATCAGCCAGGATTTACACCCAACAATGCCTGATGCATCAGAGTAGATTGACCATGGTGCCACACCAACACTTCACAAATATGGATAGTGCCAAACAGATTTAAGGCACTGCTCCCCAATGACAAACATTCCTCCGCATCAGCGGAGTACTGGTGTTGCCACCCACCAAACCACTCTATCACCCGGTCACTTTCGGGACTCCTGATGCTGCTTCAGCGACCTCCATGCTGTGCCATTCAGCCACTATAGGGTCTCCTCATGCTTCAGCCACCTCCAGGCTGTGCCATTCAGACACTATATTGTCTCCTCATGCTTCAACTTCCTCCAGGCTGTGCAATTCAGCCACTATATGGTCTCCTCATGCTTCAACCACCTGCAGGCTGTGCCATTCAGACACTATATGGTCTCCTCATACTTCAGCCACCTCCAGGCTGTGCCATTCAGACACTATATTGTCTCCTCATGCTTCAGCTTCCTCCAGGCTGTGCAATTCAGCCACTATATGGTCTCCTCATGCTTCAACCACCTCCAGGCTGTGCCATTCAGCCACTTTAAGGTCTCCTCATGCTGCCACAAACTCCAGGTTGTGCCATTCAGCCACTATATGGTCTCCTCATGCTTCAGTCATTTCCAGGCTGTACCATTAAGCCACCATATGGTCTCATCATGCTTCAACCACCTCCAGGCTGTACCATTCAGACACTATATGGTCTCCTCATGCTTCAGCCACCTCTAGGTGGTGCCATTCAGCCACTATATGGTCTCCTCATGCTTCAGCCACCTCCAGGCAGTACCATTAAGACACTATATGGTCTCCTCATGCTGCCACAAATTCCAGGCTGTGTCATTCAGCCACTATATGGTATCTCCTCATGCTTCAGCCACCTCCAGGCTGTGCCATTCAGCCACTATATGGTCTCCTCATGCTTCAGCCACCTCCAGGCTGTACCATTCAGACACTATATGGTCTCCTCATGCTTCAGCTACCTCCAGGCTGTGCCATTCAGAAACTATATGGTCTCCTCATGCTACCACAAACTCCAGGCTGTGCCATTCAGCCACTATATGGTCTCTCCTCATGCTTCAGCCACTTTCAGGCTGTTCCATTCACACACTATACTGTCTCCTCATGCTGCCACAAACTCCAGTCGGTCATTCAGCCACTATATGGTCTCCTCATACTGATGCCACCTAAAGGCTCTGTCATTGTGCCGCCATGTGACACCTTGTTAGATTTGGTTTTTGTACCCACACGCCGGGGCCCAGGACACTAAAACTTGGGAGTGTTAGCTAAAATTTCAATTTCAAGATCCTAAATTTCAATTTTAAAATCTTAAATTTCAATGGTCTCCTATTGCTTCTGCCAACTCCATCTGTGCCATTCAGACACTATATGGTCTCCTCATGCTGCCACAAACTCCAGGCAGTCATTCAGCTACTATTGTTACATTATGCGCTCTGGCCGCTGGTCGTGAGCGCATGGTCCCATTACCTGCTGCTGCTGCAGGGACTGGGATTCGCATTG
Organism: Hyla sarda; assembly: GCF_029499605.1. Lineage (NCBI taxonomy): Eukaryota > Metazoa > Chordata > Amphibia > Anura > Hylidae > Hyla > Hyla sarda. The sequence goes on from NC_079189.1 coordinate 62,112,141, forward strand.
TGGGACACGCCCGCATGTAAATCCCAGCCCGTAACTCATCTGTTTTAAAGGGCCAGTGTGCCCATAAGTGAAGTAACACCTGTGGCTCATTGATAAATTTCTCCACCTCCCACACTTCCCTGCCGGATCTTTGTTGCCCTAGAGCCTTAGAGAAAGCGTTCCTGTGTATTGCCTTGCCGTGTATCATACCCTTGCTCTGTGACCTGCCCTTCCTCCTTTGCCGCCTGCCTACTCACCATTTGCTACGTTCTTGACTACGCTACTGTGCTGCCTGCCTTGACCTTCTGGTATCCAGTCCACGAGTTGCCTAATCCCACCTGTGCCTCGAATCTCCTCAGCCGCCTGTGTGGTCGAGCCGTACCAGGGGTAGCGACCTGGGTGCCGCCTGCCACGGCAAGTCCACACCGCTTTGCGGTGGGCTCTGGTGAAAACCTGAACATCCTGATTTTCTCTTCCAACATAGTGGAACATCGTACTCTGGTTCTTCAGCTACTATGGAAGAATCATCTCTACGCCAAACTGGAGAAATGCCTGTTTGACAAGTCTAGTCTTCCGTTTCTTAGCTACATTGTCTCTCATCAGGGTCTGCAGATTGATACAGTTAAATTGTCTGCAGTATTGGATTGGCCTCGTCCTTCGGGCCTATGTGCTATTCAACACTTTCTGGGATTCGCTAACTATTATCGTCAATTTATCCCACACTTCTCTCACTAATAAGACTTCTAATCCTAAGTATCCTTGGCCTCAAGAGGCTGAAAAGGCCTTCTCCCGTTTAAACTCTGCATTTGCCTCTGCTCCTGTGCTTACAAGACCAGATCCAGAGAGGCCCTTTGCTTTGGAGGTTGATGCCTCATCTATTGGAGCGGGTGCCGTTCTTACTCAGAAAAACGTGAAGGGCAAGACTGCAACTTGTGGATTCTTCTCCAACACCTTCTCTCCCGCTGAGAGGAAGGACTCCACTGGAGATTGTGAACTCCTCGCTATCAAGCTAGCATTAGAGGAATGGCAACATTTCTTGGAAGGTTCTTCTCATCCGGTCAGCTTCTATTCCAACCATAAGAATCTTCTATACCTTCAGTCTGCTCAGCGTTTGAACCCCAGCCAGGTAAGGTGGTCACTGTTCTTTTCTAGGTTCAACTTCTTCATCCACTTCCGTCTGGCAGATAAGAACATCAGGGCTGATGCTCTCTCCATGTCCTCTGATATCATTTGTTTGGACTCCATGCCTAGGCATATAATTCCTCCAGACTGTTTGATTCTTGCCGCTCCTGCTCAAATTTAGCGAGTTCCTCTGGGAAAAATCCTTTGTGCCCGCCAGATTCAGACACAAGGTCCTGAAATGGGGTCATTCTTCCTTGACAGCAGGTCATGCTTGTATACGCAAGACTCTACTTTTAATCTCCCGGCACTACTGGTAGCCCCATCTTGAACGTGATGTTTCTGATCTTGTAAGTTCCTGTGAAACTTGTGCCCGTGACAAAACGCCTTGTCAGAGACCTGCAGGACTCTTACAGCTTTTACCCATTCTGGAGACTCCCTTGTCCCATATTGCCATGGATTTCATCACCGATTTGCCACCATCTTATAATAACACTGTCATTTGGGTCATTGTAGATCGGTTTTCCAAGATGGCTCATTTCATTCCTCTACCAGGTTATCCTTCTGCCCCACAGCTGGCAAAGTACTTCTTGTTGCATGTCTTTCAATTACATTGTCTTCCTCAGCACATCGTTTCGGATTGTGGTGTGCAGTTTGTCTCTAAGTTCTGGTGAGCCCTTTGTAACTGTTTGGACATCAATCTGGACTTCTACTCGGCCTACCACCCTCAGTCCAACGGTCAGGTGGAGAGGGTTAATCAAATTCTTGAGACTTATCTTCGGCATTTTGTTTAAGTTCGCCAAGACGATTGGGTCGCCCTTCTCCCCTGGGCTGAATTCTCATATAATCATAAGGATTCCGAGTCCACGAGGTCGTCTCCTTTTTTTGTTGCCTACAGACTCCATCTCCGTTCTGCTCTTCCTCTCCCAGTTTCCTCTGGTGTGCCTGCTGTTGATGAGCTGGTCCGTGACTTCTCCACCATCTGGCAACAAATTCAACAGTCATTATATAAGGCTTGCTCACGCATGAAGGTGCAGGCTGATAAGAGTAGAAGACCTCCGTCCTCTCCTGGTGACATGCTGTGGCTTTCATCCAAGTACATCCGCTTCAAGATACCCTGTTACAAGCTGGGTCCTTGCCACCTTGGTCCCTTCCAGATTCTACAAAAAATGTATCCTTTCTCCTACAAACTCTGTCTACCTGCTACGTTACGTATTCCCAATTCCTTCCATGTCTCTTTCCTCAAGCCTCTTGTCATAAACCGATTTTCTCAAAAGAATCTTGTCCCCACACCTGTCTCTGGCTCTTCTGACGTATACAAAGTTAAAGAGATTCTTGCCACTAAAACTGTGAGAGATAAAAAAAAATTCTGGTTGACTGGGAGGGTTATGGTCCTGAGGAGAGAAAAACACTGCCATTTCCCAGGGTTTTTAGTTGGAAATAGGGAGAGATTGATGTGTGGGGCTGCAATTTTTAGGATGAGTAACACTTGCCTCCAAAAAAGGTGGAAGGGAAAAATGTATTGTAGAAGGTGGGAGTATAAACTTCCCCTGTAAAGCCCTACTCTCGCCCTATTAATTCCCTTTTTGGCATGTGTTACTGTCACGATGCCGGCTGGCAGGTAGTGGATCCTCTGTGCCAGAGAGGGATTGGCGTGGACCGTGCTAGTGGACCGGTTCTAAGCCACTACTGGTTTTCACCAGAGCCCGCCGCAAAGCGGGATGGTCTTGCTGCGGCGGTAGTGACCAGGTCGTATCCACTAGCAACGGCTCACCTCTCTGGCTGCTGAAGATAGGCGCGGTACAAGGGAGTAGGCAAAAGCAAGGTCGGACGTAGCAGAAGGTCGGGGCAGGCAGCAAGGATCGTAGTCAGGGGCAACGGCAGAAGGTCTGGAAACACAGGCAAGGAACACACAAGGAACGCTTTCACTGGCACTAAGGCAACAAGATCCGGCAAGGGAGTGCAGGGGAAGTGAGGTGATATAGGGAAGTGCACAGGTGAACACACTAATTGGAACCACTGCGCCAATCAGCGGCGCAGTGGCCCTTTAAATCGAAGAGACCCGGCGCGCGCGCGCCCTAGGGAGCGGGGCCGCGCGCGCCGGGACAGAACAGACGGAGAGCGAGTCAGGTAGGGGAGCCGGGGTGCGCATCGCGAGCGGGCGCTACCCGCATCGCGAATCGCATCCCGGCTGGCAGCGGAATCGCAGCGCCCCGGGTCAGAAGACGTGACCGGAGCGCTGCCGCGGGGAGAGTGAAGCGAGCGCTCCGGGGAGGAGCGGGGACCCGGAGCGCTCGGCGTAACAGTACCCCCCCCCTTGGGTCTCCCCCTCTTCTTAGAGCCTGAGAACCTGAGGAGCAGACTTTTGTCTAGGATGTTGTCCTCAGGTTCCCAGGATCTCTCTTCAGGACCACAACCCTCCCAGTCCACTAAAAAAAAATTTTTCCCTCTGACCTTTTTGGCAGCTAAAATTTCTTTGACCGAGAAGATGTCCGAGGAGCCGGAAACAGGAGTGGGAGGAACAGATTTGGGAGAAAAACGGTTGAGGATGAGTGGTTTGAGAAGAGAGACGTGAAAGGCATTAGGGATACGAAGAGAGGGAGGAAGAAGAAGTTTATAAGAGACAGGATTAATTTGACACAAAATTTTGAAAGGACCAAGATAGCGTGGTCCCAACTTGTAGCTAGGGACACGGAAGCGGACATATTTAGCGGAGAGCCATACCTTGTCTCCAGGGGAAAAAACGGGGGGGAGCTCTTCTTTTCTTATCCGCGAACTTCTTCATGCGTGATGAAGCCTGTAAGAGAGAATTTTGGGTCTCTCTCCATATGATGGAAAGGTCACGAGAAATTTCATCCACAGCGGGCAGACCAGAGGGCAAGGGAGTAGGGAGGGGGGGAAGAGGGTGACGGCCGTACACCACGAAAAATGGGGATTTGGAGGAAGACTCAGAGACCCTGAAGTTATACGAGAATTCGGCCCATGGGAGGAGATCTGCCCAGTCATCCTGGCGGGAGGAAACAAAATGTCGCAAATAATCACCCAAGATCTGGTTAATCCTTTCTACTTGTCCATTGGACTGGGGATGATATGCAGAAGAAAAATTTAATTTAATCTTGAGTTGTTTACAGAGAGCCCTCCAGAATTTAGACACGAATTGGACGCCTCTATCCGAGACAATCTGCGTAGGCAACCCGTGAAGACGAAAAATGTGTACAAAAAATTGTTTAGCCAACTGAGGCGCAGAAGGAAGACCAGGAAGAGGGATGAAATGTGCCATTTTGGAGAATCGATCAACGACCACCCAAATAACAGTGTTGCCACGGGAAGGGGGTAAATCAGTAATAAAATCCATACCAATCAGAGACCAAGGCTGTTCGGGGACAGGCAGAGGATGAAGAAAACCAGCGGGCTTCTGGCGAGGAGTCTTATCCCGGGCACAGATAGTGCAGGCTCGCACAAAGTCCACAACATCCGTCTCCAGAGTCGGCCACCAATAGAAGCGGGAGATGAGTTGCACAGATTTCTTGATACCCGCATGACCTGCGAGATGGGAGGAGTGACCCCATTTGAGGATTCCGAGGCGTTGGCGAGGAGAAACAAAGGTCTTTCCTGGAGGAGTCTGCCTGATGGAGGCAGGAGAAGTGGAGATCAGGCAGTCAGGTGGAATGATGTGTTGCGGAGAGAGTTCAACTTCTGAGGCATCCGAGGAACGAGAGAGAGCATCGGCCCTAATGTTCTTATCGGCAGGACGAAAGTGAATCTCAAAATTAAATCGGGCAAAGAACAGAGACCACCGGGCCTGGCGAGGATTCAGCCGTTGGGCAGACTGGAGGTAGGAGAGGTTCTTGTGGTCGGTGTAGATAATAACAGGAGAACTTGATCCCTCCAGCAGATGCCTCCATTCCTCAAGTGCTAATTTAATGGCTAGAAGCTCTCGATCCCCGATGGAGTAGTTCCTCTCCGCTGGAGAGAAGGTCCTAGAGAAAAAACCACAAGTGACAGCATGCCCGGAAGAATTTTTTTGTAGAAGAACAGCTCCAGCTCCCACTGAGGAGGCATCAACCTCCAATAGGAAGGGTTTGGAAGGGTCAGGTCTGGAGAGGACGGGAGCCGAAGAAAAGGCAGACTTGAGTCGTTTAAAGGCGTCTTCTGCTTGAGGAGGCCAGGACTTGGGATCAGCATTTTTTTTGGTTAAAGCCACGATAGGAGCCACAATGGTAGAAAAATGTGGAATAAATTGCCTGTAATAATTGGCGAACCCCAAAAAGCGTTGGATAGCACGGAGTCCGGAGGGGCGTGGCCAATCTAAGACGGCAGAGAGTTTGTCTGGATCCATCTGTAGTCCCTGGCCAGAGACCAAATATCCTAGAAAAGGAAGAGATTGGCATTCAAACAGACATTTCTCAATTTTGGCATAGAGTTGGTTGTCACGAAGTCTCTGAAGAACCATACGGACATGCTGGCGGTGTTCTTCTAGATTGGCAGAAAAAATTAGGATATCGTCCAGATATACAACAACACAGGAGTATAACAGATCACGAAAAATTTCATTGACAAAGTCTTGGAAGACGGCAGGGGCGTTGCACAGTCCAAAGGGCATGACCAGATACTCAAAGTGTCCATCTCTGGTGTTAAATGCCGTTTTCCACTCGTCCCCCTCTCTGATGCGGATGAGGTTATAGGCGCCTCTTAAGTCCAATTTAGTGAAGATGTGGGCACCTTGGAGGCGATCAAAGAGTTCAGAGATGAGGGGTAAGGGGTAGCGGTTCTTAACCGTGATTTTATTAAGACCGCGGTAGTCAATGCAAGGACGTAGGGAGCCATCTTTTTTGGACACAAAGAAAAATCCGGCTCCGGCAGGAGAGGAGGATTTACGGATAAAGCCCTTTTTTAGATTCTCCTGGACGTATTCGGACATGGCAAGAGTCTCTGGGGCAGAGAGAGGATAAATTCTGCCCCGGGGTGGAGTAGTGCCCGGGAGGAGGTCGATAGGGCAATCATAAGGCCTGTGAGGAGGTAGAGTCTCAGCTTGTTTTTTGCAGAAAACATCCGCGAAGTCCATATAGGCCTTAGGGAGACCGGTTACTGGAGGAACCACAGAGTTACGGCAAGGGTTACTGGGAACCGGTTTTAGACAGTTCTTGGAACAGGAGGACCCCCAACTCTTGATCTCCCCAGTGGACCAATCCAGGGTAGGGGAATGAAGTTGAAGCCAGGGAAGTCCAAGGAGAATTTCCGAGGTGCAATTGGGGAGGACCAAAAGTTCAATCCTCTCATGATGAGATCCGATGCTCATAAGAAGGGGCTCCGTGCGGAAACGTATGGTACAGTCCAATCTTTCATTATTTACACAATTGATGTAGAGGGGTCTGGCGAGACTGGTCACCGGGATGTTGAACCTGTTGACGAGAGAGGCCAAAATAAAATTTCCTGCAGATCCAGAGTCCAAGAAGGCCACTGTAGAGAAGGAGAAGTCAGAGGCAGACATCCGCACAGGCACAGTAAGACGTGGAGAAGCAGAGTAGACATCAAGGACTGTCTCACCTTTGTGCGGAGTCAGCGTACGTCTTTCCAGGCGGGGAGGACGGATAGGACAATCTCTCAGGAAGTGTTCGGTACTAGCACAGTACAGGCAGAGGTTCTCCATACGGCGTCGTGTCCTCTCTTGAGGTGTCAGGCGAGACCGGTCGACCTGCATAGCCTCCACGGCGGGAGGCACAGGAACAGATTGCAGGGGACCAGAGGAGAGAGGAGCCGAGGAGAAGAAACGCCTCGTGCGAACAGAGTCCATATCTTGGCGGAGTTCCTGACGCCTTTCGGAAAAACGCATGTCAATGCGAGTGGCTAGGTGAATAAGTTCATGTAGATTAGCAGGAATTTCTCGTGCGGCCAGAACATCTTTAATGTTGCTGGATAGGCCTTTTTTGAAGGTCGCGCAGAGGGCCTCATTATTCCAGGACAATTCTGAAGCAAGAGTACGGAATTGTACGGCATACTCGCCAACGGAAGAATTACCCTGGACCAGGTTCAACAGGGCAGTCTCAGCAGAAGAGGCTCGGGCAGGTTCCTCAAAGACACTTCGGATTTCCGAGAAGAAGGAGTGTACAGAGGCAGTGACGGGGTCATTGCGGTCCCAGAGCGGTGTGGCCCATGACAGGGCTTTTCCGGACAGAAGGCTGACTACGAAAGCCACCTTAGACCTTTCAGTGGGAAACAGGTCCGACATCATCTCCAGATGCAGGGAACATTGGGAAAGAAAGCCACGGCAAAACTTAGAGTCCCCATCAAATTTATCCGGCAAGGATAAGCGTATCCCAGGAGCGGCCACTCGCTGCGGAGGAGGTGCAGGAGCTGGCGGAGGAGATGACTGCTGAAGCTGTGGTAGTAACTGTTGTAGCATAACGGTCAGTTGAGACAGCTGTTGGCCTTGTTGCGCTATCTGTTGTGACTGCTGGGCGACCACCGTGGTGAGGTCAGCGACAACTGGCAGAGGAACTTCAGCGGGATCCATGGCCGGATCTACTGTCACGATGCCGGCTGGCAGGTAGTGGATCCTCTGTGCCAGAGAGGGATTGGCGTGGACCGTGCTAGTGGACCGGTTCTAAGCCACTACTGGTTTTCACCAGAGCCCGCCGCAAAGCGGGATGGTCTTGCTGCGGCGGTAGTGACCAGGTCGTATCCACTAGCAACGGCTCACCTCTCTGGCTGCTGAAGATAGGCGCGGTACAAGGGAGTAGGCAAAAGCAAGGTCGGACGTAGCAGAAGGTCGGGGCAGGCAGCAAGGATCGTAGTCAGGGGCAACGGCAGAAGGTCTGGAAACACAGGCAAGGAACACACAAGGAACGCTTTCACTGGCACTAAGGCAACAAGATCCGGCAAGGGAGTGCAGGGGAAGTGAGGTGATATAGGGAAGTGCACAGGTGAACACACTAATTGGAACCACTGCGCCAATCAGCGGCGCAGTGGCCCTTTAAATCGAAGAGACCCGGCGCGCGCGCGCCCTAGGGAGCGGGGCCGCGCGCGCCGGGACAGAACAGACGGAGAGCGAGTCAGGTAGGGGAGCCGGGGTGCGCATCGCGAGCGGGCGCTACCCGCATCGCGAATCGCATCCCGGCTGGCAGCGGAATCGCAGCGCCCCGGGTCAGAAGACGTGACCGGAGCGCTGCCGCGGGGAGAGTGAAGCGAGCGCTCCGGGGAGGAGCGGGGACCCGGAGCGCTCGGCGTAACAGTTACTCGTCCTAAAAAGGGCAGCCCCACACAGGAACCTCTCCCTATTTCAAACTAAAAAACTCTGGGAAATGGCAGTGTTTTTAGATGGAAATAGGGAGATGTTCCTGTGTGGGGCCACCCTTTTTTGGGCAAGTAACACTTGGCAAGAAGGGAATTAATAGTGCGAGAGTAGGGCCTTACAGGGGAAGTTTTTATCCCAACCTGTTACAATGGACCATACGTTGTTCCCTTCCACCTTTTAGAGGTCTTTGTATCACATCAATACTGGGTGGTGTAGGTGGCACATGGTGTTTTTTGCACACCTTTCCTTTTACTTGTTGTCTAATGCGGAGGAATTTCTGTAACTGGGGACCAACACCTTAATCATGTTTTGCAGTATCCATTTCAGCACAATGAGAGAGCCTGAAGGTGGTAGCATCAGCATGAGGAGACCATATGGCAGCACAATGACAGAGCCTGGAGATGGAAGCATCAGCATGAGGAGACCATATGGCAGCACAATGAGAGATCCTGAAGGTGGCAGCATCAGCATGAGGAGAGCATATGGTGGCACAATGACAGAGCCTGGATGTGGCCGCAGCAGAATGAGGGCCATGCCAAATGAGGGTTGAGTCTGAGGAACCCACCGACTGTTGACTGGGGGTGTCGTATGTCATTTGGGATGAAGTGGATGACCAAGTGAACCAATCAATCATGGCTGCTGAGTTGCTGGTTGAGACACTACTGCTAGCTGACACCAGGAGCTCAGACCTCTCGCTGCGACTCCTGCTGCCACACGCCCCAACTCTGTTGCGACCTCTGCCTGCACCTGATGAATTTAGGCTTCTGCCACTACTCTGTGCACGTCCTGGCACTTCTCTGCCTAACATACTTATACACCAGCTGTGTGCGTATATGTTAAACTTATTCGCTCCACTACAAACTGTATAAGGCTACAGAAACAAGTGTGTAGCTTTGGCTGGGCTTTCACAGTAACTAGGCCAAAATTAGTTTTTCAGGAAGAAAGAAAAAACACACACTGTATACAACTTTCAGTATGGAGCATGCTGGGGGGTACTGCTTGTGGCTTCCAGTACATAAATGCACATTACAAACTAGAAAATAATGCATAGAAAGAGGATAGAGCTAAACATCAATGGTACTAGGAAGCAGACAAAAATATGTGTCAAGCATTGGGATCAAGTAAGACATCACAACCAGAGAAAAGCTCGAAAAAACAGAGAATACAATAGATCTGGGAAAGGAACAGACACGAGGTGAAAGGGCAATTGTGTAGTGAGTAGTCTCAGCAATCTCATCAATGAATACAGATTGCCATGGTATTCTGACATAGCCAGAAGCAGTTCAGTGCTGGACCTTCTCCCACCATGGGTCACATAGTCACCTGTGAGCAAAAGAAATAATGAAGATACATTACTGAAATACTCATTGGCGCATTACATAGCTGAATTTCAGTGTAGTAAACTCACTTTAAAGGGTACCTGTCATTTGGAAAAATATTTTAAATAATGTAAAAAATAACATTATGGAGGAGATTTATCAAAACCTGTCCAGAGGAAAAGTTGCCCAGTTGCCCATAGCAACCAATCATATCGCTTCTTTAATTTTTAACAAGGCCTCTGCAAGATGAAAGAAGCGATCTGATTGGTTGCTATGGGCAACTGGGCAACTTTTCCTTTGCACAGGTTTTGATAACTCTCCCCCTATATGTGCAGTGAGGACATGCAGGCCTCTGTGCAAGGAGGACAAGCAGGGCTCTGTACACTGAGGCTCTGTGACATGCCCTCCGCTCACACAGCAGGATGACTGGCAAACCAGGAGCCTGCACAGAGCCCTTCTTGTCCTACTTTCACTTCCTGTATTTGGACTCCTCATAGAGACACACAGGTAATAGCTGCAGAGACAGCATTTTTTCACCCAAAAATATACGCATTTTTTTAGTCAATGTATATTACAAATATATATATATTGGTATTACCTACATTATCTAAAACATTTTTGTAAACGACAGGAACACTTTAAACCTTTATGTCCACTACAAAGGTCAATTGGCGCTGGCACTGCTAAACCATGGTGTGTTAATATATACACGGCAATACTAGCAACTAGTCCCGATCAAAGGATATGGGTGGTGCTCTACACAAAGTGCTAGTGGATATTGCACATAATAGTAGAAGCTAAAGAATAATGATGGAGCACTACCGCCAAAAAATTCCTTCTAGATATCTTTATTCCAGTATACTGCGATACATGTAACAGACACGAGACAGATGCAGAGGAAGATTAAGGTATCTAGAAGGATTTTTGGGGGTGAGTGTTCCATCACTTTTGTATCTACTTTTATGTACACGGTTTAAACCTTTCACTTAAAAAAAAAAAAGCCAGGTAGGTAAACTGTAGAGAAGAAGGATATAAAATTACATGTCGAATAACTCAAGGGCTGCAACATTTGCAAATGAGATATAGTGAATGGCAGGGTATTTTATTACACAACATTGATGCTTGTATTTGTTTCTGTGCAGCTCTGAATGTACTTTTTGTTTTTTTATTGACATTTCTTTAGGAACCTCTGTATTATTGCTGTTTTTATTTCCAGTCATTGTGAGAACCTTGAAGTTTCTTTAATTTATATAGTTACCTTGAATATTACATGTAAATGCAACCTTTGCTTTTGTTCTGCGTTATGATCTTTTTTCCATTTATTGCTAGAGAACATGAAAATATGTTTTACATATTACATATCGTAGCAACATTATCCCCTTTCTTTACAAGAGAATCAAAATTCTTTGTTATTGTTTGTTAAATTTTGAAATTGTATTTTTTTCTATTCAATATAATTTCTATTTTATGTTAAGTATTCTGCACTTTAAATAAAGCCAATATGACCCACTGTATGGCTGCCACTGAGGGAAACAATAGTTTTCTGAACCTGGTATTTCAGCTGGTCCCATAAATGGTCAATTGGTGATAGATCTAGTGACCAGGCAAGTATAGGAAGTGTTGCAATCTACCATACCCTTCCTAACAGGGCTGGTGCAAGGTTTTTTGCCACCCTAGGGTTTGACTCCGCCTATTGGCCTGCCCCACCTTGCTACTGGGGTGACACACTGTAACAAGCCTTCTCCTCATGTAATCACCTTACTAGTGGGGTGACACATTGTAACAAGCCGCTTCCTCATGTAATTAGCTTCCTACTGGGGTAACACACTGTAACAAACCTCCTCCTCATGCTGCTGCTGCTGGCTGAGAGAGCGGTTCAGATGCTGGTTTTCTAACTTTCTTGTGCCAGATAGAGCGCTCCCCCCATCAAAAGAGCACTGTAGGCAGAGACAGCCCTGATTCCTAAAAGCATTATCCTGCTGAGAAATGTCAGTCAGAAGCCCAGCCATGAAAGGCAACCCATGTGGTTGCGGGATGTTGTCAGTCAATTGCCGTACACATTTACCATTGTGACACCAAATTTCCCTCTAGTAAATGTCTGGATATGGTCTGGACAGAGACAGGGGTGTGTTATGAAAGTGCCACCTGTGTCTGGATGGTAGACAGGGAATCTGTGGATCAAGTGATCCTCTCTCCTGGAGGTCAATCTGAGCCTTCCGGAGCCTGTTTACTGTGCACGTGCCCTCACATAACCATGGCTCCAAACACCTCCTCTCAGCTTGGTCAGAACAGCCTGGAGATGATTAAAGACAAGTACAAGCTATAGGTGAAATATTAACACTTAACACATGAGCTAACAATGAGCCAGAGCAAAGATAGTAAGGCTGTGTTCACACATTGCAGTTAATTAATGGCACCACAACTAATTACAGTGATCCCCCGACTTACGATGGCCCTGACATATGATCATTTCAACATACAATGGCCTCTCAGAGGCAGCATCAACATACAATGCTTTTATATGTTGGGGCCATCGCATAAACGGCTATCCGACAGCGCAGACTGCTTCAGCTGCCACCGGATAGCCATTTAATGTGCCCCGTGTGCTTTGGTGAGTGTTACTCACCTGTCCCTGACATTCCGAACCATCATCTTCATGCTCCGCTGCATGGCCGTGGCTCTCCTTCGTCGTCATCACGTTGCCACGCACGCCATCCTGTCATCCAATAGGAGTGACGTGATGATAGCAATGGAGAGTGACGATCCAGGGCAGCGGTGATGGTCCGGAGCAGCGGGGACACCCCGAGGACATGATGACAGCGATGAAGAGCGACAATCCAGGGCAGCGTTGACTGTCTGGAGCAGTGGGGACACGTGAGTATAACTTTCTATATTATTATTGCACGGATTCCTCTACACACGATGGATTCAAGTAACAATGGTACATTTGGAACTAATCACCATCGTATGTTGAGGGATCACTGTACTACATACGTTTTTGCCACAGATTGTCCTTGATGAGGAAAACATAAAGCATTGATATTCTTTCGTTTTTATGAGAGATAAGCCATTTCCATAGACCTCTTGTGATCCCCTTCCTTATTGAAAATACATGCTGCTCTGCTAAAAGTACATGTTAACCTCTTAAGGACGTACCTGTATGCCCTGTGCCCGGTCCCAATAAATAACGCAGGGACCCTGGGCTAAAAGTGTGCGGCACCCATCATTGTGCCGCACTATATTAACCCTTTAGACGCGGTGATCAAAGTTGATTACGGCGTCTTAAATGAAAGTGAAACTTCCCGGCAGCTTAGTCGGGCTGATCGGGACTATTGCGATAAAATTGGGATATCCCAATCAGCTAGCACGCGAGCGGAGGTCCCCTCCCCTGTCTCTGTCACGTCCGATCGGCGATTGATTGCTCCAAGCCTGAGATACAGGCTTGAGCAATCGACCGCCTATAACAGTGATCAATGCAAAGCTATGGCTTTGCAGGGATCAGTGTAAAAGATCAGTGTGTACAGTGTTATAGCCCCCTATGGGAGCTATAACAATGCATAAAAAAAACTGAAAGAAAAAAGTTAATAAAGGTCATTTAATAATTCCCTAATAAAAGTTTGAATCACCCCCCTTTTCCCATAAAAATAAACATATGTGTTATCGCCGCGTGCGGAAATGTCCGAATTATAAAAATATATCATTAATTAAACCACACTGTCAATGGCGTACACGCAAGAATATTCCAAAGTCCAAAATAGCGTATTTTTGGTCACTTTTTAGATCATGAAAAAATGAATAAAAAGCGATCAGAAAGTCCGATCAATACAAAAATGGTATGAATAATAACTTCAGATCACGGCGCAAAATATGAGCCCTCATACCGGCTGGTACGCAGAAAAATAAAAAATTTATAGGGGTCAGAAAATGAGAATATTTTACGTATAAATTTTCCTGCATGTAGTTATGATTTTTTTCAGAAGTACGACAAAATCAAACCTATATAAGTAGAGTATCATTTTAACCGTATGAACCTACAGAATAAAGATAAGGTGTAAAATTTACCGAAAAATGCACTCCGTAGAAATGGAAGTACCCAAAAGTTACAAAATGGCAATTTTTTCTTCCATTTTGTCGCACAATGATTTTTTTTTCCATTAAATTTTTTCGTAAAATGACTAATGTCATGCAAAGTAAAATTGGTGGCGCAAAAAATAAGCCATGACATGGAATTTTATGTGCAAAATTTAAAGCGTTATGATTTTTAAAAGGTGATGAGGAAAAAATGAAAATCCAAATACGGGAAAACCCTGCATCCTTAAGGAGTTAAAGGGAATCTTTTGGATGGTTTTACCCAGTGTAACTAATCCCAGGGCCAGGTAAGGGTTAAAAAACAAACTTAGGCTAGGATTACACTGAGGTTTTGTTCTTGCATTTTTTTCCTGCATTTTGGCGTTTTTAACTTGGAGTGGAAATTGTATTTTTTGCCCCTTTGGCAGTGTTTCCCTGCAGGCATTTTTTTGTTTTAGGAAAACAAAGATCCAGGAATGATGTAGTAGGGATGCAGGAATTTGTAGGGAACACATTTTTTATGTTTTAAAATTAAATTATTTTTTTTATTTGAAAGCAAGGACCAATTATAGGGAGCGGGGCAGAGAACTGAGAGCCGCAGGTGATATTAATATTGAAAGCAAGGTAAGCGTATGAATGGAAGTGATAGATTACAACGTGAATGAATAAATAAATAAATTAATTAATTAATTAGTCAATGATGAGGAATGCATGATGAATGAGGAATAAATGATGAATAAATTATGTGTAATATTAATGTTAACAAGTGTAATTTTATTTTTTTATTAGTTGTATTTTTTACTAGCTGAGTACCCGGTGTTGCCCGGTTTTTCATTCCTAATCCTTGTTGTGGAGGAAAAATCAACAGAGGAAGCTTTTGACTTCATATCCCGTCCTCATATATTGTTGTCATATCCCAACCCCATATCCCGTCCTCATATTCCAACCTCATATCCCGACCTCCTATCCTGACCTCCTATCCTGACCTCCTATCCCGACTTCCTATCCTGTCCTCCTATCCCGTCCTCCTATCTCGACCTCCTATCCCGACCTCCTATCCTGTCCTCATATACCGTCCTCATATCCCATCCTAATATCCCGTCCTAATATCCCATCGTCCTATCTCGACCTCCTATCTCAACCTCCTATCCCGTTCTCCTATCTCAACCTCCTATCCCGTCCTCCTATACCATCCTCCTATCTCGAGCTCCTATCTCGACCTCCTATCCCGACCTTCTATCCTGTCTTCATATACCATCCTCATATCCCGTCCTAATATCCCGTCGTCCTATCTAGACCTCCTATCCCATCCCCCTATCCCGTCCTCCTATCTCGACCTCCTATCCCGTCCTCCTATACCATCCTCCTATCTCGAGCTCCTATCTCGACCTCCTATCTCGACCTCCTATCCCGTCCTCCTATCCCGTCCTCCTATCCCGACCTCCTATCCCGTCCTCCTATCTCGACCTCCTATCCCGACCTCCTATCCCGTCCTCCTATCTCGACCTCCTATCCCGACCTCCTATCCCGACCTCCTATCCCGTTCTCCTATCCCATCCTCCTATCTCGACCTCCTATCCCGTCCTCCTATCAGTCCATCTATCCCGACCTCCTATCTCGACCTTTTATCCCGACCTCCTATCCCGTCCTCATATCTCAACTTCCTATCCCGTCCTCCTATCTCGACCTCCTATCCTGACCTTCTATCTCGACCTCCTATCCCATCCTCCTGTCTCGACCTCCTATCACGACCTCCTATCCCGTCCTCGTATCCAGTCCTCGTATCCCATCCTCGTATCCCGTCCTCGTATCCCGTCCTCCTATCCCGACCCCTAATATGTGTACCAGGTAGAGATGAGCAAACTTACAGTAAATTTGATTTGTCACGAACTTCTCGGCTCGGCAGTTGCTGACTTATCCTGCATAAATTAGTTCAGCTTTCAGGTGCTCCGGTGGGCTGGAAAAGGTGGATAGAGTCTCCTAGGACGGTTTCCACCTTTTATAGCCCACAGGAACAACTGAAAGCTGAACTAATTTATGCAGACTAAAGACATCAACTGCCGAGCCGAGAAGTTTGTGATGAATCAAATTTACTGTAAGTTCGCTCATATCTAGTACCAGGTATTGAAATATCTCCCGCCGTACGGAAGTTATGTGGGAACATACATTTCCCATTGATTTGAATGGGACTTTAAACAAAAACCCCGACCCTCACAAGTGGGGGTAGTTAAGGGTTGAAATTAACTATCCTATATTTTAAGTGGACATATAAGTAACATGTGACCGAGTATTATCGAAATATCTCCAGCCGTTTGGAAGTTATGCAGTAACATATGTTTCCCATTGAATTGTATGGGACTAAACAAAAACCCTGCCCCTGGCAAATGGGGGTGAGTAAGGGTTAAATTACCTATCCTATGTTTTTTGCTGACATATAAGTAACATGTGTGCCAAATTTCATGTTAATATCTTTAGCCATTTGGACGTGACGCTGGAACATACACACATACATACATACACACACACACACACACACGTTGAGTTTTATATGTATAGATAGATAGATTAGATTTTTAACATACAGTAAATATTAGGTTACATTTACATAGGGATTTTAACATGCTAGTGCTACCATAAATATTTTTTAGGCCCAGGCCCAGAAGCATCAGTAAACCATATTTTGGCTGAATGGCACAGCCTGGAGTTGGCAGAAGCATGAGGAGACCATTGAAATATAAGATTTTTAAATAGAAATTTAAGATTTTGAAATTGAAATTGAGGATTTTGAAATTGAAAATTTAACTCCCAAGTTTTAGTGTCCCGGGCACCGGCGTGTGGTTACAAAAGACCAAATCTAACAAGAAGTCACATTGCAGCACAATGACTGAGCCTGGAGGTGGCATCAGAAGGAGGAGACCATATAGTGGCTGAATTACTGCCTGGAGTTCATGGCAGCATGGGGAGATCATATAGTGCCTGAATGGCACAGCCTGGAGTTGGCTGAAGCATGAGGAGACCATATAGTGCCTGAATGGCACAGCCTGGAGTTGTCAGCAGCATGAGTAGACACTAGGGCTTCACAATCCCTAAGATTGAAAGATGAATTTTGAAATTTAAATATAAGATTTATGGTAGCTGATGCTATCATAAACATTTTTAGGCCAAGGCCCAGCACCATCAGTAAACCATATACTGGCTGTATAACACAGCCTGGAGGTAGCTAAATCATGAGGAGACCCTCTAAAGGCTGAATGGCACAGCCTAGAGGTGGCTGAAGCATGAGGATACTATATAGTGGCAGAATGGCGCAGCCTGGAGTTGTCTGAAGCATGAGGATACCATATAGTGTCTAAATGGCACAGCCTGGAGTTGGCAGAAGAATGAGGAGACCATTTAAATTTTATATTTTGAAACTTAAAGGGGTACTCCACCCCTAGCATCTTATCCCCTATCCAAAGGATAGGGGATAAGATGTCAGATCGCCGGGGTCCCGCTGCTGGGGACCCCCGGGATCTCCGCTGCGACACCCCGCTATCATTATTGCACAGAGCACACTCGCTCTTTGCATAATGACAGGGACCGGAGCATCGTTACGTCACGGCTCCGCCTCTCGTGACGTCACAACCCGCCCCCTCAATACAAGTCTATGAGAGGGGGTGTAATGGCCACAACGCCCCCTCCCATAGACTTGCATTAAGGGGCGGGGCGTGATGTCACAAGGGGACGGGGCCATGACATCACGATGATCCAGCCCCTGTATAGCCCATCATTACGCACAGAGCGAGTGTGCTCTGTGCAGTAATGATAGCATTGTGCGGCTGCGGAGATCCCGGGGGTCCCCAGCAGCGGGACCCCGGCGATCTGACATCTTTCCCCTATCCTTTGGATAGGGGAAAAGATGTCTAGGGGCGGAGTACCGCTTTAAATTTAAAATTGAAGTTTGAAATTGAATTCGAGGATTTTGAAATTGAAATTTTAACTCCCAAGTTTTAGTGCCCGGGCCCCGGTGTGTGGGTATAAAGGACCAATTTAAACAAGGAGTCACATGTCACAATGACAGAGCTAGCACAATGGCAGAGCCTGGAAGTGGCATCAGTATGAGGAGACCATATAGTGGCTGAATAACACAGCGTGGAGGTGTTGGCCGCATGAGGAGACCATATAGTGGCTGGATGACACAGCGTGGAGGTGTTGGCAGCATGAGGAGACCATATAGTGGCTGAATGACACAGCTTGGATGTGGCTGAAGTATGAGGAGACCATATAGTTGCTGAATGAGACAGCCTGGAGATGGCAGCAGCATGAGTAGATACTAGGACTTCACAAACCCTAAGATTAAAAGATTAATTTTGAAATTTAAATTGAAGATTTATGGTAGCTAGTGCTACCATAAAATTTTTTAGGCCCAGGCCCAGGCCCTGCAGCATCAGTACACCATGTATTGGCTAAATGACACAGCCTGGAGGTGGCTGAATCATTAAGAGACCATAAAGTGGCTGAATGGCACAACCTGGAGTTGACTGAAGCATGAGGAGACCATATAGTGTCTGAATTGCATTGCCTTGAGTTTGCTGAAGCATGAGGATACCATATCGTGACTGAATGAGACAACTTGGAGGTGGCAGCAGCAGCATCTGGAGTCCTGAAAGTGACCCTAATGCAAAGGAATTTCTGAAACTGGGGACCAGCACCTTAATTATGGTTTGCAGTATCTATGGCAGCATAAAGAGGGAGCCTGAAGGTGGTAGCATCAGCATGAGAAGACCATAGAGCAGCCCAATTAGTGAACCTGGAGGTGGCAGTATCAGCATTAAGAGACCATAGAGCAGCACAATTAGAGAGCCTGCATATGGCAGCATCAACATGAGGAGACCATATAGCAGAACAATGACAGTGCCTGGAGGTGGTAGCATCAGCATGAGGAGACCATATGGTGGCACAATGACAGAGCGTGAAGGCGGTAGCATCAGCATGAGGAGACCATAGAACAGCAAAATGAGAGAGCTTGGAGGTGGCAGCATCAGTATGAGGAGACCATAGAGCAGCACAATTAGAGAGCCTGGAGGTGGCAGCATCAGCATGAGGAGACCATATGGCGGCATAATGAGAGCCTGGAGGTGGTAGCATCAGCATGAGGAGACCATAGAGCAGAACAATGACAGAGCCTTGAGGTGTCAGCAGCAGCATGAGGGCAATGCTAACTGATGGGTTGAGTCTGAGGAACCCACCAACTGTTTACTGGGGGTGTCGGATATCCCTTGGGATGAAGTGGATGGTGCTGGTCGAGACACGACTGCTAGCTGGTCAAGACACGACTGCTAGCTGACACCGGGAGCTCAGACCTCTCGCTGTGACTCCAGCTGCCCCACGCCCCTACTCTACTGCTACCTCTGCCTGAGCCTGATGAATTAAGCCTCTGCCACTCCACTGTTGCACGTCCTATCACTTATTGCATATATCAGGGGAGTACAATATGCTTCACTATGCTTAAAACAGCATTTATCTAGAACAGCAGCAGGTGTGTACCATTAGCTGTCCTTTCACAGTATATAGGCCCTTGACAGATTAACAGTTGCAAAACAGTACACTAATTAGATGTAGGTATGTGGTATTCAATTATGAGGGCAGAAAAATGTGCTACAGTACACTTAAAAAAGTACCTGAGTACAACACCAGCCGGTGAGTACTTTGCTGGACTATCACAGTATGTAGGCCCTTGACAGAATAACAGGTACAAAATAGTACATTACTTAGATGTAGGTATGTGGTATCAGGTATGCACCTTTGAGGGCAGAAAAATGTGGCACAGTATGCTTAAAAAAACTTATATTAGTAAAACACCAGCCGGTGGTTACTTTTGCCTGGACTTTCACAATATGTAGGCCCACGACAGATTAACAGGTACAAAATAGTACACTACTTAGATGTAGGTATGTGGTATCAGGTATGCACTTATGAGGGCAGAAAAATGCTGTACAGTATGCTTAAAAAAACATGTTTTAGTTAAACATCGCCCAGTGATTACTTTTATCTGGACTTTCACAGTATGTAGGCCCACAACAGATTAGCAGGTAAAATATAGTACACTAATTAGAGATGTAGGTATGTTGTATGCACTTGTGATTGCAGAAAAAAGTGCTACAGTATGCTTAAAAATACGTATTTTAGTAAAACACCAGCCAACGATTACTTTTGCCTGGACTTTCACAGTATCTGGGCCCTTGACAGATTGACAGGTTTAAAATAGTGCACTACTTAGAGATGTATGTTTGTGGTATGCACTTGTGAGGGCAGAAAAATGCACTACTGTACGCTTCAAAAATTATTTGAGTAAAACACCAGCCGGTGATTACTTTTGGCTGTCCTTTCACAGTTTGTAGGCCCTTGACAGGTTAACAGGTACAAAATAGTACACTACTTTCATGTACACATGTGGTATGCACTTATGAGGGCAGAAAAATGCAGCACAGTATGCTTAAAAAAACATATTTTTGCACAACACCAGTAGTACACAACATTGCTGCCGCACAAAAAAAGCTGTGTACTAAACACAAAATTGCACTGTCAAAGACTATTAGCAATGGACTGCTGGCTATTATACCATCTACAGACTCTTATAACCAGCAGGTGATTTGTTGTGGAACAAAGACACATAATTGTGCTGAATAATTATTCCTGCCTCCTCTGCTAAGGTTTATGAAGTTGAGGCAGCTTGTTGAAATGTATGAGGCAACACACAGCTATCTGCCCCTCTCTGTAATACAATGCTGAAGAAAGTGACTGGGAGGTTAATGGCTGCAGCTGGAATAAAAATCATTTTCTGTGAAAAAACACTGCTCTCTGTCCACCAGAACGCTGATGTGACTAGGATGTGAAACGCTGCTGGATGTTTTTTTTCTGTGTAACACACAGCGATGTTTGTCCTATGTTTTTCTAAGCCGCAAAATGACTGCCAATTATATAGGGCTGTGACATCACAGGGGTGACTGGCTGCTGATAGGCTGCATCCTGCATGTGATTCAGGGTCATCCCGCCTACTTTCCTTCCCGCCTTGCCTTCCCAGCGTTCTTTGCCCCATGAACTGGCATTTGGATCCGCCATTTTAGATGCCCTGGAGCCTGGAACGTAGTAAATGAAGTTTAATGAAGTGATTTGCGCGATAGAATCGGGTTCGTCAGCTTCGATTCACTCGTCTCTAATTATTATGCTGCCTGTAGTGGGCTGCATCAAGCAAAAAGAGGGGATTAGACTGTGTGTGGGCACTAATGGGAGAATCTACCTTGTGAGGGCACAATCAGTGATTAAAGGGGTTATCCAGGAAAAAAAACTATTTTTTTTTTATAAATATATATATATATATATATATATATATATATATATATATATATATATATATATATATATAAAAAAGCAGAAGGAGAGCAGCACATCCCCAATATAAAGTGCACGGGTGCCGTCAGCGTAGGGCCCAGGTTCAGGGATCCATAGAACAGTAGCAAATAGGCAGCAGCAACTCCATAAAGTGCAAAAAAAGTGGATTTTATTCACACAACGTGAGGCGACGTTTCGGTTTGCTCACCAAAGGCTTGAAAATGGTTTGGTGAGCAAACCGAAACGTCGCCTCACGTTGTGTGAATAAAATCCACTTGTTTTGCACTTTATGGAGTTGCTGCTGCCTATTTGCTACTCTATATATATATATATATATATATATATATATATATATATATATATATATATATCTCAACTAGCTCCAGAAAGTTAAACAGATTTGTAAATTACTTCTATGAAATATGAAATAACTTCTTAATCCTTTCAGTACTTATGAGCTGCTGAAATTGTGTTGTTCTTTTCTGTCTAAGTGCTCTCTGATGACACGTGTCTCGGGTGCTGTCCAGAGTAGAAGCAAATTCCCATATCAAACCTATTCTGCTCTGTGCAGTTCCTGAGACAAGCAGAGATGTCAGCAGAGAGCACTGTTTCCAGACAGATAAGAACAACTCAATTTCAGTAGCTGATAATTATTGGAAGGATTAAGATTTTTTAATAGAAGAAATTTACAAATCTGTGTAACTTTTCGGAGCCAGTTGATCTAAAAAAAATAGTTTTTTCCTTGAATACCCCTTTAACTACTGTGTGGAGGCACTATTGAGGGCTATTTATTTTGTGTGGGCACTTCTGGGGGTAACTATTATATAGGGGCAATATTTGGTGACACATACTGGGCTAAATATAATGTGTAGGCACTATTGAAATGCTTGATACTTCTAAGGGACAGGCTGCTGGCTACGTGAAAACACCATGTCCTGGACCAGGCAGCATGAAAAGATTATTATGCTGCCTGTAGTGGGCTGCATCAAGTAAGAAGAGGAGGGGATTAGACTATATATTGTATGGGGGCAATATTTGGTGACACATACTGGGCTAACTACAGTGTGCAGGCACGATTAAGGGGGCTAGCTACTGAGTGGGGGCTAACTATTGTGTGAAGGCACTATTAGGGGGTAACGACTGTATGAGGGCACTATTGGGTGGAGACTATTGTGTGGGGAACCACTGAGGGAGCAATAAGCTGTGTGAGGGCACAAATGGCACATGCTTGCTGTTTAAGGGGCACAAATGGGGGTATGACCACCATTTGGGGCACTATGGATGGGGGGGGGGGTTGTATGGCGGTAGGGGTGTGCTATAAAAGTGAGGAGCCTAACATGTTTACCTGGCAGATTCTGGCCTGAAGAATTTGGCTTACAAAAACCTGTCACTTTTACTGTGTGTGAACATGGCCGGAAAGTAATGTCAGATTATTATTAATGATAAATGTGTCAGTACAGGAACACAGTATAACAGCTTATGTACACTGGCATGAAGCTTGTGTGGTAATGCACAGAGGTTTTGGCAATGCTTCGGTCCGTTTGAGCATGTCTTTTTTCCCAAATCCCAACAGAATCATGTGACAGAAATTTCTGTTTTCCTCTGTATAAAATTATAGGTAAACGGAAATGGTAAGGCCTTATGTGCCTCTATGAAAGTCCAATTATGGTCCCTTGCAAAGCAGAGCTGTGGTCTTATAGTTTGTATGAGATGGACAGAAATATACCGTATTTTTCGCCGTAAAAGACGCACTTTTTCTTCCCCAAAACTGGGGGGAAAAAGTCGGTGTGTCTTATACGGCGAATACACCCCTATCACGGCGGTCCCTGCGGCCATCAACGGCCGGGACCCGCGGCTAATACAGGACATCATCGATCGTGGTGATGCCCTGTATTAACCCTTCAGACGCGGCGATCAAAGCTGACCTCCGCGTCTGAAGGGAAAGTGACACTAACCTGGCTGTTCAGTCGGGCTGTTCGGGACCGCCGCTATTGAATAGTCGGGTTAGTGCTTACAGGACACCGGGAGGGACCTTATCTGCCTCCTCGGTGTCTTCTCCGTTTAGGGATCCCCTGTATGGCCGGCGCTCTCCTTCCTCGTCATCACGTCGTTGCGTACGTGCGTCGGCGTGCGTAACGACGTGATGGCGGCGACGGAGAGCAAGGATACCCGGCCGGCAGCAGAGACGTTCCAGAGCGACGGCGACAGCGATGGAGCGACATCCAGGGCAGCGATGATGGGTCCAGAGCGGCGGGGACACACGAGTATTACCTCCTATGCAGTGGTCTTCAATCTGCGGACCTCCAGATGTTGCAAAACCACAACTCCCAGCATGCCCGGACAGCCAACGGCTGTCCGGGCATGCTGGGAGTTGTAGTTTGGCAACATCTGGAGGTCCGCAGGTTGAAGACCACTATTGAGTTCAAAATCTTTATTTTTTTAGATTTTGCACCTATAAATTGGGTGCGCCTTATACGCCGATGCGTCCTATAGGACGAAAAATACGGTACTCTACGCATATCGAACATCACAAAAGACACAAAGAAGAATTTATATACAAATTTTCCCATAAATAATAAAGAAATCAAGTGTCTGTTTTGTAAAAGAAAACCATAAAAAGCCTCATCCAGCTTGGTTATAATTACCATTAAGTAATTGCTCCTATGAGGATTAAGGGATCTAATTAAAAGATGACACAGTAGGAATAAATGTTCATATAATTTCTGCTAATAATGATTTTATGCCTGGTTAACCAGAATGAAATGTTAGTAAAATGAAGCATATAGCAATGCTGCAGCTACAAAGCTAAACCCTTCTGACTAAATGAGTGCATCACTGTTATAAATAGATGAGCAGTCAGCATTTGTTTTCACTTGTCTCTAATTGAGTGTTCGGAGTCTAATCTACGCGAGAAACAATTATATCTGAAACAACACAGAAACCTTCATTGACTTAAGTGCAATGTCTTCTGTGATAAGAAATGAGAGAATCTCTAGTGATTTTGTTTCCTGATAAATTTGGTGTCTAGAACAAAGCTGTGTATCGTAAAATGCCTTTTTGGTAGAACTTAAAAGGGTACTCCAGGGGGAAAACAATTTTTTTTTATATCAACTGGCTCCAGAAAGTTAAACAGATGTGTAAATTAATTCTATTAAAAAATATTGACCCTTCCAGTACTTATAGCTGCTGTATAATACAGAGGAAGTTGAGTTGTTCTTTTCTGTCTGACCACATGGCTCTCTGCTGACACCTCTGTCATTTCAGGAACTGGAGAAGAAGAGGTTTGCTATGGGAATTTGCTCCTACTCTAGACAGTTCCTGACAAGGATAGAGGTGTCAGCAGAGAGCACTGTGGTCAGACTGAAAAGAACAATTCAACCTTTCCTGCAGTTTACAGAATCTATAAGTACTGGAAGGATTAAGATTTTTTAATAGAAGTAATTTACAAATCTGTTCAACTTTCTCGCACCAGTTGATTTGAAAATGTCCCCCCCCCCCCCCCCCACTGGAAAACCCTTTAACCCCTTAAGGACCAAGTCCATTTTAACCTAAAGGACCAGGCCAACTTTATTTTTGCGTTTTCGTTTTTTTTTCCTCGCCTTCTAAAGTCCATAACTCTTTTATATTTTCATCTACAGACCCATATAAGGGCTTGTTTTTTTGCATGACCAATTTTACTTTGTAATGAAACCTCTCATTTTACCATAAAATGTACGGCGAACCCAAAAAAATTTTTTTTAGGTAGGAAATTTTAATGAAAACGACAATCTTGCACATTTTGGAGAGTTTCGTTTTCATACTGTACAATTTACGGTAAAAATTACATGTGCTTTTTATTCTGTGGGTCAATACGATTAAAATAATACCCATGGCTAGATACTTTAATATTTTTGTACCACTTAAAAAAATCGAAAGCTTTTTGTACAAAATCAGTAATCTAAAATCGCCCTAATTTGACCACCTATAACTTTTTCATTTTTCCGTATATAGGGCAGTATGAGGGCTCATTTTTTGCGCCATCATCTGTACTTTTTATCAATATCACATTTGCATGTATAAAACTTTTACATACTTTTTTATACATTTTTGTTTGAATAAAATGTGACAAAAAAGCTGCATTTTTGGATTTTTTTTTATTTTTTTACGTTTACACCATTCACTGTATGGGATCATTAACATTATGTTTTGATAGTTCGG
Source organism: Hyla sarda (assembly GCF_029499605.1). Taxonomy (NCBI): domain Eukaryota; kingdom Metazoa; phylum Chordata; class Amphibia; order Anura; family Hylidae; genus Hyla; species Hyla sarda. The sequence goes on from NC_079189.1 coordinate 62,137,488, forward strand.
ACATTTACACACACGGTGATACCAAATATGTTTATAAAAAAAATTAAGCTTTTTGAGGGTAAAATGGGAAAAACTGACAATTTTTATTTTTGTTGGGGAAGGGGATTTTCACTTTTTTTTTTACTTTTTATTTTTACATTTTTCTACTTTTTTTTTTTACACTTTTTATGTCCCCATAGGGGACTATCTATAGCAATCATTTGATTGCTAATACTGTTCAGTGCTATGTGTAGGACATAGCACTGATCAGTATTATCGGTGATCTTCTGCTCTGTTCTGCTCGATCTCAGACCAGAGCAGAAGACCCCGGGAGACAGCCGGAGCCAAGTGAGGGGACCTCCGGCCGCCATGCCGGATGATCGGATGTCAGCAGCAGCGCTGCGGGCGATCCAATTATCCATTCAAAGTACCGCACTGCCGCAAATGCCGTGATCGCAGATGCCATTACCGGCGGGTCCTGCCGTGTATGACGCGAGCACCGTTCCCATACACAGGACGTAAATGTTTGTCCTGTTGTGCGAAGTCTCGCCAAACCAGGACGTACATTTACGGGATTAACCCCTTAAGGACGCAGGACGTAAATGTACGTCCTGGTGAGGTGGTACTTAACGCACCAGGACGTACATTTACGTCCTAAGCATAACCGCGGGCATCGGAGCGATGCCCGTGTCATGCGCGGCTGATCCCGGCTGCTGATCGCAGCCAGGGACCCGCCGGCAATGGCCGACGCCCGCGATCTCGCGGGCGTCCGCCATTAACCCCTCAGGTGCCGGGATCAATACAGATCCCGGCATCTGCGGGAGTTCGCGATTTAAATGAACGATCGGATCGCCCGCAGCGCTGCTGCGGGGATCCGATCATTCATAACGCCGCACGGAGGTCCCCTCACCTTCCTCCGTGTGGCTCCCGGCGTCTCCTGCTCTGGTCTGTGATCGAGCAGACTAGAGCAGGAGATGACCGATAATACTGATCTGTTCTATGTCCTATACATAGACCAGATCAGTATTAGCAATCATGGTATTGCTATGAATAGTCCCCTATGGGGACTATTCAAGTGTAAAAAAAATGCAAAAAAATTTAAAAGTAAAAGTAAAAAAAAAGTGAAAAATACCCTCCCCCAATAAAAAAGTAAAACGTCCGTTTTTTCCTATTTTACCCCCAAAAAGCGTAAAAAACATTTTTTATATACATATTTGGTATTGCCGCGTGCGTAAATGTCCGAACTATTAAAATAAAATGTTAATGATCCCGTATGGTGAACGGCGTGAACGAAAAAAAATAAAAAAAGTCCAAAATTCCTACTTTTTTAATACATTTTATTAAAAAAAAATTATAAAAAGTGTATTAAAAGTTTTTTATATGCAAATGTGGTATCAAAAAAAAGTACAGATCATGGCGCAAAAAATGAGCCCCCATACCGCCACTTATACGGAAAAATAAAAAAGTTAGAGGTCATCAAAATAAAGGGATTATAAACATACTAATTTGGTTAAAAAGTTTGTGATTTTTTTTAAGCGCAACAATAATATAAAAGTAGATAATAATGGGTATCATTTTAATCGTATTGACCCTAAGAATAAATAACACATGTCATTTTTACCATAAATTGTACGGCGTGAAAACAAAACCTTCCAAAATTAGCAAAATTGCGTTTTTCGTTTTAATTTCCCCACAAAAATAGTGTTTTTTGGTTGCGCCATACATTTTATGATATAATGAGTGATGTCATTACAATGGACAACTGGTCACGCAAAAAACAAGCCCTCATACTAGTCTGTGGATGAAAATATAAAAGAGTTATGATTTTTAGAAGGCGAGGAGGAAAAAATGAAAACGTAAAAATTAAATTGTCTGAGTCCTTAAGGCCAAAATGGGCTGAGTCCTTAAGGGGTTAAGGTTAGTCAACATGTATAGGACCAAACAACAAGGAGGCAAGAAGTCAAAAAACAAATGTTAGGCTACAATCACACCACATTTTTGCAATACAGTTCCTGTATCAGGTTTTTGATGAAAAACGGATTCCTCAAAACCGGACTAAACTGTATCAAAACGTGTGTACAAATTTTAACCCGTATACGGTTTGAAAAACTATGCCCGACTGATCCGTTTAAAAAAAAGTATGTTTTTAACTTTTCATTCCATTCGGTGTGCACTGTGCATGTGCAAACTCAAAAACAGTATAGTGCAAACCGGTTGAAACCTTACGCACATATGGTCCTCTATGGTTCTCATTGACTCTCATGTGAAAGAAACCGTATACGATTTCAATACGGTTTTTCACCCGGACAAAAAACCGTGGTTGGCTATGGTTTTGGGTACGGTGGAAAAACAGACAAAACCATACAAGATGCAAAAAGTACACAACCGGATGCATCATTTGGCATACAGTCTTCAATGGGGAGTCAATGCATACGGTTTTTAATACGGTTCCGTATGGTTTTCAAATTAAAAATGTATACGGGAACTGTATTGTAAAAACCTGGTGTGGATGAAGCCTTACTGAAACTTAACTTTTACATGTATATGTTAAAATAGCCAATAAAAAAAAATAAGGATATAGCCACAAAACAAAAACCCTCTTTAGAGGAAACCACTTAAAATACTTCAAAGTTGTTTCAACATAAATCCTTCTAGCCCAAAATGAGAGTTGTTCCAAGTGCCATGGTTATCTCTCACTGTAGTCACTTAGCGCAGCAAAAGGTGGTCAAAGATTAGACCCTATTCTCAGTCCCAGTTTACCATTCATTGTCTGGTGCTTGTCTCGACGTGTTTCTCCAACTACATTGTGAGTTCATCAAGAAAACATATAGTTATCATAGTATATGGACCTGTCAAGTAGTGCAATACCAATATATATATATATATATATATATATATATATATATATATTTAAATATCAAGATAGGCGGAAGATAAACATGTCCAATTATTAGCAGTATAATAAGGCAAGTATAATAGAGCAAGTAGCTATAGCAAAAATACATCAAAAGCTGCTTGCTGGGGGGTTAACATGAGGCCATAATAGGCACAGCATACAAAAGATACAAACAAATAATTATGCTCCAATTGGTGTGCACATCTGAGTAAGTTGCCTCACAATATAGCAATCCAGCAAGAGGAAGGGTCTTGCAGCCTTCCATATTATTATCACTATTGTTATCACTTACCACTTTACTGCCCTAGACCCCTAGGACCAACAGAGTTGATATATATATATATATATTACTTTTATTTTATTTTTACATAAACGATTTATTTTACATATGAGAAGGGGGCAGAAGGGAGAAGGGCCCATTTCCACGGGGCAATCAGCTGGTGGCAGTGTTGGTGCTTCTAGCTTTACATGAACACCAATTAATGTTTATACTTCCTTGAAATGCCTGACACTTGAGCAATCTAATCCAAGGGAAACGATGGGTTCCCATGTGGTAATTTTAGTCAAAACCAAGAGTGCAACTGACAGTAAAAAGAAAACTATAATTGTAGGATGTTCACATTTTTCTGTGTTTTAGACCCATCTTTGGTTTTAGCTAAAATACTGGCCAAAAACTGACCAAAATACTATGTGAACTCACCTAATAGTTCTTCCCTTGTTTTGCCCCACGCAATAAAGGTGTTCCCAAAAAATAATAGTGTCTCTATTTGTCTCCACACAATAGATAGGTCTTCCTTCGTGCCCCCACTCAATATTAATGCCCACTCTGTGTGCCGCCACTTAGTAGTTAGGCCCATTTGTTTTCCCCCACTCAATAGTTTGGCCTAATTTCCGGCCTATTTTTTTTCATCTGGAATGAAATCAAGAAATGATATGGCATTAAAGAGAGGTGACTTTGTGCTCACTAGACACAATATCACAGCCTGTCCTCCAAAACATTCAATTCTCAGTCCCATCGTGGCTTTAATCTGAAGAGTCTGTTGTGTACTTTCTATTAGCTGATCACAAAAAAATCAGCAGGAAACTAAATAAAAACATCTGCCAAAGCCGGAGTGTCAAACTGAGCAGTGCTGTAGAGCGGTATATCATTATCATAAATTGTAATACAAATAATAGTAATAAAAGGTGATAAAAAGTAAATGGTTCAGACTGAAAGAATTTCCCTCCATGTTATTATCAAGGGGATAATTTTAGTGTTTTTAAAAGCTCTCACACTCTACGTTTTTTTTATGAAGAGTGTCAAAACAAAACCAATACTAAAGACAGGGCCATAACTATAACCGTAGATGTAACAAAAGAAATCTGACCCCCGACGAAGTCAATTTTATGGTGATACAAACCCACATGCAGAAATATCAAAGTCAAATCTGGACACTGTTTTATTTTTTTATGTAATTTAAAATATAAAATATTCTTATGGTTTGTGATTGTATTACAAGAGTTTCAGACACTTTTATCCCAGTGTATGTATTGTGTAAATAGTTTTTATTTTTATATATATACAATGAATGTAAAGTATGTTCCAAAACTTTTTATGTCCATGTGGGGTGACACTTACACACCCACTTCTTCTAAGTTGAATAACACTGCCTCTAATCTGAACATGGATATGTAACCATCACACTTGGTCAGTCTGTGTATGTTCCTCTCTGGTCAGTGAGGAGTTACAGGCACTGAACCAATCAGCAGCTGAGGCGGGTATTTAGTATTTAGTTTCCCCCTCTGGATTCTGGCTTGTCTATGAATTTGCAGTTATGACTTGCTTACCTTGATTTTAGCCTAGTCCTGTCTTTCTCGAGTTTTGTCTGCACTTGTTACTATTTTAGTCTTGTATATTTTTACTCTGGATCGTATCCTGACCTTTCCTCTGTTTTGCTTATGATTCATACTACACCTGGGTATAGGTTTGACCCATTGCTTTTTTTTTTTGCTTTGCCTCTTGTCTTGTGTGTTAGTACTTAGGCTTTATCTTGTTTGTACCTGAACTTGTATTTTTGCTTGTGTTTTGTACTTCACCTTAGTATTGGTCTGACACATTCCTTTTCTTGTTTTGCCACTTCCCTTGTGTGTTAGTTCTTCTGCTTCACTTTATTTGAACCTGCACCTGAATCTTAAAACTGTATTCTGTCCTGACTCCACTTACCTGTATTCTGCATATCTGAATCCGTACCTGTGTGTCAATACTCTGTAAACCTGTCGTTATATCTTTTTGGTTCTGCCTGCCGTAGCCTTAAAAAAAAAAATAATAATAATAATAATTGATGTACAAATTTGACAAACATTCAGGCAAATTTAGGATTATAAAATAAATCACTTCAGGAGAATGTGTTTTTAATACAAGACAAAGACAGGAACTTGAAGGAAAACGGTCATCCTGTTCACCCACACTAAACCCAATACACTGGGTTATAGTGCGTGTGAACAGGAGATTGATGCAGGAGATTGATGCTAAAATACGTACCTGCAGCCCAGAGCAGTGTCCTTCTGAAGGTCCGCTTTTTTCTTTGGAAAATTGCCCACTGGAAGCAGGCCCTCCAGGTGAATTTGAATATTCATAGGCGCTGGTCACATGAGTGCTCAGTAAGCGCAAATGAGATCAACAGGGCAGAAAAAATACGGGGGGCTTGGAAGTTCCCAGGTTGATGTCCCCTGCTTTGCATAAGGTAACTGAGTTTTACCTATCTGGTACAGTTCTCCAATGGTTCTGGATAAACTATCATGTGTAGGATCTTTTTGGAAGGGTTATGGTGAGAAGTTTACCCGTATATGACAGGAGCTACGGGTACCTTAATCCATATTTAGTAATTATGGATATGCTGTTAGTAAATAGGAGTCTGAAACAAGCATGTCTTTCATCCTTTAGAGAAACATCCTGATGCTCAACGGAGGTGTTTGTCACCCAGGCAAGCAGTTTCCTGACAACAGCACATCTATGTTAATCATCCTAAATCGACAACTGAGCAGAAAATGCAAAAATGATCCTGTATGTTAGCGCATCAATCGGACCCAGGTATGAGTTCAGGTAGATTTATTAATAAAAAACAAGGCATTTTCACCCTGGACTAGGGTCTTCATCAGGTTATGATCATAACTGTATGAAGACCCTAGTCCAGGGTCGAAGCGCGCTTTTATTAATAAATCTACCTAAACCTATACCTGAGTCCGATTGATGCGCCAAGATACAGGATCATTTTTGTATTTTCTGCTCACTTACCACACCAGACAAGGGAATCCTCACACCAGTTCCATCCTGAGGCTGCTCAACGGACGACTTCTCTCCACATGCTACTGTACTGAGCTCTTAGCCAACACCATTTGGTAAGGACAAACATTTACACCCTAAGTTTTCTCTGCATATCCCTGACAGGCTTCACTAGGAGCGTACCCGGATTATTTCCATTTTTTTTCTACATTTTTAATCGACAACTGTTCACACAAATACTAAAGCTTTCCAGACCAAAATTTCCAAATGTGGCGCATATTTTTTTTCTGCCATATTGGATTTCTTTTTGTGCCAAAATTGCAGAGTTTGGTGCCAAATTTTACATCCTGGAATATTCTGGCCAAAGCATCTCACGCAATATTCCATGATTACTAGTGCGATAACTGTATAAATAATCACAAGCGATAATTGTATAAATAAAACTTTTCTAAGGCTTAAATGTGAGTCAGGTACAGTGACCCCAAATTTTTTTATTTTTTACAAAATTTTTAATAATAATTATTTATTTTTCAGTATTTCAGTAAAATGTTTTAATAATAATTATTTATTTTTCAATATTCCAATAACTGATTAAATAACACCTTTTCCTCCCCCCCCCCCAAAAAAAAAAAAAATTAAAAAAAAATAAAGAAAAAATAAACATTTCTGTGATTTCTACACTAGCAAAAAGCTGGTGTGAAATTTTTTTATGTAAAATGGACTCTCACCCTTTTGAAAATATCATGTAAAACATGAAATTTACATAGCCATGCCCACTTTGGCAAAACTGGTGTGACTAGTGTAAACCTTGGATCAGTCTCATGTAAAACACTTTAAATAAATTATGTAAATGCGAAATTTTTGATGTGAAGAGTTGTCCCCCAGTGTCTCCAAGCTTGGTTGGTTCCACCTTCAGTCCATGTATCTACTACACACATTACACACATATGATTAAAGCAAAACTGACAGCTGGTTTACCCACACTAAAGGTATAACTGATTTGGTTCTGGAGATAGACCCATTATTAGCTTCCATTCCTAATATGTTTATAGTCAGGTTTGCGCAATTGAGCGAGGGGAGAGGGAAGGCGGAGCTGTGCAGGATGCAGTTATGCACCTCCCTCGCCCTTCCCTCAGGAGGAGAGGAGGAATGTAGATTTTCACAGCCCCGCTCCTAGATGGAGATATTGATGTACGTCCAGGAGCTGGGCTGTAAAAATCTCTACTTGTGATTGTGTCACTGAGCTATTGTTTAAATCTACATCCAGGGGGTGTGTGCACCTCCCTTGGAAGGAGAGGTATTCTCACAGCCCCACTTCCACAGCTCCCTGGTAGTAGCTTTTCCCAGCTGTGAAAATCTACGTCCAGGAGCGGGGCTGTGAAAATCTATGTCCTCATCCTGAGGGAGGGGCGAGGAGGGAACTGTGTACGGAAAGAGGGAGGTGTAGAACTGCGTCCTACACAGCTCCACCTTCTGGACTTGGAAATCTCCAGACAGCTGAGGGGAGGGGCCGATGTAAAAATGCATGGAGCGCAGTTCTGCACCTCACACCGCCATACCCAGCATCCCTCCCTATGTTCTGAAATGCATGCCCACCTTATGAATATTCATGGAGGACCCTTTGCTCAAGTGGACACTCTGTGGGCAGACATATCAGAGCCATTACCCTGTGAACTGGGTTTAGTGCGGCTGTCAGTTACCCTTTAACAATGGTATACAATGAAATATTAAGACATTAATACTTTCATAATAATTCACCCATATTCCCATAGCCACCTTAGACTTTTCTATGAGAGCACTTCTCCTGACTTGTTCTTATGATCAGTTGGTGTCTGAACACCAACTCCAACCAATAAAACTTTTGATTTGTCCCTAGTACATATCTGTTCACATGTAAATATGCTTGTAATTGTCTTAATGTACTAAGTGATTGTATTATATTACATTTCCTTGTTTCGTCTCCCTTTTTATTGATATGTCCCTTCACATTACTTGGCAGTATCCCCCATGCTCTTTGCACTTTAGACCTTAAAGGGGTATCCAAAGGATAAGGGATAAGATGTCTGATTGATGCCGTACCCCCCCCCCATACCTCCCATACCCATAGACATGAATGGAGGGGGTGTGATATAACATCATGATGGGGCACGGAGTGACGTCATGACCACTGCTGCATAATGTTCAGAACCCCGGGTGACTGAGCGGAGATTACGGGGGTCCCAGCAGCCAGATCCCCACAATCAGACATCTTATCCTCTATCCTTTGGATAGGGGATAAGATGTCTAGTGGCTGAGTAACCCTTTAAGCAATTGGCTAGTGGCCAGTTCACCAACCATATGTATTCTACCCTATATATTAAACATAGCTGGACCATTGTACAAATTAGGCACCTTCCACCTTCCTTTCATATCCCATCCCTCATAAACTGTAATCTTTTGCAAGCAGGGACCTCATTGCACTTGTTTAATATAGTAATGTCCGATATTTGGCTGCACTGCAGAATTTATTGGTGCAACATAAATAATAATAATAATTATTACTATTATTAATAATAATTAATATAAATAGTTCCTATGGGTATTTTTGCTTTCAGGCAAATTGATAAATCTGGATCATTAGTTTACCATTTATTTGATAAAAAAAAATAAAAAAAAATGATTCTACTGGTTCAGGCAATTAGTGGCCTGAGATTGTAGAACCAAGAGTTCTAAAAGCCATTTAATATAAAAAAATAAAAAAAAGTAGTGCAATACAACACACAATGGACATGTACTTCATACACTGACCTTTCATATCTAAACTTTGCAACCATTTAAATATGTAGCAATAGACACAAATTTAAAGTAGATAATGTACCATACTGCCAAACCTCTTCATCTTCTTGTCGCGCATTGTGGACTTGCATGGATTTCAATTTTTGCTGACATTTGCAGTAATACTTTTGACCTTTTAGTTAAAAATAAATCTATTAAATCTAAATCTTGATTTCCTTTACTGTTCATTCTCTATATATATATATTATTAGCTATTGTAAGGTTATATTTTTGCTCATAGCTTTTCTATAGTTTAAGAAAAGATTTGTAGGACATATTGTGAGAAAATAGATGAGTGTGAAAGGTATTGTAACAATTTCTATACTGTACAGTATATGATGTCCTGCTCCAAGTCGACAACCAATGAAAACGATGGAGGAAGATAGCTGGAGAACTGGAGCATGAAGAAGGACCAGGTAAGTACGGTTATCATCAGAGTCCTCTGCACTACCTGTTTGTACACACAGGTTAGTGCAGGTGACACTGATGAAAGATTTCCTTTAAATGTTGTAGATTTTTAACATGTACTTTTTATAACCTTACAATATAAGACAATATAGGGTACCGGCCTGGGCCAATCAGTGGAAGGAGAAAGAGGTTTAGAACTCTGTTTCTTCCTATTTATCTAAAGAAAGCAAAAACTTCGGCCATGAATCAGTCTTTTCTCAGTCTACACCTAAGCTTTTCTTAAAACCATCAACTGTTTGGGCCTATACTTAAATTGGGTACACAATTTCTCTGGGGTGGTGATGTGTTGCCTGGCATCCTTTAGTGGCAGCTTTTTTCTACCCTGACATCTCAGGAATTCATTTCCTATGCTTCCATGTTCCAGCTCTCGTTCTTGTGCTATGTTCAGATTTAATTTTATTACACATTCTTTATTTATGGTCTTGGTTTTGTTTAACCATATGATTCCTAACTTGTTTTGGTTTCCCTAATTCCTTAACTAGACTCTTCATAAGCAATACAGTATGGTATTTGTAAGTAATCTCTCAAAGTCAAATCTTAGTTTTTAAAGAAGCATAGACTGCTATAATACTAGCAGTTGAATATAGCATAGACAGATATGTAAAGATGGGTATCATTTTAATCGTATTGACCCACAGAATAGAGATAACATGTCCTTTTTACCATGCACAACCCCCCCCCCCCCCGCCCCCAAATTTGCAACATTGCGGTTTTCTTTTCAAATACCCATTACAAATAGTTTTTGGTTTTTTTGCGCTGTACATTTTACAGTAAAATGAATGGTGTCATTACAAGGTACAATTGGTTGCCCAAAAAGCAAGCTCTCTCATGGCTCTGTCTATGGAATAATAAAATAGTCATGTCTCCTAGAAGGCGAGTTATGTCTCCTCAAGTACAAAATGAGCTGTGTCCTTAAGGGGTTAATATTTGTTGCACAACCTTTTGAGGCAATCACTGCTGTTACGCCGAGCGATCCGGGTCCCTGCTCCTCCCCAGAGCGCTTGCGGTGTTCTCCTCTCTGCAGCGCCCTGGTCAGACCCGCTGACCTGGAACGCTGCACTGTCACTGCCGGCGGGGATGCGATTCGCATAGTGGGACGCGCCCGCTCGCGGGTCACATCCCAATCTACTTACCTGTCCCGTTCCCCGGCTGTCACGTCCTGGCGCGCGCGGCTCTGCTCTCTAGGGTGCGCGTGCGCTGGCTCTCTAAGATTTAAAGGGCCAGTGCACCACTAATTGGTGCCTGGCCCAATCAGTGTAATTGCTCCCATCTGCTCCATGCCTATAAAACCTCACTTCCCCTTCCTAGCAAGGCCAGATCTTGTTGACTTGTGCCAGTGAAAGCGTTTCCTTGTGTGTCCCAAGCCAGTGTTCCAGACCTTCTGCCGTTGTTCCTGACTACGATCCTTGCTGCCTGCCCTGACCTTCTGCTACGTCCGACCTTGCTCTTGCCTAATCCCTTGTACCGCGCCTGTCTCAGCCGTCAGTGTGGGTTGAGTCGTTATCGGGTGGAACGACCTGGGGGTTACCTGCCGCTGCAAGTCCATCCCGCTTTGCAGCAGGCTCTGGTGAAAACCAGTAACCCCTTAGACTCCGTTCCCCTGGTACGGCCCACGTCATCACCCCACTGACACAGAGGATCCACCACCAGCATCCTGACAGTATCCGGATCCTGACAGTAGATCCGGCCATAGATCCCGCTGAGGTGCCACTGCCAAGTCTCTCTGACCTCGCCACCGTGGTCGCCCAACAAGGACAACAGCTGTCACAGTTGTCCACCATGCTACAGCAGCTTCTTCCTCTAAAGCAGCTACCATCTCCTCCGCCAGCTCCTGCACCTCCTCCGCAGCGAGTGGCCGCTCCTAGCCTCCTCTTGTCCCTGCCGGACAAATTTGATGGAGACTATAAACTCTGCCGTGGTTTCCTGTCTCAATGTTCCCTACACTTGGAGATGTTGTCGGACCAATTTCCCACAGAACGGTCTAAGGTGGCTTTCGTAGTTAGTCTTCTGTTTGGAAAGGCCTTGTCATGGGCCACACCGCTCTGGGACCGCAATGATCCTGCCACAGCCACTGTCCAGGCCTTCTTTGCTGAAGTCCATAGTGTCTTTGAGGAGCCAGCCCGGGCCTCCTCTGCCGAGACTGCTTTGCTGAACCTAGTCCAAGGAAGTTCTTCCGTAGGCGAATACGCCATCCAGTTTCGTACCCTCACCTCTGAGCTAGCCTGGAACAATGAGGCTCTCTGCGTGACCTTCAAGAAAGGCTTATCCAGCAACATCAAAGATGTACTGGCCGCACGAGAAATTTGGCCACCCGCATCGACATGCGTTTTTCTGAAAGACACCAGGAGCTCCGACAGGAAAAGGACCTTGATCTCTGGGCACCTCTCTCCCAGAATTCTTTGCAACCTACCCCTGTGCCTCCCGCCGAGGAGGCTATGCAAGTGGATCGGTCTCGCCTGACCCATGAAGAGAGGTCTCGTCGCAGAGATAAAAAATTATGCCTGTACTGCGCTAGTACCAAACATTTCCTAGTGGACTGCCCTATTCATCCTCTGCGTCTGGGAAACGCACGCACGCACCCTGTTCACGTGGGGGTGGCGTCCCTTTCTGTGAATTCTGCTTCTCCACGTCTTACTGTGCCTGTGCAGATTTCTCCTTCTGCCAACTCCTCCTTCTCAGCTGTGGCCTTCTTGGACTCTGGTTCTGCAGGAAATTTTATTTTGGCCTCTTTTGTTAATAGGTTCAGCATCCCAGTAACCCGTCTCGTCAAGCCGCTCTATATTTCTACCGCACAGAACCCCTGCTTATGAGCATTGGACTGCATCACAAAAAAATTGAATTTTTAGTTCTGCACAACTGCATGGCTCCAACATCATTCTCCCACCCTTGACTGCACCACCGGGGAGATAAAAAATTGGGGTCCTTCTTGTCACAACTGCCCCCACTTGTCTAACTACTGAGGTTCCACCCTTACCAGTCCCTCCCAAGGCTTTCCAGGACTTTTCTGAGAAAAAGCAAGCAGAGATCTTACCTCCTCATAGTCCCCTTCCTGGTACCACTCTGCCCCGTGGCAAACTTCACCCTCTGCCCCCCCCTCCCTAGTCCCACTTCTTCTGGAGTTCCTGCCATAGAAGAAGTAACCCAGGACTTCTCCGTTATCTTGAAGGAGTCTCAAGAGTCGCTCCCACTGGCCTCGTCTCGTATGAAGGGACAAGCAGATAAAAAGAGGGGGAGACCTAAGGGGGAGGGGAGGTATTGTTACACCAAGCGCTCTGGGTCCCTGCTCCTCCCCGGAGCGCTCGCGGCGTTCTCCTCTCTGCAGCGCCCCGGTCAGACCCGCTGACCGGGAGCGCTACACTGTCACTGCCGGCGGGGATGCGATTCACATAGCGGGACGCGCCCGCTCGTGGGTCGCATCCCAATTTACTTACCTGTCCCGTTCCCCGGCTGTCACGTCCTGGCGCGCGCGGTCCGCTCTCTAGGGCGGGAGCGCTCCGGCTCTCTAAGATTTAAAGGGCCAGTGCACCACTAATTGGTGCCTGGCCCAATCAGTGTAATTGCTCCCATCTGCTCCATGCCTATAAAACCTCACTTCCCCTTCCCAGAATGGACCCCGAACCTGCGAAGGAGACCTGCAAAAGTTTTCTGACATCACATTTCTCTTCAGGCAATTTGGCACAGTGCCACACTGTGGGCATGTAAGGCAGTCCACCTAGCTACTGGCGCCGGGGACCATAAAACAGACATGCCTGTGCATGACATCTCTGCTCCCAGCAGCTGCTGCTGCTCTTAAAGTGGCAAAGAGTCTCTGCTCCGGCAGAATTTGCTTGGGGCCTGGGAACTGTCCCAGAAAAAGCCCCTTCAGTGCAACCAGGTGAATATATATAAATATCTGGAGTCAGGGCAAGCTGAAGGACGAGCTGATGGCCCCGTTGACCGGGCAGATGTTCAATGTGCCATATGGCCAGTCCAGGCCTGTATTCCTTATATCTACCATACAGCAGGCGCAACTATAATGAATTTTTGCTCTCCTATCGCCAGCCCAATCTAGCTTTAAGTTTAAGACAGTAAGAATAAATCTGCACCATTATCTATTTAAACACGTTACTTCAATTATATTTACCATAATAAACTTGTGGCTTTTGATGTGATGGAGTGCTCAAGTAATTGCAAACTATCAATGTCACTGCTATTTTAGAGAACTATATGGAATTATTACAGCTCTTGTAAAATGTAAATTACATGAATGAATGCATGAGATGAAATAACAACCGGATGGAAAGAATTTATGAGATACTTAGCATTCTTTTTACTCCCTACTGTATTAGACTGTGATATACAACCACGCTACAATATTATCTATGTATAGTATACTTTACATTGTGACAATCATTTGATTTACAGCATTTTAGACTTGTTGTTTGTCTACTGGAATGTGTTATTGTTATGTATCTTATGTCTCTTAAAGCATTATATTTTCAATCTTCAAATAGATTGAAAGTGCTTATTTCTAGGAACTTAACAATAGCAACAAGATTCCAAGCAGCCATCATGATATCGGAAACAAGGAAATGGGAAAATAATCAAATAGCACGGGTCAAGGGAACCAATAAACAAAGACAGAGCAAGTGCTTCTAAAACAGGGCTATGGAAAAGAAAGTCAGTATTCATTTAAAGAAAATTAGCAGAAAAAGTGTAGGGGTGAATTAGGGTACCATGGGCGGTTCAGAAATTATGGCCTCCCCTTTTCCCACAAACAGGGGCTAATGGGATTTAGGTGGGTAGCAGATTTTATTCATGGTATGAATTTCTCCCATAACAGGTTACAGTGCCTGGTACCAATGCAGACATGAAGCCAGCAAACTGACCATGGCATAATTGTTAAAGATAAGGAACTTATTGTTAGCTTGAGTAAATTAATAAACAGTTAAAATGTGGGCTTAATTAAGCATTGTACTCTGTCTGGGATACTTTTAAATTAGAGTCCCAATTTTACCTTGGTGTCCATAGTTTTGCTTGACTCTTACATTTTATGGGGGGGGGGGGGGGTTCCAAGGCAGTGTATCCAACATCCAGGTGCAAAAAAAAGTTCAAGAATTTCAAACAAAGCACACATGGCCCTTTCAGAAATGTGAGGGACCCTCACAAACCTTCCCTTTCCCTCCAGGCCAAAAAGGTCCCTGCAAGGGGGCAAGAGCAATGTTTTTATTTTGCCACCGGTAGGACAAACAACGCTCTCTTCATCCTCCTGGACAGCAAATTATGCATCAGCCAAGGAGCCAACAACTAGGTTGTATTCCTATAAAAACATGGGCCCGGGGTTGCAGGGAGGTAAATAACCTATTGGCCACACACATTTAGGATTGTCTAATAAAAGCAGTTCTTCTCGATGTGCCCTCTTAGATCAAACACATGCCATTGAGGAGGGTGCACTGCTGAGACCCTCTTTATTAGGTGGTCATTCATTTATATAACTGGAATGAAATACTTTTTTTCCCCTTTTGGCCACTACAGGCACAATTTTCACTCAGCTGCAGCCTCTGTACCTATTAGAACACAACAATTTAAGGAAAAAAACAAAACAACATGGATCATTTACTATTTTGTTTGGCATTTGAAGAGTTTACTACTTATGACAACCTGATATCCAGCATTCATGGATATAGTTGAGAAAATTTATCAAAAGTTTGGTTCAGCGGGCTTGCAGAATTTTCAGAAAAAGTTTGGTTTGCGGGCTCAACGAAATTTCTTAAATAATTTGGTTCACAACTAACAGGTTCTCCATAAACCAGAAATAAATGAGCCTCAAAACAAGTGTATAATACTGCTTGAGAGCCATAAAGCCCTGTATAACAACGCTAGGGTCACCTACGAATTTATGAAGGCTAAGTTAATGTCAAGTTATGGCGACATGCGGTAACCCAAACATAGATACACAGAGATATCAGAAGACGCAATGGCTGTATCCAAGGGTTCCCACAATTCTCTATTACTGGGAGTTGCAAGAAGATTGGTGATAATGTTTCAAAATAGCGAAGAACATGTAGATGCTAAAGAAATAGCTTTTGTAAATATTAAAAGTTTGAAAAAAGTATAAAAAATTATGCAAAATTCTCCCTCTTTGGGAGTTACAACAGTATTGTTGTTCTAAAATAGTGAAAAAGAAACAACTTTTGCATAAAAAGTTAAAAAAAATTATCCATTTTTAGGGCTCATTAGTTTGTTATGTGTAGACATGGCTGGTAGTAGAGGGAATGAGGGTGATGGTGGACTTGTGGTAGTTGTAGCCAGTGGACAGCAGGCAGTAATGGACTAGTGATCCTTCTTGCCCTGTTATGCCGCTCCTTATGTAGAGCCAAAATTCCTAAACTATGACTTTGGCTATGTGTTACGCCTTGCGCTCCGGGTCCCCGCTCCTCCCCGGAGCGCTCACGGCGTCTCTCTCCCTGCAGCGCCCCGGTCAGTCCCGCTGACCGGGAGCGCTGCACTGTCATGGCCGTCGGGGATGCGATTCGCACAGCGGGACGCGCCCGCTCGCGAATCGCATCCCAGGTCACTTACCCGTCCCGGTCCCCTGCTGTCATGTGCTGGCGCGCGTGGCTCCGCTCTCTAGGGCGCGCGCGCGCCAGCTCTCTGAGACTTAAAGGGCCAGTGCACCAATGATTGGTGCCTGGCCCAATTAGCTTAATTGGCTTCCACTTGCTCCCAGACTATATCTGCTCACTGCCCCTGCACTCCCTTGCCGGATCTTGTTGCCTTGTGCCAGTGAAAGCGTTTAGTGTGTCCAAAGCCTGTGTTACCTGAACTTCTGCTATCCATCTTGACTACGAACCTTGCCGCCTGCCCCGACCTTCTGCTACGTCTGACCTTGCCTCTGCCTAGTCCTTCTGTCCCACGCCTTCTCAGCAGTCAGCGAGGTTGAGCCGTTGCTAGTGGATACGACCTGGTTGCTACTGCCGTAGCAAGACCATCCCGCTTTGCGGCGGGCTCTGGTGAAAACCAGTAGCCTCTTAGAACCAGTCCACCAGCACGGTCCACGCCAATCCCTCGCTGACACAGTGGATCCACAACCTGCGAGCCGAATCGTGACAGTAGATCCGGCCATGGATCCCGCTGAGGTGCCGCTGCCAAGTCTCGCTGACCTTACCATGGTGGTCGCTCAGCAATCGCAGCAAATTGCCCAACAAGGACAGCAGTTGTCGCAGTTGACCGCCACGTTACAGCAACTTCTGCCTCTGCTACAGCAGCAACCATCTCCTCCGCCAGCTCCTGCACCTCCTCCGCAGCGAGTGGCCGCTCCTAGCCTCCGCTTGTCCCTGCCGGACAAATTTGATGGGGACTCTAGACTCTGCCGTGGATTTCTGTCTCAATGTTCCCTGCATATGGAGATGTTGTCGGACTTGTTTCCTACAGAACGGTCTAAGGTGGCGTTCGTAGTGAGCCTTCTTTCAGGAAAGGCCTTGTCTTGGGCCACACCGCTCTGGGACCGCAATGATCCTGCCACAGCCACAGTCCAGTCCTTCTTCGCTGAGGTCCGTAGTGTCTTCGAGGAGCCAGCCCGAGCTTCTTCTGCCGAGACTGCCCTGCTGAACCTGGTCCAGGGTAATTCTTCAGTGGGCGAGTACGCCATCCAATTTCGTACTCTTGCTTCCGAATTATCATGGAATAACGAGGCTCTCTGCGCGACCTTTAAAAAAGGCCTATCCAGTCGCATCAAGGATGTGCTGGCCGCACGAGAGATTCCTGCCAACCTGCAAGAACTTATCCATTTGGCCACCCGCATTGACATGCGTTTTTCTGAGAGACATCAGGAGCTCCGCCAGGAAAAAGACTTAGATCTCTGGGCACCTCTCCCACAGCATCCTTTGCAGTCTACGCCTGGGCCTCCCGCCGAGGAGGCCATGCAAGTGGATCGGTCTCGCCTGACCCAGGAAGAGAGGAATCGCCGTAGGGAAGAAAATCTCTGTCTGTACTGTGCCAGTACCGAGCATTTCTTGGTGGATTGCCCTATCCGTCCTCCACGTCTGGGAAACGCACGCACGCACCCAGCTCACGTGGGTGTGGCGTCTCTTGGTTCTAAGTCTGCTTCTCCACGTCTCACGGTGCCCGTGCGGATTTCTCCTTCAGCCAACTCCTCCCTCTCAGCCGTGGCCTGCTTGGACTCTGGTGCCTCTGGGAATTTTATTCTGGATTCTCTGGTGAATAAATTCCGCATCCCGGTGACCCGTCTCGTCAAGCCGCTCTACATTTCCGCGGTCAACGGAGTCAGATTGGATTGCACCGTGCGTTACCGCACAGAACCCCTCCTGATGTGTATTGGACCCCATCGCGAAGTGATTGAGCTCTTCGTCCTCCCCAACTGTACCTCTGAGGTCCTCCTCGGTCTGCCATGGCTCCGGCTTCATTCCCCCACCCTTGATTGGACCACCGGGGAGATCAAGAACTGGGACTCTGCCTGCCATAGGAAGTTCCTCTCCCCCCCTCCCAGTCCCGTCAGGCAAGCCTCAGTGCCTCCTCATGGCCCCCGTCCTGGTGACACACTGCCCCGTGCCAGGCTTCGCCCTCTGCCCTCCCTCCCCATTCCCACTCCTGCTGTACTGCCTGCCGTTGAGGAAACCCTCCATTCTTTCCCGGTGTCCTCATCCCAGGGGAGGCAGTTACCGGACAAAGAAAAGGGGAGACCTAAGGGGGGGGTACTGTTACGCCTTGCGCTCCGGGTCCCCGCTCCTCCCCGGAGCGCTCACGGCGTCTCTCTCCCTGCAGCGCCCCGGTCAGTCCCACTGACCGGGAGCGCTGCACTGTCATGGCCGTCGGGGATGCGATTCGCACAGCGGGACGCGCCCGTTCGCGAATCGCATCCCAGGTCACTTACCCGTCCCGGTCCCCTGCTGTCATGTGCTGGCGCGCGCGGCTCCGCTCCCTAGGGCGCGCGCGCGCCAGCTCTCTGAGACTTAAAGGGCCAGTGCACCAATGATTGGTGCCTGGCCCAATTAGCTTAATTGGCTTCCACCTGCTCCCAGACTATATCTGCTCACTGCCCCTGCACTCCCTTGCCGGATCTTGTTGCCTTGTGCCAGTGAAAGCGTTTAGTGTGTCCAAAGCCTGTGTTACCTGAACTTCTGCTATCCATCTTGACTACGAACCTTGCCGCCTGCCCCGACCTTCTGCTACGTCTGACCTTGCCTCTGCCTAGTCCTTCTGTCCCACGCCTTCTCAGCAGTCAGCGAGGTTGAGCCGTTGCTAGTGGATACGACCTGGTTGCTACTGCCGCAGCAAGACCATCCCGCTTTGCGGCGGGCTCTGGTGAAAACCAGTAGCCTCTTAGAACCGGTCCACCAGCACGGTCCACGCCAATCCCTCGCTGACACAGTGGATCCACAACCTGCGAGCCGAATCGTGACACTATGCCTGGTGTTTTGTATCTGGTAAGATAGAAAAGAATTTCCCCACTGCAGGATACTGCAAAGAGATAGGTACACCACCACTTGACTGTGCCCGTCCACTGTAAGGTTTTTTTTTTCTCAAGCTTGCAGATGCAGCAGTGTCACTGTCACTTGCTCCTAAGCTGATCAGACCAGCATATCTGCTGACATCATCATCAAAATTCTCCCCATCCCCATCACTCTTCTCAGTGTGAACTTCTGATCATGAAATCCTTTCTCCCCCTCAGCATATCCACTATGATGCCTTACAATCTTACCAGCATGCTTTTCACCACCAGTCCCACTAGTGCTATGCTCAGCCACTGCTTAAACCTCCACCACCTTTGCAACATACTCCAAAGGCTGACTGTGATACAACTCCTTCTTGTGGCTATTGCTATTCTTACTAGGTGGGAGAAGCAAAGTCAGAGGTGATGGAACAGACCATCTTGGAATGACATTTCCACTGTGCCATGTAACTGTAAAGGAAACAATAAAGAATCCACTGAGATATTTCTCAACGTCACACCGTCAGACTCTTCTTCCTCCTCCTGAGAATATCTCAAACAAGTTAACCAGTTCACAAGAACCCTATTATTTATCAAAACCTCATGAACCCTGGAAGACAATTAGAACTTCTGCTTGCTGATGATGGTGCTGCTGCTACTACCAGCAGGCACCTGGCTGTTAGTGCTACCTGTACTGGTGCTGGTATTGCCACCAACATTCTTACTGGCAGAAGACATGACAGGGGCGCTCTGTCCTCTACCTTCTCCAACAATTTGTGTACCAGAAATTTTTAAGTGAAAAGGATTTGAAGGTTATTTTTAATTATGTTTCATTTTTTTAAATTTTTTAATGAAGACCAAAATATGCACGTAACTTGTCCTTGGATGGCTATGTAGCATTCACTCTCCATACTTTTAAATAAATAGTTAGGTTAAACCCAGGCAGAAGTACTGAATGTTCGGTTAAACCCAGAAAATACACTTGGCTTGTGGCTTGTCGGTAGATGGCTATGCCGCATTCACTCTCAACACAATGCGTAGTTATGTTAAACCAAGGTAGAAATGCTATACCCTCAATGAAGTCAGAAAATACACGTAATTTGGCCTAAAATTCGTATTCCATGTTCTCAATTAGAGATGAGCGAACTTTTGAAAAATTCAATTCGGCCAATTCGCTGAATTTTCAGATTTTTTTTTATTTTGGGTAGAATTTATGTGCAGCAAATCAGTATTAACCCCTTAAGGACCAGGCCATTTTATACCTTAAGGACCGGAGCGTTTTTTGCAATTCTGACCACTGTCACTTTAAACATTAATAACTCTGGAATGCTTTTAGTTATCATTCTGATTCCGAGATTGTTTTTTCGTGACATATTCTACTTTAACTTAGTGGTAAAATTTTATGGTAACTTGCATCCTTTCTTGGTGAAAAATCCCAAAATTTGATGAAAAAAATGAAAATTTTGAATTTTTCTAACTTTGAAGCTCTCTGCTTGTAAGGAAAATGGATATTCAAAATAAAACATTTTTGGGTTCACATATACAATATGTCTACTTTATGTTTGCATCATAAAATTTATGAGTTTTTACTTTTGGAAGACACCAGAGGGCTTCAAAGTTCAGCAGCAATTTGGAAATTTTTCACAAAATTTTCAAACTCGCTATTTTTCATGGACCAGTTCAGGTTTGAAGTGAATTTTAAGGGTCTTCATATTAGAAATACCCCATAAATGACCCCATTATAAAAACTACACCCCCCAAAGTATTCAAAATGACATTCAATAAGTGTATTAACCCTTTAGGTGTTTCACAGGAATAGCAGAAAAGTGAAGGAGAAAATTCACAATCTTCATTTTTTACACTCGCATGTTCTTGTAGACCCAATTTTTGAATTTTTGCAAGGGGTAAAAAGGAGAAAATTTTTACTTGTATTTGAAACCCAATTTCTCTCGAGTAAGCACATACCTCATATGTCTATGTTAATTGTTCGGCGGGCGCAGTAGAGGGCTCAGAAGGGAAGGAGCGTCAAATGGTTTTTGGGGGGCATGTCACCTTTAGGAAGCCCCTATGGTGCCAGGACAGCAAAAAAAAACACATGGCATACCATTTTGGAAACTAGACCCCTCAGGGAACGTAACAAGGGGTAAAGTGAACCTTAATACCCCACAAGTGATTCACGACTTTTGCATATGTAAAAAAAAAAAAAAAATTTACCTAAAATGCTTGGTTTCCCAAAAATGTTACATTTTAAAAAGGATAATAGCAGAAAATACCCCCCAAAATTTGAAGCCCAATTTCTCCCGATTCAGAAAACACCCCATAGGGGGGTGAAAAGTGCTCTGCTGGCGCACTACAGGTCTCAGAAGAGAAGGAGTCACATTTGGCTTTTTGAAAGCAAATTTTGCTCTGGGGGCATGCCGCATTTAGGAAGCCCCTATGGTGCCAGAACCGCAAAAAAAAAAACACATGGCATACCATTTTCGAAACCAGACCCCTCGGGGAACGTAAAAAGGGGTAAAATGAACCTTAATACCCTACAGGTGTTTCACGACTTTTGCATATGTTAAAAAAAAAAAATGTTACCTAAAATGCTTGGTTTCCCTAAATTTTTAAAAAGTGTAATAGCAAATAATATCCCCCAAAATTTGAAGCCCAATTTCTCCCGATTCAGAAAACACCCCATATGGGGGTGAGAAGTGCTCTGCTGGCGCGCTACAGGTCTCAGAAGAGAAGGAGTCACATTTGGCTTTTTGAAAGCAAATTTTGCTCTGGGGGCATGCCGCATTTAGGAAGCCCCTATGGTGCCAGGACAGCAAAAAAAAAACACATGGCATACCATTTTGGAAACTAGACCCCTCGGGGAACGTAACAAGGGGTAATGTGAACCTTAATACCCCACAGGTGATTCACAACTTTTGCATATGTAAAAAAAAAAAAAATTTTACCTAAAATGTTGGTTTCCCAAAAATTTTTGATTTTTAAAAAGGGTAATAGCAGAAAATACCCCCCATAATTTGTAACACAATTTCTCCCGAGTACGGCGATACCCCATATGTGACCCTAAACTGTTGCCTTGAAATACGACAGGGCTCCAAAGTGAGAGCGCCATGCGCATTTGAGGCCTAAATTAGGGATTGCATAGGGGTGGACATAGGGGTATTCTACGCCAGTGATTCCCAAATAGGGTGCCTCCAGCTGTTGTAAAAGTCCCAGCATGCCTGGACAGTCAGTGGCTATCTGGTAATACTGGGAGTAGTTGTTTTGCAACAGCTGGAGGCTCCGTTTTGGAAACAGTGGCGTACCAGACGTTTTTCATTTTTATTGGGGAGGAGAGGGGGGCTGTGTAGGGGTATGTGTATATGTAGTGTTTTTTACTTTTTATTTTATTGTGTGTTAGTGTAGTGTAGTGTTTTTAGGGTACAGTCGCACGGGCGGGGGGTTCACAGTAGTTTCTCGCTGGCAGTTTGAGCAGCGGCAGAAAATTTGCCTCAGCTCAAACTTGCAGCCGGATATTTACTGTAATCCTCCGCCCATGTGAGTGTACCCTGTACGTTCACATTGGGGGGGGGGAACATCCAGCTGTTGCAAAACTACAACTCCCAGCATGTACGGTCTATCAGTGCATGCTGGGAGTTGTAGTTTTGCAACAGCTGGAGGCTCCGTTTTTGAAACGGTGGCGTACCAGACGTTTTTCATTTTTATTGTAGGGGCATATGTTGTGTTTTTTACTTTTTATTTTATTTTGTGTTAGTGTAGTGTTTTTAGGGTACAGTCACACGGGCGGGGGTTCACAGTAGTTTCTCGCTGGCAGCTTGAGCTGCAGCAGAAAATTTGTTGCAGCTCAAACTTGCAGCCGGATACTTACTGTAATCCTCCGCCCATGTGAGTTTACCCTGTACATTCACATTGGGGGGGGGGGGGGGGAACATCCAGCTGTTGCAAAACTACAACTCCCAGCATGTACGGTCTATCAGTGCATGCTGGGAGTTGTAGTTTTGCAACAGCTGGAGACACACAGGTTGTGAAACACCGAGTTTGACAACAAACTCAGTGTTTTGCAACCAGTGTGCCTTCAGCTGTTGCAAAAGCTACAACCCCCAGCATGTACGGACAGCGGAAGGGCATGCTGGGTGTTGTAGTTATGCAACAGCCGGAGGCATACTACTTTGGCTGGGGATGCTGGGGATTGTAGTTATGCAACAGCTGGAGACACACTGGTTTGCTACTTAACTCAGTGTGCCTTCAGCTGTTGCAAAACTACAACTCTCAGCAGTCACCGACAGCCAACGGGCATGCTGGGAGTTGTAGTTATGCAACCAGCAGATGCACCACTACAACTCCCAGCATGCCCTTAAGCTGTTTGTGCAAGCTGGGAGTTGTAGTTACACAACAGCTGAAGGTACACTTTTCCATAGAAAGAATGTGCCTCCAGCTGTTGCAAAACCATAAGTCCCAGCATGCCCATAAGTGCATGCTGGGAGTTGTGGTGGTCTGCCTCCTCCTGTTGCATAACTACAGCTCCCAGCATGCCCTTTTTGCATGCTGGGAGCTGTTGCTAAGCAACAGCAGGAGGCTGTCACTCACCTCCTGCTGCTGCTTGATCGCCGCACAGGTCAGTCCCGCCGCCGCCACCGTCGTCGCTCCTGGGGCCCCGATCCCAACATTAACGCCGGGGATCGGGGTCCCCAGCACCAGGGGTGCACGTCCCGCACCCGCTCACGTCCTCTGGAAGAGGGGCGGAGCGGGTGCGGGAGTGACACCCGCAGCAGGCGCCCTGATTGGTCGGCCGGTAATCCGGCCGATGAATCAGGGCGATCGTGAGGTGGCACCAGTGCCACCTCACCCCTGCAGGCTCTGGCTGTTCGGGGCCGTCTCTGACGGCCCCGATCAGCCAGTAATTCCGGGTCACCGGGTCACTGGAGACCCGATTGACCCGGAATCGCCGCAGATCGCTGGAATGAATTGTCCAGCGATCTGCGGCCATCGCCGACATGGGGGGGGATAATGACCCCCCTGGGCGATATGCCGCGATGCCTGCTGAACGATTTCAGCAGGCATCTGGCACCGGCTCCCCTCCGGCTAGCGGCAGGGGGCCGGGAAAGGACAGGACGTACTCCTACGTCCTCGGTCCTTAAGGACTCGGAAACGGGGGCGTAGGAGTACGTCCATTGTCCTTAAGGGGTTAAAAACGTCTATTTTTGGCCTACAGAGAGCCTCAATAGGGGTGTAGAGCAGTTTGCTTTGTATTAACACGCATGGGGAGTGTGCTGTGTTAGTGAAATAATACTGTTATTCAGTATGACATGCAGATTACAGGCATCGCTATTAGAATCACTGGCGCAGAGTCTCTGAATGTGGCAGCAGGGAGACCACTTGTGGTCAAAATTAAAGAGAGTAAATAGATTTTTTTTTGTATTTGTATTTAATTTAATTAGAATTGATTTACATTTTTTGAGTACCCATTCTGGTGAGCATCGAGCTGGCAGTTTTCCACGAGGCGAGCTACCACCTGTTCCAGCCCATAGCCTCACTGATCCCCCCCCCCGCCCCAGCACCCTCTGTCTTACTCTTTTGTGGAACTGCAAATGTTTCATTTAATCACTAATGGTTCATTGTGATCGCTCCAGCCTTTTTCATTGGATTATTGTGGTAATTCCACAGCTACTATATGACGTCGACCATAGGGCCTCAGTTTTGAAAAGATTACATTGATTTTTAAACTGAACTTTAAGATTTTTTAATTTAAATGTAAGACTTTTAAATTTCAATTTAAGATTTTGAAATTGAAATTTTAGCTAACACTGAAAAGTTTTAGTGTCCCGGGCCCAGTGCGTGGTTACTAAGGACCAAATCTAACAAGGAGTCACATGAGCCTGGAGGTGGCATCAGTATGAGGAGACCTTATAGTGGCTGAGTGGCACAGCCTGGAGTTTGTGGCAGCATGAGGAGACCATATAGTGTCTGAATGGTACAGCCTGGAGGTGGCCGAAGCATGGGGAGACCATATAGTAGCTGAATGGCACAGCCTGGAGGTGGCTGAAGCATGAGTAGACAATAGGGCTTCACAATCCCTAAGATTAAAATATGAATTTTAAAATTGAAGATTTATGGTAGCTAGTGCTGCCATTAAATATGTTTAGGTAATGCCCTAGGCCCAGCTGCATCAGTAAACCATATAGTGTCTGAATGGCACAGCCTGGAGCTGGCGGCAGCATGAGTAGACAATAGGGCTTCACAATCCCTAAGATTAATAGATGAATTTTAAAATTGAAATTGAAGATTTATTGTAGCTGGTGCTACCATAAAATATTTGTAGGTAATGTCCCAGGCCCAGGTGATTCAGTACACCATATAGTGGCTGAATAGTACAGGCTGGAGTTGGCTGAAGCATGAGCATACCATATAGTGGCTGAATGGCACAGCCTGGAGTTTGTGGCAGCATGAGGAGACCATATAGTGTCTGAATGGTACAGCCTGGAGGTGGCTGAAGCATGTGAAGACCATAAAGTGGATGAATGGCACAGCCTGGAGATGGCTGAAGCATGAGGATGCCATATAGTGGCTGAATGGCACAGCCTTGAGTTTGTGGCAGCATGAGGAGACCATATAGTGTCTTAATGGTACAGCCTGGAGGTGGCTGAAGCACAAGGAGACCATATAGTGGCTGAATGGCACAGCCTGGAGTTGGCTGAAGCATGAGGAGACCATATAGTTGCTGAATGAGACAGCCTGGAGATGGCAGCAGCAGGAGTCCTGAAAGTTATCCTAATGGAGAGGAATTTCTGTAACTGGGGACCAGCACCTTAAATATGTTTTGCAGTATCCATGGCAGCACAATGAGAGAGCCTGGAGGTGGTAGCATCAGCATGAGGAGACGATAGAGCAGCCCAATTAGAGAGCCTGGAGGTGGCAGCATCAGCATGAGGAGACCATAGAGCAGCCCAATTAGAGAGCCTGAAGGTGGCAGCATCAGCTTCAGGAGACCATATGGCAGCACAATGACAGGGCCAAGAGGTGGTAGCATCAGCATGAGGAGACCATATGGTGGCACAATGACAGAGCCTGGAGGCGGTAGCATCACCATGAGGAGACCATAGAGCAGCACAATTAGAGAGCCTGGAGGTGGCAACATCAGTATGAGGAGAACATAGAGCAGCACAATTAAAGAGCCTGGAGGTGGCAGCATCAGCATGAGGAGACCATAGATTAGCACAATTAGAGAGCCTGGAGGTGACAGCATCAGCATGAAGAGACCATATGGTGACACAATAACAGAGCGTGGAGGTGGTAGCATTAGCATTAGGAGACCATAGAGCAGCACAATGACAGAGCCTGGAGGTGGTAGCATTAGCATGGGGAGACCATAGAGCAGCACAATGACAGAGCCTGGAGGTGGCAGCATCAGCATGAAGAGACCATATGGTGGCACAATAACAGAGCGTGGAGGTGGTAGCATTAGCATTAGGAGACCATAGAGCAGCACAATGACAGAGCCTGGAGGTGGTAGCATTAGCATGGGGAGACCATAGAGCAGCACAATGACAGAGCCTGGAGGTGGTAGCAGCAGCATGAGGGCCATGCCAACTGAGGGTTGAGTCTGAGGAACCCACCGACTGTGGACTGGGGGTGTCGGATGTCACTTGGGGTGAAGTGGATGACCGAGTGAACCAATCAATCACGGCTGCTGGGTTGGTGGTTGTGACATGACTGCTAGCTGACACTAGGAGCTCAGACCTCTCGCTGCGACTCTGGCTGGCACACACCCCTACTCTGCTGCGACCTCTGCCTGCGTCTGATAAGTTTAGGTCTCTGCCACTCCTCTGTACACGTACAGGCACTACTCTGCCTGACATACTTATTGCGTATATGAGGGGAGTACAATACACTTTACTATGCTTAAAACAGTATTTGTCTAGTATAGCAGCAGGTGTGTACTATTAGCTGTCTTTTCACAGTATCTAGGCCCTTGAGAGTTTAACAGGTAAAAAATAGTACACTACCTAGATATAGGTATGTGGTATGCACTTATGAGGGCTTAAACATGTGCTACAGTACGTTTAAAAAAACTTATTTTAGTAAAACACGAGCCAGTGATTATTTTTCCCTTGCCTTTGACAGTATCTAGGCCCTTGAGAGTTTACCAGATACAAAATAGTACACTACTTAGATGTAGGTATGTGGTATGCACTTATGAGGGAAGAAAAATGCGCTACTGTGCGCTTCAAAAATTATTTGAGTAAAACACCAGCCGGTAATTTCTTTTGGCTGTCCTTTCACAATATGTAGGCCCTTGACAGATTATTAGTAGAGATGTCGCGAATTGTTCGCCGGTGAACAGTTCCCGGCTAATTTAGCATGTTCGCGTTCCCATCGCCGGGCGAAGTTCGATCCGCCCCCTATACTTTAACATTGCAGTAAACTTTGACCCTGTGAGTCAGAGTCAGCAGACACATTACAGCCAATCAGCAGCAGTTCCTCCCTTCCAGACCCTCCTACCTCTTGCACGGACGTCATTTTAGCCTCATTCAGCATGCTGCAGGCTTAGGAAGTGGAAGGTCAGAGAAGCTGCTCCTGCTGTATAGGGAAAGCGATAGCTAGGTTGCTGCTAGGTGGTGTATTCAGGGTCCAGTTTACTTCTAAAGCACTAGTGTAACATCTGCTTTAAAGACAGCACCCAAAAAAAGCCCTTTTTAGGGCTGAAAGATATCAGTCCTGGTTGGGAGGGAACCGCTGGTTAAAAGGGGTACTCCAGAATCAAACTTAAGTTACTTCAAGCAACTAACTACTACAGTATTCAAAGGGCTGAAAGATATCAGTCCGTGTGTCTTGCAACAGCTGGAGGCACCCTGGTTGGGGACCACTGCATAAAAGGGGAACTCCGCTGGCAAGCTTTTTTTCTTTAAAGCAACTAACTACTACAGTATTCAAAGGGCTGAAATATATCAGTCCGTGTGTTTTGCAACAGCTGGAAGTACCCTGGTTGGGGACCACTGCTTAAAAGGGGAACTCCGCTGGCAAGCTTTTTTGCTCAGTCACACTAGTGCAAATCACATTTGGTGTGACAGTTGAGCAAATAAAAAAAAATTTTTTTGGCTGTTAAATTAAATCAGTCGTCACTGTCAGTTCACGTCACAGTTGCCAGTTTTATTTGCCTGCAGGGCAAATTGTGTCACCCTAGTGCAAATCACATTAGGTGTGATAGTTGTGCAAATAAAAAAAAATTACCTTTTTTGGCTGTTAAATAAAATCAGTCGTCAGTGTCAGGTCTCGTCACAGTTGCCAGTTTTTTTTGCCTGCAGGGCAAATTGTGTCACTCTAGTGCAAATGACATTTGGTGTGACACTTGTGCAAATTCAACCAAAAAAATGACAGGCAGAGGAAGGCCATCACGCAGGGGCCGTCGTGGTGCTGTGATTCCCATTTGCTCTAGAATGGCCAGTGTTCAGAGGCCACGTACCCTGAACCCCCAAAGTTCTGAGGACTTAGTTGACTGGCTATCACAAGGCACCCGCTCGGAACCTTGACGCACCGTCCTTCTCCTCCTCTATCTTAGCTTCGGCACCTCTCATGCTACCATTTGCCCGCCTGCCGCCACCACCAACACTAGCACCACAGCAGCTTTACTTGATCCGTCAGAGGAGTTATTTACACATCAGTTTGAAGACATGAGTGATGCGCAACCATTATTGCCAGAGGATGTAGTTAACAGGGAAATGTCTCAGTCAGGCAGCATTACACACATGATGTTGTACACGCTGCTGCCTCCTTTCTTGAGGTGTCAGATAGCGGTGAAGGTGTTGATGATGACGATGTGTCCGTGGATGCCACGTGGGTGCCTGCTAGAAGAGAAGAAGAGGGGGAAAGTTCAGATGGGGAGACAGAGAGGAGGAGGGGATGAGTTGGAAGCATGGGGAGGTCGTCGCAAGGAGCTAGTGGCACAGTCAGACAACATGCATCGGCACCCAGGGTCAGCCAGGCGGGACGCCAATCAACGCATGCTTTTGCCACCACCAGAATGCTGTCATCGCAGAGCTCAGCAGTGTGGCATTTTTTGTGTGTGTCTGCCTCTGACAACAGGGAAGCCATTTGCAACCTGTGCCAGAAGAAACTGAGTCGTGGGAAGTCCAACACCCACCTAGGCACAACTGCTTTGCGAAGGCACATGATGTCACATCACAAACGCCTATGGGATCAACATGTCAGTACAAGCAGAACACAAAGTCAATGCCGACATCCTCCTCCTGGTCCAGCATCTTCAGCCAGGTCAACCATTGCTGCCCTCCTTGCCCCCTCTCAACCATCCGCCTCTCCGTCTCTCGCCTTCAGCAGTTCCTGCTCATCTGGCCACAGTTAGGTGTCTGTCAAGGAGATGTTTGAGTGCAAGAAGACAATGTCTCAAAGTCACCCCCTAGCCCGGCGTCTGACAGCTGGCTTGTCGGAACTGCTAGCCCGCCAGCTTTTACCATACAAGCTGGTGGAGTCTGAGGCCTTTAAAAAATGTGTAGCCATTGGGACACCGCAGTGGAAGGTACCCGGCTTAAATTTTTCTGCACGAGAGGTAATCCCCAACCTTTACTCCTTTGTGCAAAAGGAAATTATGGCATATCTGGCACACAGTGTAGGGGCAAGGGTCCATCTGACCACTGATACCTGGTCTGCAAAGCATGGTCAGGGAAGGTATATCACCTACACTGCGCATTGGGTAAACCTGGTGACGGCTGCCAAGCATGGAATGCTTGGCTCTGCAGAGGAGTTGGTGACACCGCAACGACTTACAGGCAGGCCTGCTGCCACCTTCTATACTCCTCGTACTCCATCCACTTCCATAACCTCTTCGGCCGAGTCCTCTTCCACTGCTGTGTCTTACTCCACATCAGCGGCACCCCCTCCCAGCTCCCCAGGTGCTATTCCACATCCCGGATATGGCAGTGTCACGCCATCTTGTGGTTGACTTGCCTCAAAGCGGAGAGTCACACCGCACCACCGTCCTGCATTATAGAGTTTTCTGGTCTTAATGATAATTTAAACTTGCATTTTCAAGAGTACTAACCATTACACAAAGGAACGCTTGTTGTGTGTGATTTTTTTACTTAAATTTTCAAAAGTAAAATACAGAGAGGGAAGAACTCTGTTTCTTTATTTGATGAAAATTTTTATTTTGAAAAGGATTTCACTGTGATTTTCACCATCCTGCATTATAGAGTCCTCTGGACTTTTGGATATGCGCTTGTTCTTATATTTCAGCCATGTGTACACGCCTAATTTTTTGGGCCTCTGGTGCTGCACTTTTTCTGCTGCTGCAATTTTTCTGGGCGCTGCTACAGCTGCGGCTGCAACAATACCAAATTTTTGAGCCATGTGTACATGCCTAATTTTTCTGGTACTCTTTGCTGACATGTCTGTCCATTTTAGCAACTGTGCATATTAGATGCATGGTAAGGGTAGCATGGTGGCTCAGAGGTTAGCACTGCTGACTTGCAGCGCTGGGGCCTTGGGTTCAAATCCCACTATGTGCTGCCTAAAGGGGGCTCTAACTATGTGCTGCCTAAAAATGGGATCTAAATATGTGCTGCCTAAAGGGGGGCTCTAACTATGTGCTGCCTAAAGGGAGGCTCTAACTATCTGCTGCCTAATATGGGGGAATCTATGTGCTGTCTAAAGGGGGGATCTAACTATGCGATGCCTAAAGGGGGGCTCTATGTGCTGCCTAAAGGGGGCTAAAGCACGTTATTCCAAACCATTTAGGAATGTTAGGTGATTTATGCCCTTTATGGATTAAAACCAGACTCTGCATCAACTATGTAATTTCGCATGGGAGTTTTGCCATGGATCCCACTCTGGCACGCCACAGTCCAGGTGTTAGTCCCCTTGAAACAACTTTAAAATCACAGAAAGAGTCCCTGTGAGTTTTAAAATTCACCTGCCCATTGAAGTCAATGGCGGTTCGCCCGATTCGCGAACTATTGCGGAAGTTCGCGTTCGCAGTACGCGAACCGAAAATTTTATGTTTGCGACATCACTAATTATTAGGTACAAAATAGTACACCACTTAGATGTAGGTATGCACTTATGAGGGCAGAAAAATGCTCTACAGTACGCTGAAAAAAAAATTGCCCACACCAGCAGTACACAACAGTACTTCAGCGAACAGTCACTGTGTACTTAAACCAAAATTGCAAAATGACTCCTTCAAATACTATTAGCAATGGACTGCTGGGTATGGAATATACCGTCTACAGACTAGTAGAACCAGCAGACCATTTGTTGTGGAACAAAGTCACAGATTTGCCCTAAAAATGTATTTCTCGCTCTCTGTAATAAAATGCTGTTCACAGTGACTGAGCGGTTAATTGCTGTTTAAGAATTAATTTCTGTGCAAAACCGCAGTGCTCGGTGTCCAACAGAAGGCTCTTTTCTGTGTAACACACACACAGCGATGTCTGTCCTATCTCTCTGCAGTGTAATGATTGAAATGATGAGCTAGAATTTGGCTGCAGAATATATAGAGCTGTGACATCACAGGGGTGACTGGTTGCTGCATGACTGGCTGCAGGGGTGACTGGCTGCTGCATCCTGCATTTGATTCAGGGTCATCCCACCCACCGCCTTCCCGTCTTGCCTTCCAACCTTCCCAGCGTTCCTTGCCCCATGTCCTGACATGTGGATCCGCCATTTTAGATGCCCTGGAGCCTGGACTGCACTAAATGGAGTTTAATTAAGCAATTAGCAGCGATATTTGCATTCGTTGCAAATCAAAATTTTCATGAAATTCATAACGAATTCGGGTATCAGCTTCGATTCGCTCATCTCTATTCTCAATGCTTTTAATGCGTATTTATGTTAAAATTCGGGTCAGCCCACTGCTTTGCTCAGCTTGCTTGGTATTGTAATGTGATAGCTTTTATAGTACTGTTCACTGCTGACTGGGATTTGTAGTGCACCAACTGCAGGTGACAGGAGGTCACGGTACTGAGGTCAGCCCACTGATTAATGCTTTGTTTAGATTGCTTTGAAATTCTAAAAGATTTATGAAAGCTTTCTGAGATCAATAGTACTTGCTTTCTCTCTCAGCTTTATCTTTCCAAAATTGCATCCGTAATGCAGCAAATACTTCTCTAGTAGCCTCTTAAACCCATCCCTTTGCTGTGTTCTTATTGGCCTGGGAAAAAAAGCAAATATGCAAAGCAATGATTGGATAATCGGGGGTCTGCAAGTTATGCTGGGGGCAATAGTACAGGGGCTAAGGCATTGATCGCACCGGGTCTCACTTCTCTCCAGCGATGTATAGTGTACTTTTACATTCATTTTTAAATTCCCCGCCGGGAGCCCTGAATGGCCGGTACTGAGGATCCATTCAGGGCTCCAGGTGGGGTTTGCAAATAGAAGTGCTGCAGTGGGAAAAAAATATATAGAATCTCTGGGGAGGGGGGGGGGTATATGTCTGGCACCCCACAGCACTTCTAAATATCTTGCCCCCTGCTGCTCTACATAAGTCATGCCCCCAGCATTTATATAGGTATTGTCCCCCGCAGCGCAATCAGTACCGGCCATTCAGGGCTCCCGATGGGGAATTTAAAAATGAAAAAAAAGTACACTGTACATTGCTGGGCAGTGAAGCATGCCGCCCACTCCCCTGCTTAATAACTTCTGATCGGATCGGGTATCAGACGTGAGACCCGGTGCGATCAATCCCTCAGCCCCTGTACTACTGCCCCCAAAATAGAACAGACCCTGTTCCATGATGGGGGTAGGATTCACTCTGTTTTGAGTAAATTCCCGACAACTCAGAGCTGTCGGGTTTTGTTGAAGCAAAATTCACACCTTTTCCTGTAAGTTTTTCATCATACTCAGAGTGACTTTTCATTTTTGTCTGGAACACGGCCACTTTTCGGCTAACATGACCATTTTGACGGGTTTAAAAAACACTCTGAGTGATGGTATTTTGTGTCAGGAAATTGTGTCGCACAAAGTGTTGCATGGGCTATGCGACACAAATTTGGTCGCTGTCATGGAAATATTTTCTTGTTTGTCACATTGCCTTCATGGTGAGTGTAATGTTGCGCAGTGTGGTTTGTTGCTATTGGCTATTGGCACAGCTGCAGATGTGTTGGTGGTCAGTGACGTGCAGGCCTCAGTGCACAATGTTGTAACCATATTGTAACTTGTCTGTGTCCACTGTGGGAGGGCCTTTGAGACAGTGGCTGTAGGTGTGACACCTGATACTGTATATGTGGGAGTGGCTACTGTAACCCCTCCCTCTTTGTTGTGTACATAAATAAACTGAACACTGACCTCCCCAGGAGGATTCTTGCTATGCTGAAGGAGGAATCAATTGCCGGATCACTGACTGTCTGTCTGTGTTTTTTCAACTATAAGCGAATTCGCTATCCTGGCAGACACCACTGAGCCCGAATTATTACAAGTCTAGATTTTCTACAACATTTGGCGAGCCAGCCAGGAGGCACCTATGTTTCAATAGCTGCATTTAATGGATAATCTGTATGTTTTGAAGCCATAACTCTGACCGGTCTTTTAAAGTAAGAAACATTGTATTTCTTTTTGTAACTTTTTAAATTTGACTTATGGTTCAACTCATACGGCCTATCTGGCCAGCTATAGGGACAAAGGCTGCCTTAGTTATAGCCAGTGATTGTGTCTGCCATTAAGGGAAATTACCAGCATTGCGGCCCATGTTTGTATATAGATTGTGTTGTCTGTGTTTTTAGAGTATTTCTGATAAGCAGAGTGTTCACATTGACCATATTGTTGGAATATTAGAATTGTGTTTGGTTGTGTTTAGTCACATTGTGCTGTGCTGGAGGGAAGGTGATTTGAGCAAGGTGTTTGCACAAACCCATTGAAGTGGTGTATTCTCTTTGTTCAAAGTGTAATGTTCCCGCTGTTTTTGTAACCTCTTTGTTAAAAAAAAAACTTTTTTCAAACCGTCTTTCCCGCTCTTTCCAACCTCTTTATTTAAATTTTTTTAACTGCTTTTCCAGCACTTTTTCTAACCTCTCTATTTAAATGTTTTAACTGCTTTGAGCCCTCTCCCTATGTTGATAGTCCATAAGTTTTAACTGAATAGTATTCCTCTAACATACTTCCATGAACACAAAAGCGAATGGGTAAGAGTTTTGCTTCCATATTCACAAAAGTAAGAGTCATTTTTTTCCCTGTGTGGGATAGTTTTCCCCTGTGTGGGGTAGTTATTGTCTTCTGTGTGGAGTGTCTCCTGTGTGGAGTAGTTAACATGTCCCTATGTGGGTATTTCATGTCCCTGTGTGGGTATTTATTTGTCCCCTGTGTGGGGTAGGTGTCCCCTGTGTGGGGTAGTTCAATTGTCCCCTGTGTGGGGTTATAGTAGAAGGTATCTTGGTGGAGTACTGATTCAGAGTTATATGGAATTTTTTTGTTAAAAAGGGATATTGCCAAACTCCATAGGGGGGGTTTGGTTTTGTCTTAAAGAGTTCAATAAACAGGATATATGGCAAATGGTCAATGTGAAACAAAGACCCCATATTGTATAGAAATGTTCTGTTTTATAAGTGTCAGTAACGAGTTTGTTCCGTAGAGAAAGAGATGAGTGTATATATATATATTGTATTGTGCCCAGGTTGTTCTGTATCTGCATTTCTACCTCTGTAGGGATGTAAATGAGTTCAAACTGTAATGTTTTTTTATTCTGTTTTGTAATTGAAATTCTTTCTATTTGAATGTCACTATGTAAGGAGCACATAGTGTAAGTTTAGGCCTAGACTAATTTACATAGGAAAAGGTATCAGTAAATAATTGGAAAGACAGGGGAGGAGCATTTCTTTGTGTTGGAAACAATTGATTTTACCTGTAAGAATTTCAATGCGTTTATCTAACCATTCATATTTAGCATGTCTTTCAGGAATCACAATGCATGTGGACATGGATATGGGTAACCCCAAACACCAAGTACAGCCATAACATTTATGCTGCTTTAAGATAATATCCCTATAAACTTTTTCACAGCAAACATTTTATCAGATGATTCAGGCCTCATCACCCCAACAGGTATTGTGGTGGCTGGTGCGCTCATGGATGAAAGGATATGCACCATTGTTGCCATACCTTGCATCCAGGAATCAGACGGCCTGATCTCACTGGAGATGTGTCTTTGGTGATAGTCGGGACAAGACCTGGTTCTACACTCACTTGGCTACCATGGTATCCCTTATAAGGCACTGATCTGCGCTTCAACACATCAATATTGCAGATAGTCTCATGTGTGTTGTTTGTGTTGCGCTGATGGGATGATGAGATTAGAACACGTTTGTCAGTGCAATATATACCATAATATCCCCTTAGTGTAGAGCAAATGGATAGTATGAAGGTGCAGATAGACGTTATATTAAAGGTGTAGATTAACAAAGGTCCAGTTCTCTTGCTACACGTCCCTTTTCCCAGAAGGTCACTGATAGGCGTGTACATATCAATAAGATTATTTTGAATGACACCCCAATGTTCCCTAATTTACACACATTGCTGGTCTCTATACCACCTGATTTGGTCTCTATACCACCCGATTTATCCTGTCTTGGTGTGACTGACCTCACTAATGTATTTTTCTTTTTTTTTTTCTTTGTGTCACTGGACTCACGATGTCAATACCTTTTTGCTTTCTCATTACAGGGTCAACAGTAGAGTCGGACACGTTTACCGCAGGGCTTGGTGACCAGACCATATGAGTATAGTGACTGAAGCTGGTATTAGACCAGTGGATGTCTGACAATAGTGATGTCTTTCTCCCACAGTGTGTCAATAATCTGTTGATCTGTTGTCCATACTGATTGACTTGTTATTGTCATACTATGTCTCTGATAAATCTACTAACATCAACAGGAACATGAGGTCACCTGGGACATTGCATATTGCAGATCTCTGTGCTGCCCCCAATAAATTAATACATAGTTATTAAGTCGGCCCGAAGACAGGACTGTACTGCTGACTGAGAGTATGCAGCCCCTGCGACACAGGCTTTCTATGATCCACCATCATGTCCATGTATCTATCCTTGACCTACATTCAATAACTGGTTTACATTCCATCCAACCAGGTGATTGGGTCATAATTCCAACAGAAGGGGGTGGAAGCTCATCACCAACATCTCTAAAGCCTCAGGACAAGGACATCTGGATCTGCGCCAGCCACTGCAAGAAGCTGCAGAAATATACGGGAAACGGGTCTAAGTATCAGTGTTGGCTACTCTCTTGTTTTTGTAACCCTAGGTTTGTGTATGAGTGACCGTCCTAATCTGTTATTCAGAATACACGTGCAGTTCGCTAAAGCCGCCAATCTTACCAACTGTTGGGTGTGCTCCCTCCCGCCCCCTAGTCAGAGCACATCGGCCATGGCAGCCATCTATGCCACATATAGTTTTGGGTTGTCCACGGGAGGTGGTAGGGATCTAACAATTGAACTCAACAGCACATTTATGGATGACAGAATGGGAAGGGAGGGTCTGTATAATTTAAACCATGACCGTGACTCATGCATAACCCTCAGTAAACCTATCTAGGTTTCTGGAAGACTGGGTGATCCACGGGTGTGTTTTGACTTTAGTTTTGGAAATAACGACCTGGGAACCACCACTTGTAAAAATGGTGTTACAATCGGCTTGGACAATGATGTTCTTGACTTCTCAGGTGAACCTGGTGGATTAGAAGGACCTGAATATGTCTGTTGGAACAGGTTCTGTGGGACCCAGACTAGTGTAGAGATTCCCCAAATTGTTCGGGTAATCGCACAAGAGGAACACCGTCCAGTTGGGGGTCCCGACATTGGTTTGACTGGTCCCTACTATTTCCTTTGTGGATCCTCAGCATATAAGGTAATTCCCCCAGGGTCAATGGGCATTTGCACATTGGTCAAATTAGTACCAGCCTCTTATGTTACATCTGAGGAGGATTCCTCTACCCATGTGAAATTAAAATTTCACTGGAAGAGCAAAAGGGAGTGATTTACTAAGTCCGATGAAGCTTGGGCATGGTTTCCTGCATGGACGGGGTGGGGGATAGAGCTTATGAACAGATTAAACAATTTCTCATCTATAGTGCATCAAATGTTTAATGAAACTGTGGAAGCTGTAAAGAAGATCTCTGAGGAACAGAGACAGATAAAAAGTCTCCTGTTTCAGGAGAAAATGACTATGGACTATTTGTTGGCAGCTAAGGGTGGGTTTTTGTGAATTCATAGGAAGAGATAGCTGCACCTGGATCGCAGATACCAAGGATCAGTGCAGGCTTATGTGGACAAGATCAAGGATCTGCAGGGCACTGGCGATTGCAGCGGAAGGATGGAATCCGTTTAAAGCATTAGGCAGTTTTGGAGATTTCATTTGGTCAATTGGTAACTGGTTGAAGCGGATTGGAGTGTATATATATTAATGCTAATCTTTTCCATCCTCATAATATATGCATTTACTTGATGTTCCTGCTGTCTGATGGAGAGAATTGCCAGGGATCGAGCAACCAATCACATCATGATATCAAGACCACTCTACTATGAAGATCAAGCCACCACATCACAGGTTTGAAGCCGGAAGTTTGAAGCAAGAAGATCAACAACCTTCAATTTTGGACTATTTTATTACATTTCTGGACTTCCTGGTGGGAATGGCCCTTGGGTTTGCCTTCATTGGGGGGGCTGACGTGGCCTATCTAGTTCTTCTTCCCTCTAGGTAATATACCACTAGGAAGGAATATGACAAAAAGGGGGGAACTGTCGTGGAAATATTTTCTTGTTTGTCACATTGCCTTCATGGTGAGTGTAATGTTGTGCAGTGTGGTTTGTTGCTTTTGGCTATTGGCACAGCTGCAGATGTGTTGGTGGTCAGTGACGTGCAGGCCTCAGTGCACAATGTTGTAACCATATTGTAACTTGTCTGTGTCCACTGTGGGAGGGCCTTTGAGACAGTGGCTGTAGGTGTGACACCTGATACTGTATATGTGGGAGTGGCTACTGTAACCCCTCTCTCTTTGTTGTGTACATAAATAAACTGAACACTGACCTCCCCAGGAGGATTCTTGCTATGCTGAAGGAGGAATCAATTGCCGGATCACTGACTGTCTGTCTGTGTCTTTTCAACTATAAGCGAATTCGCTATCCTGGCAGACACCACTGAGCCCGAATTATTACAAGTCTAGGTTTTCTACAATTTCGCACAACCCGAGAAAAAGAGTTGGTTTGACATTAGTAAATCAGAACCATGTGTTCCTCATCCAATCTGCCATTATTACTGCCACTGCCAGGCTTGCATGAGCCAAACCTGATGATGTTTGAAAGTTTGGCGAGTCACTGTCCCCCCAAATTTCGAAGTGAGATTGGGTTCCCAGGGCTCGGCTCACTCATCTCTACTCATGGATTTTATTTTTGTTCCCAGTTTCGAAAATGCATTTACTGTCTGAGATCTAGAAAAAAAAAACCTTGCTGTAATGCAGATAAAAGTGGGACATGTAATAGTGTTATATGTTTCTGGACAACTTTAGACAAATGATTTAATCAGGCATGAAATAGGTTCTTGTAGCTGTGTCAGTTCAATGGAAATTATGCAAATTCCAAATTCATCAGTGTCAAGACATGGTGAAAAACAAGCAATTAAATCTGAAAAGCAAAAAATAAGAACAAAAAGTAATACAGATAAACAAATTAAAAGTGCCACTTACTAAGAGTATTCTAATCTAAAGTTTGCAGGCAGCTATTCTTTCTATCAAACTAGAAGTTGGATTAATATAGATGATAAAGTAATATAGCAGTCATCCTATACTAGATGGTGGAAAATTTAATTTACAAAAGTGACACCCGTT
The DNA here is from genome assembly GCF_029499605.1 of Hyla sarda. Lineage (NCBI taxonomy): Eukaryota > Metazoa > Chordata > Amphibia > Anura > Hylidae > Hyla > Hyla sarda. Next base: position 62,176,169 of record NC_079189.1, read on the forward strand.
TAGGACACCATGATAAGTCTTGTAGAGTGAAAACCCACAAACCAAGTTGTGTTTTAATCGTACACTGTAAACAGCTTTCCAAGATATATAGTTCACTCAGGGATTTCAAAAGAAGAGTGCCCATTAAAAGTCTATACATGTAAAGAGCATCCTATTATCCATATAGTAGAATGAGAATTGAAAGTAACACACTCAGTGTTTAGTGATCTAGTAGACAATTTATTTCATAATCCACAGTATGCACACAGGGCAAGGGAGAGTAGGAAGGAGATGGAGCTCCATTGAGCTTGTCGGTGGCATTTCATGGGTATTTCGCTTAGTCACGACTAGAGATGGGTGAATTTTTCAAAAACTCGATTTGGCCTATTAAAAAAAAGGCTATTTTGGGGCTACAGAGAGCCTCAATAGGGGTGTAAAACACTATGCCTTGCCAAAACACGCATGGGGAGTGTGCTAGGGTAGTGAAATAAAACTGTTATTCAGTATGACATGCAGGTTACAGGCATCACTATTAGAATCACTGCAGCAGAGTGGCACAATGACAGAGTCTGGATGTGGCAGCAGGCTCGGGAGACCATATGGCATCACAATTCAAGAGATTTTTGAGATCTCAATTGAAGAGTTTAAAGAGATTACTTAGTTTAATGTGCCACCAGCAGCATTAGATCATACTGTATGGTGGCACAATGACAGAGTAGTGTGTCAGTTTGTCCTCCCTCTCAGTGGTGCAGGCCTAACCCTGTAGGGCTACTGGGTAGATCCTGCCAGTATCATATGCTTGTCTGAAATATTAAGCCATACATGTGTAAGTAAACATGGCAGGTACTGCAAAACTGCATATGAAACTGTGAATGTGTCATTTCATTTTATTTTTATCCCTCCAACCTGTTTCCTTGGATTCTTGTGGTAATTCCAAAGCTGATATATGATGACGAGCATCTTAAGGAGAACATGGTTTGCGGTGTACCAGTGGCTGAAGTGCATGCAAAGTTGCCTGGCCATTTTTAGGATGTCTTGCAGATGGGTGGAAGACTTAAGGAACTGCTTGACAACCAGATTGAACACGTGTGCCATGTTATGGTTTATTTTTATCGCTTTCCTTGGAGCCTTGATGTGGCAGCAGCCTGACAAGACCATAGGGCCTCACAATTGAATTGTCAATTTAAATGTCAATTGTCAATTGAAGTTTTTGAAGAGATTAAAAAGTTTAATGTGCCAACAGCATGATGAGATCACATGGTGGCACAAAGACACAGCCTGGAGGTGGTGGAAGCCTATGTAGGCTGCAGAGCGGCACAATGACAGAGCCTGGAGGTAGCAGCAGCATGATGAGACCATAGGGCGACACATTGAAGAGCCTGGAGGTGGCGGCAGCATGACGAGACCACAGGGTGGCACATTGACAGAGCCTGGAGGTGGCAGCAGCAAGACGAGACCATAGAGCGGCACAATGACAGAGCCTAGAGGTGGTAGCAGCATGAGGAGACCATTTGGTGGCACAATGACAGAGCCTGGAGGTGGCAGCAGCAGCATCAGGAGTCTTGAAAGTGACTCGGTGACAGAGTGGGTTTGGTCCGAATTTATCTGCGGCAAATTGCTATTAAAAGTGGCTATTTCTGGCCTACAGAGAGGCTCAATAGGAGTGTAGAACACTTTGCCTTGTCCTAACACGCATAGGGAGTGTGCTGTGGTAGTGAAATAATACTGTTATTCAGTATGACATGCAGATTACAGGCATCGCTATAAGAAACAATGCCGCAGAGCATTTGGATATGGACGATTTTTATGTAATTTTTAATTAATTAATTTATATTATTTTAATTTTTTGATTACCCATTCTGGTGAGCATCGAGCTGGCAGTCTGCCGCGAGGCAAGCTACCACCTATTCCAGCCCCTGCCTCTCAGCGACCACCATACTCTGAGTGTCCACTTGAAAAGGGAGTGATTGCAGTACCAGCAACTTGGAAAGGAACAGATTCAGCTTCTGTGCCATTGGATAAGTGGGCGCATGAAGATAGAAGTGGCTGCAGTGAAAAAGCTAGTACTTGTATCTTAAAATCGAGCTGGCTGCCCTCCCCAAGTGAGATGCCACCTGTCCCAGTCCCTGACTCTCAGCGCCCCCTGACTGTGAAAGTGCGAATGTTTCATTTAATCAGTTATGGTTCATTGTTATTGCTCAAAGCTGTTTAATTGGATTCTTGTGAAAATTCCACAGTCAATATGATGTTGACAACCATAGGGCCTCAGTCTTGAAAAGATAACATCATTTTTTTATATTTAAATTTAAGATTTATATTAGATTCCCAAGTTTAATGTCCTTCACAATCACTAAGATTAAAAGATGAATTTTCAAATTTAATTTGAAGATTTATGGTAGATAGTGCTACCATAACATTTTTTAGGTAATGTCCCAGGCCCAGCAGCATCAGTAAACCATATAGTGGCTGAATCACACAGCCTGGAACTGGTGCCAGCATGAGTAGACAATAGGGCTTCACAAACCCTAATTTTAAAAGATGAATTTTCAAATTTAAATTGAAGATTAATGGTAGCTAGTGCAACATTGGGACCCTGGACACGCTTCACCTTCTGCCAACCTATCTTACATGTTGCCATGTTAACCTCCTCCAGATGCTTGATAAAACACTGCCACACCGCTGAGTAGCTGATTTCCAACAGACCCCCCCCCCCACAGTCTGCACTGACTGGCTGCTACTGCCGCGGACTCCGGGAATTCCTGCTCCACTACCTCCCGAGCAGGTAGGCTGCAGCTAAGCTGGTGGTCTACCCTGGGCACGTTTGGCTCCAGACTTCCCACTGCTGCCCCTCTGCTGACTCCCAACCATGCTACCACCTTGCTGGGTCAGCTGCTGCCTCACGGGAAACCTGCAACCCTCTTCTCCTGATGATGATGAAGCCCTTTCTGCACCCGGCTCCCAAGTGCTATTGGCTTCATTGTCATCGAGTTGTGTCTGCACATCACTGATGCCATCCTCAAGTTCCTCATCAGTGTCTGTTTCAGGAGCCTGAACGCTCGCAACACTAACTCCCATGCCACTCTCCTCATCACTACTTGTCCTCCTAGCGGAGGAAGCGGTGAATGTCTCCTCCACTTTTGGGCTGGGCAGTAGCTGCTGACTGTCCTCTAGTTGACCATCCTCGCTGTATAGTGGAGCTGAGCCCAGAGTATACACTACTTCTCTGCATGAGGGAACATCATGGGACAGAGGCAGTTGGAGGACAGGGACTACTCCCAGCCATGCCAACTGAAGGCTGGGTCTGAGGAACCCAATGACTGTTGACTGTCACTTGGCATGTAGTGGATGACCGAGTTAACCAATCAATAACGGCTGCTGGGTTGCTGGTTGAGACACGACTGCTAGCTTACCTCTCGCTGGTACTCCTGCTGCCACACGCGCCTATTCTGCTGCGACCTCTGCCTGTGCCTGATACATTTAGGCCTTTTCCACTCCTCTGTGCATGGCCTGTCACTTCTCTGCCTGACATACATGTAGAACAGTGGTGTTCGTATATATTTTACTTTTTTATAGAGCAATACACCCCTATACGGCTGCAACAGAAACTTGCGGAACACTCAATGTGTGTGTGTGTGTGTGTGTATATCCCTGCTTTTACACTAACAAGCCACTATACATTTTAAATAGTAAACACGTACAACAGCTGAGTGCGTATATATTTTACTTTCATAGGGAAATAGGCCCCAATACGGCTGCAACAGAAACTTGCGATATTTCGTGAATATATAGAGGAATATTCATCCTATATTCGCGAATTCGTTATATAAGCAAATGTAAATATTTGCATATGCAAATATTTGCATATTCGAGGAAGAAAACAGTGAGGGGGTGGGTTACTATTGGTTGCTAGGGATGTTGTTGATAACCTCTGACAAGTGTATTTGCATCATTTTAGTTGGCCCACAAGTGATAATAATATGCGAAAAAAGTGAATATTCATAATTTCAAATATATAGCGAATATACTTGCAATATTCATGAATTTGCGATATTCGCAATAAAAATTTGTAATGCGAGTATTCGCGCTCAACACTATACTCAATGTGTGTGTGTATATATATCCGTGCTTTTACACTAACAGGCCACTATATGCTTGAAAAAGAAAACACATACAACAGCCGAGTGTGTCTATATTTTACTTTTAATAGAAAAATACGCCCCTATACGGCTGCAACTGAAACTTGTGGAACACTCAATGCATGTACTGTATATATATCCCTGCTTTTACAATTACAGGCCACTATATGTATAGTATATATATTTCACTTTTTTTTTAGTAATACTCCCCAGTACGGTTGCACCAGAAATAAGCGTAACAATCTAGTGCGCAAGTCTTTTAGTGCTTTTACACTTACTGCCCCCAATAGCTTTAACCAGAAAAAAAATGTAGAACTGCAGACTGCATATATTTTTCACTTTTTTTTACAGTAATTCACCTCAGTACGGTTGCAACAGAAACTCGTACACTCTCTCTCAGAACTGTCCCTGCCTGCACTATGGTTGCTTGCAGTCTTTGAATGGGGATTGCTCCCAGTTCTGAACTCAATTTGCAGACTATGAAACAACTTTTGCACTTACCCTGCCTGCACTATGGTTGCTTGCAGTCATTGAATGGGGTGTGCTTCCTGTGATGATCTCAATTGGCAGACTATGAAACGACTTCTAAACTCTCCTGGCCTGCCTGCAGTGATGCGGGCTTGATGTCAATGGATTACCCCTGTGCTGATCTATATTGTCAGTAATGGTGATTAGTGCGCACACACAGTCTCTGCTCTCTCAGCAAAATGTCCGGGAAATTCCCGTCTTCGGCAATGGCTGCCGAATATATAGGGCTGTCAAATCACAGGGCTGGCTAGCTGCTGATAGGTTGCATGCCATCATGTGATTCAGGGTCATCCCGCCTATCCGCTTAAGCAGACTTCCTTGTTACATGTCCTCACATGTGTAGCCACCATTTTAGCCCCCCGGCCCACACAAAATGTAGTGAATGAAGTGATTTGTTACAACAAAGCGCGAAGAAATTTGGATTCGTTCAGAATCAAATTTTTCATGACATTCGGAACGAATTTGACAACCAAACAAAAAACACCCGCGAAATGGGACCGTCACACACGCGCTATACGGAGTTCCATTTCCGTCCTACCCTCTCCTGCTCTGTGTGTGTGCACCATGGATTATGAAATAAACTGTCTACTGGATCCCTTAACACTGGGGGAGTGCATTATTTTCATTTCTTATTCTACTGTATGCACCGCAATTGTCTTGAGTAAGAGCACCCCTGGTACACCATCCATACAATCAGCAATTCATATCCTCATAAAAGCACAGAGACTATTTTGTTGCAGTGCCAAGTTCCAAGTTTTCATCTCTTGCTTGGCTATTAACTATATAAAACTCCATCAAGATTATGTGATGTAGCAATGGCCATATCCACATTTTGTCCTTAAATGTGTTCCTCCAAGATAAGAAAAGAAAATCAATAATGAATTTGTAAATCAGAGTCTAAAAAGGTTGAGTACTGTTGTCATAAAAACTTTACCCTTCCCTGGGTCCTGTTATGCCCTTCTTCAAAAGTGGGATGATAGCCCTAAAAAGGGCAACCCCACACTGTATCCTGCCTCTGCCTCTCCCTATTACACCCTATCCTCTCTACGTATTTTCACCAACTATATAGCTGGTTTCCTCAAGGGATATTTGTTTGTGATGAGCTCGTAGAACACAGAAATGCACAATATATAAGACAGGTCTTGCATAAACACAAACCACCGGTGACAAGGGCCAGTCCCCCTTATTTTCATTCCTTACCCATAGCAGGAAGGTAAGTGACATCACACGTCATCATTTTCTAGAATTATATGTAATGAATTGCATAAATATGTGCATACATATATGTAACAGTGAGCGCTCCGGTCCCCTCCTCTGGATCGGAGCACTCGCGGTTTCTGCCCCGGTCTACGATGTCCCTGCGCGTCCCGGTCAGACACGCTGGCCGGGATCGCAGGGTCTCCTCCGTCGGCGATGCGGTTAGTGTGGCAGCCGGTCAACGCACACACGCCGCATCCTGTGTCCACTTACCCGCGGCCCCATCCTCATGCGCTGCCTCTGCCTCCTGGCACGCGCAGCCCGGCTCCTTAGGGCGCGCGCGCGCCGGCTTCATGAAATTTAAAGGGCCAGTGCACCATTGATTGGTGCCTGGCCCTAACTGTTCCAATAAAGGTCTCCAGCCCCTTCCTGCCCTCGCTGGATCTTTGTGCCTCGTGCCTAGTGAAAGCGTTCCATATGATTAAAGTGTTGCCTGCCTGTTGCCGACCCTTGCCTGTGACCACCGCCTCTGAACCCGTGCCGCCTGCCTAGACCTGTTGCTAGTGACTACCGCTTCTGATCCTGTGCCGCCTGCCCTGACCTTTGCTACGTCTGACTTTGCTTCTGCCTGTTCCTCCTGTACCGCGCATATCTCAGCAACCAGAGGGGTTGAGTCGCTATCTGGTGGAACGACCTGGGGGCTACCTGCCGCAGCAAGACCATCCCGCTTTGCTCCTTAGATTCCGTTCCCTGGGTACGGCCCACGCCATCACTCCTCTGGTCCAGTGGATCCATCTCCTGTCTCCAGTCCGGACCGTTACAATATATATATATATATATATATATATTTTTTTTTTTTTTTTTTTGCTTGTTTGTTTTGTTTGTTTTTTAAGCTGCAATTCATGTTCCAAACTGTTACCACTGTTAGATACCTGTTTGGACACCTCCTTCCTCACCCTTCCATCCCTATCCCTGCTTGATTGACAGTCAACTGGAAGCTGAGCCCTTTTTCCAAATCTCATTTCTGTGCTTTGCATTCAAATTCAGGGCAGGTGCAACATTTTTAAACAGACAGATATATGAAAGGTACCATGTGTCTCCTTGCAGTAACATTTATTTAACTGTGTCATCTGTTTAGAATGTGAATTGCAGCTGACAGCTCATTTTTAAAGTAATGTGACATGAAGCATCTGTTCCACGTTTTAGACATTTTTTTAAACGTTTTACACAATGGTAAAGAGGTGTGACTTCTGTAAAAAAAAAAAAAAAAAGGGGGGGGGGACATGGCTAAAGATGCAACACTTATGCAAAATTCTGGTTCTGTTTAAGCCAATTGTTGGTCTAAACTTTTTTTTATTTTTATTTTTTAGGTCTATTTATCAGTGTGTGTTGCCTACTGTGGCAATGATGCTTTCACATGACATAGATCCACATTGAGACAATGCAATAACTAAACCATTAAGAACAGTTGTACCCAACTCACAGAAAGAACAGGTCACTTTGGGGCCGGGCCCCGGAAAAAGACCCCAGAGCCAAGGTGAAGGGTAAGGAGACACATTTGATAGTGTGGAGCTGATCGAAACTTACACTAGACAGTTTAATTGGTAAGTGATATTACACTTTGTATACCTCCACATTGTACAGTGCAGGACAGAGGGGGCGCTGTTCATTATAAGGAGCCATGTAACTTACTGACTGCTATAGGAACAATATGTACATGACATAGATGACATTTGTAATGGCTGTGATGGCAATCCTAAAGGAAATAAAACTGTCATCCTAAAAAATAGCAGCCAGTAAATTGTATTGTTCTGTGAACGCCATTGAGTGGATACATGGGGCTCTAATCTGCCTAGAGAGTAATATGGATGGGGTATGCAGGCCAGGCTGTACATTGAAGACTAAAGGGGAGAATTATCCAAACCTGGGAAGAGGAAGAGTTATGCAGTTGTCCATAACAACTCGATTAATTCACGTTTTAGAAGCATCCAGGACCTATTTAGATTAATGCAGTTGAGATGTTGCACAAAGAGTCTGGTCTGTGTCTAGGAATAGGCAGTAATCCAGAGACCACAAGCACTGGGCAGAAACAAAAAGAGAATGGGATCAGTGATGGGGTTCAGGTTCAAACAGCAGATCCAGAGCAGCTATCAATACCAGCTGCACAGGACAGGTAGAGTTAAAGAGGTACTCCGGTGGAATATATATATTTTTTTAATCAATTGGCTCCAGAAAGCTAAACTGATTTGTAAATTATCATATATCCACAGAAGAGAAAGAAAGCAGAGCACTCACCAGCGTCCTCTCTTGAAATCAGCTTTTATTTCAGTGTTCCGTTAACAACCATCAGGTCTCAGGTACACATCGGGGGGATACAGACAGGGGAGTGCGTCAGTGAGACGCGGGGGTATCCTCTAGGTGATGGGCCGTTGCGCGCCGAATCGCTTCTCCAGACCAGGAATTCCTGGTCTGGAGAAGCGCTTCGGTGCGCAACGGCCCATCACCTAGAGGATACCCCCGCGTCTTACTGCCGCACTCCCCTGTCTGTATCCCCCCGATGTGTACCTGAGACCTGATGGTTGTGAACGGAACACTGAAATAAAAGCTGCTATCAAGAGAGGACGCTGGTGAGTGCTCTGCTTTCTTTCTCTTCTGTGGATATATGAGATTCTATCTCTTTAAGCATGGTAACACCAACGAAGTACCTCCAGCAGTTGCGAGGGGATTTACCAGTTGTCTATGGGTTTTCCATTTTCAGAATACAAGTCAGTGGTGTCGAGCTACTCTCTATCAGACTGTGTATGATTTGTAAATTACTTCTATTAAGAATGTTTGTGATCGGGGCTCCATACGTGTACTAGTGACAGGAAAGATTGCCTACATACCTATACAAGATCTTACCCTAGCATAGCGGTCTGAGTTGTGCCATAACCGCGCAATGAGGGCACGCCTATAGAGGGCAAAAAGCAACCATGCTAGGATGAATACAATTCCTGAAATAAAACATCCTACATCCAGCATCAATCTTCACATACCCGAAGTAGACTATACCTAATGTGCTGAAAGAGTAGCCCTGACCAACTAGTGACTACTAGAGGTGGTAACCATACCTTTGAAACCGTGGTAGTAACGTCCATCTGTAAAGAATCAACCTGAGAATAACCTTCTCTGCCAAATACTAACTGAACTATACCTATCACCATCCCTACTTGTGACATTACTTCAAATGGACACGGAAAGGCTAACTTCATGGCAGGTCTGACAAGCACCAATCCCCTGCTATTTAAGAGGCAAAAACTAAACTGACAGGTAAATGACAAGAAATACCTATCTACCTGATAGATCGTGTGGGTCATGTCGCATGACAAGGTTCACGAAGGCACCTTACCTGATTGAGACTGTAACAGACATACCTAACTAGCCACTGTACTGACCCAACTGGACTTGGAAGTGATGACCCATTGCAGATGACAGCTCCCTGCGAGAGCAACGTATCTGTAGACGTGACCAGTGTTTAGATGAACCATCATGTCTGTAGACCTGACAGGTCTTTGTGACACCGTCGTGCCTGAACCCGTCACAGGTCCCCGCGGAACCATCGAGCCTGTAGACATGACAGGTCTTTGTGAAATCATTGTGCCTGTAAACGTCACAGGTCTTTGTAAACCACTTTTTTTTTTTTTTTTTCTCAAATACGTAGGTGTGAAATGCCATATTGAGATTGTATACTATCTGAAACGTGTCAGATTACCTACATAACCATGTCAAATCAATTGCTCTGAAATGAGACAGCAGCAACCATGATTCAATCCCCGATCCTAAAGAAATTAGTCATGAAACTGTATTAAATGCAGAATATATCTGCAACTAAATGCTGGCCCTCCTTAAAAGAGAACGTGCAATTATGCCAGATAGTTGAATCTGTGTACTATAACGAAATTATAACGTCATCGAGAAATACAACAGACGAGGTTGTATCTGACCTGAAAACGTGTCAGGTCATAACAAATATAACACACGACAAAATTGCTCTGAAAACGAGTCAGTAGCAACTGGCATTACCCCTTTTAACCTGAAGAGGAGTCAGGCAACAGGGTAACATCATGAGTATTCATGACAAGATACCTGTATGAAGCTGGCGTGTTGTTCTGAAGGCGTGTCAGTAACAAAAATGACCAATTGTGTCCAATACCCTAAGCAAAGGATCTACCTCCCCTGTGTGCACCACATGAAACATGTTAACCGTATGTGCGGCATAACCTGCTAACAGTATACCCAACTACAAGTCGCTACTCAATATGTTATTGCTCTGAGACATGTCTAACAATAACCTATGTGGTGCATCCCCCCCTGCAGACGTAGGAGGTTTAAGAATATGTGCTCGATATATCTGCAATGAATGTAAGCACCATATGAATACTGTAATCGTGTCTTGTAAATATATGTACAGCCAGAGGTGCAACTGCTATTCAACACTAGGAACGAATGCACATAACCTACCCGCATACAACTATGGTAGTATGCAACAAATGCTGTGTACTGGTGCATGTATCATACACAAGCTGAGAGCGTAAGTACCGTGAAAACGTAAGGAACGTTATGAATTTATGCTCTAACATCATTATGAGTACCTCATACATGCCTAGAAAATAAAGTGTAAACATATATCTAAAAAGATAGACAACGTGCAACTATGCCGGATAGTTGAATATGTCTACTATAAGTAACTGATAACGTGGTCATGAAATACCACGGAGGAGGCTGTATCTGTCCTGAGAACGTCTCAGGTCGTGACAATGAACCACAATGTAATTGCTCTGAAAATTTGTCGGTAGCAACCGACATTAACTCCTTAAGCTGAAGGAGTCAGGCAAATAGGGCAACATCCTAACAAAGCTGTATAACCTTTCCGTATAAACATTATGCACGAATATGCAGTATGAAAGCTATGAGCATGAGTACAGTAAAGCTACGGGAGCATATGTGTAGTGTAGACTCTAAGGATGGAAATGCAGAAAAACTATTACCCATGTGCAGTACAACAAAATAAAGCTATGAACGTAACCAGACTATGAGCGTAACGTGCAACTATGCCAGAGAGTTGAATCTGTGTACTATAACGAAATAACATAATCGAGAAATACAACAGACGAGGTTGTATCTGACCTGAAAACGTGTCAGGTCATAACAAATACACGAACGACAAAATTGCTCTGAATACGAGTCAGTAGCAACCGACATTACCCCTTAACCTGATGAGGAGTCAGGCAACAGGTTAACATTGTGACTATTCCTGAAATTGGTTGCTCTGAATGTGAGTCAGTAACAACCGCGATTCAACCCCTGAAGGAACGAGTCAGGTGACCGGGTATTGAACAGCCGATTAGTGCCACTAAAATGATGACCACCCTTGAACGAGTACCTGTGCCGGATAGTTGAATATGTGTTCTATAACTAACTGATAACTTAGTCGTGAAATACAACAGAGGAGGTTGTATCTGACCTGAGAACTTGCAGGACATGACAATAAACAACAATGCGATTGCTCTGAACAAGTCAGTAGCAACCGACATTGACCCCTTAACCTGAAGAGGAGTCAGGCAATAGGGCTACATCCTGACAAACCTGAGTGAACTTTCCATATAAAAGACTATGCACGAATACACAGAATGAATGCTATAAACATACGTACAGTAAAAGCTACGGGAGCATGTGTGTAGTGTAGACGCTATGGATGAACATGCAGAATAAATACCATTACCCATGTACAGTAAACGCTATGGATGTTAGTGCAGATAACATAACAGAATGAATGCTACATGTACGCAGAATAAGTACTACAACGTGTCAGCATAATAATTACTACCATCGTATGTACAGAATGAATGCTACGAATGTCCGTGTAGTGTATTGCTACAATTCTATGTGCAATATATATGACGTGAACATGTCTGTGGTATGAATACAACGAGCGTGTATGTGGTATAAATGCTATGAGCGTATAGTGATATGATACTATGAGCAGTATAATGCTATGAGTATACTTGCGATATCAATGCTAAGAGCGTATGTGCCTGATGTAGGCCATGTGTATGTGCAGTATAAGCGTCGAGCATATGTGCTACGAATTAATATGTGGTATGACGCTATGAGGTATGAGTACTATGAGCAGTATAATGCTGTGAACATTAGAAGTATGTCACTATGTGTGAGAACCATAGGAAACCTGCGTGTATGAATGCGGTGAACATGTGAACAACAAAACCATGACTGTGTAACCAATATAACTGCCATGAGTGTATGAACCCTGCATGTATGAATGCGGTGAACGTGTGAACAACAAAACAATGACCGTGTAACCCATATAACTGCCATGAGGGTATGAACCCTGCGTGTATGAATGCGATGAACGTGTGAACAACAAAACCATAACCGTGTAACCCATATAACTGCCATGAGCGTATAAAACCTGCGTGTATGAATGCGGTGAACGCGTGAACAACAAAACCATGACCGTGCAACCAATACAACCGCCATGAGCGTATGAACCGTATGAACCCTGCGGTGAACATGTGAACAACTTAAGAACCGTGAGAGTGTGACCACTATAACTGCCATGAGTGTATGAACCGTATAATTGCTATAGGCAGTATACTGCCGTAACCAGTATGAAATACCATTAACATATGAAGCGAATGATACTTTGAGCGTATGAACCAGTGATAATTACGAGGTGTTTGATTGCCATGAACGTAACATGGTAGAAAGAACGTAAGACCGTGAACATGCCAAGAATATGTGAACAGCATTAATGCCAAGTTTGTGGACCGTGTAAAACACCAGTGAGTGAGAGAATAACCATGAGGTGAACAGCATAAACGAGTTTGCCCAGTATAAATGCTGTGAATGTATCGTCAGTGAGTATATGTACCGTATATAATAATATTAGCACATGAAACTGTATGCATACTAAGCGCGTACGAGCAGTGTGCCATAAGCGTATGAATTAACCATGAGAGTACGGACAATAAGAAACTCATGGAGTTATCAAACCGTGAAGATGCTCTACTCGTGTGCACCTTGTACCAGTAATGCGTGTATGCCCATAATAAACCAAGCGTATGAACCATATGGATACCATGATCGTGCAAATAACACTGTGTATACTATGATTTATTTGGATGTAGCCTATGTTATATCTCTACAGAGCATTGCACCCTACTATATACTATATTGAAACAAGACAGTCTACAGAGCACTGTATCACCACACACAGCATATGCTACCCTGCAACGTGATCCTCTGCAGAGTATTGCACCACACCAAACAGTAAATGCCACCCTGTGTTGCAACGAGACCCTTCGCAGAGCACTGCACCACACTGGACATGCTAACTGTAACGACCCTCTGCAGAGCATTGCACTATGCCCTATATAATATGTTGTATTGAAACCATCCCATCTGCAGAGCATTGCACTAACTGTATAAAGTTTGTTTATAATGAGACCATCTGCAGAGTATAGCACTATACTGTATATAGTATATATTATATTGTAACAAGACCATCTGCAGAGCATAGCAAAAGTTATATTGAAACGACTCTTTGCAGAGCATTGCACCACACTGTATACAGCAAACTTTATATTGAAACAACCCTCCGCAGAGCATTACACTATACTTTAGATTAACGATAGCAGACAAGCTGACAGGACCGCCTAACGAGGACTGGGCAGCTGCCGCAACCTGTCCCAAGGGCATAGACAATTGTAGTTGTGTGGGTGGCGGGCGGTCCACATGTCGCCATGAGGCAGCTAGCGGGCTGCGCGAAATGCTGAGGCCGCACCACCCCCAGCACCGATTTAACTCACCTGCTTGCCGCTCCTGGCCCCCACTACCGCTGCGGGCAGAGCCAGCCAGAACCATACCTGCCCAATATTACCTTATAATCAGAGTGAGACAGCATCCCCAGATAAAACAGCCAGCGGAGCTGCCAGGATGCCGCGCCTGCACCACCCCAGACCCATGATCAGCGAGGCCTCCGCACCGTGAGCAGCAGCTCTGAAGATTTTTGTGGGAGATTCAAACACCAGTCTGCCACAGGAAGCAGAGATTCCACAAACGACACGTGCTCCGCCCCTGTAGGAGAGGGGGAAGTTATATACACACGCCCCCACCTGTTCCCAATGAGCCCCACCTGGAAGTGCAGGGAGCGATAATTACTTCCGCCCCTCGCACAAACACAGCCCATCAGGCTTTATACTTAATCCTTCCAGTAGTTATTAACTGCTGAATACTACATGGGGAATTCTTTTCTTTTTGGAACACAGTGCTCTCTGCTGACATCATGACCACAGGGCTCTCTGCTGACATATCTGTCCATTTTAAGAACTGTCCAGAGTAGGAGAAAATCCATAGCAAACATATGTAAAATGGACAGAGATGTCAGCAGAGAACACTGTGTTCATGATGTCAGCAGAGCACTGTGTTCCAAAAAGAAAATAATTTCCTATGTAGTATTCAGCAGTTAATAAGTACTTGAAGGATTAAGATTTTTTAATGGAAGTAATTTACAAATCTGTTTAACTTTCTGGCACCAGTTGATTTTTTTAAAAAGGTTTTCCACCGGAGTACCCTTTAACTGTTATCTTGCTGGTGTAAGGGCCAGTTCATACTATGTTAGGAGACAGAAGTATAAGGGTTTGTTCACAGAGATTCCACAACAGCAGCACCTCATTGATATCAATGAGATTCTGCTGTGCTGTGCACACGTTTCTGCTGGGGAAATGCATTGCTGTTTATTTTTGTGTGGACATTCTCCCGTGTGAACATAGCCTTCTTCCTTCCTTTATATTTTTCATTCCTTTGGTCATTTGCTCAGTGGCAAGTTTTCCTGCTGTGTTTGACACCAGCCTTAGGCGATGTTCACAAGGCACACTTTCTGCACGGAATACTGCATGAAAATTCTGCAGTAAATTCTGCAGAAATCAATTGCCTATTCACTTCAATGGAATTCCTACAGTGTAAATTTTGTAGCAGAAATTCTGTTGTGTGAATAGGACAGCGGAATCCCATTAATGTGGCTTGGCTATAAATTAAGGAAGAATTTTTATGCGGAATTCCATGCAGTTAATCTGGCATGTGAACATAGCCTTAAAGGATTCTTCCCATCTTGCATGTTTTATGGCATATTCTCAGTTGAGACGTCTCTTTTACGCTATTTGCGTAATTTTCACTGGGGACATTTATCAAAGTCTGTGTAGGTGAACTGAAGTTCTACACAGGTTTTGATGGTGTAGATGGAGTGTACATGCACCAAATGTATTAAATGGTGCAGCGCCTGTAAGAGACTTTTTCATCAATTGCTTTTCTGCATAAAAAATGGCTCTACATCTATGTTCACATGACGGAATTCCACCATTACACTCAAATTCTGTTCTGTAAATATTGCAGCTGAATTCTCGAGGAATTAAAGAATTTGTCGGAATTTCAGTGGAATTTCTGTGTGCGCTAAACACAGAATTCTGAAAAAAATTCCAAGCCCTGTGGAGTTTAATGGGATTCTGCCCACGGGGCCTCTTATTCTCCTCCATCTTGGCCATCCATGCTGCCAGCCTGCAGCTTCGAAGTTCTCCAGTTGCTCTATTATAGTAGTAGGAGGCAGCATCACTGTGCAATGCCAACGTACTGGGCATAATAATAATAATCTCTTTCTATTACAGGATTAATATTACAGCTCTTTTTGCTTTTTTGGTTTGAGATGACTTTTTTTTTACCTTTACACCCCACTTATGAAAGGGATTGTCTGTAAATTTGTTAACGAGCTACAAGTCTCAGCATATCCTGAGAACAGTACAAAGCAAAGTATAATATCAGACCTCTAGGTTAAAAACTTAGAGAAGGTTAAATCCTGTGAGCCGTTGACTATATGTAGACAGTAATCTACAGGCCATTACACATGTGGCAATAAGCATGTGCATTATTTCTAGCTGCGTGAAAGAAAGTATGGTGGAGGAAAGCGTGTTGGGGAGGTTGCCTTTGTCAGGATCTGGACTGGTATGCAGGGAGGACACAGGTTGGGGATCCTCTGTGCCAGAGGGGCGATGGCGTGGGCCGTACCAGGGGAACGGAATCTAAGGGATTACTGGTTTTCACCAGAACCCGCCGCAAAGCGGGATGGACTTGCTGTGGCAGGTAACCCCCAGGTTGTTCCACCCGGTAGCGACTCAATCCCTCTGACGGCTGAGACTGGCACGGGAAAAAAAGGACAAGGCAAAGGCAAGGTCAGACATAGCAGAAGGTCAGGGCAGGTAGCAACGGTTCGTAGTCAGGGGCAACAGCAAGGGTCTGGATACACAGACAATGGGTTCACAAAACGCTTTCACTGGCACAAGGCAACAAGATCCGGCGAGGACAGGAAGGGGAAGTGGGTTTATATATGTTAGGGAGTGATTGGGAACAGATTGGGCCAGGCACCAATTAATGGGACTGAACA
Source organism: Hyla sarda (assembly GCF_029499605.1). NCBI lineage: Eukaryota > Metazoa > Chordata > Amphibia > Anura > Hylidae > Hyla > Hyla sarda. The sequence goes on from NC_079189.1 coordinate 62,192,501, forward strand.
TAAGGAAGATGGGGCAGGTAAACAGAATGGGATGTGACCCGCGGGCAGGCATGTCCCGCCAAGCGGATCGCATCCCGACCAGGGGAAACAGAGCAGCGCTCCCGGTCAGCGAGTCTGACCGGGGCGCTGTGGACAGGAGCCGAACGCCCCGAGCCCTCCGGGGGAGGAGATGGACCTGGAGCGCTCGGCGTGACAGTCTTGATCTGGTACAGCAGTTTAGGGGTTCAACTGCTGCAGCCAGATGCTTCCTCCGATAGCCTGGGGAATGTCTGCTCCAGTAAGGGGAAAAAGAAAATTGGCTTTAACCTCTTGGGGTTTTTTGCCTTCCTCTAGATCAACAATACAGAAGAGACAGTCCACACTCACTCAGGATCGGAGTGAAGCAGTTCATTGTATCTGGTCCACCCATATGTAAATGGCATCCATAACATGTTTCAAGAGCCCCAAAACAGTGCATTCATGCTAGTGTTAGTTTTCCACTGCCCATTCTTTACTGTTCCTATAAATGTGCTCAAGAAAAAGCATATAACCATACTGTGCTATGTAAAAAAAAAAATAATATATATATATATATATATATATATATATATATATATATTTATATATATAAAATATGCTTATATACTTCTTGTGGTTGCCATTGGTAATTGCAGTTAATATTGCTTTCTATATAACATGCCACCCATTGTTCTCCTATATTGAGTACAATTTTCTGTATATGCTTTTCTATTGAATAGAAGTGGATCTCCATTGAAAATAAGTGCTGCCATTTGGAACAGCTTTGAAAGCATTTAAGCTTCTAAGAGTATTTATGGACTGATACACTTCCGTAACACAAAAGAAAAGAGATGCCCATTATCACATGAATAAAGAGAATACCAGAATAAATGGCGCTCACAACTAAAGCTTGTACATGTAAGTAGAGCATGAACAATGGGACTCAATACCAAAGCTACAGGTAAAAATAGGGGGGAAAATGGGAAAAGCAAGAAACAATGAAGTTACAAAAAGTGGTTGTACATATCTTAAATAACAGTGTAAGGTCATTGTTTAACCTGTAACATATCATGGTGGTGATGGACAGTTATTACATATGTAATCATTGAAATAGGCAGTGTCCATTCTATCTCACAATGATCCAAAGTATCAGATATGACAGTGTTTACCTTTGTAGGATGCGTTCACACTTGCATATTTTCTGCTTCAGATTTGCCTGCCCATTGACTTCAATGGACAGCAAAATATGTGTGCTGTCCCCGATACCGTATCTTATACGTTACCTGTGTAGAGGTCCCCATAGCCAGAGTCCCTAGGATGTTGGGGTCCCTCTTGTCTAGTCTTCCCCTTGTCACCTCTCACTTAGTCAGTAGATATATAGTGGTTCTATGTGATATTTACATAGCTATAGGTATAGAAACTGTATATATTTGGTTATTTACCTGTACGGAGCGTAGCAGGACCTGCGGGTCACGTGATCAGGTAGAAACTCTATGGTTTTGCTTAAGGACCTTTGGAGGTCCCCATGACGTGTTCACCCACCATGCCTTGTAACGGTGAGTGACAGCTGACACGGACCAATCCAGAACGGCCCTGCCCATATAAGGGAGCGGCGGCCATTACTCTCTCTCTCTTTCCTTGTGAGCTGCTGATGAGGACGGATCTGCGCAGCTGTCATTAGCAGTAACCAGGCCTAAGCCTTGCGGCGACGGTCATCTCTCAAAACTGTGAGTTACTTCAATCCCTATTACCTCATCAAGATCACCGGACCTAAATATTCCCCTAAATCCAGACGGATCTCTGCAAAAATCCTAAATCTAATAACTCTTTGGATACGTCAATGGTCCTCAGCATCTGTCAATCACTGCCGTGCTATATAGAGACTGTATTACTAAGACTGTTGCTGTTAATTGGATGTACCACAAGTACTTAAGTAAAGTTTATGCAAGTTCAAGTTCATCTCCATTGTGGACCTTCATTCATTTAAACACGCACCTATTGTTCCTGGGCAGGGTGGCGATAACCCGAAGATTTACCTCAGCGTATTAACCCTCACCCTAGCGTCACGAGTGACAGGGGTTAAATTAACCCCTTATATTCTGAAGCAACACCCCAACTACACTATACCCCCAAAGGGCTACCACAAAGCCTTTTTGGCATCGCACGAACAGGATTCGGGTGTGTGCCTACTACTGTTGCCACTAGTAAAAGTGTACTCCCACCCAAGCAACAAACTTTATTCATGTACTGTGACTTATACTCTGGAGTAAGAGTTTGCGCGCACGGTGCTGTATGGAGGAAGTGCACATGTAAAGTAAGGGGGAGGCGAACAGCACAGCGGAGTTACAAGCTGTGAGAGAAAGAATTGAAGTTAGCTCGGGGCTTTCCTGGGCACGTGATCCAGAGACCCCGCCCACTGAAGCCCTCGGTGCCGTGGCGGACATTTTGTTGGAGTCTAGTGCCGGAAACCAACAAAGAGAGATAGTTCAGCGTGGGAAAAAGCGCAGGGTGCGATAGGGGGGTGGGAGTTCTAAGGAGCCAGAACAGTAAGGGACTCTGAGACACCAGATTGCTGAAAGTCCTATATAGAGTCACTTCAGCTGCCGATCAACGCACTCAAATTTCAATTAAAATCTATTGAGTTTGAAGTCACCGCTCTCAAATTTGAAATCTACGCTCTCAAGTTCTAGGAATTCAAGATTTATTTAAAGGGCCAGCATACTAAGTACAAAGATGTCAGAACCTGCAGCGCCACAGTCCCCATCTGAACAGCAGGGGGGCGATGCTCCAGTGACACCACCAATGGGGTCTCCACCCCAAGTCAGAAGGGTGTTGCCGCCTTCACCAACACTTTCCACCTCACAAAAACGTGCTCTACCTGTGATCCTAGCAAGACATCCATCACAGGTGGAGCAGGACCAAGCCAGTCCACCTCCAGTCTCTCCCTATGTGTTGGGAGCCCCTGTTGCTGCACCTGTCTTCTTGAGGAATCCTGTGCTTCCCACCTACAATGGTGACCCTTTTACATTGAGAGACTTTAAAGAAAAGTTCTACAGCCTCTTTGGATTTTATTCATTACCCCTTCATCAACAGATACAGCTGCTTCTGGGACAGCTCCAGGGACCCGCCTTGGAGGAACTTTGCACCTGGCCGGCAGCTGATAAAGCCACATTGGGACAGATTTTTGAAGGACTTTCTCAAGTGTTTGAATCTCATTCTCCCTCGGAGGTACGCCTCAGACTATATGAATGGCGTCAGAAGCCAGGTGAGACTCTCCGAGCATATGCGGTAGCTTTACAGAGCGCATTAGAGGCGGTACAGAAGTTGGACGGCATCACACCCGATCAGGGCAATCGAGTACTGATGGATCGTTTTATAGAAGGGGCACTGAACAAATGGGACAAGGCCCAACTAAGGAAGGCTGGCTGTGCAAAATCCCGACATGGCTTTCCCAGCTTTTAAGAGACTAGCGGTTAAAGTGATAGAGTCAGGACGTCAGACAGAGGAGGCTAGTGTTCCCGTTACAGAATCTCCGGGGCCCTCGCTCCAGCCACCTGTCCCTTCTCAGCCTGCCAACACCTTCTTTTAGCCCTTGGACAGCTGACCTACAAGACATTAAACAGGACATTGAGCAGTTAGCCAAGGCCTTTAAAGAAATGGCTGTACGGCCCAATCCTTCTAGATCTGCAACACCACTACCTAAGAAACCTGACCCCCGCCCTGCTGATCCACCTAATACCCCTCCTGTGAGACCACCTGGGAGTCAGAGACCTGTCTGTAGTTATTGTAACAAGAATGGACACTGGAAGAGTCAATGCTGGGCTTTAAACGGGCGTCCCCTGGGGTCGAGGACCGCACCTCAGGGGTAGATGCCGAAGGTCCAGAACCAACCAGCGACAAGAAAGGACTGTCTATGTATGTAGCCTCTTGTCCTTATGTACAGGTGATAGTTGAAGGTATCCGGTTACAAGCTCTGATAGATACGGGGTCTCAGGTGTCCACTATTCCGCAGGGGTTTTTCTATAAGTATTGGGGCCAGAAAGGTTGTGTGAACCTAAGGAAGCGGAGTTTAGAGTAATTGCTGGGAACAGGAAACCAGTACCCAGGCATGGCTACTGGGAGCACACGGTGAAGGTGGGAAAGCATGTGTTAGATAGACAGGGTGTGATTGTCACCAATGTTAGGGATGAAGGAGCAGCTGACTTCATCTTGGGAATGAATATTATGAGACACTGTTTTGATGATATTGTCTGTGCACTGTATGCATCTCTCCCTCACTTGTCACCCCCAGGCCGGCGAGCTGCCCAACACCACCTCAAAATCCTCCTTGCAGAACAGAAGTTTGTGAATCATCAAGGAGAAATCTGTCGAGTAAGGATTCAAGATATACGAGCCGTTAGTCTACAGCCACAGACGGAGACAGTTATTTGGTGTCGTGCCCGACCCGGGGTGAAAAATCAAGATTATCAAGCGCTCTTGGAACCCATCCTACTGGAAGATTGTCCCTTGGTGAGAGCCGCTAGAAGCCTTGTAACAGTACGTAATGGGAAAGTTCCGGTGAGACTTATTAATTTCTCTCAAGTTGCTGTCCGACTACCCAAGTATACTCTGCTAGCTACCCTGCACCATTTAGATGTCAGAGATGTGGTCTCGAAGTCACAAGTGGCTCAACGAGGACCTGACCGGAATCCTGCGGAATCTTGTTGGAGCCAACTACAAATATGAGGCGAAGATACCCCCAAGGAACAGGTGGAAGGAGTCATCCAGGTAGCTAAGAAATATCAAGCTTTCAGCAAGTTCCCCACAGACTTTGGCAGGACCACCTTGATTAAACATAGGATTCTCACTGGGGACAGTCCACCCATTAAGGAGAGACATCGCCCTGTGGCTCCTGGGATGTATCAGACCATAAAGAAGATGCTCATGGAGATGAAAGAGGCTGATGTCATCCAAGAAAGCCAGAGTCCTTGAGCTGCACCTTTGGTCCTGGTGAAGAAAAAAGATGGGACTATCCGCTTTTGAGTACCGGAAGTTGAATGGCATAACTCATAAGGATGCCTATCCTCTTCCCCGTATTGAAGAATCCTTGACTGCATTGGGGTCTGCCGTCTACTTTTCCACACTGGATTTCACGAGCAGTTACTGGCAGGTGCCAATGGCAGAAGAGGACAGAGAGAAGACCACATTTGTGACCCCTATGGGACTCTTTGAGTTTAAAAGTATGCCCTTTGGACTGCGCAATGCACCGGCTACTTTCCAACACTTAATGGAACAATGTTTGGGGCATCTTAACTTCTAGAGTGTTCTGTTGTATTTAGATGACGTCATTGTCTATTCCCGGACATATCAGGAACACCTGGATCACCTGAAAGAAGTTTTCCAAGTCCTTATCCAACATGAACTCAAGGTTAAACCTTCCAAATGTCACTTGCTAAAGCCGCAAGTACACTATCTGGGACATGTCGTCAGTGCTCAAGGAGTCCAGCCTGATCCGGACAAAGAGAGTGCTGTGAAAGAGTGGCCTTCACCTAGGACGGTGCGAGACGTCCGAAGTTTCCTGGGATTTGCTGGTTATTACCGACGCTTCATCCCCCATTTTGCTCAAATTGCTGGGCCCTTAACCGAGTTACTGAGAGGGACTGCCCCGGAGAATTATAATGGGAGGCTATCCATACAGTGGGCTGAAGAACAAGAAGATGCCTTTCAAGCCCTGAAGTACCTCCTCACGGAACCCCCCATTTTGGCGTATCCTGACTACAGCCTGCCATTCCGTTTATATACAGATGCTAGCTTCGAAGGTCGGGGGCAGTCTTATCTCAGGTGTAAGATGGCAAAGAGAGGGTGATTGCCTATGCCAGCTGACATCTCCGAGGTGCTGAAAAGAATGACGCCAACTATAGCTCCTTCAAACTGGAGCTCCTGACCCTGGTCTGGGCCATTACTGAGAAGTTTAAGGACTATCTGACTGATAACAACCCCTTGGCCCATTTGAACACTGCTAAGTTGGGAGCTCTTGAACAGCGCTGGGCCTCTTGGCCAACTATGATTTCAACATTAAGTACCGCAGCGGAAAAACGAATGTTAATGCGGATGTACTTTCTCGCATGGCCCTGGGAGAAGCACCTCCTGCTGAAGATGTGTGGGAAGAGGTTCGTGAGCCAGAGTGCTCTAACTGCCCAGGCGGGTGACGGACCTGAATCTCCCAAAGTCCCTGAAGATTTGTCTACATGGATGAAAGCCGGGTTATCGGGGACCTCTTAGACTATTGTCTACACAAGAAAGTGCCCACTCGGGTGCACAAGACACAAAGGGACTTTGAATTGAAGCGGCTGTGGCGGCAGAGGAATCGCCTGTTCCTGCACAAGGGGTTGGTCTACTGAAATTCCCTGGACCCTGTCTCCGGAGACCACATACATCAGATTATGGTTCCCAGAAGAGATGCAGCCATGGTCCTGAATGCCTATTAGTGTTGCTCGCGAATATTCACAAAGCGAATTTTATTCGCGAATATCGCATATTCGCGAATTCACGAATAATCTCGAATATACGAATATTCGTTTTTTTGGGGTTTTTTTTCACAGTACACATCACAGTGATCATCCCTCTCTGCTTCCTGCTTGTGTGGTGTAAAGAAGGCTCTAATACTACTGTGTGAGACTGGCGTGCGAATTTTCGAATATGCTAATTTTTGTTTATGCTAATTTTCGCATACGCGAATTTTCGCATATGCGAAGATAAAACAAGGGTATTACGAATATGCGAATATTCGCGAATATATGACGAATATTCGTCCATATATTCGCGAATTCGAATATGGCCTATGCTGCTCAACACTAATGCCTATCATGATCAATCCGGACACTTCGGGGTCCATAAGACAGAGGCCACCATCAGAAGGAGATTTTACTGGATTGGGATGCGGGGAGACATCGAGAAATGGTGTGCCGAATGCTCCGTGTGCAATGTTATCAAGAATCCCCGAAAGGACGCAAGAGCCCCCTTACATCCCATCTGTACAGAGAGGCCGAACCAGATTGTTGCCTTGGATCATGTGAAGCTGGCCCCCACTCGATCTGGCTACTTTCATGCTGTAACCATGGTGGATCATTATTCCAAGTGGCTGGTCGTGGTCTCTGTCAAGGATCTTACCGCCAAGACTGCTGCTCAGCTCTTCTATCGTCATTGGATCCAACCTCTGGGGTGTCCCGAATCGGTCCCCACGGATCGGGGAACTGCCTTTAAAGCCCAGTTGTTCCAAGAACTTTGCCTGTTGCATAACTGAAAGAAGCTCCGGACGACGGCCTACCATCCCCAAGGGAATGGGCTCTGTGAGAGGATCAAGTGTTCATCCAAATGCTCAGAGCTGCCTCTGTCTCAAAGCACGAAGAGTGGCCTCAGCTGTTGCCTGAACTCCTAGAAATTTACAACAAAACTGTCCACTGCTCTACGGGGTATACGCCTTTTTTCCTGATGATGGGCCGACACGGCCAATTGTCAAAGGAACGGACCTTTGGGCTGCAGGCACCTTTCAACAATTCCCCTCAGGTTTCCCAAGGTTGGATGTCAGAGCATCAACGAAGAATTGAAGAAGCCAAAAACATTGTTGAGAAGAAAATGGGCGAATTTCATGAGCGCCAGCAGAAAGATTATAATTGACATGCTTCGGCTTAGCCCTTACAGCTTGGAGATAAAGTGTGGCTCCGAAAATTCCCTAGAACCCATAAATTGGACTCATTATGGGAAAAGGAACCATACACCATTACTGAAGTCCCTTACCCCGAAACGGATGTATATGAGGTACAGAAAGAAGGGTTTGAGCCACAGGTGGTCCACAGGAATAGAATAAAAGTGTGCCTGAAAGAAGACATGCTTGGCCCATCTCCTTCTACTCCTCCTGCTACTTCTACTCCAACTCCAACAAGTCCAGTGAGAGAATATGTGCCGGGAGAAGGAATTGATCCCAATATGGACGTTCCTTTGTTCCCATCTCAGCAGCCTACCATGTATTGGGGTATACCGTTTCCAGCTCCATCCAGCCAGCTGCCACCGGTTGCTCCACCCAGACAGTTGCCAGCAGCCTTCCCACCTAGCCAGTTACCAATAGCTGTGGCTCCCTGTCAACCACCATTGGTTGCTACACCAAACATCAGTCCTGTTCCTGTGACTGTTTTGATGTACCAACTCCACCTGTCTTCAGAGAACCTCCCAGTCCAACCGTAGATAATGCTTCTGTTTCCAGCCCTCCAGCTGGTCCCTCGGGGACTGAATTTCTTGCAGAATCACCAAGTGAGGGAACTCCTGATGACTCGGAGGTGGTGTTGCGGCGGTCTCAAAGGACTACCCAGGGCAAATTACTCGTAAGGTACCAAGATTCACATTTAGTACCTGCACACATAGTACCTTTGATAACCCACTTCAATGATCTGCCTATAACTTTTCAGTACTCCAAACTTCTCACTTAAATGTACTACCTTAATCTTTTTCAATACATACACAAAAATAAAATATATCTCACATTCAAGAAACACTTAGGAAATGTAGCCTATTGATGTCCAATTCCTTCCACTGTTAGGTACACTCATATTTCTTTTCTCTGTGTTGCGTGTGTGAGATGCTCTACCTGGCCAGTAGGTGTTCTTGCGAGTATAGAATTAAACACGTATTTCTAAAGGTAACCTAGGTAGGTTATTTGGAAGTGCTCTAGGGGTAAGTAGCGTGTAGCTGATAGACCCTAGCAGCCATCTAACTGTGACCTAGCTTCCGGCTAGCCACTATAGCTTTCATGTACTAACAGGTAACTTATTGTTGGCAAAAATACAAATGTGGGAGATAATAAAAATGTCTAGTCAGCTTGAAGCTAAATGTATAGAGAGCTGTACTAATGTCTAGTTAGCCTCATAAAATGTGTAAGAGAGCTAAAACAAAATGTTTTAGGAGCTAGCAACTAAATGTCAGATAGCTGCCTAATTGTATAGTAGTAAGCTAAAATAAAAATGTCTAAGGAGCTAGAAACTAAAGGTTAGATAGCTTCACCAATGTCTAGATAGCTTTATCCGAATGTCTAGATAGCTTTATCCAAATGTCTAGATAGATTCCTATTGTCTAGTCCAGATACTAGTAAGAGTATCAGAGAATGTAAAGTGTTCAATGTTTACTTAGGATGTATAGCAAATTTATTGGTATAATCCTGTTTTAGTCCTAGTTCCTCTGCCTTAGGGTACTGGCGTTGAGGTCGACTTATTTTAAGTAAGGGGGTTTGTGGTGTCCCGGTACCATATCCTATACGTTACCTGTGTAGAGGTCCCCATAGCCAGAGTCCCTAGGACATCGTGGTCCCTCTTTTCTAGTCTTTCCCTTGTCACCTCTCACTTAGTCAGTAGATATATAGTGGTTCTATGTGATATTTACATGGCTATAGGTATAGAAACTGTATATGGTTTTGCTTAAGGACCTTTGGAGGTCCCCGTGACGTGTTCACCCACCATGCCTTGTAACGGTGAGTGACAGCTGACACGGACCAATCCAAAACGGCCCTGCCCATATAAGGGAGCAGCGGCCATTACTCTCTCTCTTTCCTCGTGGGCTGCTGATGAGGACGGATCTGCGCAGCTGTCATTAGCAGTAACCAGGCCTAAGCCTTGCGGCGACAGTCATCTCTCAAAACTGTGAGTTATTTCAATCCCTATTACCTCAGCAAGATCCCCGGACCTAAATATTCCCCTAAATCCGGACGAATCTCTGCAAAAATCCTAAATCTAATAACTCTTTGGATACGTCAATGGTCCTCAGCATCTGTCAATCACTGCCGTGCTATATAGAGACTGTATTACTAAGACTGTTGCTGTTAATTAGATGTACCGCAAGTACTTAAGTAAAGTTTATGCAAGTTCAAGTTCATCTCCATTGTGGACCTTTATTCATTTAAACACGCACCTATCGTTCCTGGGCAGGGTGGCGATAGGCTGGAGATTTACCTCAGCGTATTAACCCTCACCCTGGTGTCACGAGTGACAGGGGTTAAATTAACCCCTTATATTCTGAAGCAATACCCCAAGGGCTACCACATATGTAGCTGCAGATCTGCAGCAAAACTATGCACGTGTAAACATACCCTAAGGGTGCGTTCACACACAGGGCCAGTTTTTGACTAAGTGTGGCCCTGGGCAAAAATGAAAAATGGGGCCCCCAAATGTTGCGCCCCCTGAATTGTGCTGTATCTTGGCTATTGTGAGTAAATGAGATTGCACTGCAAACCACAAATGGCTGAAACTACAACATAACAAACGTAATAATTCCATCCAGAATGAATTTGTGGTTGCAGTAATTTGGGGGTTGCAAAGTGACCCCATTTAGTGCAGATCAGCTCAGCTCCCGTTTTTGCAAGAACGAAGTGAACGAACAGCTGTGGAGCGACAGAAACTTGTAAGGACACACATAGAGAAATCCAGTGCAATAAAGCATCATAAAATGTATGGCCACAGGAAACCACAGGGTCACAGAAAGCCATACATTTTATGGTGCTGTTTAAAGGGTGTAATAAACCACCAAAAGAATTGATTTGTGCTGGATTTCTCTACGTGACCACATTTACTTACATTAGCTGAGATTCAGCACAATTCAAGGAAAACAACATGGCAATCTTTGACTGCAACCCATTTTTGCCATGCAGTGGCGTCTCCAGCTTTAAAATTTTGGGGGGGGCACACTGGGGGCCAGGACAAAAGTAGGGGGGGCAATTATAACAACACCACATTTATACATTGCACGTGCAAATTATATCCAAGCCAAGGGCAGCATCGGGGGACCATGAACATCTCATTGACTTTAAAGGCAGCTTCAGCATGTGTCTACGTGGAGAAGAAGTGACATGTCACTTATTTTTTGGCCAGTTCCCTGTCAAACATTAACATAAGTAATATATGTGTAGATAGAAGCGTGCTGGCAGTACCTGTATTGTGTGGTTCACAAAAAATACGTTCGTCCTATAATCCGGACTCTAAAGTATCAGACAGCACAGGCTTGTAATATGGTGGTACTCATGTAATATAGGTAAAGACAGTTCATTCAATCACAATGATGTAGAAAAATTACAGGCAACTCACCAATCTTTTGCAAGACTTCATGCTTTAATTCCAGGGTGTGCAGGCAAAGCGGCTCCATGCCACGCTAGTGAGAACAATGACCTGTATACTGAGACTAATATTACAAATAATATCAGTATACAAGAAGGAATATTATCACCATACATATTACCATCATACTGTAACTGACCAAATCCTGTATACTGAGACAAATATTACCAATAATACCAGCATACAGGGAGGAAATATTGTCATCATACATATTATGGTCATACTGTTACTGACACCAATATTACTTATAATACCAGTACAAAAAAATAAAAATGGTCAGACAAAAGGTGCTTACTGTTAGTTTTGTGCGTTACTAGCAAGAAACAAATAATACTGCCACACCATGACCACGACTACCATTGTGACTGACTAATGACCGACTAACACCAATTGTTACTGTATAAAATTCATTTTACAAATACCAATACTCCCACATACACTGGCCTTATAGTGGTAGATACCAGCTGTACACATCACAGTGTGTATTATCCCTGTACTGTGACATCACTGTGTATTATCCATGTGCTGTGACATAACTGTATTATCCCTGTACTGTGACATCACTGTGTATATTATCCCTGTACTGTGACATCACTGTGTATATTACCCCTGTACTGTGACATCACTGTCTATATTATCCCTGTACTGTGACATCACTGTATTATCCCTGTACTGTGACATCACTGTGTATTATCCATGTACTGTGACATCACTGTGTGTATTATCCCTGTACTGTGACATCACTGTGTATTATCCCTGTACTGTGACATCACTGTGTATATTATCTCTGTACTGTGACATCACTGTGTATTATCCCTGTACTGTGACATCACTGTGTATATTATCCCTGTACTGTGACATCACTGTGTATTATCCCTGTACTGTGACATCACTGTGGGTATTATCCCTGTACTGTGACATCACTGTGTTTATTATCCCTGTACTGTGACATCACTGTGTATTATCCATGTGCTGTGACATCACTGTATTATCCCTGTACTGTGACATCACTGTGTATTATCCCTGTACTGTGACATCACTGTGTATATTATCCCTGTACTATGACATCACTGTGTGTCTTATCCCTGTACTGTGACATCACTGTGTGTCTTATCCCTGTACTGTGACATCACTGTGTATTATGATCCCTGTACTGTGACATCACTGTGTGTATTATCCCTGTACTGTGACATCACTGTGTGTATTATCCCTGTACTGTGACATCACTGTGTGTCTTATCCCTGTGCTGTGACATCACTGTGTGTCTCATCCCTGTACTGTGACATCACTGTGTACATTATCCCTGTACTGTGACATCACTGTGTGTATTATCCCTGTACTGTGACATCACTGTGTATTATCCCTGTACTGTGACATCACTGTGTATATTATCTCTGTACTGTGACATCACTGTGTATTATCCCTGTACTGTGACATCACTGTGTATATTATCCCTGTACTGTGACATCACTGTGTATTATCCCTGTACTGTGACATCACTGTGGGTATTATCCCTGTACTGTGACATCACTGTGTTTATTATCCCTGTACTGTGACATCACTGTGTATTATCCATGTGCTGTGACATCACTGTATTATCCCTGTACTGTGACATCACTGTGTATTATCCCTGTACTGTGACATCACTGTGTATATTATCCCTGTACTATGACATCACTGTGTGTCTTATCCCTGTACTGTGACATCACTGTGTGTCTTATCCCTGTACTGTGACATCACTGTGTATTATGATCCCTGTACTGTGACATCACTGTGTGTATTATCCCTGTACTGTGACATCACTGTGTGTATTATCCCTGTACTGTGACATCACTGTGTGTCTTATCCCTGTGCTGTGACATCACTGTGTGTCTCATCCCTGTACTGTGACATCACTGTGTACATTATCCCTGTACTGTGACATTACTGTGTGTATTATCCCTGTACTGTGACATCACTGTGTGTATTATCCCTGTACTGTGACATCACTGTGTGTATTATCCCTGTACTGTGACATGACTGTGTATTATCCCTGTACTGTGACATCACTGTGTATATTATCCCTGTACTGTGACATCACTGTGTATATTATCCCTGTACTGTGACATCACTGTGTGTATTATCCCTGTACTGTGACATCACTGTGTATTATCCCTGTACTGTGACATCACTGTGTGTATTATCCCTGTACTGTGACATCACTGTGTGTATTATCCCTGTACTGTGACATCACTGTATGTATTATCCCTGTACTGTGACATCACTGTGTATTATCCCTGTACTGTGACATCACTGTGTATTATCCCTGTACTGTGACATCACTGTGTATATTATATCTGAACTATAACATCACTGTGTGTATTATCCCTGTACTGTGACATCACTGTGTGTATTATCCCTGTACTGTGACATCACTGTGTGTATTATCCCTGTACTGTGACATCACTGTATATTATCCCTGTACTGTGACATCACTTTGTGTATTATTTCTGTACTGTGATATCACTGTGTGTATTATCCCTGTACTGTGACATCACTGTGTATATTATCCCTGTACTGTGACATCACTGTGTATTATCCCTGTACTGTGACATCACTGTGTATATTATCCCTTTACTGTGACATCACTGTGTGTATTATCCCTGTACTGTGACATCACTGTGTGTATTATTCCTGTACTGTGACATCACTGTGTGTATTATCCCTGTACTGTGACATCACTGTGTATATTATCTCTGTACTGTGACATCACTGTGTGTATTATCCCTGTACTGTGACATCACTGTATGTATTATCCCTGTACTGTGACATCACTGTGTATTATCCCCGTACTGTGACATCAATGTTTATATTATCCCTGTACTGTGACATCACTGTGTATTATCCCTGTAATGTGACATCACTGTGTGTATATTATCTCTGAACTATAACATCACTGTGTGTATTATCCCTGTACTGTGACATCACTGTGTGTATTATCCCTGTACTGTGACATCACTGTGTGTATTATCCCTGTACTGTGACATCACTGTGTGTATTATCCCTGTACTGTGACATCACTGTGTGTATTATCCCTGTACTGTGACATCACTGTATATTATCCCTGTACTGTGACATCACTGTGTATTATCCCTGTACTGTGACATCACTGTGTGTATTATCTCTGTACTGTGACATCACTGTGTGTATTATCCCTGTACTGTGATATCACTGTATGTATTATCCCTGTACTGTGACATCACTGTGTGTATTATCCCTGTACTGTGACATCACGGTGTATATTATCCCTGTACTGTGACATCACTGTGAATTATCCCTGTACTGTGACATCACTGTGTATATTATATCTGAACTACAACATCACTGTGTGTATTATCCCTGTACTGTAACATCACTGTGTGTATTATCCCTGTACTGTGGCATCACTGTGTGTATTATCCCTGTACTGTGGCATCACTGTATATTATCCCTGTACTGTGACATCACTGTGTATTATCCCTGTACTGTGACATCACTGAGTATTATCCCTGTACTGTGACATCACTGTGTATATTATATCTGAACTATAACATCACTGTGTGTATTATCCCTGTACTGTGACATCACTGTGTATATTATCCCTGTACTGTAACATCACTGTGTGTATTATCCCTGTACTGTGACATCACTGTGTGTATTATCCCTGTACTGTGACATCACTGTATATTATCCCTGTACTGTGACATCACTGTGTATTTTATCCCTGTACTGTGACATCACTGTGTGTATTATCCCTGTACTGTGACATCACTGTGTGTATTATCCCTGTACTGTGACATCACTGTGTGTTATCCCTGTACTGTGACATCACTGTGTATATTATCCCTGTACTCTGACATCACTGTGTGTATTATCCCTGTACTGTGACATCACTGTGTATTATCCCTGTCCTGTGACATCACTGTGTATTATCCCTGTACTGTGACATCACTGTGTATATTATCCCTGTACTGTGACATCACTGTATGTATTATCCCTGTACTGTGACATCACTGTGTATTATCCCTGTAATGTGACATCACTGTGTATATTATCTCTGAACTATAACATCACTGTGTGTATTATCCCTGTACTGTGACATCACTGTGTGTATTATCCCTGTACTGTGACATCACTGTATATTATCCCTGTACTGTGACATCACTGTATATTATCCCTGTACTGTGACATCACTGTGTATATTATCCCTGTACTGTGACATCACTGTGTGTATTATCCCTATACTGTGACATCACTGTGTGTATTATCCCTGTACTGTGACATCACTGTGAATTATCCCTGTACTGTGACATCACTGTGTGTATTATTCCTGTACTGTGACATCACTGTGTGTATTATCCCTGTACTGTGACATCACTGTGTATTATCCCTGTCCTGTGACATCACTGTGTATTATCCCTGTACTGTGACATCACTGTGTATATTATCTCTGAACTATAACATCACTGTGTGTTATCTCTATACTGTGACATCACTGTGTGTATTATCCCTGTACTGTGACATCACTGTGTATTATCCCTGTACTGTGACATCACTGTGTATATTATCTCTGAACTATAACATCACTGTGTGTTATCTCTATACTGCAACATCACTGTTGATACTTACACTGCACTGTGACATCACTGTATATATTAAGCCTGTATACCCTAATGTCACTGTACATATTTACCTTGCACTGCGAGTGACAATACAGGGTAAATATGCACAGTGACATCACAGTTCAGAGATAATATATACAGTGACATCACAGTTCAGAGTTAATATATACAGTGACATCACAGTTCAGAGTTAATATATACAGTGACATCACAGTTCAGAGTTAATATATACAGTGACATCACAGTTCAGAGTTAATATATACAGTGACATCACAGTTCAGAGTTAATATAAACAGTAATGTCTCTGTACAGGGACAATAAACAGTTTTGCCACTACAGGGTTAATAAACGCAGTGATGTCACAGTAGAGGGTAACTATATAGTGATGTCATTGTACCGGGAAAATATACACAGTGAAGTCAGCATTCAAGAATAATAAACTGTGATGTCACTACAGGGTTGTTATACACAGTGACATCAAATTACAGGATGAAGTACAGTGATGTCACAGTTTATTATGAAGCACAGTGATGTCACAGTTTATTATGAAGCACAGTGATGTCACAGTTTATTATGAAGCACAGTGATGTCACAGTTTATTATGAAGCACAGTGATGTCACAGTTTATTATGAAGCACAGTGATGTCACAGTTTATTATGAAACACAGTGATGTCACAGTTTATTATGTAGCACAGTGATGTCACAGTTTATTATGAAGCACAGTGATGTCACACTTTATTATGAAGCACAGTGATGTCACAGAGACTACAGAATGTAAAACTGTACGTATGATAAAGATGGCGGGATGCTATCGAAACGTCACACATACATGGAGGAATAAAACACTTAGATAATATAGATTAATAGATAGATATGAGATAGATAGATAGATGATAGATAGATAGATATGAGATAGATAGATAGATAGATAGATAGATCAGTTTATCCAAATCAGGGGGCCTCTAGCTATTTCAAAACTACAACTCCCAGCATGTTTTTGGCTTTATGAGCATACTGGGAGTTGTAGTTTTGCAACAGCTGGAGGCCCCCTGGTTGGGAAACACTGATCTATCTATCTATCAATCATCTATCTATCTTATCTATCTATCTATCCATCTATCTCCTATCTATCTATCTATCTATCTATCCATCCATCTATCTATATCCATCTATCTATTTATGTATCTATCTATCTTTCTATTTATCTATCTATCTCATATCTATCTCAGATAGATGAGAGATAGATAGATGAAAGATAGATAGATATGAGAGATAGATAGATAGATGAAATATAGATAGATACATAAATAGATGGATATATAGATAGATATGAGATAGATAGAAAGATAGAAAAATAGATGATAGATATATAGATACTATCTCTTTCTATCTATCTATCTAAAACAAATAAAAACGGCACAACCAAAATCCAGAGATTAGAGAGAAGTCGGGGTGCCTGGAACCTGGGTCCACTGGTTCCTTAAAGGAGTAGTCCAGTGGTGACCCAGTGGTGAACAACTTATCCCCTATCTTAAGGATGGGGGATAAGTTTGAGATCGCGGGGGGTCCGACCGCTGGGGCCCCTGCGATCTCTCTGTACAGGGCCCCAGCTCTCCGGCCAGATAGCGGGTGTTGACCCCCGCACGAAGCGGCGGCCGACACGCCCCCTCAATACATCTCTATGGCAGAGCGGAAGCACTGCCTTCGGCAATCTCCAGCTCTGCCATAGAGATGTATTGAGCGGGCGTGTTGGCCGCCGCTTCGTGCGGGGGTCGACACCTACTATCTGGCCGGAGAGCCGGTGCATTGCCGTGGAATGAGATGTGCCATAGAATGAGATGGTCACATATTTAAACGTCACGCATCAAAGCGCACAGCAGTGTCAGTTTGGCTATCACAGGGAGAGGATCTCCTCTCCCTGTGATAGCTGAAGCTGCACGGAGCTCTCATGGCCTCTGTGGCCCGACAGAAGTTCACACATGTACGCAGCTCATACGGCTGCCTCATATACATTTACTGTTGATCCACAGCGCTATCGGGATCCCGATGCCCGATGCCGCTGTCATCAGTGTGCGTCCCCGCGAGGGCCCCACGCCCGCAGCTGTACTCCCCGTCCCGTTAACGCTCAGGGAGCGGGGAACAGAAAGTAGAGCATCGGGCGCAGGTTAAGTTATTCACGTAGTGCTGCGCATGCGCAGTACTACTTTACCTGCGCCCGATGCTCTACTTTCTGTTCCCCGCTCCCTCAGCATTAACGGGACGGGGAGTACAGCTGCGGGCGTGGGGCGCTCGCGGGGACGCACACTGATGACAGCGCCATCGGGCATAGGGATCCCCATAGCGCTGTGGATCAACAGTACATGTAATAATAGAGTAAATGTATATGAGGCAGCCGTATGAGCTGCGTACATGTGTGAACTTCTGTCGGGCCACAGAGGCCATGAGAGCTCCGTACAGCTTCAGCAATCACAAGGATAGGAGATCCTCTCCCTGTGATAGCCAAACTGACACTACTGTGCGCATGGATGCGTGACGTTTAAATATGTCACGTGACAAGAGAGAGCCAATAGGATGTGATGGAGGCGGATCATTTCATTCTATGGCAAATCTCATTCCACGGCAATGCACCGGGGCTCTGTACAGAGAGATCGCAGGGGGCCCCAGCGGTCGGACCCCCCGCGATCTCAAACTTATCCCCTATCCTTAGGATAGGGGATAAGTTTTTCACCACTGGACTACCCCTTTAATCCAGACAAAGAACAATATGATGCAGCACGCCACAAGTTTGCAGAAAATGGTGGTTTATTCCATCATGTGCATAGACTATGCACATGATGGAATAAACCACCATTTTCTGCAAACTTGTGGCGTGCTGCATCATATTGTTCTTTGTCTATCTATCTTTCTATATCCTATCTATCTATATCATATCAATCTATCTATATCATATCCATCTATCTATATCATATCCATCTATCTCCTATCTATCTATCTATCTATCTATCTAATCTATCTATCATCTATCTGTCTATATCATATCTATCTATCTATCATTTATCTATCTATATCATATCTATGTATCTATCATCTATCTATCTATCTATCTATCCATCTATTTATGTATCTTTCTATATATCATCTCTCTATCTATATATAATCTATTTATCTATCTTTCTATCTATCTCATATCTATCTATCTATATATATGTATGTATCTATCTATCTATATATCATCTATCTATCTCTCATATCTATCTATCTCTCATATCTATCTATCTATCTATCTATCTTTCATCTATCTATCTCTCATCTATCTGAGTTAGATAGATATGAGATAGATATGAGATAGATAGATAGATAGATAGATAGATAGATAGATAGATAGATATGAGAAAGATAGATAGATATGAGATAGATAGATATGAGAAAGATAGATAGATAGATAGATAGATAGATAGATAGATAGACAGAGAGATAGAAAGATAGATGCATGGATGGATGGATAGATATGAGATAGATAGATAGATAGATGATAGATAGATATGAGATAGATCGATAGATAGATAGATAGATATGAGATAGATAGATAGATGATAGATAGATATGAGATAGATAGATAGATAGATAGATAGGAAATAGATAGATAATAGATGATAGATAGATAGGAGATAGATAGATAGGAGATTAACAGATAGATAGATAAATAGATCAGTGTTTCCCAACCTGGGGGCCTCCAGCTGTTGCAAAACTACAACTCCCAGTATGCTCATAAAGCCAAAGGAATGCTGGGAGTTGTAGTTTTGCAACAGCTGGAGGCCCCCTGGTTGGGAAACACTGAACTACCTCCCACTGTCTCCTACAACTTTCCCCCTCTCCCCCAAGCAAGTTCCTTACTTTAAAAGGGCAGCATCAGCAGTGGGCACTGGGCAGGTAGGTCTTCCATACTGGTGGTGTCCGGGCCTGTATACACACAGCGGGCCTGCTCCACAAGGTCCAGTATACAGGGGAGTGAGAGAGGGGGAGGAGCTTCCTGTCTGCTCTTCCCAGTCTGCATAGCGCGGCCCCTGCGTGGTGACAGGGCTGCTGGCTGAAGATTTATTATAAGAAAGGATGACGGAGTAGATGGCCCCGGGGGGCGGGGGGTGCAGCGGGGGCTCGGGACCCTTACTGGTGAACTAGCTGTACCCCCCTGAGGGCCATTAGAGCTGCTAGTGACCTACTGCTGCTAGGGGGGGCACAAGGGGGGGCCAATCATGATGTAGGGGGGGCCATGGCTCCCCCTGTGCCCCCCCCCCTAGAGACGCCACTGTTGCCATGTAGCCCTAACCTAATACTGTCACCTTGTTCTTGTAATAGTCACCGCACACAGATAAACAGTGATCTTCTCAATGCTACCTATCAGTAATAGCGCCCATATATACTATAAGGCTATGTTCATAGACGGAATGTCCACATGGAGAAACTCCGTGCGGATATTCCGCAAATTGGGGGACACCGGCATAATATACCGGCACTAGGACCGCACAGGAATGCACATCTCATGCACAATCTCATAGACAGCTATGCATTCTGTGCAGACTCCGCACAAAGAAAGAACGTGTTCATTCTTTGTGCGGACACAGAAAATGGAATTTCTGTGCCGGAAACATCTGGCACGGAAATTCCGCCGTGAACACAATGCAGCAGAATCCTGCTAAATTTAACAGGCCCACATATACTATAAGGGTAGGGTCACACA
Source organism: Hyla sarda (assembly GCF_029499605.1). NCBI lineage: Eukaryota > Metazoa > Chordata > Amphibia > Anura > Hylidae > Hyla > Hyla sarda. The sequence continues at coordinate 62,213,009 of NC_079189.1, forward strand.
TAAAAGATCCGCCAGTGACCCGACCCATTTTGTGCCTCCAGCTGTTGCCACCCCCCCTTCCCCACCTCACCCACCTGTGGCCTGCTCACACCCTCAATCCACCGCTACGAGCAGCCACACAGGGGACCTGCGAATTGCCGAGTCCACTCTGACATCGCAGAGCAGCCGCGATGTTTGAGAGCAGGCCAGGGGCACTCGAGTCGGGGGAAGTGGGGTGGAAAAAACTGGAGGCACAAAATGGGTTGAGTCACCGGCAGATCCACACTGGGAAATACGCTGCGGATCCGTTACGTGTGAGCTTACCCTAACAGTGATCTTCTCAGTGCTGCCTGTCAGTAATAGCGCCCAAATATACTGTAACAGTGATCATCTCAGTGCTGCCTGTCAGTAATAGCACTCATTTTATTCTTTACACAGTAATAGTTTTCCTCTTCATGCCCCACACTCTACAAATGCCCCTTACTGTGTAATAATGCCCACCTTCATGCTCCTTACTGTACTACAGGTCACAGTGCAAAAAATGACCCTCATGCAGCACTGTATAAGGAAAAATGAAAAAGTTATAGGGGTCAGAATAGGGTGATTTTAAACAAACTTATATTGTTAAAAAGTCTTTTTAACACCTTAAGGACTCAGCCCATTTTCACCTTCCCTTTTGCATTTTCGTTTTTTCATCCTTCCCTTCTAAAAATCCTAACGCTAATTTGGCACCTACAGACCCATATAAGGTTTTTATTTTTTGCATCACCAATTGTACTTTGTAATGACATCACTTACAGTATTTTATAATATAATCTGCGACAAAACCCCAAAAAATTATTTGTGGGGTGAAGTAAAAAAAAACACCATTTTGTGAGTTTTGGGGGCTCCCGTTTCTACGCAGTGCACTTTTCAGTAAAAATGAAAGTTTATCTTTAGTCTGTAGATCCATATGGTTAGAAGGATACCCAATTTAGATGAGTTTTAAGTATTAGCACTTAAAAAAAATTATATACTACATGCACCAAAATTAGTATGTTTAACCTGTTAAGGACCCATGACTTACGCGTACGTCATGAGTCCGCTCCCGATCTATAACGCGGGGCCACAGGAGACCTGTGGGACCCGTGGGTAATAGCGTGCGGCATTGATCGCGGTGCCGCACGCTATTAACCCTTTAGACGCAGCGTCTAAAGTGAAAGTGAAAGCATGTCGGTTAGCTCAGGGAGCTGTTCGGGATAGCCGCGGCGAAATCGCGGCATCCCGAACAGCTTAAAAGACAGCCGGAGGATCCCTACCTGCCTCCTTGCTGTCCGATCGCCGAATGACTGCTCAGTGCCTGAGATCCAAGCATGAGCAGTCAAGCGGCAGAATCATCGATCAGTGGTTTCTTATGAGAAACCACTGATCAATGTAAAAGATCAGTGTGTGCAGTGTTATAGGTCCCTATGGGAGCTATAACACTGCCAAAAAAAAGTGCAAGTTATAAAAATATATCGTTAATTAAACTGCACGGTCAATGGCGTACGCGAGAAAAATTCCAAAGTCCAAAATAGTGCATTTTGGTATCTTTTTATATCATAAAAAAAATCCTATCAATGCAAAATTAGTACCGCTAAAAACTTCAGATCACGGCGCAAAAAATGAGCCCTCATACCGCCCCATACGCGGAAAAATAAAAAAGTTATAGGGGTCAGAATATGACAATTTTAAACGTATTCATTTTCCTGCATGTAGTTATGATTTTTTCCAGAAGTACGACAAAATCAAACCTATATAAGGAGGGTATCATTTTAATCGTATGGACCTACAGAATAAAAATAAGTTGTCATTTTTACCGAAAAATTTATTACGTAGAAACGGAAGCCCCCAAAATTTACAAAACAGCTTTTTTTTTTTTTTTCAATTTTGTCTCAATGATTTATTTTTCTGTTTCTCTGTAGATTTTTGGGTAAAATGACTGATGTCATTACAAGTAAGAATTGGTGGCACAAAAAATAAGCCATCATATGGATTTTTAGGTGCAAAATTGAAAGAGTTATGATTTTTTAAAGGCAAGGAGGAAAAAATGAAAATGCAAAAACGGAAAAACCCCAGGTCCTTAAGGGGTTAAACTTGGCATCTTCTGACCCCTATAACTTTTTTATTTTTCCACATTTATTTTTTGTGTCGTCGTCTGTAGTTTTTATCGGTATTATTTTTGTTTTGATGGGACTTTTTGATCGCTTTTTATTAATATTTTTATGGCAGATGAAGTGACCTAAAATGCACAATTTTAGACTTTGGTATTTTTTTTTTTACAAGTGCGCCATTGACCATGCAGTTTAGCTTTCCTTATATTTTAATAGTTTGCACGCACATTTACGCACGCAGTGATACCACATATGATTATGTTTATTCTTTATTACATTACTTTATTTAAAAAATGAGAAAAGGGGGTGATTTTAACTTTTAATAGGGAAGGGGATAATCAACTTTTATTATCTTTTTATTTTTTTACACTTTTTTTTTATTTATTTTTTTTAGCCCCCATCGGGGGCTACAACATGCGATCTTCTTACTGGATATACTAATCAATGCTGTGCCATAGCATAGCATTGATCAGTGTTCTTGGCACTCTGCTGCTCTAGCCTCCTGAGCAGGCATGGTGCAGTAGATCGCTGATAGGATGACAGAGAGGCAGGTGAGGACCCTCCCATCGTCCTCTCAGCAGATAGGGACATCACAATTTTGTCAGCTCCGCTGAGCTGCCGGGATTCTTTTACTTTCGTTTTAGACACTGCGATCAACTTTGATCGTGGCATCTAAAGAGTTAATGCCAGGAATCGACCCAATCTGTGGTGCCCGACATTAGCCATGGATCGTGACTGCTGTAGCAACCAGGACCCACTGGGTTTAACCTCTGCAGGAAAGAACAGTTTAAACCCGGAAAACGGGACGAGGGTGTACAGGTACGCCCTGCGTTCTTAAGGGGTTAAAAGCAGTACAATAATAGAAAAGCATATAATATGGGCAGATCTGCAGCAAAAATGCACACATGTGAACGCACCCTAAATCCGTATTATTTTGCCCACTTTCTGGAATAATATGGCACGTAAGAGCACCAGGGATATTTCTTTCATCGCATTCCAAGAGACCCAGAAGTTTACATATACGTGGTTAGTATTTGGCCACATTGTCTTTTTAATGTCTAACTTAGGTCAAATGTTTTGGGTCATCTTCCACAAACTTTATTAAATAAAGATGGTGGGATTTTGCCCATTTTTCCTGACAGAATTGGTGTAACTGAGGCAGGTCTGTAGGCCTCCTTGCTTGCACACATTGTTTCAGTTCTGACCATCATTTTTCTATGGGATTGAATTACAGTGGTCCCTCAACATACGATGGTAATCCGTTCCAAATGAACCATCGTTTGTTGAAACCATCGTATGTTGAGGGATCCGTGCAATGTAAAGTATAGGACAGTGGTCTACAACCTGCGGACCTCCAGATGTTGCAAAACTACAACACCCAGCATGCTCGGAGTTGTAATTTTGCAACATCTGGAGGTCCGCAGGTTGAAGACCACTGGTATTGGAGGTCATACTCACTTATCCCCATCGCTCCGGACCATCACCGCTCGTCAACGCTGCCCTGGATGTCGCCCTCCATCGCTGTCGCCGCGTCCCCAGGGTGTCCTCGACGCTCTGGCAAGGCCTCTGCTTCCCTGGCACCCTCGATCTCCGACACCGCCATCACGTTGTTACGCACGCCGCTCCTATTCGATGACGGGACGGCGTGTGCAGCGACGTAATAACAACGATGGAGAGCGCCGACGATGCAGGTGATCCCAAAGAGGATGAGCCGGAGCCCCGAGGACAGGTAAGTGATCGTCAGCGGACCACACGGGGCACCGTAAACGGCTATACGGTGGCAGCTGAAGCAGTCTGCGCTGCAGGATAGCCGTTTATGCGATGGCCCCGACATACAAAAGCATCGTATGTTGATGCTACCTTCAACAAGCAATGACCTCTAAGAGGCCATCATATGTTGAAATGATCGTATGTCGAGGCCATCGTAGGTCGGGGGTCACAGTATAGAGTTATTTTTTTGTTTTTATTTGGCAATCTTGGCATGTTGGTAAAAAATAAAAATAAATAACCCTTTTAGTGGATATCCCCTTTAAATAAGAATCAGCACAAGATACTTTACGTAAAGCATTTATTTACTGTACGACAAATGGCATTTTTTTTTTACACTGGATTATTTGTGAAAGCGACAATAACCATCTAAATCCATATTCCGCATTAAGTTCAATATTTTGATAAATGAAAAACATTAGCTGTGAGATTATTTTCAAAATAAATAGCACTTTCTGCATTTCAGAAGCAACACATACTGTATATACTGAATGTTTGGTCAATTGACTTTTATTTTAATTGTTGTAGCAATTCATTTGTAATTAAAATGAAATATTCCTGGGGCATCTGTGTTCATTTCTATGTAAACTGTATCGTTCAGCTACAAATAAGAACGCAAGAGAAAGTCAATCAGGTTTTGATTTTTTTCACAAGTTCTCTTTGATTAATTTTGCTCAACTTAATTTATTGACAGTTTCATTTACGACCCCATAATAATTCTCCTGCTTTGAGCACGGCAATAATGTAACACTCGATTTGAGCGATCACGGCTGATGAAACTCTATCTAGTAGGATATGACACTGTAGCTAGCGAGAGATATTTTTAATTTGGAAAACAGATGAAATAGTGTTGTTCACTGAACAAATTCAGAATTTGAGATGCAACCAATAACTTTCTGTACTACAATTTATTAATATAAACTTTTGTTGCAGAATAATGGTCGTGGTGGTACAGCTAGTTTTACAAGTGTTGAAGGCATACTGGTTGGGAAACATTATATTGTAGTCAACAAGCTCACATGTGTACCAACTTGTGGATAAGAGGACATTGCTTACCTATCAATTGTGCAATTCATTGATCACTATTAAGTTTATCTTATCTATAGTTTTTTGCATGCTTCTGTGTTTTATTTAATAGGAACTACAGTAAGTCAAATGCAGAAGGTTACCTGATGACCCATGTACATGATCTAAGTATGTTTTTAGACCTATGCACACAGTACGATATTTTCCGATGACATATTACCTTTAGCACAATTCTCACCTGCGATACTTAAAGGGGTACTCCGCTCCCGAGCGTCTGGAACATTTAGTTCCGAACGCTGAGTGCAGGCTTCCTTGGTCGTCCCGCCCCCTCGTGATGTCCTACCCCGCCCCCTCAATGCAAGTCTATAGGAGGGGGCGTGACGGCCTTCATACCTCCTTCCCATAGACTTGCATTGAAGGGTGGGGCATGGCATGACGGTGGTGCGGTGTGACAACACTAGAGGGCGGGGCGACCACGGAAGCCTGCACCCAGTGTTCGGAACTAAATGTTCTGGACGTTGGAGAGCGGAGTACCGCTTTAAAGGGGCATTCTGGTGAAAAAACATTTTTTCGGATCAACTCGCTCCAGAAAGTTAAACAGATATGTAAGTCACAATATAAATAGAGAAACATAGCCGCACATCCACCATTTGTATTTTGATCTAATTGCTTCTCAGCATAATTTAAAAAACTAACAGGTTGTTAGTATACATTTTGATCAAAAAGTACAAGCCCAGTCGCCACGTCAAGGCCACCTAGTCAGAGGGGGTCCCTAACCTAACACTGGCGTAGCGCCAGTCGGCAACCACTGCCTCTGAGCCCCACTGCTGCCTGACCAAGCCCCTGGCTTTGGGCCGCACCACCCCACAGACAAAGCATCACAGAAACAATGGCCACCACAGAGAACCTTGAGAGTGTGAACACTTACCATGTGCTCCCTAACAGAGGGCTGGGAGAATGTAAGGAGGGAACTTACATTCAGTCTCCTGCTAAGATTTGTAAGTTACTTCTATTAAAATAATTAACCCTACCAGTACTTATCAGTTGCTGAAGTTGAGTTTTTCTTTTCTGTATGACCACAGTGCTCTCTGCGGACACCTCTTTCTGTCTCAGGAACTGTCAATAGCAGGAGAGGTTTGCTATGGGTATTTGCTTCTACTCTGGACAGTTCCTGAGACAGACAGAGGTCTCAGCAGAGAGCACTGTAGTCAGACAAAAAGAACAACTCAACTTCAGCAGCTGATAAGTACTGGTAGGATGATGAAGATGAAGAAAAAAAATAATTTTCACCGGAGCACCCCTTTAAAAATGCACTGTTGAGCCGATATAAAGTAGCTTTCTATTAAATTGTCTCCATGTGACTTATTTCTTGTGTACTGAGAAAAGAAGTAAAGTAAATTTCATTGGCTGAGAGTTTTGCACAATAGAGAAGTACATGGGATATTCACGCTACAATGCTCTAAGCCAAAAGGACTAAATGTTAGGTTTAACTTTATTCTGCATCATTAGCTTGTTCATTATTTTGAACTATTATTACTTGTGCATTGGTTATTATTTATACTTTGCATTTTTCCTTTTGTTTCTCTTGCCTTTTTATTTTAAACTTTCCCAGGGTTACTGTTTGTACTTATGATATGGCATTCATATTGTTACGGGTTTTCCTTTATGGCAGGCCTAAAATGGTTAGCGACTTGTGTTGCTTCACCCCTATCCCACCTTGAAGTCACTATATATATATTATATAACATGTTCCCTGTGACGTTTGTTCGGACATTCGGACTCAGGTCACTCGCAATGCGTCATGATCAACATTTCTGTGCTCTTTTTTTGTATGCTTTTACTAGACTTAGTCACTTGTATGTGCCTTTTCTATTTACGTCTCAAATAAAACTGAATATTTTTTGACTACTAGCCACATTTTTTTTTACATTGCTTGCCGGACAAGGTGAGTGGACCATTTTCATTTTTGTTTGAAAGTAAATTTCAACTTACTGATAAACTGAACTCTAAAAGAAATTCAAGTAGTAAAGTTGGTTAGTAACTTTTCCATTGAATCTCCTAACTTTTTAACTGGGGTCACAATATTCTATAGTTTTTTTGCTGTTACAAAATGATTGAAAGCAGAGTAAGGAGGGTTTACCACCATATTACATTGATATATTATAACAAATCACTTTTTATTAAAGGAGTTATCCACCATAAGGTGATATTAGTACATACCTGACAGACAGTAATGGGCATGCTTAGGTAGGATCTGGGCTTGTCTTGGGGCTAAATGGCTATGGTGTGAGATTACCATAATACTGTGGATAACTTTTTGTGAACTGGTGTTTCCTGTTTGACTTTTTTTGACTACAAATCCCACAATTCCATTTTCCTCCCTCCCACACATCAGCCACCTCACCCATAAATGAGCGGCATCCATTCAAAGACATGTGGTTTTCAATCAGGGTGCCTACAGCTGTTGCAGTAGTTGCAGATTGATCTCTCTCCCACCAAGCGATCGCTCCACCCACTGAAGCAGACAGGGTCCCTGTCATCAGCTGACTAGTGAGCCAGGCATTGCAACCTGGGAAAAATCTGAGACAACAGTCATTTTGTATGCTGATAAAAATAAATATTGGAGTGAAAATCACAGAGGAATTGTGAGAAAACCGTCACCGACACTATATTATGAACAACACTAACTTTACAGCCCCTGTAGCATAGTCAAATAAACATAATTCCTGGAATACCTCTTTAAGAATTGAAGCTAGCATATATATATAAAACATATGAAAATTGTACACTAAAGTCTAAACCAGAAAATAGAAGGGAACACGGGTTCAAATAAGGACATTGTGATACCAATATATAAAGAACTATTGAATTGAGTAGATTTATGTATAAGCATTGCAAACTTTGTTTTGGTTTTGGTATGCCTTTTCCAAAGAAAAGTTTTACCACTCTTTGCAAGATTTATTATGCTGTGAAAAAATTTCTTCAGATCAATTTTATTTTTAGAAAAATAAAAATAAATCTTAATTTTTAGTGTTTCATTAGAACAGCATTAGACAAAAATGTTGATAATCAACACTTTAGCCAATGTAGATTGGTAATTGCTTACTGAACACTACTATCATCTAATTCTCCACACTCAATTATTGCTTCTCTTTTGCCCCTATAACCTTATTTTCTACTGTTTCGGTGTTAGTTTTAACATTTGGCTTTTCTGCATGAAAATTCTATTGTGTAGACTGCTTACTGTTCTCTCTCAATCATTGACTCCGGTTCCTACAAATTTGTTTTTCATTTGTTTAGAATTTTTCATTTTTAGGGTATGTTGCTTTTAGTTTTCTACCATGACACTTTGATGTCTTCCTTTCTTAGCTTGTATGTTTTCCTCCTATAACTTTGCCATTTGGATATATACTCGCACCATATTTTACAGCTGACTGGCAAAAAACAACATCTTTTAGTGATTCCACGCGGTTGGCCTGTTGGAAAACAGATCCTACTTTTTCACTGCACAGTGTGCACATCTGAAAAGTTCGGATTTGAGTGACAACCGGAGAGTGAGGCGTGCACCACCCTGAACTTCACCTGGCTGTTATGCGTTATTGCAGCGGGTCTTAGGTGTAAGACTAGGTTCAATCACAACTTTTGACTTGTCTGAGCAACATTACAAAAATTGTTTTAATAATTGTAGTACCCTTTTAAGCCCAAAATAGTAGCATTTAAGATGACTACAACCACCAATTAGAATTTCCCTTTTTTTCTGTGCGAATTTTGCGCAAATTCCATGCAAATTCTGCACTAAAACTACTTCTGCTGGCGTATTCCGCAAGAAGAAGGAACATGTTCTTTCCTATAGCAGAACGGAATTCTGCGAGTAGAATTTACGCAGTGTGAACAGCGCAGAGTAAAATACATTGAAGTCAATGGCAAAAACAGATGTTCATTATTTCTAAGTGGAGAATTCAAGAGGAATTACTCTAGTAAATTCCTTTTGAATAACTCAGTGTGAACGCATCCTAATACAGTATTTTTGTACTTAAAATTTTTAATAATAACTGAACTGAGAAATCTATTTTTTTCTCATAAAGTCACAATCATCTTTTTTCCCCAATTTCTCAGTAGTTGCCCTTTAACTGAGCTGGAAACACTACATGGACTAAGGCAGTCCCGCACCAGCATAGTAAACAGCAGGCTAACATTATAAAAGTATGTTGACATTGTTTTATATGCTTAAAGAATATTGGTCAGCCAAAGTTATTTTGCCTCAGGATAACCATTTTTTAGGTCAAAAAAGGAGACTTTTCATAACAGAATGTTTGTGTATATATATTTCATTTCAAACACATATAGCAAAAACAATACTGTTGGGGTTATGAGTTATCGATTTTGAGCTAAATGTCATTTTTCAAAGTCATTATTGACTGGAAATGTCAGCAACACAGAAGGCAAGTTGTGTTTATGGAGAGTTTTGTTAGGTTCACATTGTTACGGAGAACGAGGCATTTATTGATTGCAATCTGCTGAACTAGATGATGGTATGCAACAGCCTATAACACGTCCCTTTATAGAATTTGTTTAACCACACAATGTAAAGGAGGAAAATCAATGCCGGCCCTACAGAGGTATAATGCAACCTTTGAAATATTGAGTTTTAGCTCAATTTTATTTGCAGTAAAAATGTCTTATATAGTATATGTTACAGTCTCTTTGGAGGAATCATGAGATGGGAAAGTGTCAAAGTCCTCTTTTGTTGCAACTATTATCTCGTGTGGGAAGATTACATCTCCCTTGGTTTACACATAAATAGATCTTTCCATTGAAGACTTTATGTGACACATAATATACAGTGCAATTATTTTTGTAATATATCATAGGATATACTAAATGTGTTTACAGAAACCACTACAATATATCAAAATTTGGATATCTTATGTACATTTTAACTGTTTAAGTTTTAAAGTAAATTTTAATTACAGTCCCTTGTCATTCCTTTCCAAAGCTCTACATTTACTCATGGCTTCTTAAAATACCCAATAACATTTATTTTAATAATATTCGAGTCAGATTTGGCCAGCACAACTCAGATCTGGTCCAATTTTGTAAAAAGAAATTTAGATTTGTTTTTGCACTTCTGTACACCGAGTGGCACAGAGGTAAGTGGTTAAGCTGTCTGCATCACGGCTTACCCTCACTACACCCTTTTCTGGACAAGGTGCTCTACACCTGTATATACTTTGTATGGGGTCTTCCAAGCAAACGGGGCTCTTCCAAATCCAATAGAAACTAAAAGTCAAGTTCGAGGAATTGAACCGAAATACGAATGTCTGGAGATTTTTTTAAAAAAAATTGTCAGCAAAGGGGTTGCCTGGTTTCAAAAACCTATATTCGTATATCCTTGATCAGAAGAGAATGACTTATTCTGTACCTTCTGAATCATGCATGGCTACAAGAGAGACTCCTAAAGACACAGAAACTTCATATGCTATGGAGGCAACTCATTGCATTTAGCAGACATTATGGAGTTTTACATTGTCCCTTTGGTGGCATGTAAGGAGTGCAAAACTGGGGCAACCATCAAATTGTGTAAGTTCCTAAATTTTGCCTACTTTCACCCTCCTTAAAAGACTGCCATGTTTATAGTAAGTGTACTCTGCACATCTTTATGAGGATGTAATATATCTTTTCATAATGTAAAAATCCTGATGATGATTGGAATGTTTACTTTTTAAAGGGGTACTCCAGTGGTTAAGATTTTTGGCTATATTGCATCTTCTTTTAATGTTCATGTTTTTTGCAATTGACATGTATGATATGTTTCTGTAGCATGTGTCTTTTTTTCTTACCTGTTTGTGGGCCAGGAAGTTCTGTAGTTCTGTAATGGATCCCTTACTGTTTTCCACAATGTCAGCCATGTTAGGATTAGGCTATGGACAACATGTCAGAGCTTTTTTTTCCTCTGTTCTTTCAGAACTGCATGAGAGAAAGAAGCCATGCCCCCTCATCTCCCCCTCCTGAAGACAGAGAAGGGGGAGAGAGAGGACGTACACAGCTCCTCATCTCCCCTCCCCCTGCTCTGTCTTCTGAGGATGCAGGTCTGCACTGAAAGAAGACAGAGATGATAAGAATATTATCTGAAGGGGAGGATAACAAAGTGCACGGGCTGGGGATGTATAGACTGCAGGGCCATAAATCTCAGACTGGGGATTATTTCTATGTGTGAAGGGGGGGGACTTCTGAATGACACATGCTGTAATTGTAGTCCCTAATATGTGTGTGTATGCTAGTGTTTACAAACCAGTGTGCCTCCAGCTGTTGCAAAACTACAACTCCCAGCATGCCTGGACAGACTTTGGGCATTCTGGGAGTTGTAGATTTGCAACAGCTGGAGGCATACTGGTTGGGAATCACTGTTCTTGCCTATTCATCATACACATCATGTTACACCAGTGTTTCCAAACCAGTGTGCCTCCAGCTGTTGTAAACCTACAACTCCCAGCATGCTGTAACAGCCTTTGGTCATGCTGGGAGTTGTAGTTTTGCAACAGCTGGAGGCACACTGTTTGGGAAACACTGTCCTAGCCTATTTAGCATACACATCATGTTACACCAGTGTTTCCAAAACAGTGTGCCTCCAGCTGTTGTAAAACTACAACTCCCAGCATGCCCTGACAGCCTTTGGGCACGCTGGGGTTGTAGTTTTGCAACAGCTGGAGGCACACAAATTGGGAAACACTGGCCTAGCCTATTCAGTATATTACAAACAAAGTGCATTGTTTCCCAACCAGGGTGTCTTGAGCTGGATCAAAACTACAACTCTTAGCATGCCCGGACAGCTTTTGGCTGTTCGGGCATGCTGGTAGTAGTAGTTTTGCAACACCTGGTTGGGAAACACGGGTGTATGCCCTATAGAGGTGTGGTGAACTAGAAACCCCCAGGAGACTACAGAGGCAGCATGCTGGTGTTATACCACAGACTGAAGACTCCTGAATGACGCATGCTGGGAGTTGTAGTCCCTTTTGTGTTTGCATGCCAGTGTATCCCAACCAGGGATGATTATATTAGTGTGCTGTGTATAAAGGGGCTGATCCGGGAAAATAGTAGGGTGGGTAAAGGGGGGAACAAACACACACAAAAAAGGAGCTGCCCCAAATCAGCAAGGCATGTGGCATGCTGGGATTTGTAGTTTTCAGCACAGAAAGAAACAGGAAATAGAAGCAAAGATAGGAAAACAAAGAGGGGGATAAAAACACAACAAAGAATGGAAATAGAGTAGCCTAAACAACAAGAATATAAATGAAACAAAATGAATAGGGTAAGTCAAAAACAGAAAAAAACGTTGACCACCGGAGTACCCCTTTAACCTCTTGAGGATGAAGGGCATACCTGTACACCCATATCCCGCTCTTCTTCTATGATGAGCCTTCAGGAGCTGAGCGCGGGTCATAACAGGGTCATAGCAGGGCAGGTAGCCACTGGGACCTGTGGCTAATAGCAGACATAGTTCAAAGTTGATCACGGCATCTAAAATGTTAAAAACACTTCCCAGCTGATATGGACCATCATAGGGAAACTGCGGTGTCCTGATCAGCTGAGAGGACAGCAGGAGGGCCCTTACCTGCCTCCTCGCCGTCAAATCGATGATCTGATGCTCCAGCCAGCCATGGCAGGCTGGAGCAGCAGGGCACTGATAACACTGATCAATGCTATTCTATGGCATAGCAATGAACAGTGTATGCAATCTGAAGATTGCATGTAATAGTCCCATATGGGGACTATAAAATTGTATTTAAAAAAAGTTTAAAAAAAAAGTGATTTAAACCCTTTCCTAATAAAAGTTTGAATCAACCCCTTTTCCCATTTAAAAAAAAAAGATGCAACCAAAAAAAAAAAAAACATAAACATATGTGGTTTTGCCGTGTTAATAAATGTCCAAAATATAAAAATGTAATGTTACTTTGAGCACCAGGTCAATCTGATATACGTAAAAAAATACCAAAGTCCAGAATTGCTTATTTTTGGTCACTTTACCCTCAAAAAATTTATAAAAAGTGATCAAAAAGTCCTATCAAAACAAAAAAGGTAAGAAGTAAAACAAAATCAAACTTATATAAGTTGAGTATCATTTTCATTGTATGGACCTACAGAATAGATATAAGGTGTCATTTTTTATTTTACCAAAAAGTGCACTGTGTGGAATTGAAAGCCTCTAAAAGTTTCAAAATGTCATTTCTTTTTCCAAGTTTGCCTCACAAATACTTTTTTTTGTTTCACCATAGATTTTGTGGCGAAATGATTGATGTCAGTACAAAGTAAAATTTGTGGCGCAAAAAATAAAATAAAAAACAAACAAACCGCATGTGGGTCTGTAGGTAGAAAATTGAAAGCGTTATGATTTTTAGAAAGGGAGGAGGAAAAAATGAAAGTGCAAAAATGAAAAATGGTCCTGTCCTCAAGGGGTTAAGGTATAAAGGTTTTCGTATTTTATAAGAAAAAGAAAAAAGAAAAAGAAAAAAAAAAGTGTACTCTGCCCATGCTGTTTTATCTTGTTTTACTGTTTACTGTTAAAAATGGGCCTGGATACATTTCTGCAATAACATTACAGGTTATGGATACTAGATTTAGAGGGGCAGAATATTAATCCAGGGATTTATTCTGATTGACATATTGAAGTCAGGAAGGAATTTTTCGGCTATTATGGGGCAATCAGTATGAGCCTCATAAGGGTTTTCCTCTAGATCAACACTGTAGGGATGCAATATACTGTACAGGTTATACTTTATGAACATATACATTTTTTTAACCCTGATGAACTATGCCGTTTGCTTGGGAAGGTTCTCTGTCCAGAATGTTTTGCTGCACCTTTAGTCTTTGTGCTAGTGGTTTTGTTTTCTCTGTGGCCACTGTGTGGATTGCTATTATAGCAAAGGGGAAATCTGTCCCTGGACACAATGTGTCTGTGATGAGCGCTAAAACACCGAAAATAATAAGATTGTAAGTGTGTGTGTTGTAAGTGTGTGTGTGTGTGGGGGGGGGGGGGTGGTGAGTGCTAGGTCAAGACCCTGCCTTGTGTGAAGTGAGTTCATTGCTTGACAGATTCCTGGTACACATGAGTAAGGCTGGTAGAGTACCTAAAGGGGTTATCCAGGAAAAATCTTTGTTTTATATATCAACTGGCTCCAGAAATTTAAACAGATTTGTAAATTACTTCTATAAAAAAAATCTTAATCCTTTCAGTACTTATGAGCTTCTGAAGTTAAGGTTGTTCTTTTCTGTCTAAGTGCTCTCTGATGTCTCATGTCTCAGGAACAGCCCATAGCAAACCTCTTCTAAACTGGGCGGATCCCGAGACACGTGCCATCAGAGAGCACTTAGACAGAAAAGAACAACCTTAACTTCAGAAGTACTGAAAGGATTAAGATTTTTTAATAGAAGTAATTTACAAATCTGTTTAACTTTCTGCAGCCAGTTGATATATATATATATATATATATATATATATATATATATATAAAGTTTTTTCCTGGATAACCCCTTTAACTACAGAGTATTGTTTGTGTGCTGCAATAGAGCTTGCAGAATAAAGAGCAGTAAAGGTTTCCCTGGTAGCTGGGGTCAGAGATTGAGACAAACAACCCCAGTAAGGGTGGGTTCACACTACGTTTTCTCCCATACGGGAGCGCATACGGCAGGGGGGAGCTAAAACCTCGCGCTCCCGTATGTCACCGTATGCGCTCCCGTATGTCATTCATTTCAATGAGCCGGCCGGAGTGAAACGTTCGGTCCAGTCGGCTCATTTTTGCGCCGTATGCGCTTTTACAACCGGACCTAAAACCGTGGTTGACCACAGTTTTAGGTCCGGTTGTAAAAGCGCATACAGCGCCAAAATGAGCCGACCGGACCGAACGTTTCACTCCGGCCGGCTCATTGAAATGAATGACATACGGGAGCGCATACGGTGACATACGGGAGCGCGAGGTTTTAGCTCCCCCCTGCCGTATGCGCTCCCGTATGGGAGAAAACGTAGTGTGAACCCAGCCTTACAGGGATAAAGACTGAGTTAGTGAGTTATTGCCGCAACAGTATCACTAGCAATTGTTAAGAACTGTGTGCTTGTTTTAAGAAACCAACAAGCTAAAAATGTATCCAAGAAGAACTGCCAATGACTTTACCTTTGAATGTATGTTAATGCAACTATAATGCATGAACAGCCTTTATT
Source organism: Hyla sarda (assembly GCF_029499605.1). NCBI lineage: Eukaryota > Metazoa > Chordata > Amphibia > Anura > Hylidae > Hyla > Hyla sarda. The sequence continues at coordinate 62,228,126 of NC_079189.1, forward strand.
AAGTAAAGTCTGCTTGAGTTATTTGCAAAGACTGCGTCTGTCAAGTTATTGCTGCACTATTTTCTACCATAGTAGTCGGTAGTGGTTAATCATTATCCCAAATCCTTCAATGTACTGTAGTCCTCCCATTACATTCATTACCATAGTTGCCGGAATAACTTGCTTGAAATATCATGGGATAGGGACCCCTCACACCGCCCCCCACCCGCAAACAACTACCACCTTTAAATAAAGACAACAACAATTTTGGGGATAAAGGCCACGGCCATTTATAGAATGGAAATAAATATTAAATAAATAAATAATTTATTAAATAATTTATTAAATAAATACATTTCATTAAACCATAAATGTATATAAACTAATAAACTCCATAGACTGTAATAAACTCACCAACTTTAAATAACCACCAGCTGTCCACCCAGAACATTCTGGGTGAGCTCCATATAAAATAACCAAACAACTGTCCACCTAACTCGGTGACACCCATCAACAACGGCCGTGACAAGGGAAGGGGGGGGAGCTTGGATCTTCTTCTTTCTTCACAGGTTTTCCAGACTGACCCCAGCAATAGCGATGCCTGGCTATTTATACCTTATGAAATTCCCACTGCTAGCCTCTCAGCCAATCCGCGGCAAGCTAATATCTTCCCAGCAACAGTCCTGTAAGAGAGACTCAGCGCCAGCATGAATAGGTAAACAGCCATTAACCCTTACTATACTGTCAGATTAGCATGCATACCAATATGAGACATACATAGCCAATAATGGGAAAAAAGGGGGAGGGGAGAGGAGCCCATGCCATGTGGCCCCTACGTTACCCTCCTGGGCCCTTTACATGGGATAGGGACCCCTCACATCGCCCCCCACCCGCAAACAACTACCACCTTTAAATAAAGACAACAACCATTGTTGGGATAAAGGCCACGGCCGTTTATTGAATGGAAATAAATATTAAATAAATAAATAAATAATTTATCAAGTAATTTATTAAATAAATAAATATTATTAAACCATAAATGTATATAAACTAATGAACTCCATATACTGTAATAAACTCACCAACTTTAAATAACCACCAGCTGTCCACCCAGAACATTTTGGGTGACCCCCAAAAGCATGCCTGATCACAGGCGTGCACCCCCCACAGCCGTGGACAAGTCTATAATATTTTGCAACCCCACATAAAAAATGTCCACCCCTCTAAAAAGGCCTACTTCGAACCCTTCCAACTCCCTGTGCCTATAGGAAAAACCACCTATATTCTTTAAAAAAATTTCCATCCCCCTATTCAGGCGTTTTCGTATGCGATCTATAAACGTTGCTCTCCTGGGAGATCAGGACAGCCGAGGAATGATTTCCGAAAACACTAATACTGCCGCTGGAAACAATTCGTGGATTGCAAAGCAAACCTGTTTAAATTTTTGGAACAACAAGGAGGTGTTACATTTGCCAATATTGGGGGAGATTTATCAAAACCTGTCCAGAGGAAAAGTGGCCCAGTTGCCCATAGCAACCAATCAGATTGCTTCTTTAATTTTGCAGAGGCCTTGTTAAAAATGAAAGAAGCGAGCTGATTGGTTGCTATGGGCAACTGGGCCACTTTTCCTCTGGACAGGTTTTATAAATCTCCCCCATTATGATTACATCAGGAGGAGGCCAGAGCCCCGCTTTACTGGTGCAGCAGTCAAATAAATCATCCCATCTTAAACCTCTAACTCCATCCCAGAATACACAAACCTTATTACTAGGAAAACCCAGGTTCAGGTTTTAAGGTCTAACTGCTGCATTTTTTTCTGCCCAATAAATGAAGGAATGTCCCATTATCCAAATTATTCTGACAGGCTCCTCTGCAATGGAAGGAGTGAGTTAATTAACAGATCTGGAAGGATATAACTCTTATACCTATCCGATTTCCACCTACCAATAGATTTAATAGTGTCAACCGAAAGGCCAGCCAGAGAAGCCTCGGTTGCCGCACATTCCTTTAGGATTGGCTTATCTTAAACCTGTGGAGACCTAGACATGTTAAGCATTTTCTTAAAATAAACCTGAACTGGAAACTGGCCATGGCAGAGCCGTCTTTATGTATCAGGAAAGGTAGATAACCCTGTGGGCGGGAAGATAAAAAAATGTCCGCCATTCCCACAGGGCATATGTGATTATTGGACAAGCGGGCAATTTGTAGTTGTTTACCCTGCCCCAGCACATCCGTTTTAGACCTTTTAACATTTATAACTAAATTGACTGAAGAAATATTAACATCTGAAAGATCCAGCGGTGCAGCCGACCATTTATTCTTTGCTGTGATTTCATTTATTCTCAGGGCACCGAAGAAAGCCAAGACAAAAGCTGTCTGAAAAAGTAATGCCTCATACTCATCTAAACAGACCGTACCACAAGTATGACCCAATTTCTGTAACAAATCAAAGTTAATGGGCCTCCTCTGAAACTTGTTGCTAAACGATAAACGGTAGCCTTTCAGTACTTGTTTAACTTGATAGAAAGAATTGATAGGGTGGACCCCCAACCACTTCTGAAAGAAGGCTATGCCTGCTAAAATGCTGCTTAAATGGCTATAAAAAAAACTTTTTTAATAACAAACTGGATAAAAATTACAAGGAACAATTAACATCTGACTGTGATACAGAGAAACCCCTAGAAACACAGAAGGAACACCATTTATCCCACAACTTACTACTTACTGGGTTTTTGCAGAAATTGATTTCAATGCAAAATGCTGAATCAGTCCCATACTAGGTTCCATAGGGGGGGTGGACAGGGTACTCCCTCCATATCTGCATTTGGGCAAAGCTGACGGAACCTGCAAAACTGACCCCGTGATAGTGCATCAGCTATAATATTGGACTCACCTCTTATATAATTAGCTTTAACCCAAATATTTAATTTAAGACACAGTAATACCAAATGCCTGAGGACCTTAATGACCAGATCAGATCTCGATGCAAGACAATTGATTGCAAATGCTACCCCTTTATTATCAGTGTTTATGATGATGTGTCTATTCCTAAATATTGTACCCCAGACCACTAATGCAACTACCACTGGGAACAGCTCTAACAAGACAGTATTGGCATTTAACCCTGCCGATACCCATTTAGATGGCCAGGGGTCGGCACACCAATGCCCTTGAAAGTATCCAAAAGCTCCAGCGGCATCTGTATACACCCCAAGCTGATTTAAGTCCTTAAAATCCGCCTGCCACACTGATGACCCATTAAAATCTGACAAAAACTCCGCCCATAAGGACAAATCATCTTTCAGTGCTCTATCCAGCCTGATGTAATGTTTAGGGGATTTGATACCTTAAGTTGCCAAATACAGCCTTTTAGAGAAAACCCTGCCCATAGGGATTACTTTTGATGCAAATACAAATATACCCAATAATTGTTGGAGCTCTCTCAATGTTAACTTTTTCCTAACCATCAACTTATTAATACTTACTAACATTGCATGAACCTTATCCTGCGGTAAACTAGAATTCCTTAATAAACTATTTATTTTAATACCTAGGAAAACTAACTCTTTAACCGGTAAAACTGTTTTCTCATGTGCTAAAGGGATGCCAAACTCACTGCAAATGTTAATGAAAGTGTCAAACAATCTAAAAACATCTGAACTAAACTGGGAACCCAAAAATAAAAAATAATCCAAGCAGTGAACCATGTGCCCTACTGGACATTCCTCTCTAACTACCCACTCTAAAAAGGAGACAAAGGCTTCAAAATAAAAACATGAAAGGGAAAACTCCATGGGCAGAGATTTATCAAAATAAAACAGATTTTCAAACTGAAAACCCAATGAGTTGTAACCGAACTCCCTCACTGGTAAAAGTCTAAATGCGGATTTTATATCTGCCTTAGCCAGCCTAGCTCCATTGCCAGCCTCCCTCAGCCTGGCCAAAGCAGAGTCGAAAGACGCATATTCTACTGTACAATCCTTGGCATTCACCTCATCATTTAATGAACCTTTGTCTGGATATGATAAGTGGTGGATTAATCTAAAAGACCCTGGCTCTTTTTTAGGAACCAAGCCCAGGGGGGACAACCTGAAGTCTCTGAAGGGAGGGGTATCAGAAGGACCCTCCACCCTGCCCTCAGAGATCTCTTTATATATTTTTTCCCTTACCACCTCTGTGTATTGTGAAACTGATTTCAGGTTCTCCACCCAAGCACAGCCGTAACCAGAAAACTCCGGAACACAAAACCCCTTAGAGAAACCTTCAATAAGCAAGTTAGCCATCTGAGTGTTTGTGTACCTGTTTAGATAAGGAAGCATGCTTATGAGCTTCACCGGAGTCAATGCTGCGGGAAAGCGTCTCCCTGCTGGACGGCATGTGCTGAGTGGATGAATAAATTTTTTAAAAACACCTGTTCATCTGGTGATTCACGGCACAATGTGTGCACTCATGTTTGTATCTACAGCTGGCCTGCCACTTGCATTGTCCTTCATTGAATACGAAACACACTCCATTGCGACCCTGTACTGTGGCAGGCAAGCTGCGATTTCTCTGGGGAAGTATTAGATTGAGCCATAAGCCTACGTCTTTTTGTCCCCACTTTACCTGAGGGTGAACAGACAACTTTTGCCTAAACATTTCATCGTAAGAAATCCAAGCAGACCTGCCAAAATTCCAATAGGCTTCCAACACAATATCTAGATGTTGAAATAGGGCGGTGCACTGATGGGAGTGTTTTTCCCCCATCACAGCAGCAAAAATACAGAATGCTTGGACCCAATTATGAAATGTTTAACCGGCACAAGATGTTTTTCATCATCATCATTTTTCCTATCTGTGGAATTGAAAGCTTGTTCCTTAGCAGATGGTAAGAGGGAGAACATATCTATGTACTCCCCTCTCCATATTTTCTCTTTGACAGCAGGAAGGAGATGAAAGCCCAGTTGAAACCTCACATGTAAGTGCCTCTTTCATACAGATTCCAAGATCACATTAGCTAAAGTAACTGAATTTCCACTGCCATCACCATGCATTCACTTCCTCCCTGAGTCTGCTGTGCTGGGTCTCTTCATCCAATTACTGCAAGCTGCTCTGTAACCCCTACCTCTCTATTTTCAGATAGGAGTCTGATAGGTGGTACAAGAGTAAGCACAGAGGAGTTCTAGTGTCACTCCCACTTCCTGGACTTTGTCCTAGCCTGTGCTTCAGCTTTGGCAACCATCAAACCTAACTAAACAGGAGATGGAATGGAACGAAATCCTTTCTTCCACAATCTAGACCCTCATTACAGGCTATAGGAAGTATTTAGAGAACGTTATTAAAGAAAGCTTAACTAAATATTGATATGGTTTTTTTGTTGGGGTGTCCAAATTGATGCACCTGTCTACTTTTGTTTTGATGCAAAACAAATTTTATTTCTGAGATATTACTGTGTCTTTCAGAGATTTGATAGCTCAAAATTAAATTGCTGATCCGAACACCCAATTATTTATAAATTAAAGTTGTCCAGGGGGCCTACACTTCTGTATAAAACATTTTTTATTTCAAGAGTGCCCATTTAAAGACGTTTTACAGTATGCCATTTGTGGTCTATTTAGTGGTTTGTAAATAAGTGAAACTATGTGTGGGTCATGGATTTCTATGAAACTTTTGATACATTTCATTAACTTATCTGCCTTGGCAGGAGCTGTCTGACACTGGTTGCTACAGTTACATTTATCTATATATATATAAAACTCAACGTGTGTGTGTGTGTGTATGTATATATGTGTGTATGTTCCAGCATCACGTCCAAACGGCTAAAAATATTAACATGAAATTTGGCACACTTGTTATTTATATGTCAACAACAAACATAGGATAGGTGATTTAACCCTTACTCACCCCCATTTGCCAGGGACGGGATTTATGTTTAAAGTCCTATACAGGTCAATGGTAAATATATGTTACTGCATAACTTCCAAACGGCCAGAGATATTTGGATTATACTTGGTCACACGTTACTTATATGTCCACTTAAAATATAGGATAGTTAATTTAACCCTTACCCCCATTTGTGAGGGTCGGGGGTTTTGTTTAAAGTCTCATGCAAATCAATGGGAAATGTATGTTTCCACATAACTTCCGTACGGCTGGAGATATTTCAATAACTGGTACACATATTACGGGTCGGGATAGGAGGACGACATAGGAGGTCGGGATAGGAGGACGGGATAGGAGGACGGGATAGGAGGTCGGGATAGGAGGACGGCATAGGAGGACGGGATAGGAGGACGTGATAGGAGGACCGGGATAGGAGGACCGGGATAGGAGGTCGGGATAGGAGAACGCGATAGGAGGTCGGGATAGGAGGTCGGGATAGGAGGTCGGGAAAGGAGGTCAAGATAGGAGGTCAAGATAGGAGGACGGGATAGAAGGATGGGATAGGAGGACGGAAAAGGAGGACGGGAAATGAGGACAGGAAAGGAGGTTGAGATTTGAGGATGGGAAAGGAGGACGGGAAAGGAGGACGGGATAGGAGGACGGGATAGGAGGACGGGATAGGAGAATGGGATAGGAGGATGGGATAGGAGGATGGAATAGGAGAATGGGAAAGGAGGACGGGAAAGGAGGACAGGAAAGGAGGTCGAGATATGTGTATGGGAAAGGAGGACAGGAAAGGAGAATAGGATAGGAGGACAGGATAGGAGGATGGGATAGGAGGTCAGGATATGATGACGGGATAGGAGGTCGGGGTAAGACAACAATGAATGAGGACGGGATATGAAGTCAAAAGCTTCCTCCTTTGTTTATTTTCCTCCCCAACAAGGATTAGGAAGGAAAAACCGGGCAACGCCAGGTACTCAGCTAGTTGTCAATATTTTCCCATGTAGTACGCTTTGTAAATCTTACAGTATTCACCAGTGTTAAATCTCATTTGCCCCTTCTCTTCCCAAGCCTCTTAACCATCCACATTAATCTGTAATATCAGATTGTCCTCTTCTATGTTTGATGTATTATCCACAATGACTGATATTTTCACAAGATTTATAAAAGTAAATGAAAATTCTACTGCAATGGATTTTATATGACTTCAGTACAAGAAAGTTCCTACAAAACATCTGGAACAGAATCAATAATGTGAATCTGCCATCTTATTAATGGCTGATGAACAAAGACAAGTGGAGCAGTGTCATGAGGAATTCATCTTAATGGTAAATATATGTTACTGCATAACTTCCAAACGGCCAGAGATATTTGGATAATACTTGGTCACACGTTACTTATATGTCCACTTAAAATATAGGATAGTTAATTTAACCCTTACCCCCATTTGTGAGGGTCGGGGGTTTTGTTTAAAGTCTCATGCAAATCAATGGGAAATGTATGTTTCCACATAACTTCCGTACGGCTGGAGATATTTCAATAACTGGTACACATATTACGGGTCGGGATAGGAGGACGACATAGGAGGTCGGGATAGGAGGACGGGATAGGAGGACGGGATAGGAGGTCGGGATAGGAGGACGGCATAGGAGGACGGGATAGGAGGACGTGATAGGAGGACCGGGATAGGAGGACCGGGATAGGAGGTCGGGATAGGAGAACGCGATAGGAGGTCGGGATAGGAGGTCGGGATAGGAGGTCGGGAAAGGAGGTCAAGATAGGAGGTCAAGATAGGAGGACGGGATAGAAGGATGGGATAGGAGGACGGAAAAGGAGGACGGGAAATGAGGACAGGAAAGGAGGTTGAGATTTGAGGATGTGAAAGGAGGACGGGAAAGGAGGACGGGATAGGAGGACGGGATAGGAGGACGGGATAGGAGAATGGGATAGGAGGATGGGATAGGAGGACGGAATAGGAGAATGGGAAAGGAGGACGGGAAAGGAGGACAGGAAAGGAGGTCGAGATATGAGGATGGGAAAGGAGGACGGGAAAGGAGAATAGGATAGGAGGACAGGATAGGAGGATGGGATAGGAGGTCAGGATATGATGACGGGATAGGAGGTCGGGGTAAGACAACAATGAATGAGGACGGGATATGAAGTCAAAAGCTTCCTCCTTTGTTTATTTTCCTCCCCAACAAGGATTAGGAAGGAAAAACCGGGCAACGCCAGGTACTCAGCTAGTTGTCAATATTTTCCCATGTAGTACGCTTTGTAAATCTTACAGTATTCACCAGTGTTAAATCTCATTTGCCCCTTCTCTTCCCAAGCCTCTTAACCATCCACATTAATCTGTAATATCAGATTGTCCTCTTCTATGTTTGATGTATTATCCACAATGACTGATATTTTCACAAGATTTATAAAAGTAAATGAAAATTCTACTGCAATGGATTTTATATGACTTCAGTACAAGAAAGTTCCTACAAAACATCTGGAACAGAATCAATAATGTGAATCTGCCATCTTATTAATGGCTGATGAACAAAGACAAGTGGAGCAGTGTCATGAGGAATTCATCTTAATAAGCACAATTATTTCCACATTGGTGAGTATTCACACAGCGTGCTAACAGGAGAGGAGATGAAGCATTCTAGTGCCATAAACTGTACGTCACTTTTAACTCTATGTTGACTGTACCTACACTCATATGAGGAGAGCTCATAGCAAGGTTAGTTAGTTTGCCTTAATGGAGATAAATTACACAGAATTGAATCTGACTGGGCAGGTTACTCTGCTCAACAGCTTCAATAATTTGCATTAATATTCACAATAACCATTTGTTTTATGTGATGTTACTATCTTTGTAATGGCTTATATCTATGTGCTTCAACATTTTAGACTATGTAGTAAAATTATGCTGCATAATATACTCCTAAACATTGGAATTGTAACACCGAGAAGGAAAATGTGGAATTATGAAAATCATAAAATCAATAGACATGTTAATGCAATGCAAATAATAAAAAAGAGAAACAAAATGTTCAGCACATTTCAATTTATTTAGCAGCTAGTATGAGTGCTGCATGCAGAAATACAGGAACTTACTCTCCTTGGCATGTTATCAATGAAGTTATTAAAGGTTGTTTGAGGAATGTTCTGCCACGCTGAATGGAAAATAAAAAATGGCTCCTCGGACACATCAGAGAACTGGCTGTACCACTGGTTCCACAATGAAAACAATGTAATATCGGACTAAAGGAGCATGACCACATTATATAATGCCATCCCACTCCATAAGGTAGGTGATGTTTCCTTGTAAAGCTGTCTTCATAGCATTGCCCATTTGTTCTCCCGACCAGTCTCCATTTCAGCCTCCACTGCATCTTGCTCTGCACAATGATAACACTTGATAGGAGGGTTGTGAGTTCAATGAAACACTGGTAGATGGACATCAGTCTCATAGGTCAATGTCATGCTAGTACATTCTGATGGTTTTTGTAGACACTGTTCAATGCCCTAGGCTTAGTGTGGTACATGCAATTTTACTCACAAATAAAATGTATTCTATTCACCATTTTTCTAACCTGACAATCCATCTATAGAGAGATTTGTCTCTGTGCACCTATGGCTGTAATTTCAGTTCCTTCTTTATCTGCCAACCACTGGGACATGTAATGTTGAATAGCACTAGCATCCAACCTATACGTATAAAGATCTGCTAGAGTGATAAACCATGGTTTCTCAGTTTAAAAAAATTCTGTCCAACGCCAGTTTGTGACAAATGGTGATAAATGGTGTGTTGACAAACAGGAAGCATCACACAATAATATTAGACTGGTCTTAGCAGGCATACAGCGCTGGTCTTAGGCCAGAAGAAGGCCTTAACATGCACCACTAAACAAAGTGGGATAGTAAGTATATGACTGACACTTTTTCTAGAGGCTATGGTTGTACTATTCCTAATGTCACTGTGTTGCACCTTTCCTGTGTTTTGGACCCAACCGCCGTTTTGCCTAAAAATACTTACCATAATACTACATGTGAACCAAATTTAAGACAGTATTTCCAAGGCTTTAACATATTTTTTTGTGAGGGCGACAAGTAAAATGGTATTTTCACTGTTATATGTCTTATGAATATATCTAGTCCAACATCAGACTGGGGTTCTTTGAGTCAACCACGGAAAATTGCCTGTGTACATAGACTTTTCTTACTCTGGACATGTAATTTATAAGATCAAAAAGGCTAAATGTGAACCCATAAGAAAAATAACCCAGTGGCATGTGACTGGCTCCAAGTGAGGCTGCCATCTGTTTGACCTTTGGGTTGAAACCTGGGCCTACTGTACACTCCAACCTCCAACAGACCATCCAACCTTACAAAGAGCCTTGGTTTATGATGCATTTAGAGGACCACTATAACCTTTGCGTGTGAACAGATTTTTCATATTCTAGTAGTACATCCGTAGTAAACACAACACAACATAATAACTCATTTCTTTCCTTATAGTAGTTACAATACCAAGTTTTTTTCCTGTGGAAAGAAATATGATAGAAATTCTATGGGCACACTCCAGTGAAAACAGGACTTTCCTTGTATTGTTCTCGAGGACCATAGATCTTATTCGTTGTTGGTTCTTTGGTACAAGTAATTCAGACTTAAGGAAAACATTGATAGGTAGTAGAGGAAACGGCAGCAATCTGTGGAGAGAATTTCTCACTGATAAAACCATAAGGTCCTGCCATTGTATGTATACATGTAGACGTTATCCTCATAGTTCAGTGAAGTGGAAAATATTTTCAGCAGGGCGCGGTGTTCTTAGTTCTATTTTTTTAACTCATAGGAACAAGTTTACCAGACAAAAAGAAAATGTGTCTATTGGCAGGGAAAATATATTTTAGTCACTGGAGACCATATTTAATTTTCTTTGTATGTTGGACGTGTTAGAGCAAAGGAGGTACTATTTTTGTTCCATTGACAAAAGGTGTTAACGGGAATGTTTCATATAAGGAAATGTTGTTTTATTACTTGTATAGTAAGTCTTTAAATGAGTTATACTGTTTTTATTATTCAATTGAAATCCTCTTGGGGCACACATACTTTTTTACGATCTGTATAGATAGTACCTCAGGGTGATACTAGCTATACAGATACTATGCTGTTTGGCAGCTGCAATAAAAGAGAGTTAGATATAAACTATAGCCTCCTTGCCTCCATTCCCAAAGACATGGACATCCCAGTTTGTGGTAAGTACACATAGAACCATATGAATACCTATAGTGATTAACAGATAAACAATGTTTGAAAACTAGAATGTTGAAAAGGTTATTCTATATATATAAAAAGAGAAGGTTTGACTTACTGACTCATCAACGCCCAGCCTAAACCCTTAGACCTAGAAAGCTGAATTTTTTCACAGGTGTTGTTTTTAAGACATAGACGAGGAATAAGAAAGGATTTTTCTAAATTCAACCCTTAAGGGGGTGAAAAAGGGGTTGAAAGTTTGGATGGCAGTTTGTCATTTTTAAAGCTAGAAGCATGAAACTTTGTTTTTAGGCTAACAATTAGAGATAAAGAAACACGTGTTTTAATATTTTCTAAAATTCCACCCCTGAAGAGGTGAAACGGGGGTTCAAAGTTTGTATGAAGGTTGATTTTTTAATTAGAAAATTTGCACCATTACTCTTAAAGGAAAACAACGTCTGTCTGTATCTGTATTTACATTATAATAATCCTCCGAATAATCAATCAAAACACTAAAAAATTTGCACGTGCTACACCCGGACAGTATATAAGCAGTGCGAGAAGGTGGGCCACCTCATTATAAATGCAACATGTACACGCTGCATCCGGACAGTATATAAGCAGCACGAGAAGGCGGGTTCCCCCTTTTTGTTTCTTTATTCTGACTACAATTTACCTTTAGTTTGGTATCTATCACAATGAATGTAGAATTGTCGAAAATAGATGGGACTATGGTGCCCCACAACGTTATTCCTGTAATTGGAGATCGTAAAAAGTAGATCTGTGTTACCCCAAATTTAACGCCAGTGAAGCTGCAGGCAAAAGCTGGTCTTATAATAGTTTCCTTTTATTAGTTGCAGGTCATACATACCACTTCATTTTGTAAATTCCCAAAAGGTTACTTAATAGAACACAAATGACCTCTCCTTCTCTATCTCATAGTTGTTGTTTTTTTTTTTTTTTAACTTTAAACAAGCTTTTATGCTTAACACATTTTGTCTTAGGGCATGTTCACACCGAGGAATTGGAGAGGAGTTTACTTGAGAAATTCCTCTTGAATTCTCTGCTCCAAACTAATACACATCACCTCTGTCCATTGACTTTAATGTTTTTTCTGCTGTCCTGTTCACACTGCGGAAATTCCGCTAGCGGAATTCCGACGCTGAATTCCTTTCCGCTTGAAGAAAGAACATCTTCAAGCGGAATCCTCAAGCAGAATTCAATAGAAGTCAATGGTTAAAAAAAATTCCATCCAACATTGTTTTCAAGCGGAATTCACGCAGAATTCAAGCGGAATTCAGGAAAGTAGAATTAAATAGCCTCCACCTTCATTCCTCTTCATTTCCCCATGGAAATTCCACTTGAATTGTGCTCAAACTCCGCTCAAATTCTGCTTGAATTCAGCTCGAATTTTGCTTGATGGATAAAATGACAGAAGACAACAATTTCCTGACCGAAATTATTCCTTGTGAATTCCTCTTGAATTCCTCAATGTGAACATACCCTTACAGTTTTTATTCTCGCCACTAAACCTAAAATTAGGCTGACACTTCCCATTCTGTACAGATCAGTTTTTAGAAGTCTCTCCCTTGGTAGTGTATTTTGGTTTACTGCTGTGGAGGTCAACGGGCACTAGGCGCTAAAAACCAAGTCCGCTTTGCTAAACAACACAGCATTGTGTGCTCATAAACCAACTCAACCCTGCAATACAACTTAGCAGGCAGTGTGTGCTAATGACCCAACTCAGATCTGCCATTCTATTTAGCAAGCATTATGTGCTAATGAACAAAGTCAGCTCTGCTATACCCCACAGCAAGCAGTGTGTGCTCATGAACCAAATCAGCTCTGCTATACCACTTGGCATGTATTGTGTGCTCATAAACCAAGTCAGTTCTGCTATACCCCACAGCAAGCATTGTGTGCTCATGAACCAACTCAGCTTTGCTGTACCACATAGAAGAGTTGACTTGGCTCATGAGCACAAAATGCTTGCAGTGTCATGATGAAGGGCACCATATCTGAGCAGAGAATCTCTGCTCTTGCAGACTTATGGGTGTTACAATTGCCACTACAGATATCCATATTTTAATAATTTAAACAGTAATAATAATTTCAGCCATAATGTTGTTACTCACCAATACACCATCGACGTGTCATCAAAGTTTCCCCGGCTCCACTAGAATGGCAGAAACCTGGTTTGGTCAGGGTATTCACAATAGGTAATGGTCACAGCTCAGCCTCACAAGTCACAACCCAACTCCCGGTGCATTGATTTCTGCACCAGTCACAGAGCATGCCTAGAAAACTATCTCAGAAAAATAAATAGTGTCTCATCCAGCCTACTATGCATATTTCCTTAGGGCGTGCTGTAAAATATACCTCTTAACACTGTGAAACACAGCTCAGACTACATGGCTGCTCCATAAAGAAAAAAAAATCAGAAAATAGAAACAGATGAGAAAAAAGGACATGTCTCAGTTTAAGGCTCTATAAAAATCTTAGTGATAAATTCCCTTTACAATTGACTTTAGAAGCTACTAGCCTCTACAAACAACATGGAACCAAAAAGACACTAGAGTACTGGGATAGTACTAATTCACTTCCAGATTGCACCTCATACATTATAATGCATCTTATAAATGGTGGAGGGATTGTGGGACAAATATATTGGGAAATGGCCTACACCTTGCTAAATATTGGAAAAAGTGAGTTACATGTAGAAGCATTATTTTATTGCACATAAAAGGCAGATTTTTCTAATACCATTTTCCAATGCATGCCCTGCGTATTATGTCACAATTTTGGCCCACTAAAGGATCACTGGTCTTCTGGTGGATTTGTCTAATCTTGTGCTTCCAATCAGATATCTGTAGTGAAAACATCAGTTGCAATATCATATAATATCTAGATATCAGAAATTGGAAGCTCAAGGTATAAGCTATTCCAATGCATAAGCTATTGTTTGCAGGAGAGGCTTAACTATAAATTATATTTAGGGGTTGTCTGGGGTTGTGGTATTATTTACTTACAGCTCCTGAGTGTGTTTTCCTTCATGAGCTTTTGCCACTGAAGTGGTGCTATCGTGTGTCATTTTGTTGAATGTGCAGTTTCATGATATGTTTTGATGGAGCAGAGGGACCAAAAAAAAGGTAAAGAAATCTCATAGGTGTCCAGTGGGGTCCAGACCCAACAGACAAGACCCATTTGTGTACCACTGGCCTGTTGAGGGGCAATACAGTTCCTAGAAGGCACTATGTTTACTATTGTTTTGAAAGAGAAATTATCTTCTGAAACTGACCGAACCCACCCACCCCCCACCTCAGGAGACATGTATACAGGGCCATTTATATGGATACACCTTAATAAAATGGGAATGGTTGGTGATATTAACTTCCTGTTTGTGGCACATTAGTATATGTGAGGGGGGAAACATTTCAAGATGGGTGGTGATCATGGCGGCCATTTTGAAGTCGGCCAATTTGAATCCAACTTTTGTTTTTTCAATAGGAAGAGGGTCATGTGACACATCAAACTAATTGGGGATTTCACAAGAAAACAATGATGTGCTTGGCTTTAACGTAACTTAATTCTTTCATGAGTTATTTACAAGTTTCTGACCACTTATAAAATATGTTCAATGTGCTGCCCATTGTGTTGGATTGTCAATGCAACCCTCTTCTCCCACTCTTCACACACTGATAGCAACACCGCAGGAGAAATGCTAGCACAGGCTTCCAGTAAACTTGACAACTCAATCAATTTCTGTGGTTGAAAAAATGTGCATGAATATGGTCTAAACCCCTACCTGATAAACGGACAATATCACAGAAACAGACCTCGGGGTAAAACAGCAAGGATTGTCATGAGATCAATATGCACCATATCAAAACAAATATAATAACAGTACATGTAGTGAACTTAAATTACATCCTTAATTAAATTGAGTGATAAGTAACGTCAAATACTAGAACTGAACTTAACTCATATTACCAGTGATCACATGATCCTACTGCCAGCATATACACATACAAGAGACTGTAGACTAAAAATGTAAACTTAAGTGTGATACTACAATTAAGAACTGCCCCACGTGATAGGCTATGGTCCCACGTGACCAGCCACACATATCCGTCCTGGCTCGTGAGAGCAAACAGACCGAAGCCCGAGCTCGATCTGTTAATATGAATAGTACCTTCAGTGTAAGTGGGAGCTCCGTTGCGCCTGAGATACACATGCCATCATAATAAGTGCATGCCGTGACCACAACCAAACTGCTGGCCGGCATGGCGAACCAGATTAACAGCACCACTTCTATCCCAAAACTTATCCGTCACCCGCGTGCTCGAAACCGGAGCTCCTGCAGTGCTGTGGCAAAGCTGCATTCACCTCCTGTGCCTACCTCCTACTTCCTGTCAGCTGACAGCAATGTCACGGGAAGAACCCACAGTGAAAGAAACAGGTACGGCTGCAGGTAGCCTCCCAATAATGACTTAGCCTTCCCATATATATATATATATATATATATATATATATATATATATATATATATATCAATGTGCATAGAAGATAGATTCAAAGATAAAATACCCGCACTCACCATTAGGTTAGCGACAGCCAGCTCCTAGGAATTAATGATGGTTAGACCAACGGAACGGGGACCATGCTGTAACGGGCGCTCAGGTGTGAGGCGATAACCGTTTTTTTCGCGCTATGTGCGCTTCATCCGGCTTATCGCCTCACACCTGAGCACCCATTACAGCATGTTTGGATCTTCCCAGCACCACCACAGCTGACGGCCTTTTCGGACCCGCCTCCGTGGGAGCCTCCGTGGGAGCTGTTCGTTTGAAGTTTAACCCTATCAGTTCTGTAGTAATCGCAAGTAGTGCTATTCCTTTCTTTCTTACTTACTCCATTATATATATATATACATATATATATATATATATATATATACATATATATATATATATATATATATATATATATATATATATATATACATATATCTTAGAGATTCGACAAATTTTTTAGAAAAAATTGATTTGATCCGAACAAATAATTTGCATATTTTTTTTGGTAATGTATTTTAATAATGTGTATAATAAAGTGTGTGTGTTTCACTTTTTTTCTAATTTTTTTTTACATTATTTAAGTAGTACTAATACTCCCAGCATAGAACAGACTGTTTCATGATGGGATTAGTAGTACCTGTGCTAATAGTCAGATCGCCCTGGGTGTCACTCCTGACACCTGCTGTGATCGTCCTGTATGATGTATAGATGCGGGTGGCTTTCTCGCAACTAGATAGGATGATCGCATTGGCTGTCAGGAGTGATACCTGCTGTGATCTGTCCTCAACTCCAGGTACTACTGCTCCAAACATGGAAAACACTCTGTTCCATGCTGGGAGCTGTAGTACCTGCATTAATAGACAGATCGCAGCGAGTGTCACTGCTGACACCCGATGCGATCGTACTGTATAATGTAGAGATGCGGGTGGTCAGCCACTCTTCTCTGGTCCCACTGTAGTATGCGTATACGCCGTAGATATACCTATTGATATTTCCCGCAGAGAGCTGTGAGTGGCTGGAACCGTCTGGCCATTCACAGCTCTCTGCTTGAAATATGAATAAGTGATGTGAATTCTATTCACATCACTGGCCAGCGGAGTATAGTGCAGAGATGCGAGCGCAGGAGAAAGCCGCTCCATCTCTGCAATAGAAAGGACAATCGGGTGTCAGGAGTGACACCAATCACATCGGGTGTCAGGAATAGCAGAAAAATGAAGGAGAAAATAAAAAATCTGCATTTTTTACACTCACACGTACTTGTAGACCCAGTTTTTGAATTTTTACAAGGGGTAAAAGGAGAGAAATCCTGCCCAAATTTGTAACCCAATTTCTCTCGAGTAAGGAAATAACTCATATGTGGATGTAAAGTGTTCGGCAAGCGCAGTAGAGGGCTCAGAAGGGAAAGAGCGACAATGGGATTTTGGAGGGTGAGTTTTTCTGAAATGGTTTTTGGAGGGCATGTCATACTTAGGAAGCCCCTATGGTGCCATAACAGAAAAAAAACAAAACATGTGGCATACTATTTAGAAAACTACACCGCTCAAGGAACATAACAAGAGGTACAGTGAGCCATAACACCTCACAGATTTCTGACGGCTTTTCTTTAAAGTTGGATGTGTAAATATTTTTTTTTCACAAAAATGCTGGTCTTCCCCCAAATTTTTCATTTTTAAAAGAGGTAATAGGAGAAAATGCCCCCCAAAATTTGTAACTCCATCTCTACTGAGTATGGAAATACCCCATGTGTGGACGTCAAGTGCACTGCGGGTGTACTACAAAGCTCAGAAGAGAAGGAGTCACATTTTTCTTTTGGAAAGAAAACTTTGATGAAATGGTTTTTGGGGGGCCTGTTGCATTTAGGAAGCCCCTATGGTGCCAGAACAGCAAATAAAAAATAAAAAACATGTGGCATACTAGTTTGGAAAGTACACCCCTCAAGGAACGTGACAAGGGCTACAGTGAGCCCCACATGTGTTTGAGGACTTTTCATTAAAGTCGGATGTGTAAATGACAATTTTTTTCCACTAAAATGCAGTTTTTTTTTCCCAAACTTGCCATTTTTACAAGAGGTTATAGGAGAAAATGCCCTCCAAAATTAGTAACCCCATCTCTTCTGAGTATGGAAATACCCCATATGTGGATGTAAAGTGCTTTGCAGGCGAACTACAATGCTCAGAAGAGAAGGAGCGCCATTGGGCTTTTGGAGAAAGAATTTGTTTGGAATGGAGTTTGGGGGTCACATGCATTTACAAAACCTCCCCGTGCTACCAGAACAATGGACTCCCCCACATGGGACCCTATTTCGGAAACTACACCCCTCACGGAATCTAATAAGGGGTGCAGTGAGCATTTACACCCCACTGGCCTTTGACAGATCTTTGGAACAATGGGCTGTGCAAATGAAAATTAAATTTTTTCATTTTTACGGACGTTCAAAAAAATTCAGACACCTGTGGGGCGTAAATGCTCACTGTACCCCTTATTACATTTCTTAAGGGTTTTAGTTTCCAAAATGGGGTCACATATGGGGGGGCATTGTTCTGGCACCATGGGGGCTTTGTAAACACACATGGCCTTCAATTCCAGACACATTCTCTCTCCAG
The DNA here is from genome assembly GCF_029499605.1 of Hyla sarda. Classification (NCBI taxonomy): domain Eukaryota; kingdom Metazoa; phylum Chordata; class Amphibia; order Anura; family Hylidae; genus Hyla; species Hyla sarda. Next base: position 62,246,391 of record NC_079189.1, read on the forward strand.
AAGCCCAATGACGCTCCTTCTCTTCTGAGCCCTGCAATTCACCCACAGAGCACTTTACATCAAGTTATGGAGTATTTATATACTCAGAATAAATGGGGTTACATATTTTGAGGGGCTTTTTTCCTATTACCCCTTGTAAAAAGGAAACATTTGGGAAAACACCAGCATTTTAGTGAAAAAATTTTCACGTACAACTTTAACGAAAATTCGTCAAACACCTGTGGGGTGTTAAGGCTCACTGTACCCCTTGTTACATTCCGTGAGGGGTCTAGTTTCCAAAATGGGGTCACATGAGTTTTTTTTTTGTTTATGTCAGAACCACAACGATCAGCCACCCGCAGAGCATTTTATGTCCACATATGGAGTATTTCCACAAATTTTGGGGGACTTTTTTCCTTTTTCCTCTTGAGAAAATGAAAAGTATGGGGTAACACCAGCATGTTAGTTTAAAAAATGAAAACATTTTTACAATAACAAGCTGGAGTAGACCTCAAATTTACCTTTTCATAAGAGGTAAAAGGAGAAAAAGTCTCCCAAAATTTCTTAGCCAATTTCTCCCGAGTACAGAAATACCCCATATGTGACCCTAAACTGTTGCCTTGAAATACAACAGGGCTCCAAAGTGAGAGAGTGCCATGCGCATTTGAGGCCTAAATATGGGATTTGCATAGGGATGGACCCGGATGCAAGAATTAGACTTGCCTCCGATACCAAAAATACCCTACGGCAGTGTTTCCCAAACAGGGTGCCTCCAGTTGTTGCAAAACTTCCAGCATGCCTGGACAGTCAATGGCTGTCTGGCAATACTGGGAGCTGTTTTACAACAGCTGGAGGCTCTGTTTTGGAAACAGTGTCATATGAGACTTTTTTTTTATTTGGGGGGGGGGGGGGGACTGTGTAAGGGCATACGTATATGTAGTGTTTTACCCTTTATTATTTGTTAGTGTAGTGTTGTGTTTTTAGGGTACATTCAGACAGCGGGGATTTACAGCGAGTTTCCCTCTGGGAGTTTGCTGCATCTCAAACTTGCAGCGGGAAACTTGCTGTAAACCCCCAACCGTGTGAATGTACCCTGTACATTCACATGGGGTAGGGGCGGGGGGCAAGCCTCCAGCTGTTGCAAAACTACCACTACCAGTATGTCCTTTGGCTGTCCGCGCATGCTGGGGGTTGTAGTTATGCAACAGCTGGAGGCACACTGGTTGCAAAACACAGAGCTTGTTACTTAACTCAGTGCTTGGCAACCAGTGTGCCTCCAGCTGTTGCAAAACTACAACTTCCAGCATGTATGGTCTATCAGTGCATGCTGGGAGGTGCAGTTTGATATGAGGCACACTGGTTGCGAAACACTGAGTTAGGTAATAAACTTTCAGTGTTTCGCAACAAGTGAGCCTTCAGCCGTTGCAAAAACTACAACTCTCAGCATACAGTGACAGCTGAAGAGCATGCTGGGACTTGTAGTTATGCAACAGCTGTTGGCAAACTACTAACACTCCCAGCATGCCATTTGGCTGACAGCAGAAGAGCATGCTGGAGGTTGTAGTTATGCCACAGCTAAAGGCACACTGGTTGCAAAACACTGATTACTTAACAATGATTACATTTGTTACTTAACTCAGTGTTTACCATCCAAGGTGCCTCCAGTTGTTGCAAAACTACAACTCCCAGCATGCCCAGACAGCTGAAGAACATTTTGGGAGTTGTAGTTATGCAACAACTGGAGGAGAACAGTTTGGAGACTACTGTGCAGTGGTGTCCAAACTGTAGCCCTCCAGATGTTGCAAAACTTCAGCTTTAAGCATGCCCAGACTGTCTAGACATGCTGGGAGTTGTAGTTCTGCAACATCTGAAGGGCCAGATGTTACAGAACTAAAACTCCCAGCATGCCTGGACTGTCTGGGCATGCTGGAAGTTGTAGTTTTGCAACGTCTGGAAGGGCTACAGTTTGGACACCACTGCACAGTGGTCTCCAAACTGTGGCTCTCCAGATGTTGCAAAACTACAACTCCCAGCATGCCCAGACAGCCTTTGGCTGTCTGGGCTTGCTGGGAGTTGTATTTGGCAACTCATGGAAGACAGCAGTGAAGATCACTTACCGCTAATCTTTACTGCTGCCTCTGCCACTGCCTGCCGCTGATCCCGCCATTGTCTGTCGCCAATCCCGCCGCGATCGCTGGGTCCTGGGGCCCACCGCCATCTTCCCCCTGCTCTGTCCTGACATCCTGGGGCGGGCAGAGCGGGGATTTCAACTTTAACCTCCCGCCCTCAACTGCCATTGGTCGGTTAGTTCTAACCGACCAATGACAGGGGATAGGAGGAAGTGGTACCGCTGCAACTTCGCTCCTATCCCTCAGGATGATCAGGGCTTTCTCTGACAGCCCCGATCATCCCTGTTTTCTGGGCTATTGGGTCACCAAAGACCCGATCAGCCAAGAACCGCCCTGAACCCCTAAGTCCCTTGTCATTGGTCAGTCACTTACTGACTGGCCAATGACAATGATTAGCAGCATGGGACCATTCTGATTGGTCCACAGCTGCATAGTGTCATTGGTCAGTTGTTCAAAACAGTTGCAATAATGTTTCTATCACCATACCACCAGACATGGTGATAGAAATTGTATTGGACGTTTATGAACGTCAATTTGCGCTGAGTGACAGGAAAAATGGACGTTCATAAACGTCCATTTGCTGGAAGGGGTTAAAATACATTACTAATAAAAAAAATTAAAACATTAATTATAAAAAAAATATATATTATTTTTACATTTAAATGACCCCTTTCTAAATTTTTATTATTGTCAGCTACAGTTTTAGGTCCCTGCCCGCCCTCATAAATTGATCCCTGTTTAATAATTAACATTAACATTTTTTTTTTTGTCTTTCAATTTTCAGGAGCGGGCAGGGACCAGAAAATTCAGCGCTCAATATTGAAAATGAATTTGGAGCGCATTTCATAATTCTTTTTGTAGTTTTTATTCAAAATTTTTAATATTTTAATATTGAGCGCTGAATTTTCTGATCCCTGGCCGCTCCTGAAAAATGAAAGGCAAAAAGAAAAAATGTTAATGTTAATTTTAAACAGGGATCAATTTATATGGGTGGGCAGGGACCTAAAAATGTAGTCGATAATAATTAAAATGTAGAAAGGGGCCATTTAAATGTAAAAATAATATATTTTTTATAATAAATGTTTTAAAGATTCTTATTAGTAATGTATTTTAATATTGTGTTTAATAAAGTGTGTGGGTGTGTGGGTTTCACGTTTTTTCTCTATTTTTACATTTGTTAGGTAGTACTACTACTCTCAGCATGGAACAGATTGTTCCATGATGGGAGCTGTAGTTCCTGTACTAATAGACAGATCACAGCAGGTGTCACTCCTGACACCCGATGCAATTGTCCTTTCTATTGCAGAGATGGAACAACTTTTTCCTGCGCTCGCATCTCTGCACTGTACTCCTCTGGCCAGTGATATAAATAGAATTCACATCACTTATTCATATTTCCCCACAGAGAGCTGTGATTGGCCAGATGGGTCCAGCCATTCACAGCTCTCTGCGGGAAATATGAATAGGTATATTCACGGCATATACGCATACTACAGTGGGACCAGAGAAGAGTGGCTGGCCACCCACATGTATACATTATATAGTATGATTGTATCGGGTGTCAGAAGTGACACTCACTGTGATCTGTCTATTAAAGCAGGTACTACAGCTCCCAGCATTGAGCAGAGTGTGCTCCATGTTGGGAGCAGTAGTACCTACAATTAAGGACAGATCCCAGCAGGTGTCACTCCTGACACCCGCTGCAATCGTCCTATCTATTGCAGAGATGCAAGTGCAGGAGAAAGCCTCTTGTATCTGTGCATTATACAGGACGATCGCAGGGGTGTCGCTAATGAAGAAATTAGTTATTTTGAATCGAGTCAAAGTCCTGATTTGGTCCAAATCTAATTTTTCATGATATTCGGAACGAATTAGACTTTGTCCAATTCGATTTGCTCATCTCTATTATATCTATCTATATCAATATATATAGCTGGCAGGTGGAGCAGCACTCTCAGACTGGAGGTGGTTTAGTCAATGGCTGATCCAACATGTCACACAGTCAGAGGCTATATGCACAGCAGAGGTGAATTATCATGTTAGGGTCCCATCCGATATGAGGCCACCTCCGCGTGGTGGATGGGGGGACACATTTTGATCAAAAAGTGCTCTAAGAGCCTCCATTTTTTGACCAAGAGTGCTGTTGCAACTTTCTTTTTTTGTACATTTTGTATTTGCCACAGCAGCGGGCACCTGTGTATTAGGTTGTTGTGCTGGCTATTTTTCCTTTTGTTTTTACTTTGAAAGTTGGGGGGTGTGGCACCCTCTTTAGCCGTGCACCCCACCCCTCTCAGACTGGAGGTGGTTTAGTCAATGACTGATCCAACATGTCACACAGTCAGAGAATATATGCACAGCAGAGGTGAATTATCATGTTAGGGTCCCATCCGATATGAGGCCACCTCCGCGTGGTGAATGGGGGGACACATTTTGATCAAACAGTGCGCTGAGAGCCTCCATTTTTTGACCAAGAGTGTTGTTGCAACTTTCTTTTTTGTATATATATATATATATATATATACTAGAGATGAGCAAATCGAATTGGACGATTACTAGCTGAGTACCCGGCGCTTCCCGTTTTTACCTTCCTAATCCTTGTTGTGGAGAAAAATCAACAGAGGAAGCTTTTGACTTCATATCCCATCCTAATATATTGTTGTCATATCACAAACCCATATCCCGTCCTCATAACCCAACCTCCTATCCCGACCTCCTATCCAGTCCTCCTATCCCGACCTCCTATTTCAACCTCCTATCCCGAACTCCTATCCCGACCTCCTATCCCGTCCTCCTATCCCGTCCTCCTACCCGTCCTCCTATCTCGACCTCCTATCTTGTCCTCCTATCCCAACCTCCTATCCCTTCCTTCTATCCCGTCCTCCTATCTCAACCTCCTATCTCGACCTCCTATCCCGACCTCCTATCTCGACCTTCTATTCCGTCCTCATATCCCCTCCTCATATCCCGTCCTCCTATCCCATCCTCCTATGTGTACCTCCTATCTCGACCTCCTATCCCGACCTCCTATCCCATCCTCATATCCCGTTCTCATATCCCGTCCTCCTATTCCGACCTCCTATCTCAACCTCCTATCCCAACCCTCTATCTCATCCTCATATTCCATTCTCATATCCCGTCCTCCTATCCTGACCTCCTATCCCTTCCTCATATCCCCTCCTCATATCCCGTCTTCCTATCCTAACCTCCTATCTTGACTTCCTATCCCGACCTCCTATCCTGACCTACTATCTCGACCTCCTACCCCGTCTTCCTATCCCGACCATCCTGTCTTCTTATTTTGACCTCCTATCTTGACCTCCTATCTCGACCTACTATCTTGACCTCCTATCTCGAACTCATATCCCGACCTGTAATATGTGTAGCAGGTATTGAAATATCTCCAGCCATACGGAAGTTATGTGAGAACATGCATTTCCCATTGATTTGCATGGGACTTTAAACAAAAACCCAGACCCTCACAAATGGGGGTAGTTAAAGGTTAAAAGAACTATCCTATATTTTAAGTGGACATATAAGTAACATGTGTGCCAAGTTTCATGTTAATATCTTTGGCCGTTTGGTAATATCTTTGGCCGTTTGGACGTGATTGTGGAACATACACACACACACATACATACATACATACACATTTTGAGTTATATATATATATATATATATATATATATATATATATATATATATATACTAGCTGAGTACCCGGCGTTGCCCGTTTTTTCCTTCCTAATCCTTGTTGGGAAGGAAAATAAACAAAGGAGGAAGCTTTTGACTTCATATCCGGTCCTCATATATTGTTGTCATATCCCAACCAACTGTCCCGTCCTCCTATCCCGACCTCCTATCCCGACCTCCTATCCCGACCTCCTATCCCGTCCTCCTATCCCATCCTCCTACCCCGTCCTATCCCGACCTCCTATCCTGACCTCCTATCACGACCTCCTATCCAGACCTCCTATCCAGACCTCCTCTCCCGACCTCCAATCCTGACCTCCAATCCCTACCACCTATCCCATCCTCCTATCCAATCCATCTATCCCATCCTCCTATCTCGACCTCTTATCCTGACCTCCTATCCCCCCTGCTCCTATCTCGACCTCCTATCTCGACCTCCTATCCTGACCTCCTATCCCAATCTCCTATCCAAATCTCCTATCCCGTCCTCCTATCCAGTCCATCTATCCCAACCTCATATCTCGACCTCCTATCCCGACCTCCTATCCCGACCTCCTATCCCTTCCTCCTATCCCTTCCTCATATCGCGTCTTCCTATCCTGACCTCCTATCTTGACCTCCTATCCTGACAGGTAATATGTGTACCAGGTATTGAAATATCTCCAGCTGTACGGAAGTTATGTGGGAACATACATTTCCCATTGATTTGCATGGGACTTTAAACAAAAGCCCTGACCCTCACAGATGGGGGTAGTTAAGAGTTAAATTAACTATCCTATATTTTAAGTGGACATATAAGTAACATGTGACCAAGTATTATGGAAAATATCTCCAGCCGTTTGGAAGTTATGCTGTAACATGTATTTCCCATTGACCTGTATGGGACTTTAAACATAAACCCCGCCCCTGGCAAATGGGGGTGGGTAAGGGTTAAATCACCTATCCTATGTTTGTTGTTGACATATAAGTAATGTGTGTGCCAAGTTTCATGTTAATATCTTTAGCCGTTTGGACGTGATGCTGGAACATACACACATGCATACATACACACACACATGTTGAGTTTTATATATATATATATATATATATATATATATATATACACACACACACACACACACACACACTATAATACATTGTCTTTTCAGCAGTTCTTGACAAACCTTACAGTTAGACATCTCCATAGTGTTGCTACTTTATAGTATTTTTTTTAACCTTTTTTACACTTTATTAAATGTATCTAATGGCCCAGGACTCAGTGTTTTACAGCTAGATGCAGTAATGCTTGCATAAAATGCATATAAAATATTATTGTCTTCTTATATAATAAAAGTCTTCTCTTCAGGGTACTAGGAGTTCTTTTCTTCATTCTTTTTGTGAGAGACATTCCACAATTTCCCATATTTGTAGAGGGTGTTTGCTATTAATGACCCTGTCGGTGAATCTATTATATGAAAACAATAAGACTTGTTACAGTTCTGTCTTTAAATCACTCTGCATTGTATTGCAACAGTATCTAAAAGGTGTGATAAATTACGTGGGACACGTGGAATCCACCTGTGATTAATGAGGCATTATACCATTGTTTCCGGGGGAAGCAGAACCACTGTGAAGGGAGATAACCCAGGGAAATTATTGCCTGGTGCAATGCAATTAACTTTAGTCTTCCTATTCAAGTGATAGGTGATTATGAAGAACCGTCCCATTGTACTCGAAATAATAACTATAAATGAGATCATTCCAAACACATTTCTGCCAAAGGGAAGCTTCACCTCTTGCTATGGGGAACAATACAGCCAGCGTTCAGTAACTCAGAGCATGGCTCCTTTATGATGCTCTGGAGAGTCTTTCTGCTGCCCGAGGAGAAAAAAAAGAGGGAAAATAAGACTAAAAGAACAGTGTTCTTGCTTGTAGACCAGTGATTTATGAGGTTTTACATGGTTAAGCAAAACATTTTTTTTTCTTGAGTTCTTGGTTTTACCCTATGCTTTCATTGTTACTTATGTTAGTAAAGGATTTGGATCTGAGTAATTGGGGTCATTGTCTATTCTGTGAATGGGGCATTGGCATGTATAGGTTGCTGTGGAGAAGTTTTTATTTAATGGATATATGTAGAATCTCTAATTGTCTGTCTGTCTATCTAGCAAATAAAATTTCTCCAGAGCACTCCAGCGTAGTGAATAAAGTGCTGTTTATTTCATAGAACAATTGTCTTTACGAGGCAACTTTTTCACTGGCTCACCCAGTCTTTCTCAAGCCACATCTATCTATCTATCTAGCTTGAGAATGGCTAGGTGAGCTAGCCGAAACTTTGCTACTGACACTCAAGTTTTTTGGAATAGATTTTTGAATTATTCTGGAAACAGTGTGCTGCGGATATATTGCTTTTCTTTATCTATCTATCTATCTATCTATCTATCTATCTATCTATCATCACACAAGACCTTCCTGGTAGTAGATGTGAATCCTCTTGGTTACTTTGGACTTTTCTTTGGTCTAAACTGAAGACTAGAGTTTAAAGGGGTACTTCACTGCCCCAGCATTCTGAACAATTTGTTCTGAATGCTGGGTGCGGGCTGCGGGGGTCGTGATGTCACGGCGAACGACCCTTGTGGATTCACACCAAGCCCCCTCAATGCAAGTCTATGGGAGGGGGCATGGCAGCCACCACACCCCCTCCCATAGACTTGCATTGAGGGGGCGTGGAGTACCTCTTTAATGGTAACCTGTCTAATTGACAATGCAGTCCTATCTGTGGATATCATGTTATTATAGTAAGAGGATCTGAGCAGATTGAGATATATTTGTGTGGAAAAGATTAAAGAGTACCTGTAATTAAATAAACTTTTCTAATCCAACTCAGGCTATGTTCCCTAACTATTCCTAACAACCCTCCCACCCTTAGAAAAATTTCAGAGGTTTGAAAAGCTGTGTATCTTACCTTTAGTCTTGCTCACATAGTGAAATCTCCCAGCAGAAGAAATTGGGTGTTTCCCAGCAGGCATAACATCACTGAAGCCTGCTGGGGGACCACTTCCGCCCTCACATTGTTGCAGTGCTGTGATGAATAGAAGACCTCAAGCTCTGTGCAGCAGCTTTCAGTCTGTTTATCTTTCAGTGAGGCTCCGTTCACCATTTAGTCTGTGCAGCTGCTGTCAGTGAGGCTCTGTGCAGCTGTCAATCAAGCTCAGTGCAGAGAAACACTTCCTTAGTTTGTTCTCCTGCCTTTACAAGCAGGAGACCAAAATCAGATATTTTGACCTAGATGGAATGTGTTCTGGCCAAGTAGGGAGACCTCTGGTGGCCAGAAGTATACAGAAGAAAAACTAACATATTTTATTTTATTTTTTTAATGGAAGACAATAACAAAAGTTATTTATTTGGCATATGGAATGAAATATTAAACACCATGTTTAATGACAGTGCCCATTTAAATATAACTTTAGTCATTTACATCCTTCAAGACTAGCCAAGACTTCCCTAAGAGTAGTCTTGAATAGCAACAGTTGATAACTCCAAGTGTGGTGCCATACTAGTAGGCCATAAACATAGCCAGTCAGGTAGACATTAGGGCAGGTGGAGTACAAGCAGTACAAGGAAAGGGAAAACAGACAAACATTTTTTAACCCCTCAAGGACCCGGACAATTTTTTTTGTGGGGTTTAATTTTTTTACTCTTTGCCTTTTAATAGCCACTGTTACGCCGAGCGCTCCGGGTCCCCGCTCCTCCCCGGAGCGCTCGCTACACTCTCGCTACTGCAGCGCTCCGGTCAGATCCACTGACCCGGTGCGCTGCGATTCCGCCTCCAGCCGGGATGCGATTCGCGATGCGGGTGGCGCCCGCTCGCAATGCGCACCCCGGCTCCCGTACTTGACTCGCTCTCCGTCGGTCCTGTCCCGGTGCGCGCGGCCCCGCTCCCTAGGGCGCGCGCGCGCCGGGTCTCTGCGATTTAAAGGGCCACTGCGCCGCTGATTGGCGCAAGTGGTTCTAATTAGTGTGTTCACCTGTGCACTCCCTATGTATACCTCACTTCCCCTGCACTCCCTCGCCGGATCTTGTTGCCATTGTGCCAGTGAAAGCGTTTCCTTGTGTGTTCCTAGCCTGTGTTCCAGACCTCCTGCCGTTGCCCCTGACTACGATCCTTGCTGCCTGCCCCGACCTTCTGCTACGTCCGACCTTGCTTCTGTCTACTCCCTTGTACCACGCCTATCTTCAGCAGTCAGAGAGGTTGAGCCGTTGCTAGTGGATACGACCTGGTCACTACCGCCGCAGCAAGACCATCCCGCTTTGCGGCGGGCTCTGGTGAATACCAGTAGTGACTTAGAACCGGTCCACTAGCACGGTCCACGCCAATCCCTCTCTGGCACAGAGGATCCACCTCCTGCCAGCCGGCATCGTGACAGCCACTTTAATTTTTTCACCTGCAGACCAATATGAAGCTTGTTTTGTGCACCACCAGTGGTAATTTGTAATGACATAATTCATTTTACCTTAAAACATATGGCAATACATAAAAAAATATATATATTTGTGGGGAGAAATTGAAAGAAAAAAGCAATTCAGCAACTTTCTTGGGCTTCTGTTTCTACAGAGTGCACTTTTTGGACCTACATACAATTACAATGATACCCAAGTTACATAAGTTTTGTTTTACTTTACTAAAAAAAAATGTAGTAAGCTTAAAATTGTCCTCTTCTGACCTCTCAAACTTTTTATTTTTTACAGAGATGTAAGAGGGTCCTTTTTTACGCTGTGATCTGTAGTTTTTATTGGTACCAATTTTGTTTTGATAGGACTTAAACTTTTTGGTTTATAAAGTGATCAAAAATACGCAATTCTGGAATGTAGTATTTTTTTATGCATTGACCATGCAGTTCGACTATCATTATATTTTAATTGTTTGAATATTTACACATGCGAAGATACCACATATGTTTTTGTTTATTTTTGTTTACATTATTTTATTTACAAAATGGGAAAAGGGGGTGATTAAAACTTTTATTTGGAAAGGGGTTATTTCACATTTATTAACATAAAAAAAATTTGTCTTCATAGGGGACTATAAAAAGCAATCTTTAGATCGCATACACTGAACAATGCTATGCCATAGCATAGCATTGATCAGTGTTATCGGTGCTCCATTGCTTCAATCTGCCATGGCTGTCTGGAGCATTGGAGCACCGATCGGAAGGCATGGAGGAAGGTAAGGGCCCTCCCGACGTCCTCTCAGCTGATCGGGACACTGCGTTTTTACCGTCGTGGTCCCGATCAGCTCTGCTGAGCTACCGACATTAGTTTTTCAGCATTTTAGAGTTAATGTCAGACATCAACCTCATCGCCAATGTACGGCACTACCCATGGGTCCTGGATGCTGATAGTAGTTGGCAACTAATTGATATAAAACAAGCTCAGTTGCTGAGGTTGTTACATAGACCATCTGCGCCGTATATTTACATTCGGCCAGTAACGAGTTAATATTAAAATATAAATTTCTGATACTGGAATAACCTTATTTAAATATAATTTTCAAAAACCAGAATAACCTTTTAAGGCCCTCATACCCATTAAAGGGGTTTTTCAACATAAGGTATCTATAGCAATTAAGTGTCATATAGTAATGGATATACTTACCAATGATCTGTGCTTGTGTTGGTGGTAAATGGCTGTGTCCTGTGTCCCCCACCATGCTGCTAGCTTTTTTGGTAATTGGCTAATTAGTAAAAGTAGCCAAGCACCCTTTCAGCACATGACATTTGATGTATTGTGTAAGTCTGCACAGCAGGCTGGGAAAAGTCCAAGACAACAATTATTTTGTAGGCTGCAAAAAAAGAACTTCGAGGAAAAATAAAGTCAAAGGAATTTGATGCCAACCGCCAAACTCAGGTAAGCAGAGTATATTAGTAACTAGACTAACAGCCTCACATTCAAAGAACCGGAAATCCTGGAAACCAGCTGAATACTCTTGTTTGGGTGGCATGACTGACTATCTAATTTTTATGGGAGTCACTTAAAGGGGTTATCCAGGAATAGAAAAACAGAGCTAATTTCTTCTGTCTCCGTGTTGGGTGTGGTTTGGTAGCTCAGTTCTATTGAAGTAAATGGAGCCAAGTTGTAATACCACACACAACCTTGGGACAGATGTGAAGCTGTTTTTTGATAGAAATTAGCTCTGTTTTTTTAATTCCTGGATAACCCCTTTAACTTACCTCCTACAGATGATGTTGAAGATGAGAAGAAGAGAGATGGATTTTAAAGCCCAATCCTTTCGTTCTCTTTTGTATTAGCTCACATGCTGCAGTTGAAATGAAGTGTTAGCATTTAAGTGCTCCCCACAGTCGTGTTGTAATGCACCCAGCAGTTCGCCTGAGGTCAACGCTGTATTATGACTGACAAGGTTTTCAATGCTGATTACATTCATTCCTTGCACTGTTAAGGTTTATATCAACACTGCAGGACAGCAAGCTTACATGGCAAATGGATGTCGTTCCCAAAACTATACAGATGCAGATTACATGTACATAAGAAAGCCTAATGGTGTGGTTAAAGGGAAATAGTTTGGGATTAAAATTGGACATTAAAAAGTATTACATTTCTACTAAATATTAACTGGCAGGTGACATTAATCCCTTAACATTGATTAATGATCAGAAATAAAATTTCTTTCAGCACAAAATGCAGTCCATGGCCAGGCGGTTGCCTTGTACAACTGTATTCATAAAATGTTCATGTTTTACTGTAGACATGAGAATAAAAGAATCTAAAGAACAAAAGATTTATCTAAACTGGTTAGGCTATTGTTATCGCCTCATCATTTACCTGATCATCCCTAAAGGCCATGAATGCAAAGATGATCACAAACCTTTACTTTTTTTTGGGCTTTATTCTTACTTACCCTTAACTTGTTTAAAAGATGCAATATGTAATGCAGAGTGTATACTAATTCACCAAAACACAATAAATAATCCCATAAGTACTAGATTAACGCCATTAGAGATTCATGTAGAAAGGCAAAAACTAGCGTATAACGATGAATCATATATTTTTTAATGAACATATATGCAAAAAAGACATACATTTAAAAGACCATAAAAATTAACTACTTAACAATTACATTGGATGCTGATGGTGCTACTGATAGGAAACAAATAAAAGTGGAGGCTAGCACATATATTACAATTTGGGACACTAAGGTATCAGAAAGAAATAGAAAAAGGGGACCTCTATGGTTACATAATTAAAACAGCAAGTAAAGTGGCAAAGTACAATGAATAAGCCACAGGGTCTATCGACAAGTAATTAAACATATAAAAGATATACAGAGGAAAGTAACAACAATCATTGCCAAGTGGGAGAGAATAATTTGAAACACTTCACCACCCAACGTTTCTCTCCAAGGCTTCTTCCGGGGAGTGGAAGAAGCCTTGGAGCGAAATGTTGGGTGGTGAATGCTTGAACATTATTCTCTCCCACTTGGTAATGATTGTTGTTACTTTCCTCTGTATATCTTTTATATGTTTAATTACTTGTCGATAGACCATGTGGCTTATGCATTGCACCTTGCCACTTTATATGGTGCAATACATGTTTGATCTGTTTGTAATGAGTGTACAAAAAAGCAAAAACAAGCGTATAACAATCAATCATATAATTGTTATTGAATATATATGCAAAAAAGACAAAGAACTTCCTCTGGAGCACACAGCAGCTGAAAAGTACTGGAAGGAATAAGATTTTCATATAGAAGTAATTTACAAATTTGTTCAACTTTCTGGCACCAGCTGATTTTCCAAAATGTTTTTTTTTCCACCTGAGTACCCCTTTAACCCCTTAAGGACCAGGCCATTTTACACCTTAGGACCGGAGCGTTTTTTGAACATCTGACCACTGTCACTTTAAGCATTAATAACGCTTTTACCTATCATTCTGATTCCAAGATTGTTTTTTCGTGACATATTCTACTTTATGTTATTGGTAAAATTTTGTCGATACTTGCATCGTTTCTTAGTGAAAAATTCCAAAATTTGCAGAAAAAATTGTAAATTTAGCATTTTTCTAACTTTGAAGCTCTCTGCTTGTAAGGAAAATGGATATTCCAAATAAAAAAAACATTTATTCACAAATACAATATGTCTACTTTATGTTTGCATCATAAAATTTACGTGTTTTTACTTTTGGAACACACCAGAGGGCTTCAAAGTTCAGCAGCAATTTTCCAATTTTTCACAAAATTTTCAAACTCACTATTTTTCAGGGACCAGTTCAGGTTTGAAGTGGATTTGCAGGGCCTTCTTATTAGAAATACCCCACAAATGACCCCATTATAAAAACTGCACCCCCCAAAGTATTCAAAATGACATTCAGTCAGCGTTTTAACCCTTTAGGTGTTTCACAGGAATAGCAGCAAAGTGAAGGAAAAAATTCACCATCTTCATTTTTTACACTCGCATGTTCTTGTAGACCCAATTTTTGAATTTTTACAAGGGGTAAAAGGAGAAAATGTATACATATATTTGTAGCCCAATTTCTCTCGAGTAAGCACATACCTCATATGTCCATGAAAAGTGTTCGGCGGGCGCAGTAGAGGGCTCAGAAGCGAAGGAGCGACAAGGGGATTTTGGAGAGTATGTTTTTCTGAAATGGTTTTTGGGGGGCATGTTGCATTTAGGAAGCCCCTATGGTACCAGAACAGCAAAAAATCCCCACATGGCATACCATTTTGGAAACTAGACCCCTTGGGGAACGTCACAAGGGGTAAAGTGAACCTTGATACCCCACAGGTGTTTCACGACTTTTGCATATGTAAAAAAATATATATATTTTTTCACTAAAATGTGTGTTTCCCCCCAAATTTCACATTTTTGCAAGGGTTAATAGCAGAAAATACCCCCCAAAATTTGTAACCCCATCTCTTCTGAGTATGAAGGTACCCCATAAGTGGACCTGAAGAGCACTACGGGCGAACTACAATGCTCAGAAGAGAAGGAGTCATATTTGGCTTTTGGAGAGCAAATTTTGGTCGGGGGGCATGTCGCATTTAGGAAGCCCCTATGGTGCCACAACAGAAAAAAAACCCTCACATAGCACACCATTTTGGAAACTAGACCCCTTGAGGAACATAACAAGGAATAAAGTGAGCCTTAATACCCCACAGGGGTTTTACGACTTTTGCATATGTAAAAAAATATATATATTTTTTCACTAAAATGTGTGTTTCCCCCCAAATTTCACATTTTTGCAAGGGTTAATAGCAGAAAATACCCCCCAAAATTTGTAACCCCATCTCTTCTGAGTATGAAGGTATGCCATAAGTGGACCTGAAGTGCACTACGGGCAAACTACAATGCTCAGAAGAGAAGGAGTCATATTTGGCTTTTGGAGAGCAAATTTTGCTCGGGGGGCATGTCGCATTTAGGAAGCCCCTATGGTGCCAGGACAGTAAAATAACCCCAACATGGCATACCATTTTGCAAACTAGACCCCTTGAGGAACGTAACAAGGGGTACAGTGAGCATTTACCCCCCACTGGTGTCTGTCAGAACTTTGGAACAGTGGGCTGTACCAATTTTTTTTATTTGCACAGCCCACTGTTCCAAAGATCTGTCAGACACCAGTGGGGTGTAAATTCTCACTGCACCCCTCATTACATTCCGTGAGGGGTGTAGTTTCCGAAATGGGGTCACATGTGTTTTTTTTTTTTTGCGTTTGTCAAAACCGCTGTAACAATCAGCCACCCCTGTGCAAATCACCTCAAATGTACATGGTGCACTCTCCCTTCTGGGCCTTGTTGTGCGCCCCCAGAGCACTTTGCGCCCACTTATGGGGTATCTCCGTAGTCGGGAGAAATTGCATTACAAATTTTGAGGGGGGGGGTTTCCCTTTTACCTCTTGTCAAAATGAAAAGTATAGGGCAACACCAGTGTGTTAGTGTAAAAAATTTATTTTTTTACACTAACATGCTGTTGTAGACCCCAACTTCACCTTTTCATAAGGGGTTAAAGGAGAAAAAGCCCCCCAAAATTTGTAACACAATTTCTCCCAAGTACGGCGATACCCCATATGTGGCCCTAAACTGTTGCCTTGAAATACGACAGGGCTCTGAAGTGAGAGCGCCGTGTGCATTTGAGGCCTAAATTAGGGATTTGCATATGGGTGGACATAGGGGTATTCTACGCCAGTGATTCCCAAACAGGGTGCCTCCAGCTGTTGCAAAACTCCCAGCATGCTTGGACAGTCAACGGCTGTCCGGCAATACTGGGAGTTGTTGTTTTGCAACAGCTGGAGGCTCCATTTTGGAAACAGTGGCATACCGGACGTTTTTCATTTTTATTGGGGAGGGGAGGGGGGCTGTGTAGGGGTATGTGTATATGTAGTGTTTTTTTAACTTTTTATTTTATTTTGTGTTAGTGTAGTGTAGTGTTTTTAGGGTACAGTCACACGGGCGGGGGATTACAGCGAGTTCCCGCTGCGAGTTTGATCTGCCACGCAAAATTTGCTGCATCGCAAACTTGCAGCCTGATACTCACTGTAAGCCCCCTGTCCATGTGAATGTACCCTGTACATTCACAGGGGGGGACCTCCAGCTGTTACAAAACTACAACTCCCAGCATGCACAGTTTATCAGTGCATGCTGGTAGTTATAGTTTTGCAACAGCTGGAGGCACACGGTTGGGAAACACTGAGTTAGGAAACAGACAATGTTTCCCAACCAGTGTGCCTCCTGTTGTTGCAAAACCACAACTCCCAGCATTCTCAGGCATGCTGGGAGTAGTAGTTCGGCAACATCTTTAGAGCCAGATGTTGCCAAACTACAACTCCCAGCATGCTGGGAGTTGTAGTTTTGCAACATCTGGAGGACTAGTTTGCAGACCACTAATACAGTGGTTCCCAATCTGTGTCATTCCAGATGTTGCAAAACTAGAACTCCCAGTATGCCAAAACTGTCCAGGCATGCTGGGAGTTGTAGTTCTGCAACATCTGAAGGGCCAGATGTTACAGAACTACAACTCCCAGCATGCCTGGACAGTAAGAACATGCTGAGGATGTGTAGTTTTGCAACATCTGGAAGGGCACAGTGGTCTCCAAACTGTGGACCTCCAGATGTTGCAAAACTGCAACTCCCAGCATGCCCAGACGCTAAGGGCTGTCTGGGCATGCTGGGAGTTGTAGTATACACGGTCCCATTACAGCAATGCATGTCGCTTTAGGGCGACTTGCATTGCAGTAAAGGGCCCGACCGCGGCTGAAGATCTACTAACCTGTCGCCGCTGCCGCCGTCTGGATCCGGGTCTTCAGGGACTAGGTAAGTACCGGGGCCGGTCCCCAGCACTCCCCCGTCCCCCGCCGCGTCCTCCGGTCTTCCTCCCGTCCTCTCCGGACTTCCAGGGGCCGGGCAGGACGGGAGGAAGTAACCGCCCCCCCTCCTGCGATTGGTCGGTTAGTAAACCGACGGATCGCAGGGGATCGGAGGAGGTGGCAGGCTTGCCACCTCGCTCCGATACTTCAGCATGGTCCTGGCTGTCTGTGACAGCCGGGATCATGCGAAATTACCGGGCGGTCGGGTCCCAGAGACCCGATCAGCCCAGTATCGGCGATCTACATGGCCCCCCTCGGCGTTTGCCCTGGATGCCTGCTGAAGGATTTCAGCAGGCATCCAGTTCCGATCTCTGCCCGGCGAGCGGCAGAGATCGGGAATACAACAGGACGTTCTCTAACGTCCTTGGGCATTAAAGCCCAGGTAGTGAGGACGTTAGAGAACGTCCTATGTCCTTAACAGGTTAAAGAGGTATTCCATCCTTAGACATCTTATCCCCTATTCAAAGGGATAAGATGTCTGATTGCGGAGGTCCCGCCGCTGGGACCCCCACAATCTCTGGGCAGCTCCCACCATTCTGTGCTGGGCGCTGCTCCAGAGACGGAGACGTGATGTCATGCCATGCCCCCTCATGATGTCACGCCACCTCCATTAATGTCTATGGGATGGGGCATGATGGGGGCATCTCCGGAGCAGTGCCCAGCACAGAATGCCTGGAACACAAAATACCTTTGGATAGGGGATAAGATGTCTAAGGTCGGAATACCCCTTCAACTTTTTGGAGTAAACCATTCAGTATAAAGAAAATATATATATCAATATTTTGCAGCTCAGTATGTTACCGGAATTATATAGTTTTTTATTTTTTGATTGTTTGCTTTATTAAAAAAAATCTTGCTTTGCATCACTATATTCTGATACCCACAACTCCCCCCCCCCCCCCCCTATCCATGTGATCACTTTATTTTGTGGGGAAAACTGTAATTCTTATTGGTACAATATTTGGGAGCACATAACTTTTTGACTTTTTTTTCTTGAAGGGGTACTCCACTGAAAAACTTTTTATTTTTATTTTGAATTAACTGGTGCCAGAAAGTTAAACAGATTTGAAAATTAGTGCATAAGAAAAAAAATTAAAGGTCGGCACTCACCGGATTTCCAATTCAGCAGGTTTTCTTGCACAATACTCACAGCCATAGTACAGTTTTAGGGGAGACGACGGATGGTAACAAAGGGGGGTACCACAGAGAGCCCACCTTTGTTACCATCCGTCGTCTCCCCTAGAACTGTACTATGGCTGTGAGTATTGTGCAATAAAACCTGCTGAATTGGAAATCCGGTGAGTGCTGACCTTTCATTTTTCTTCTTATGCACTGATGTCATATCCTACGTGAGTCTGAGCACCACTGAATCCTCTCCCCGCAACAGCGACTTAGTGTCCATCAGCTTCAGGGTACAGAAGTTAGCAGTGCCGAACATCTTCTACATAGATTTGAAAATTACTTGTATTAAAAAATCTTAATTCTTCCAGTATTTATTAGCTTCTGAATACTACAGTGGAAATTATTTTCCGTTTGAAACACAGAGCTGTCTGCTGACATCTCTGTCCATTTTCGGAGCTGTAGAAGAATAGGAGAAAATCCCCATAGCAAACATATGCTGCTCTGGGCAGTTCCTAAAATGGACAGAGATGTCAGCAGAGAGCACTGTGCTCATGATGTCAGCAGACAGCTCTGTGTATTAAAATGAAAATAATGTCCGCTGTAGTATTCAGCAGCTAATAAGTACTGGAAGGATTAATATTTTTTAATAGAAGTAATTATTTACAAATCTTGAAAGAAAAAATGAAGAAATCCGGCACTGCCTACTTCTGTACCTCTCTGTTACTGGATACAAAGTCACTACTGCGGTTTTACTGGTGGCTAAGTGGTGCTCTGGCTTGTAGAAGTATAATACTGTAGCAAACTTGATAGAAGAAATGAAAAGCCGGCAACTCACCAATCTTCCAACTTCTGCAAATTTATCTGCACATACTCACAACAATCAGTACATCATGGGGGGATGCATAGATGTTATCGAGGGGTACCACTGGCACCAGTTAATAAAAAAAAAAGTTTTCCACCGGAGTACCCCTTTAACCCCTTGGGGACAGAGCCCTTTATGACCCGAAGGACGGGAGCATGTTTTGCAAATCTGACCACTGTCACTTTAAGCATTAATAACTCTGGGATGCTTTTACTTATAAATTTGATTCAGAGAATGTTTTTATTTGACATATTCTACTTTATGGTAGTGGGAAATGTTCGTCTATACTTGCATTATTTCTTGGTGAAAAATTAAAAAAATTTAGGAAAAATTTGAAAATGTTGCATTTTTCTAACTTTGTAGCTCTCTGCTTGTAAGGAAAATAGACATTCCAAATAAATTATATATTGATTCACATATATAATATGTCTACTTTATGTTTGCATCATAAAGTTGACATGTTTTTACTTTTGGAAGAGATCAGAGGGCTTCAAAGTTCAGCAGCAATTTTCCAATTTTTCACAAAATTTTCAAAATCGCAATTTTTCAGGGACCAGTTCAGTTTTGAAGTGGATTTGAAGAGCATTCAAATGAGAAATACCCCACAAATGACCCAATTATAAAAACTGCACCCCTCAAAGTATCCCAAATGACATTCAGTAAGTTTGTTAACCCTTCAGGTGTTTCACAGGAATAGCAGCAAAGTTAAGGAGAAAATTCAAAATCTTAATTTTATACACTCGCATGTTCTTGTAGACCCAGTTTTTGAATTTTTACAAGTGGTAATAGGAGAAAAATCCCCCCAAAAATGTGTTACCCAATTTCTCTCGAGCAAGGAAATACCTCATATGTGTATGTCAAGTGTTCGGTGGGCGCAGTAGAGGGTTCAGAAGGGAAGCAGCAACAATGGGATTTTGGAGAGTGAATTTTGCTGAAATGTTTTTTGGGGGGGCATGTCACATTTAGAAAGCCCCTATGGTGCCAGAACAGCAGAAAACCCCACATGGCATACCATTTTGGAAATTACACCCCTCAAGGCACGTAACAAGGGGTCCAGTGAGCCTTAACACACCGCAGGTGTTTGACGACTTTTAGTTAAAATCGGATGTGTAAATGAAAAAAAAAATGTTTCACTAAAGTGCAGGTTTTTACCCAAATTTACCATTTTTACAAAGGGTAATGGGAGAAAATGCCCCCCAAAATTTGTAACCCCATCTCTTCTGAGTATGGAAATACCCCATGTTAGGACGTAAAATTGTCACGATTCGGCTGGTTGGAGGTGGATCCTCTGTGCCAGAGAGGGATTGGCGTGGACCGTGCTGGTGGACCGGTTCTAAGTTGCTACTGGTATTCACCAGAGCCCGCTGCAAAGCGGGATGGTCTTGCAGCGGCGGTAGAAACCAGGTCGTATCCACCAGCAACGGCTCAACCTCTCTGACTGCTGAAGATAGGCGCGGTACAAGGGAGTAGACAAGAGCAAGGTCGGACGTAGCAGAAGGTCAGGGCAGGCAGCAAGGATCGTAGTCAGGGGCAACGGCAGGAGGTCTGGAACACAGGCTAGGAACACACAAGGAAACGCTTTCACTGGCACAATGGCAACAAGATCCGGCAAGGGAGTGCAGGGGAAGTGATGTGATATAGCCAGGGAGCAGGTGGAAGCCAATTAAGCTAATTGGGCCAGGCACCAATCATTGGTGCACTGGCCCTTTAAGTCTCAGAGAGCCGACGCGCGCGCGCCCTAGAGAGCGGAGCCGCGCGCGCCAGCACATGACAGCAGGGGACCGGGACGGGTAAGTGACTTGGGATGCGATTCGCGAGCGGGTGCGTCCCGCTGTGCGAATCGCATCCCCGACGGCCATGTCAGTGCAGCGGGACCGACCGGGGCGCTGCAGGGAGAGAGACGCCGTGAGCGCTCCGGGGAGGAGCAGGGACCCGGAGCGCTCGGCGTAACAGTACCCCCCCCCTTAGGTCTCCCCCTTTTTTTGTCCGACAACTGCTTTACCTGGGACGAGGACACCGGTAGTGAATGGAGGGTTTCCTCAAAGGCAGGCAGTACAGCAGGAGTGGGAATGGGGAGGGAGGGCAGAGGGCGAAGCCTGGCACGGGACAGTGTGTCACCAGGACGGGGGCCATGAGGAGGCACTGAGGCTTGCCTGACGGGACTGGGAGGGGGGGAGAGGCACTTCCTATGGCAAGCAGAGTCCCAGTTCTTGATCTCCCTGGTGGTCCAGTCAAGGGTGGGAGAATGAAGCCGGAGCCATGGCAGACCGAGGAGGACCTCAGAGGTACAGTTGGGAATGACGAAGAACTCAATCACTTCGTGATGGGGTCCAATACACATCAAGAGGGGTTCTGTGCGGTAACGCACGGTGCAATCCAATCTGACTCCGTTGACCGCGGAAATGTAGAGCGGCTTGACGAGACGGGTCACCGGGATGCAGAATTTATTCACCAAAGACTCCAAAATGAAATTCCCAGAGGCACCAGAGTCCAAGCAGGCCACGGCTGAGAGGGAGGAGTTGGCTGAAGGAGAAATCCGCACGGGCACCGTGAGACGTGGAGAAGCAGACTTTGAACCAAGAGACGCCACACCCACGTGAGCTGGGTGCGTGCGTGCGTTTCCCAGACGTGGAGGACGAATAGGGCAATCCACCAAGAAATGCTCGGTACTAGCACAGTACAGACAAAGATTTTCTTCCCTACGGCGATTCCTCTCTTCCTGGGTCAGGCGAGACCGATCCACTTGCATGGCCTCCTCGGCGGGAGGCCCAGGCGTAGACTGCAAAGGATGCTGTGGGAGAGGTGCCCAGAGATCTAAGTCTTTTTCCTGGCGGAGCTCCTGATGTCTCTCAGAAAAACGCATGTCAATGCGGGTGGCCAAATGGATAAGTTCTTGCAGGTTGGCAGGAATCTCTCGTGCGGCCAGCACATCCTTGATGCTACTGGATAGGCCTTTTTTAAAGGTCGCGCAGAGAGCCTTGTTATTCCATGATAATTCGGAAGCAAGAGTACGAAATTGGATGGCGTACTCGCCCACTGAAGAATTACCCTGGACCAGGTTCAGCAGGGCAGTCTCGGCAGAAGAAGCTCGGGCTGGTTCCTCGAAGACACTATGGACTTCAGCGAAGAAGGACTGGACTGTGGCTGTGGCAGGATCATTGCGGTCCCAGAGCGGTGTGGCCCAAGACAAGGCCTTTCCTGAAAGAAGGCTCACTACGAACGCCACCTTAGACCGTTCTGTAGGAAACAAGTCCGACAACATCTCCATATGCAGGGAACATTGAGACAGAAATCCACGGCAGAGTCTAGAGTCCCCATCAAATTTGTCCGGCAGGGACAAGCGGAGGCTAGGAGCGGCCACTCGCTGCGGAGGAGGTGCAGGAGCTGGCGGAGGAGATGGTTGCTGCTGTAGCAGAGGCAGAAGTTGCTGTAACGTGGCAGTCAACTGCGACAGCTGCTGTCCTTTTTGGGCAATCTGCTGCGATTGCTGAGCGACCACCGTGGTAAGGTCAGCGAGACTTGGCAGCGGCACCTCAGCGGGATCCATGGCCGGATCTACTGTCACGATTCGGCTGGCTGGAGGTGGATCCTCTGTGCCAGAGAGGGATTGGCGTGGACCGTGCTGGTGGACCGGTTCTAAGTTGCTACTGATATTCACCAGAGCCCGCCGCAAAGCGGGATGGTCTTGCAGCGGCGGTAGCAACCAGGTCGTATCCACCAGCAACGGCTCAACCTCTCTGACTGCTGAAGATAGGCGCAGTACAAGGGAGTAGACAAGAGCAAGGTCGGATGTAGCAGAAGGTCAGGGCAGGCAGCAAGGATCGTAGTCAGGGGCAACGGCAGGAGGTCTGGAACACAGGCTAGAACACACAAGGAAACGCTTTCACTGGCACAATGGCAACAAGATCCGGCAAGGGAGTGCAGGGGAAGTGATGTGATATAGCCAGGGAGCAGGTGAAAGCCAATTAAGCTAATTGGGCCAGGCACCAATCATTGGTGCACTGGCCCTTTAAGTCTCAGAGAGCCGGCGCGCGCGCGCCCTAGAGAGCGGAGCCGCGCGCGCCAGCACATGACAGCAGGGGACCGGGACGGGTAAGTGACTTGGGATGCGATTCGCGAGCGGGTGCGTCCCGCTGTGCGAATCGCATCCCCGACGGCCATGTCAGTGCAGCGCTCCCGGTCAGCGGGACCGACCGGGGCGCTGCAGGGAGAGAGACGCCGTGAGCGCTCCGGGAAGGAGCAGGGACCCGGAGTGCTCGGCGTAACAAAAATGCTCTGCGGGTGAACTACAATGCTCAAAAGAGAAGGAGCGCCATTGAGCTTTTGGAAAGAGATTTCGTTTGGAATGGTAGTCAGTGGCCATGTGCGTTTACAAAGCCCCCTGTGGTGCCAGAACAGTGGACCCCCCCCCCCACACATGTGACCCCATTTTGGAAACTACTCCATCACAGAATTTAATAAGAGTGTCAGTGAGTATTTGCACCCCACTGGCGTTTGACAGAACTTTGGAACAGTGGACTGAGCAAATGAAAAAATGTTTTTTTCATTTTCATGGACCACTGTTCAAAAAATCTGTCAGACACCTGTGGGGCATAAATGCTCACTGCACCCCTTAAAACATTACATGAGGGGTGCAGTTTCCAAAATGGGGTCACATGTGGGGGGTCCATTGTTCTGGCACTATGGGGGCTTTGGAAGAAAGGAGAGAAAAGAATTTTAGAGATCACACAATGCTTTATTAAATACATAAATTACATTAAAAACCCATAAAAGGGATTGAGAGAGACACAACAAACAGTTATGATAATGGCCACAATGGACCAGACTGAAAATGGTGGCCACCCAAGGATGTATGTAAACAAACCCTTATTGATGGGACTAAGCCCATGTGCAATGGTAGAACATAGTACAAAAGGTTACTCTGGTAAGTTACAGATTAATAACAAAGTATAAAACGACATATACATGAAGACCACAGTGGGACAGAGTATATCTGGGTAACCAACAACTAACCCAACGTTTCGCTACTGCTTCATCCGGGGCGTCTAATGCGACTAAAGTGCAGTTTTTTCCCCAAATTTACCATTTTTACAAAGGGTAATGGTAGAAAATGCCCCGCAAAATTTGTAACCCCATCTCTTCTGAGTATGGAAATACCCCATGTTAGGACGTAAAATGCTCTGCGGGCGAACTACAATGCTCAGAAGAGAAGGAGCACCATTGAGCTTTTGGATAGAGAATTCGTTTGGAATGGTAGTTAGGGGCCATGTGCGTTTACAAAGCCCCCTGTGGTGCCAGAACAGTGGACCCCCCCCCCCACATGGGACCCCATTTTGGAAACAACATCACTCACAGAATTTAATACGGGTGGCAGTAAGTATTTACATCCCACTGGCATTTGACAGATCTTTGGAACAGTGGACTGTGCAAATGAAAAATAAAATTTTTCATTTCCATAGACCACTGTTCCAAAAATCTGTCAGACACCTGTGGGGCGTAAATGCTCACTGCACCCCTTAATACATTACATGAGGGGTGTAGTTTCCAAAATGGGGTCACTTGTGGGGGGTCCATTGTTCTGGCACTATGGGGGCTTTGTAAACACACGTGGCCTTCAATTCCGGACATATTTTGTCTTCAAAATCCCAATGGTACTCCTTCTCTTCTGAGCATTGTAGTGCGCCAGCAGAGCACTTTACATCCACTCATGGGGTATGTTCTTACTCAGAAGAAATGGAGTTACAAATTTTGGGGGGATTGTTTCCTATTTTCCCTTGTGAAAATAAAAAATTTAGGGTAACACCAGCATTTTAGGGAAAACATTTTTTTTTCATTTTCCCATCCAAATTTTATGAAAATTTGTCAAACACCTGTGGGGTATTAAGGCTCACTATACCCCTTGTTATGTTCCGTGGGGGTTGTAGTTTCCAAAATGGGGTCACATGTGGGTATTTATGTTTTTGCGTTTATGTCAGAACCGCTGTAAAATCAGCCACCCCTGTGCAAATCACCAATTTAGGCCTCAAATGTACATGGAGTGCTCTCACTCCAGAGCCTTGTTGTGCGCCCGCAGAGCATTTTACGTCCACATATGGGGTATTTCCAAACTCAGGAAAAATTGCGTTACAAATTTTGGGGGTCTTGTTTTCCTTTTACTGCTTGTCAAAATAAAAAGTATGGGGCAACACCAGCATGTTAGTGTAAACATTTTTATTTTTCTACACTAACAGGCTGGTGTAGCCCCCGACTTTTCCTTTTCATAAGAAGAAAAAGCCCCCCAAAATTTGTAGTGGACTTTCTCCCGATTATGGAAATACCCCATATGTGGCCCTAAACTGTTTCCTCGAAATACGACAGGGCTCCGAAATGAGAGAGCGCCATGCGCATTTGAGGACTAAATTAGGGATTGCATAGGGGTGGACATAGGGGTATTCTACACCAGTGATTCCCAAACAGGGTGCCTCCAGCTATTGCTAAACTCCCAGCATGCCTCGACAGTCAATGGCTGTCTGGAAATGCTGGAAGTTGTTGTTTTGCAACAGCTGGAGGCTCCCTTTGGAAACACTGCTGTACAATACGTTTTTCATTTTTATTGGGGGGGGGGACAGTGTAAGGGGGTGTATATGTTGTGTTTTACCCTTTATTATGTGTTAGTGTAGTGTAGTGTTTTTAGGGTACATTCGCACTAGCGTGTTACGGTGAGTTTCCTGCTAGGAGTTTGCGCTGTGTCGAAAAATTTGCTGCAGCCCAAACTTGAAGCAGCAAACTTACTGTAAACCTGCCTGTGTGAATGTACCCTGTACGTTCACATGGGGGGGGGGGGGGCAAACTTCCAGCTTTTTCAAAACCACAGCTCCCAGCATGTATTGACAGACTGTGCATGCTGGGAGTTGTACTTTTGCAACAGCTGGAGGCACACTGGTTGGAAAACTTTCAGTTAGGTTCTGTTACCTAACCCAGTATTTTCCAACCAGTGTGCCTCCAGCTGTTGCAAAACTACAACCCCCAGCATGTACTGACAGACCGTGCATGCTGGAAGTTGTACTTTTGCAACAGCTGGAGGCACACTGGTTGGAAAACCTTCAGTTTGGTTGGAAAATACTGAGTTAGGTAACAGAACCTAACTGAAGGTTTTTCAACCAGTGTGCCTCCAGCTGTTGCAAAAGTACAACTCCCAGCATGTACTGATCGCCGAAGGGCATGTTGGGAGATGTAGTTCTGCAACAGCTGGAGGTTACGCAACTACAACAGCTGGAGGTTACGCAACTACAACAGCTGTTTGCTGTTTGGGCATGCTGGGATTTGCAGTTTTGCAACATATGGAGGGCTACAGATTATAGACCACTGTACAGTGATCTCCAAACTGTGAACCTCCAGATGTTGCAAAACTACTTATCCCAGCATGCCCAGACAGCAAAGAACTGTTTGGGCATGCTAGAAGTTGTAGTTTTGCAAGATCTGGAGGGATACAGTTTAGAGACCACTGTATCGCGAATATTCGCGTATGCGAAAATGAACATATGCGAAAAGTAGCACATACAAAAAATAACATAAGCGAAAATTCGCACACCAGTCTCACACAGTAGTATTAGAGCCTTCTTTACACCAAACAAGCTGGAAGCAGAGAGGGATGATCACTGTGATAAGTACTGTGGGGAAAAAAAAAAATAAAAAATATTCGTAATTACGAATATATAGTGCTATATTCGCGAATAAAATTCGTATTGCGAATATTCGCGAGCAACACTAGTCTCAAACTGCAGCCCTCTAGCTGTTGCAAAACTACATATTCCAGCATGCACAGACAGCTGTCTGGGCATGCTGGGAGTTGTAGTTTTGCAACATCTGGAGGGCTACAGCCTCAGACTGTAGCAAGCGTCGCTCCTTTAGAGAATGCTCCCAGGGTCGCTTCTCTGGCTCTTAAGACCCGCATACCAGGTCCGTCTCTCTCTCTTCCAGGGCCGCCTCACACGTTCCCATTCACCTGGAGAACTTGTGGAAGAAGTTTCTGATTCGGCCTCCGACTCAGAGGACCGCACGGATGTGCCTAATGTGGTTTACTCATTGGTTGCGGCCATAAGAGACACCTTCCAGCTAAAGTACCGAGGAACTTCGGACGTGGTCCAGAAGTTTCCTTTCATCGTGTCCGACCTCTCCCAGGGCATCCTCACCTCGTTCCCATTCACCTGGAGAACTTGTGGATGAGGTTTCTGATTCGGCCTCCGACTCAGAGGACCGCACGGATGTGCCTGATGTGGTGTACTCAGTGGTTGCAGCCATAAGAGACACCTTCCATCTAAAGGACCCAGGAACTTCGGACGTGGCTCCAGAAGTCTTCTTTCTTTGTGCCCGACTGGCACTCAAGACTTTCAGCTCTCATGCTGAATTTTACGCCCTGCGGGTATCCGCCTGAAGTCACCCTGGCAAGAAGTTTCAGGAAACTTAGAAGGTTCAAGCGCGGTATTCCTTCGCCAAGGACCTCATTGCTCGGTGGACCTCCTCTCCAACTGTGGATCCGCCGGTCTCCAGCCTCTCTAATGCACCTACCCGGCCATTGGTTGATGCGGCTGCCTTCAAGAATCCAGCGGACATGAAGGTGGATATTTTGGCAATCTCTGCCCTTGAGGCAGCAGATTCTTCCTGCTTTGCTTCAGCTGTTTGCTGTTTGGGCATGCTGGGATTTGCAGTTTTGCAACATCTGGAGGGCTACATATTATAGACCACTGTACAGTGATCTCCAAACTGTGAACCTCCAGATGTTTCAAAACTACTTATCCCAGCATGCCCAGACAGCAAAGTTGTTTGGGCATACTAGAAGTTGTAGTTTTGCAAGATCTGGAGGGATACAGTTTAGAGACCACTGTATAGTGGTCTCAAATAGTGTTGAGCGGCATAGGCCATGTTCGAATTCGCGAATATTCGCGAATATATGGACGAATATTCGTCATATATTCGCGAATATTCGCATATTCGTAATATTCTCGATTTATTTTCGCATATGTTAAAATTTCGCGTATGCGAAAATTAACATATGCGAAAAGTAGCACATACAAAAAATAGCATAAGCGAAAATTCGCACACCAGTCTCACACAGTAGTATTAGAGCCTTCTTTACACCAAACAAGCTGGAAGCAGAGAGGGATGATCACTGTGATAAGTACTGTGGGAAAAAAAAAAAAGAATATTCGTAATTACGAATATATAGTGCTATATTCGCGAATATTCGCGAATTCACAAAAATGCGATATTCGCGAATAAAATTCGTATTGCGAATATTCGCGAGCAACACTAGTCTCAAACTGCAGCCCTCTAGCTGTTGCAAAACTACATATTCCAGCATGCACAAACAGCTGTCTGGGCATGATGGGAGTTGTAGTTTTGCAACATCTGGAGGGCTACAGCCTCAGACTGTAGCCCTCCAGATGTTGCTAGGTAACTTACCGGCTTCCTTAGGATCCAGGGAGCCGTACTCTTCTTACGCACGACATCGCCGCCCACCGATCTCCGTCGCCCATAGCCTCCGGATGTGTAAGTCCCCATTGGTTCCCCGTTCTGCCCCGTCTATTGTCGGTGGGCAGGACGGGGAAAGCGCAAGTTAATCCCCCCGCCCCCAATCTGCTATTGGTCGTCGCTTCTGACGACCAATAGCAGGGATAGGAGGGTTGGCACCCCTGCCACCTCACTCCTATCCCGTAAGGGGGATCGTAGGTGTCTTAGACAACCGCGATCCCCCTTATATTCTGGGTCACCATAGACCCATATGACCCGGAATCGGCGCATATCGCAAGTGTGAATTAACTTGCGATTTGTGCTGTTTGCCGACATGGGGGGTCTAATGACCTCCCTGGGCATTTGCACGGGGTGCCTGCTGATCAATATCAGCAGTCACCCCAGTCCGGTCCCCACCCGACGCGTGACGAGGACCGAAATTCCCACGGGCGTATGGATACACCCTTCGTCCTTAAGTACCAGGACACAAGGGCGTATGCATACGCCCTTCGTCCCCAACAGGTTAACAGCATTAACTATGTGCAATGTATAACTTTACACTGATACAATTTATATATATATATATATATATATATATATAGATAGATAGATATATATATATATATATATATATATATATATATATATTAAATGGAAAGGTTTTTTTTTCTTCAACTTTATCTTTTTATTTTTTTATACTTTTGTTTTAGTCCTTTTATATGTTACTCAGTACCTTATCCTGATCATGTACATGTAACTTTTATGTCTCCATCACCAATATTGCACAACAAAATAGCATTTCTCTAACGACTCCATTGGGGGACACAGACCGTGGGTGTATGCTGCTGTCTCTAGGAGGTATGACACTATGGCAACAAAGAAGTCGGCTCCTCCCAGCAGGATATACCCGCCTCCAGGCCCTGAGGTAATCAGTTTTAAGCTTAGTGTCTAAGGAGGTGGACATGGTCTGGAGTTCTCTCCAGACCAGGTCTTATGTTTTATTATTTTCCTAGTTAGGGATGTGTTAGATTTTTATTCCATTTTCTTTCCTGTTTTCAGATGGGGACTCAGGAACTGCGGCTCACGGTTTCCCCATTGCGAGTAAGGGGGCACAGACATTGCGTATATGCGCTGTTCACCCCCCCCCCCCCCTCGCCAACGGTCAGCGCCTGGGTTTGGACCTCGTGGGTCCGGGTCATCCTATCTCCCTGCTCGCCTTGCTCGCACATGGTAGCCCAGCATGATGCAGGTGATAAAAGCTGGCTGAAGACTTCATAGGAAGACTTCATGAGGTAAGTTCTTCTGACTGAGGTGAATAAATTTCACTTTCTCCTTAGGTGCAGATTTGCAACATCTGGAGACCCTCAGTTTTTGACCCACCTTTCTCATGGGTCTAATGGGGCTGGCATGGACAGGGGGTCCTTTATTAAAAACTGGGGTGAGCAGTGGCAGTTTGAATTGGGCACAACTTTCTACACTTTATACTTTTATATATATATATATATATATATATATATATATATATATATATATATGTGTGTGTGTGTGTGGAACGACTGTGAGTGTGTGTTTTTTACATTGAAGCGGCTGACAGCCGGGGCATTCTCTATGCGGGCGCTCTGAGCACCGGCTTACTTTCACTTTCGGCAGCGGCTGCTGCCGGCGGCGTCTAGGCTACTCAATTCCCCGTGAGCGCACATGCATTCACATGTGTGCTCGGGGCAAGGAGCGGGCACCATTGCGGGACTTCTTGTTAATACTTCGACAGCCTGGTGCGTTTTAGCTCCATCCACCCAGGGCCGCCGAAGCTTCTCTGGGCGCGAACTGTCCACCAATCAGCGATGTGCGCGCGATTATGGTGGCAGGGGCCCAGCATTGGTTCCCCCTGCTCCTAACACGCCCCTCCCTTGCTATTGGCCGGCATTTCTCTTCTCTGACAGCCTGGAGACCACCACGGGTTTGAGTCCCGGGGTGGGACAGAGTGTTACAGTGTTGTGGTTTAATTTTTAAAATAGGTCCATTGTGGTCCATGGGGATCTCAAGGCATGTGAAACAGTAAGATAAGCAGACTGTATCAGCAACACAGTGAAATGGAACACAGTCGGGTGAGAGAGGCCCAAAACGGCCTCCCTCTAAACAGTTAACTGGAGTGTTAGCCACTCCTTTACTCTGTTAATACTGTAACTCTAAACTGTCTGGTTCTGCTGAACCACTTGTTCTGCCTGCTCCACTGCTCCCCTAGACCCCCCTGCTACTCTACCCCGGTTGTTCTTCCAGACCCGGTGGGTTCGGCCACCCCTCCAGCCTGGGTTCCCTCCCTCTCCCAGTCTATATCCGACTTGGCTCAGGTCTCCCGTTATGTGGGACTGCCTTGGAGAGGCCCTCCCTACACCGGCCCATCTGAGGGTTCCGCTCTCCCCCTATACTGATGCTCTCGCAGCATCATAGGGGTGTGTCATCTGACTCATCCCCCAAGTCTTCTGGCAGGCACAGGCGCTCCCCTCGCAGGCATCGCCCCGTTACTCCGACCTGTAGCAAGCGTCGCTCCTTTAGAGAATGCTCCCAGGGTCGCCGCACTGGCTCTTAAGACCCGCATACCAGGTCCGTCTCTCTCTCTTCCAGGGCCGCCTCACACATTCCCATTCACCTGGAGAACTTGTGGAAGAAGTTTCTGATCCGGCCTCCGACTCAGAGGACCGCAAGGATGTGCCTAATGTGGTGTACTCATTGGTTGCGGCCATAAGAGACACCTTCCAGCTAAAGTACCGAGGAACTTCGGACGTGGTCCAGAAGTTTCCTTTCATCGTGTCCGACCTCTCCCAGGGGATCCTCACCTCGTTCCCATTCACCTGGAGAACTTGTGGATGAGGTTTCTGATTCGGCCTCCGACTCCGAGGACCGCACGGATGTGCCTGATGTGGTGTACTCAGTGGTTGCAGCCATAAGAGACACCTTCCATCTAAAGGACCCAGGAACTTCGGATGTGGCTCCAGAAGTCTCCTTTCTTTGTGCCCGACTGGCACTCAAGACTTTCAGCTCTCATGCTGAATTTTACGCCCTGCGGATATCCGCCTGAAGTCACCCTGGCAAGAAGTTTCAGGAAACTAAGAAGGTTCAAGCGCGGTATTCCTTCGCCAAGGACCTCATTGCTCGGTGGACCTCCTCTCCAACTGTGGATCCGCCGGTCTCCCGCCTCTCTAAGGCGCCTACCCGGCCGTTGGCTGATGCGGCTGCCTTCAAGAATCCAGCGGACATGAAGGTGGATATTTTGGCAATCTCTGCCCTTGAGGCAGCAGGTTCTTCCTGCTTTGCTTCTGCCTGGATGTCAAAGGCCCTTTTAATATGGTCTTCCAACTCCGCCAGGGTAGTCTTCAAGATCCCTCCAGAGGATTTATTTAATCTAGCTCTGCTCTGCAGCCGGAGATTTTTCTGTGTTCTGCTTCCATGTGCAGCCACTGTGCTGCCTTTACCACAAGCTGCCTGGTAGCCACCGCCTTCATGAGAAAAGGGCTCCTCTTTCCGATCCCATTGCTCCCGGGGGTCGGCTATCAGGCACCCCTAGGCCTTCCTCGGCCTGAAGGGTCGCCCCCACCCGCCGACCTCTCTCGGGTGGTTGGTCGCCTCTTACCCTCCGAGATGCCTGGACATGCAGCTTCAAGTGAACGTTTTCGAGGTTTATTCCAACCTCTCTGTGGTCTCCAAGAAAGGCATTTCTGTTCGCCCAGTCTTGGTTCTCGAGTATCTCAGCCAGCATTTTGCATTCCCATCCCGAATGGAGTCTCTTCGTTCGGTGCTGGTGTCCATGGTTCAAGGGGAGTTTTCGCTCCTCGGTGGAAATCAAGGATGTCTGCCTCTACTTCTCATTGTTTCCCGGTCATCAGCGGTACCTCCGCTCTGCAGTTCCGGACGGTCATTTTCTATTGTGGCTATCCATTTCGGTCTGGCCACTTCTCTGCGGACCTTTACCAAAGTCCTGGCGCCTGTGATAGCCTTTTTACGGACAACAGTTGTTTCCATGATTCCTTATTTGGACTACCTCCTGATCTGAGCTCCAGCCAGGACCCAGATCCTGGAGAGTCTTAGTCTCAACCTCCCGACCTTGTCTCACTTCGGTTGAATGGTCATTTGGGACGAGCCCAACCGCTCTCCTGGGGCTCCAGTTCGATGCGGCCTCTGCCCACTTTCGACTCCGCCGACTCTTTTCAAGGGTCTGATGCCTTCGGCTCCCTGCTCCAGTTTCCATTAGCTTTTGCATCGATGTCCTGGGTCGATTGGCGGCCGCCGTGGAGGCTGTGCCATTTGCCCAGTTTAATCACCGACCTCTTAAACTGGTGATTTTCTTCCGGTGTGACAGGTCTCCATTGTCTCTCGGCTGCAAGATAGTTCTCTCTCGTCAGTTTTGTTGGTCCCTTCTATGGTGGCTTCGTTTTCCCCCTCATTTTTTTCGGGGGTGTTCCTTCCTGTCCTTCCCTGCCAGTCTGTTAGCCTGGGGAGGTGTTTTCAGGGTCTTCGCCCCCCAAGAAGCTTTTTCCCCTTCAACATTTTGGGGCCTAGGGCAATTCTTTCTTTGCTTGCTTCTTGGGAATTTCCCTCCTGGGCGGAACTCAGGTTTCCGGCCAGCTCAGTTGTCTTCAGTCTGGCCGTCCCTGGGATGTGATCTTCTTGGCCGGTCCTCAGTCGTCCAAGGCCACTTGTCCCTACATCCAGGGGTGTTTGCTGTGATCTGCAACCCCTGGGGCGCTCCAGACATGGACCTCTGCTTGTCCTGCCACAACCGAAGCGTTCCTCTCTCTTGGTTGAGCCTTGCCCTACCTTGTCTATTTGGTGGTCGGGCTTTGCCCTACCTTATCTGTTCCCTCCCTTTCTTCTCTTTTCGGGGTCTTGAGGAAACTCTCAGTGGGAAGTTTCCGCCATTCTAGTGGCCCAGCCTGGGCCCAATGGGCGTGGTACGTCGTCATGGTCAGGCTCCTGAACGACTTAACGTTGAGCCTTCCCTATCGTCCAGTCCTCCTATCTCAGGTCTCCTGTGCCACCCCTATTGCCGTCTCTGCTTTGATGGCGTGGCGGTCGAGACCGCGGTTTTGAGAGCAGTGGTTTCTCTTCCCAATTCTTTCGCACCATGCTCAAGGCTCGTAAGTCCTCCTCAGCAAAAATTTACCACCGTACCTGGCGGTCTTATTTTAGTTGGTGTGAAGCTCAGGTCTTGTGTCCTGTTACCTTTTCGGTTTCCCGTCTTCTCTCTTTCTTGCAGTCGGCATTGGAACTGGGGTTGTCTCTCAGTTCCCTTAAGGGTTAGGTTTCGGCCCTTTCTATTCTTTTCCAGCATCCTCTGGCTTCTAATTCTCATGTCCGGACCTTCCTTCAAGGTGTGGCGAATGCTGCCCCTCCTTATCGGTCACCTTCTCCCCCTTGGGACTTGAATCTGGTTCTGGGGGTACTCCAAGGTGAACCTTTTGAAACCCTTGGGGAGGTGTCTCTGTGCCTCCTTTCTTGGAAAGTGGCATTTTCTTGTTGTTATCTTCTCCATTCGGAGAGTGTATGAATTGGCATCTCTCTTCTGCCGTTCTCCGTTTCTGGTGCTTCACCAGGACAAGGTTGTCTTCCGGCCAGATCCTTCCTTTTGCCTAAGGTTGTTTTGGTCTCAATGAGGACATTGTTCTTCCGTCCTTTTGTCCTGCTTCTTCTCCTTCTAGGAAGCATTTACTCCACAAACTGGATATGTTTTGGGCTGTTAGGTATTACCTTCTCTATCTCTTCTATTTCGTCAGTGCGATTCCTTTTTCGTCCTTACGGAAAGTCGTCGTAAGGGACAACCTGCTTCTAAGGCTACCATTTTTCGGTGGATCCGGTCTGCCATTTCGGAAGCCTATCGCTTTTTGGGGAAGATTCCTCCCTTCAGGGTTGTGGCTCATTTTACCCGTTTCTGTTGGGGCATCCTGGGCTCTCCAGAATAAAGCTTTGGCCTCGCAGATTTGCAAGGCAGCTACTTGGTCGTCTTTGCACACTTTCTCGAGGTTCTACCGGGTTCATACATTCGCATCGGCTGATGCTAGTCTGGGCCGTAAACTGCTGCAGTGGAACAGCCGTCTGCCTGACTGATTATCTGCCCACCCAAGGGACGGCTTTGGTACGTCCCACGGTCTGTGTCCCCCAATGGAGCCGTTAGAGAAAAGAAGATTTTTTAACACTTACCGTAAAATCTCTATCTCGAAGGATCCATAGGGGGACACAGCTCTCGCCCTTTTGGGTTTCTCTTTGGTTCTCTGTCCGAGGGTGTGTTCAGTTATATCTTTTCTTCTGGTTCTCGGACAGTTCGTGTTTTTTCCTTGACCCGTCGGTCCTCTCCTATTGCTCTGGTACTAAAACTGATTATCTCAGGGTCTGGAGGTGGGTATATCCTGCTGGGAGGAGCCGACTTCTTTGTTGCCATAGTGTCATACCTCCTAGAGACAGCAGCATATACCCACGGTCTGTGTCCCCCAATGGATCCTTCGAGAAAGAGATTTTACGGTAAGTGTTAAAAAAATCTCCTTATTACAGCTGTAGACTGTCTTTCTGATCTTCCCAGATGGAGGGAGGAGTTCCTCTTGCCTGCACTGTGATGACTCATCCCTCACTCTCCTTACTTACTGCTCTCAGGAGTCTGGCAGCCCTGTCTGTAACCCTTTCCTCTCTGGAAAAGATGGCGGTAAGGAGTTTCTGTTTCATTGCTTTTATTGAGTTTAGCATATATCAGAAAATGGAAAGCTCCTAAGCTCCTTCTTAAGGCACCTTTAGGCAGTGATCAAATATCTTACATCTATGTCAATGTAGAGGATTTCAACAACAGAACCCCAACCACTATAAAGATATGGCAAAAATCAATGCAGAATTTTGAGCCTATTCAGGTAAAAAACAAAAGATGTGTTGAATGGTAGACATTCACATTAAGGGCATTCAAGTGATTGCAAGAGTTCCCATAGGTCGGACCTGCGGCGATCAGACATGTATGTTCTATCCTGTGGATAGTGGATATATATGTCTTTCATGCTGGAATAGACCTTTAAGGATTAATATGCTCCAGAAACCTTTTTACTTTTTATGTCTTTTGTCGTTAAATTAAGATAGTGATTAATAATATTAGATCATTTGTTCATCAGGAAGTGAGAAATTACTTTTTAACTTTGATCACGCTAGACTTGTAAAATAAATTCACATACCTATCATCTTCTAAGGTGTCAGAGACTCCTACATCTATTTTATCTACTAAAAAAAAAAAAAGTTTAGAAATTTCAGTAAAATGACGCAAGTATAAGATGGTCTGGATACATCAAGAAGCTTGGTCTTATAATAAATCCAAAACCGGCAATGAGCTGGCTTACATTTTTGCTATATTTATGCCAGTTACTGGCATGTGCCCCAAGGGCATGCTGCTGTGATAGGTTTATATGTGTGTATATAAAAATGTTATATACTGTATATGTAAAATGCCCATTTAGGATGAAGACTCCACATTTCTGTTACTTGTCCACTGCTCCCCTATCTGCTCTCCCCCCATCTGCTCTCTCTCATATCACCCCTCCCATGGTGTGATGACTTTGAACAAAGAGAGGCCTGCATACAGCTCGGGAAGTTGAGAGACACGAGGACAAGGCACATCCCCATGCTATTTTCTCACTCCCTATATGCTAGAACATCCCACTAGATAGGGTGGGAACTTATGTTAATGACAAAGGTGACATAAGCTTGAACGATTTGAAATAAAAGTCAGA
Organism: Hyla sarda; assembly: GCF_029499605.1. Lineage (NCBI taxonomy): Eukaryota > Metazoa > Chordata > Amphibia > Anura > Hylidae > Hyla > Hyla sarda. The sequence goes on from NC_079189.1 coordinate 62,282,765, forward strand.
GTGTGGAAAGCACAGATAATGCAGAACCATCTGAAACCGACAAATGGCTCTGTTTTCTTTACTTGGCTATATACATTGTGTATACGGATTTGGCCGGGAGTAAGATAGCTACAAGAACACTGAGAAAAGCCAGATCAGTGCCAGGAGGTACAAAAAAACTATTTGCCTTGGAACCAAATGAAATATTTGCTTTGGGTAACTCTAAGGCTAGGTTCACACAGTTTTCTCTAAGGCTAGGTTCACAGTCGTGACGTCACGCCCACCCCCTCCATTCATGTCTACGTTGTGTGCAAGAATATCTGATTTAAAAAATCCAAAAAAATCGTACAAACTCTCCACTATTTTTGAAACCCGTTTTATTGAAAAGTGAGTAAATACAAGTGTAACATATCCGCAGAACAGTACCGCGTACTGTGCAACAAAATTGAAGAAAAAATTTCATTTTGTAATTTCTGGGATCTTCCATTTCTACGCAGTACATTTTTCGATAAAAATGACACCTTATCTTTATTCTGTAGGTCCATATGGTTAAAATGATACCCTACTTATAGGTTTGATTTTGTCGTACTTCTGAAAAAAATCATAACTACATGCATGAAAATGTATACGTTAAAGGAGGCGTGGCTTGGACGCGCATGAGGTCGCATGAGGTCGCATAGTTTGTGAGCTCTGTCAGCTACCGGCTTTTCAGCGGCACTAACCGGCTTTTGCCTGCACCGACCTGTTCCATCTGCTTCAGACGGGACCCCTGGTGGCAAGTAACCATGGCCAGAACCAAGAAAGGGAAGAAGAGCCCGTTAAAAATTACTCAATTCTTCCCCGGGGCTGACTCCCAAGATGGCGCCGGGGACCTGCCAGAGGAATAATCAAGCAGGTATAGGAGTTTAGGCAAGAGTATAATTTTAACCAGATTATTTGTACCTGAGACTGCCAGAGGCAAGGCTCCCCATACTTGAAACTTATCCCTGACATAGGAGAGAAGGGACAGAATGTTGGCTGGGAGATCTAAGCGGGCTTTCCTATGTATAACTATACCCAGGTATTTATATTGAGTGACAATGGCCGATCCTCAGAGGATGCAGGGTCCAGGTCGCACCTGCAGGGGTATCTAAGTGGACTTCACCCAATTAATCCGCAAACCGGAGAAATCTCCAAAACAATCAATGACAGAAATAGCATGGAGGAACATCTCAAGGGGCTGGTACAAAAACAAGACCATGTCATCTGCATAAAGGTCGTAACAGTCTTCCCTCTCGCCCACAGTAATGCCAGACTACGTTGGGTCTTGTCAGAGGAGAAGGGCCAGGGGCTCCACTCTAAACAAAAGAGCGACAGAGGGCACCCCTGGTGCGTTCCCCTGCCCAATGAAAATAGATCAGAAGAGAGGCCATTCACAACTACTCGGGCAGGGAGATATGAGTATAAAATCGAAACTCATTTAATGAATCGAGGGACAAATCCAAAGCGACCAAGGACCTCTCACAGGTGTTCCCAGTCAAAAGCCCAATCTTCATTCAGGGCCACCCCTATTTGGACTGAAACCTGCACCCTCCGTATGTTCTCCGAGGTGGATTTACCAGGCATGAAACCCGTCTGATCCCCATGTATAATAGAAAGGATAATGCAGTTTAATCTATTGGCTTGCACTTTCGTTAGAATCTTATAGTCTACATTAACTAAGGAGATAGGCCTAAGAACCACAGTCCAGGGGGTCTTTGTCTGGCTTAAGAAGGACAACAATCTTAGCATCATACATAGTGGACGGAAGGCGGCTGGTCTCAAAAACAGCATCATACATCGCTTTCAGGGGGGCCTGTAGAAGGGTGGCATATTTTACATAGACCTCCACAGGGAGGTCATCAGGGTCAGGCGCCTTGCCGTTTTGCATGTCTGTAAGAGCTTCAGAAATCTCATCTGCAATAATAGGAGAGTGCAGCAAGGAAACAGTCGGGGGATAGCACAGGGAATAGGATAGAATCCAGGTAGGAGACTACCTAGATCTTCTCTGGAGTAATTCACCTGGGAGGCATAAAGAGAAGTATAAAATTGGGCAAAGCACCGATAAGCTTGTTATCCATTAACACTTGATCAGTCTCAGAAGCTATCCTAAGAATTGGGTGAGCGGCCTGATTCTGTTTAACCAGGTGAACCAGTAATTCGCTAGACTGGTTATCATGTTCAAAATAAAACTGTTTAGAGAAGAACAATTTATGAATCATTTTGTCATTAAGGTAGAACAAATACTGCCTACCATTGGTAAGCCAGGCATGTTTCTTAGCCTCTGTCGGGTCAGCCACATAAGCGGCCTTCAGGTCTGCACATGTGCGAGCCAGCTCTGTTTACCTAATGGACGCCTCCCTCTTAATGTAGGAGATGGTAGACCTCAGACACCCCCGCAGGTATGCTTTGAGAGTATCCCACAAAAGGGCAGCAATGCCCATCGGTTGATTAACCATGAGAAATGTTTGGAGTTGATCAGGGATCCTATCATTGGGGCCGACCAACTGCAGCCAGAAAGGATGCACCTTCCACCTCCGAACATACAACTCCTGAGACAGCAAAATCTCCACCAACAAAGGAGAGTGGTCAGAGATTACGTGGGTCCCAAAAGACACATTAGCCACCAGAGAAAAGAAAAGGTGATTACAACAAACAAGGTCAATATGAGAAAGGGCATTACTCCCAATAGAATAGCAAGAATATTGTAAAATATGGGGGAACTTACACCTAAAGATGTCTAGCCAGCACATCTCAGACATAAAAGAGGTCAGAGGAGTATAGGAGGACAGTGGAGACAATGGGGGTGTCACGTGGAAGCGGTCCAACATAAGATCCAGGGTAAGATTATAGTCCCCCAAGCAAAGTACTCTGGCATGGGGAAACCCCGCTGCGAAGGTATCCGCTAGATGTAGCACCTCCAATGAGGCTGGAGGGTGATTGTAAATACCCAGCAGTACAAAAGGGGTGTTATTGATAAAAGCATGCATAAAAACATATCGACCAAGAGAGTCCACTCATAATTGATCCACCTCCCACCTCAATGACCTATGGGCAGGCAGGGAAACCCCTCTGGAGTATGTGAAATGACAAGAGTGGCTGGCCCACTAAATCCATGGTTTCCTAAACACCCCCAAATTATCAGGTAACATGTCAGTCTCTAGAAGACATACAATATGTGGGTGGAATCTACGAATGTGAGAAAAAACCAATGTTCTCTTTTTTTATGAGACCCCAGCCCTTTAATATTCCAGGACAAAAAATGCACATCAGCCATCAAAAAATGGAAATAAACACGGGGAAGCAAAGTATAAACATGAACATAGACATATGCAAGGGGAGTGGCAGTCCCTGAATAATGTGTCAGTGAAAAGGGGGCATGACTATTGGGAAAAAGGGGTGTGTCTCCAAAAAAAAAGCTACACATTTACTAATGTTCCGACATAAAATATGGTGGATTTGAGCTCTGGAAAACCCGACAGCTCAAAGAATGTGCAAAAAGTGTAAAACGTGGGGAAAATAGATACAATGGTAAATACCATGGAAAAATTCCCTTCAATGAGAACAATTATGTGCACAGGCAATGACATTCCCATAGACTAACATAGAGCACATTAATGTTACAAATTTGACCACAATATTTAAGGGGTACTTCGGTGCTCCAGCGTTCTGAACATTTTATTCAAAGAACTTGGAGCCAGAGGCCATGATCGTGAGGTCACGGCAACTCCCCCTCTTGGCGTAGTACCACGTCTCCTCCATGTCTATGGGAGGGTGCGTGTCGGCCGACACGCCCCTGCCCATAGACAGAAATTAAGGAGACATGGCCATGATGTCATGACCACCGCCACAGTTTGTTTAGAATGGCGGTTGCTGCAGGAGATTTGATAGGGGATAAGATGTCTAGCAGCAGAGTGGTACTAAAGGGGTACTCCGGTGGAATTATTATTTTTTTTTTATCAACTGGTGCCATAAAGTTATACAGATTTGTAAATTACTTCTATTTAATAATCTTAACCCTTCCAATACTTATCAATTGTGTATACTCCACAGGAAGTTCTTTTCTTTTTGAATTTCTTTTCTGTCTGACAACAGTGCTCTCTGCTGACACATCTGTCCATGTCAGGAACTGGTTTGCTATGGAGATTTGCTCCTACTCTGGACAGTTCCTAAAATAGAAAGAGGTGTCAGCAGAGAGCACTGTGGTCAGAAAAAAAAGGAAAATTCAAAAAGAAAAAACTTCCTGTGGAGCATACAGCAGCTGTATGCTCCACAGGAAGGATTAGGCTTTTTATATAGAATTAATTTACAAATCTGCTTAACTTTCTGACACCAGTTTAAAAAAAAAGAAAAATTCCACCAGAGTACCCCTTTAACCACTTAAGGACCCAGGGCGTACAGTTACGCCCTGACGTCCTGGGACAGAAGGACCCAGGTAGTACCTCTGTGCCCGTGGGGATTCCGGTCCAAGGCAAGGACCGTCCGAGATGCCTGCTGAAATCATTCACCAGTCACACCGTGCAAACCCCTGGGGGGTCCGGAGAGCCCCCAGTGTTGGTGATCGCCACAAATCAATTCAGATCGGCGATTTGCGGCAATTCCGGATCAATCGGGTCCCCGATGACCCAGGAAAAAAGGGGGATAGGTGCTATCCAACACTGCACCTATGACCCTTTAGCAGCAGGAGTGAGGTGGCACTGGTGAATCAGAACACCTGCTGTGGGGGTGTCCCTAACGGCATCAGCTCCGTCCCTACTCCGGAGGGCAAAAGCTGGTGTTGGGAGTGTGCATCTGTAGTGAAGGCCCCTGATCCCCGACATCGGTGGCTGGATCGGGGCCCCCAGAGCGGAGACAGTGGCGACAGCTGGATGATAGGCAGGACATACGCAGCAGCAGGAGGTAAGGCCGTGCCTCCTGCTGTTGTCTAGCACAAAAGGGCATGCTGGGAGTTGTTGTTATGCAACAGCAGAAGGCACAACTACAACTTCCAGCATGCCCTTTGGTAGTTTGTGCTTGGTGGGGGTTGTAGTTAGATCACAGCAAAAAGATCACAGATAAAGTGTGCCTCGAGCAATTGCATAACTACACCCCCAGCATGCACAAACTACCAAAGGGCATGCTGGGAGTTTCAGTAGCGTGCCTCCAGCTGTTGCAAACTACAACTCCCAGCATGCACTGATAGACCTTGCATGCTGGGAGTTGTAGTTTTTCAACAGCTGGAGGCACACTGGTTGTGAAATACTGAGTTAAGTAACAAACTCTCAGTGTTTTGCAACCAGCGTGCATCCAGCTGTTGCATAACTACAACCCCCAGCATGCACGGACAGCCAAAGAGCATGCTGGGAGTTGTAGCTTTGCAACAGCTGAAGGTCTGCCCCCCCCCCCCCATGTGAATGTACAGGGTACATTCACACGAACAGGGGTTTACAGTGAGTTTCTCGTTGCAAGTTTGAGATGCAGCAAATTTTCCACTGCAGCTGAAACTCCCAGCGGGAAACTCGCTGTAAACCCCCGCCCATGTGAATGTACCCTAAAAACACTACACTACACCTACACAAAATAAAGGGTAAAACATGGTTACCCTCCACCGCTCCCCCAAGTAAAAATGAAAAAAACGTCAGGTACGGCACTGTTTCCAAAACGGAGCCTCCAGCTGTTGCAAAACAGCTCCCAGTTTTGCCAGACAGTCATTGACTGTTCAGGCATGCTGGAAGTTTTGAAACAGCTGTAGGCACCCTGTTTAGGAAACACTGCCGTTAGGTAATGTTGGTATCGGAGGAAAGTCTAATTCTTGCATCCATCTCCGTCTCAATGCAAATCACTAATTTAGGCCTCAAATCAAATCAAAAGGTAAATTTGGGGTCTACTCCAGATTGTAATTATTTTTTTTAACACTAACATGCTGGTGTTGCCCCATACTTTTCATTTTCACAAGAGGTAAAAGGAAAAAAAGACCCCACAACAAGGCTCAGGAGTGAGAGCACCATGTATATTTGAGTTGATTTGCTCAGGGGTGGCTCCTCGTTACAGCCGTTCTGACATAAACGCAAATAAAACCACTCACATGTGACCCCATTTTGGAAACTACACCCCTCATCGAATGTAAAAAGGGGTATAGTGAGCCTTACACCCCACAGGTGTTTGAAGAATTTTCGTTAAAGTTGGACATGAAAATTTTTTATTTTTTCACTAAAATGCTGGTGTTATCCCAAAATTTTTCATTTTCACAAAGGGGAAAAAGGAAAAAATCCCCCCAAAATTTGTAACACCATTTCTTCTGAGTATATAAATACCCCATGTGTGGACGTAAATTGCTCTGCAGGGCACTACAATGCTCAGAAGAGAAGTAGCGCCACTGGGCTTCTGGAGATAGAATGTGTCTGGAATTGAAGGCTATGTGGACCCCCTGCATGTGACCACATTTTGGAAACTACACACCTGAAGAAATGTGACAAGGGGTGCAGTGAGCATTTACACCCCACAGGTGTCTGAAAGATTTTTTGAACAGTGGTCCGTGAAAACGAAAAATAAAATTTTTCATTAGCACAGCCCACTGTTCCAAAGATCTGTCGAATACCATTGGGGTGTAAATGCTCACTGCACCCCTTATTACATTCCGTGAGGGGTGTAGTTTCCAAAATAGGGTCACATGTGGGGGGTCCACTGTTCTGACACCACAGGGGGCTTTGAAAACGCACTTGGCCCCCAAATTCCATTCCAAACAAATTCACTCTCCAAAAGCCCAATGGCACTCCTTCTCTTCTTAGCATTGTAGTTTGCCTGGAGAGCACTTTACGTAGACATATGGGGAAATGGGGCTAAAAATGTTGTGAGGCTTTTTCTCCTATTACTCCTTGTTAAAGTAACACTAGCATTTTAGTGAATTTTTTTTTTCATTTTCATGTCCAATTTTAGCAGAAATTTGTCAAACACCTATGGGGCGTAAAGGTTCACTGTACCCCTTGTTAAGATCCTTGAGGGGTGTGGTTTCCCAAATAATGTCCGATGTGGAGCTTTTTTGCTGTTCTGGCACCATGAGGGCTCCCTAAATGCGACATGCCCCCAAAACTATTTCAGCAAAATTGGCTTTCAAAAAGCCAAATGTGGCTCCTTCTCTTCTGAGCATTGTAGTGTGCCCACAGTGCACTTTAAGTTCACACATGAGGGTATTTCCATACTCAAAAGAAATGGAGTTACAACTTTTGGGGGGCATTTTCTCCTATTACATCTTGTAAAAATTGTATATAGCAATACATCATTTATTTGGTATGTCTATTTTCCTTACAAGCAGGGAGCTTCAAAGTTAGAAAAATGCTAAATTTTCAAATTTTTCATTAAATTTTTGAATTTTTCCCCAAGAAATGATGCAAGTATCAACAAAAATGTACCACTATGTTAAAGTAGAATATGTCACAAAAAAAATCTTGAAATCAAATTCATAATTATAAGTAGTGTTGCTTGCGAACAATTAGAATTTTGTGATTATAGCACTATATATTCGCAATTACGAATATTCACTTTTTTTTCACAGTACACCTCACAGTGATCACCAATCATCAAACTCTGCTCTTCGCATATGCGCATATTCACAAATATTGAGACCTCCCTTTTTTAAACCAGTAGGCCCATTGTGGACTATGGGGATCTCACGGTATGTAAACCTGTAAGACAAACAGTAGGGACTTGGCAGTACAATGTATGGGAGACCTGTGCGGTAGTTTGAGTCCCAGGGTGGAGCGGAGTGTTACAGTGTTACAGTGTTACAGTGTTGTGGTCTAACATTTTTTACTCGAGATTGACAAATGTGGGAACTAGGTCAATTGGCATTAACTAAGTATTTGAACCGTGGGAACTAGGTTAATAGGGTACCAAATATGGGTATTGGGGTTAATTGAAACTGGAGGTAATGTGTAAGGCTGGGCATGAGTGAATAAATGGGAGGTTAAGGAACATAGGGGGAGATTCATCAAAACCAGTGTAGAGGAAGAGTGGTGCAGTTGCCCTTAGCAACCAATCAGATTGCTTATTTCATTTTTAACAAGGCCTTTGAAAAATGAAAGAAGCAATCTGATTGGTTGCTACAGGCAACTGGGCAATCTTTACTCTGCACAGGTATTGATAAATATCCCATTTAGAGGGAGATTTATCAAAACCTGTCAAGAGGAAAAGTTTCTCAGTTGCAACCAACATAGCAACCAATTAGATTGCTTCCTTCATTTTTTTAGACGCCTTTTCAAAAATGAAAGAAGCAATCTGATTGGTTGCTATGGGCGACTCAGCAGCTTTTCCAGGAAAATCTGCTGAGTTGCCCATAGCAACCAATCAGATCGCTTCTTTCATTTAGCTGAGGCCTTGTGAAAAATGAAAGAAGCGATCTGATTGGTTGCTATGGGCAATTCAGCAGCTTTTCCAGGAAAATCTGCTGAGTTGCCTATAGCAACCAATCAGATCGCTTCTTTCATTTAGCAGAGGCTATGGGCAACTCATCAACTTTTCCAGGAAAATCTGCTGAGTTGCCCATAGCAACCAATCAGATTGCTTCTTTCATTTTTCACAAGGCCTCTGCTAAGTGAAAGAAACGATCTGATTGGTTGGTATGGGCAACTCAGCAGCTTTTCCAGGAAAGAAAAGCTTAACCACAACGCTGTAACACTCCCTCCCACCCCCGGGACTCAAACCCACGCACGGGTCTCCCATACACTGTACTGCCAAGACCCTCCTGGTTATCTTTCAGTTTTACTTACCATGAGATCCCCTAGACCACAATGGGCCTATTGGTTTCAATGGGCAAAAAATCACAGAGTTAATACACTAGCCCCATAGTTCCCTATAAAGAAGGGAGGCCTCAATATTCACATATGTAGGCATAAGCGCAGTGATTTTCCCATATGCACATACATTTTCGCATATGCGTATAAAAAATAAACGAATATGACGAATATGCAAATTTTGCGAATACATGACGAATATTCGTCCATATATTTGCGAAATATCGCGAATTCGAATATGGCCTATGCTGCTCATCACTAATTATAAGCATCCCAGAGTTATTAATGCTTAAAGTGACAGTGGTCAGATGGGCAAAAAATGCTCGGGTCCTTAAGGTGAAAATATGCCTAAAAATACACTATGTGAACCTAGCCCAATACCAGTTACAACTGCGCATTCTGTTCATGTACTGTAAACAATATGTATTTTTTCATTATAACAGATGAGCACATAATAATCATAATAAATATAATGCTCTGAAAGCTAATGACTTATGGACACTTTAAAGGTTTTCTATATCGGTAACTAAATATGTATATGTTTCAATAGTTTGTTTATTCAGGTTATTGTGCTACTAGGAAATCTATATTTTTTTAATAGATTTTATTAATTTTTACGTTTATGCAGATTGTACATGCAGAGTAAATGGATTTTAGCTGCCATTACTGGAAATGGAGATTGTCACTCCACTGCACAACATAAGCTTGACATTCTTGTAATTAAAGCAACGCTCCAGGCATGACTTATACATTGTCATATTCATAGTGCAAGGCTTGAGGGCAGTATCCCCAAACATATGTACTATTTATTTTTTATTGAATTTTAATAAAATAAATTGTCTCATATCCAACAAATGCATCATACTACACAAATGCAAGGACACAATCCTCATCTCAGACAAAATTTTTAAAATACAATATCTTTAAAAAAAAGAGAAGTTCTTGCTTACACCAATCCTTGTTACTACCACAGTAGATCATCAAGAGTTGCTCTTGTTAAAACACTCGACACTAGACTCCAAAATAAAATTTACCTTTAGTATTCTCTTTTCCTGGGTACTAACAAAGACTTCCAATACCAAGATACCCCTAGATGTAAGAAAAACACAAAAAACTCCACGGAGTGCTTCATAGGGTAGGACGTTTGAACTCAATGAGGCAGATAAAAATCTACAGCAACAGGGTGCTCACCTGAATGGGTTGTGGGATCTATACAGATCACGGCATCTGCGGCAGTGTGGTACTTTAAATGGAAGATCAGATTGCCTGCAGTGCTGCCGAGGGGATCCGATCATCCATAATGCGGATGGAGGTCCCCTCACCTGCCTCTGGCCATCTCCAGGGGTCTGCTGCTCTGGTCTGAGATCGAGCAGACCAGAGCAGAACATCACCAATAATACTGATCAGTCCTTATCACTGAACAGTATTAGTAATCAAATGATTGCTATAAATAGTCCCCTATGGGACTATTAAAGTGTAAAAATAAGAAAAGTTAAAAAATTTGAAGAATCCCCTCCCCCCACTAAAAATGTAAATCATCCGTTTTTCCCATTTTACCTCCAAAAAAATTATAAACATATTTGGTATTGCGGTGTCTGAACTATCAAAATATGTTGTTAATTATCCTGTACGGGTAACGGCGTAAAGGTAAAAAAATTTAAAAATCCAAAATTGCTGCATTGTCACATTTTATTCTAAAAAATTTTTTATAAAAAGTAAAACATAAGCAAAAGTGATACCGATAAAAACTACAGATCACTGCACACAAACGAGCCCTCATACCCTCCCGTATAGGGAAAAATTAGGAAGTTATAGGTGGTCAAAATAGGGCAATTTCAAACATGGTAATTTTGTTAAAATAGTTTGAGATTTTTTTTTAAGTGGTACAATTATAGAAATGCATATAACTTGGGTATCAATTTAATCGTATTAACCCACAGAATAAAGATAACATGTAATTTTTACCATAAAATGCACACCGTGAAAACAAAACCTTCCAAAACTTGCTAAATTGCGGTTTTCTTTTAAATTTTCCCACATAAATAATATTTTTTGGGTTGGGCCGTAACTTTTATGGTAAAAGAAGTGATGTAATTACAAAGTAAAATTGGTGATGCAAAAAAAAGCCCTCATATGGGTCTGTGGATGGAAATATAAAAGAGTTATGATTTTTAGAAGGCGAGGAGGAAAAAACGAAAAAGCTAAAATTTAATTGGCCTGGTCCTTAACCCCTTAAGGACAGAGTGTTTTTCTGTTTTTGCACTTTCGTTTTTTTCTTCCTTGCCTTTTAAAAATCATAACTCTTTAAATTTTGCACCTAAAAATCCATATCATGGCTTATTTTTTGCACCACCATTTCTACTTTGTAATGACATCAGTCATTTTACCCAAAATCTACATCGAAACAGAAAAAAAAATCATTGTGTGACAAAATGGAAGAAAAAATGCTATTTTGTAATTTTGGGGCTTCCGTTTCTACGCAGTAAATTTTTCGGTAAAAATGACACCTTATCTTTATTCTGTAGGTCCATACAGTTAAAATGATACCCTACTTATATAGGTTTGATTTTGTCGTACTTCTGAAAAAAATCATAACTACTTGCAGGAAAATTTATACGTTTAAAATTGTCCTCTTCTGACCCCTATAACTTTTTTCTTTTTCCACGTACGGGGCGGTATGAGGGCTAATTTTTTGCACACCATTTTTGTTTGGATCAGACTTTTTCTTTGCTTTTTATTAATTTTCTTATGGTATAAAAAGTGACCAAAAAACACTATTTTGGACTTTAGATTTTTTTTGTGCGTATGCGATTGACCATGCGATTTAATTAACGATATATTTTTATAGTTTGGACATTTACACACGCGGCAATACAACATTTTTATTTATATTTTTATTTACACAGTTTTTTTTATAGGAAAAGGGGGGTGATTCAAACTTTTATTAGGGAAGGGGTGAAATGATCTTTATTAACTTTTTTTTTTTTACTTTTTTTTGTAATGTTATAGCTCCCATAGGGGGCTATAACATGCAGTACATTGATTCAATACACTGATCCCTGCCATTGCATTCAATGGCAGGGATCAGTGTTATCGGTGGTTGATTGCTGAAGCCTGGATTTCAGGCTTGGAGCAATCAATCGACGAACGGACATGCAGGAGACAGGCCAAGGGACCTCCTGCTGTGTCCTAGCTGATCGTGACTTTTATCGCGATGGTCCCCATCAGCCCAACTGAGCAGCCGAGATGCTTTTACTTTCACTTTTAGATGCAGCGATCAACTTTCAACCCCGCGTCTAAAGAGTTAATGCCGGACATCAGCCCGATCGGCGATATCCGGCATTAGCGTGGGTCCCGGTTGCTTCTAGCAACCGGGACCCACCGGGTATGATGTGTGCTCACCTCGTGAGCGTGCATTATATATGGAGACACGCACGTGGATGTTCATAAACGTCCATATGCGCTAAGGGGTTAAGGCCAAAATGGGCCTGGTCCTTAAGGGGTTAAACATAAGTAAGGTGGCACAGTGCAGAAGACATGTAGGTCACAAAGGTCCAAAAGAAGGCTACAAATGTAAAAAGGAATAATAAACAGAACACAACATCATTACCACAATGGAGATGGATAAACGAGGCTCGCACATTAATCCATCTTCATTCTGGAAATGATGTTGTGTTCTGTTTATGCATTCCTTTTTACATTTGTAGCCTTATTTTGGACCTTTTTGACCTACATGTCTTATGCACTGTGCCACCTTACTTATTTAATGCACTGCAACCACTATGGTCCCTATAGTTATTGTGATGCCTATTGATTACATTTTTTACTAGGCTGTATGCTAAGTGTGTAGTCTCCACTTGTTAGTCGGTTCCTCCAGCACCTTTGCTATTGCTTTATTACTCTGTGATATTTTTATATGTTTTTAAATGTATGTCATTTGGAGTATATCTGTTCAATAAAGTATCTTATGAATATTTTTTTTTGATCGTTGTGCGCTTATTCTTGGTTTTTTTCACAATTGATGTCCATAGTGTATTGATTCATACCTGCCAAGAAAATTAGATATGTTTAATACATCAAACCTGAATATCACACTGTTTATTATTACACAATAGTAAAACACCTCTATACAGCGCCATATATAAAAGGTTAGGAACAGAATTGGGGCCTTAAAGGGGTTATCCACCATAAGTTGATTTTAATACGTACATGCCAGACAGTAATGGACATACTTAGGAAGGATCTGTACTTGTCTTGGGGCTAAATGGCTATGTTGTGAGATTACCATAACATTGTGGCTAGCTTTTTGTGAACTGGTGTTTCCTGTTTGAGTTTTTCTTTTTTGCCTACAAATCCCATAATTTTATTTTCCTCCCTCCCACACATCAGCCACCCCACCCATTGAAACATAAATGAGCTGCATCCATTCAAAAGACATGTAGTTTTCAATCAGGGTGCCTACAGCTGTTGCATTAGTTGCAGATTGATCTCTCTCCCACCAAGCGATCCCTCCACCCATTGAAGCAGATAGGCTCCCTGTCATCAGCTGACTAGTGAGTCAGGTCTTGGCCGCATTGCAACCTGGGAAAAATCTGAGACAACAGTAATTTTGTATGCTGTTAAAAATAAATATTGGGGTCAAAATCACATAAGAATTGTAAGAAAGCCATCTTACACAGGTACAGACACTATATTATGAACTACACTAACTTTACAGCCCCTGTAGCATAGTCAAATAAAAAAAAAATCCTGAAATACCCCTTTATCTCACGCAACATCTTTTAAGAGTTTCTTTTTATACAAAATATGTTACTTTGGGCTCAAACAGTATGCTGCCTAACACATAGGTTCAAATAGTGTCCACATCTAATCCCTTTACTGATTATGTGGTGACACGGGGGTGCAAGGATTCCTTATCACTTCATGACGCCAGGGCACTGTTATCCTATACAAGGTCCGAGGTGGAAACAGCTTCTCCTGGGCCAGACACAGGGAATAAGACACAAACTTACAGTTACAGATAACTGCCTTTTACTGAGCAGGTGCAGATGGTATTACACACAGTATGGAGCAGAGTAGAAGGGATGCAGTGTAACCCTTTGGGAGCCCTTCTGCCTTGCTGGGACTCGTGGTGCTTTTCAACCACTTGAATAATACTGATTTGAGATTAGAAACTGTAGATTTCCCATGCAGACTAGGGTTCTGACAAGGTCCAATCACTATCACCGCCAGGGCTTGACTCACCGCTGGACAGGGAACACTTGCAGAATGGCGGGCTGATTTTAGAAGATGTTTTCTTAGGCTTCCCTCAGGATTTCTCCACACATTACTTCATCTCCTTTCCACACTGTAGCTCAGGCTTAGACTGAACTTAGACTGGGGCAACTCCTCCCTCACTACACTATATACTGACCAACTTAGGGGTTCCCATTGGGCAGACAGGGTTGCCTGGTTTACACTGATCCTCTTGCTCTTAAAGGCATAGTACATAAATAACATATTACACAGTGCATATAGAAAATATAATGAAGTGCCCAATACGTGTGCAACTGGCTTGCCCGAGGAGATCTGCAGCCCACAAGACAGCCTGTGGTGCTGGGACACCACAATTATTGTGAATCTCTGTATTATCTCCGGCTAGGCCCCTCTACACCAACCAACCAATTCATTAATCTCAAATTTTTGAAATAATTAATTTACCCTCAATAACTAAAAACAATGTAACCCAACTAAACTATTGCACTACCACTAAGGAAACAGAAACTGTTATATTCCTTCTACCAATTGGTAAACTTTTCAAAATGTCAGTTCTACTGGTTACACAAAACTCTGGCAAAAAGTATGTTTCTGACCCAACTAGATCCGTCTGAACCTGTACTTCACCAATAGCCCAAACATGTGTATATAACACTGCCTTAGAGCCCTAAATGCCCTGTATAACACTGTTAAGTCACCTAGGAGTATATCTATGTACTTCTGAGCTGTTTTTAAGCAAAGCTGATTTAAAATTGAAGGTAACAAGTATGGCTATAGGTAAACGGATGGTACCTGGTGGTAATTAACAGTATGCTTTTTAAAATCAATGATCAAAAATGATCCCTTTATGGAGGCAGATATCTGCCAGTGTTTAATTGCATTCATAGGTAACAGGAGAAGCAACAACTTTTTCTAAGTGTTCCAAAAATTATCCCTTTTGGGAGTAGCAACCGATTTTGTGCCTGGAAAGTGAAAAAGCAGTAGCTTCTTACAGGCTATAAAGTATTTCAATTTTGAAGCATAAAAACAGTATTAGCATCCTAGAAAGTGCACAAAAAGGACACCTCTTTTTACAATAGGTGTAAAACACTACAGATACACTCTCTGCAGTGCTGCTTTGTTACGCCTAGCGCTCCGGGTCCCTGCTCCTCCCCGGAGCGCTCACGGCGTCTTTCTCCCTGCAGCGCCCCGGTCAGTCCCGCTGACCGGGAGCGCTGCACTGTCATGGCCGTCGGGGATGCGATTCGCACAGCGGGACGCGCCCGCTCGCGAATCGCATCCCAGGTCACTTACCCGTCCCGGTCCCCTGCTGTCTTGTGCTGGCGCGTGGCTCCGCTCTCTAGGGCGCGCGCGCGCCAGCTCTCTGAGACTTAAAGGGCCAGTGCACCAATGATTGGTGCCTGGCCCAATTAGCTTAATTGGCTTCCATCTGCTCCCTGGCTATATCTGATCTCCTCCCTTGCACTCCCTTGCCGGATCTTGTTGCCTTGTGCCAGTGAAAGCGTTTAGTGTGTCCAAAGCCTGTGTACCTGAACTTCTGCTATCCATCCTGACTACGAACCTTGCCGCCTGCCCCCGACCTTCTGCTACGTCTGACCTTGCCTCTGCCTAGTCCTTCTGTCCCACGCCTTCTCAGCAGTCAGCGAGGTTGAGTCGTTGCTAGTGGATACGACCTGGTTGCTACTGCCGCAGCAAGACCATCCCGCTTTGCGGCGGGCTCTGGTGAAAACCAGTAGCCTCTTAGAACCGGTCCACTAGCACGGTCCACGCCAATCCCTCGCTGACACAGCGGATCCACAACCCGTAAGCCGAATCGTGACATGCTTTACTACAGTTATATATGTGCGACCCTATATTCGTCTGTGTTGTTCATTACACAGGTCCCTAATACCTACTATCTTTAAAATGGCTGCTGAAGCTATGTGCACAGGTTTTTATGGTGGCTTTGACACCACCCCTATATTGCCTTCTAATTGGCTGAATGAGCTGATTGAAAGGCATTATAGGATTTTCTGAGATTATTGTGATCCTTCCTCCTTCTCCCTTCTGTCATGTGGTTAATGTTATTTTAGCAGGTTCTGCAGAACTAAACTGCCCAAAGTTCTAGCTGCACCGAAGTTTTAGCAAAGTTCTGACCGAATTTGGGTTCTACGGGCTCAGTTCCTCTCTATTCCCAACTAAAAAATAAGACATCCCCATAGGCCAGAGGGGTCCACTAAAGAAATACTAGCCTTCTCCTTATCTCTTTTCTTAATTTAATTAAAGGGGTTATCCACTATAAGGTGATTTTAGTACTTACCTGCCAGACAGTAATGGACATGCTTAGAAAGGATTCATGCTAAAGGGCCATGTTGTGCTTCCACTATAAAGCTGCTGATTTATTTTTGTGAAACAGCTATTTAATGTTAAAGTTTCCTCCCTCCATCTACATGCCCCAGGATTCCTTGTTTGCAAGTGTGAGGTCACTTTTCTCCCTCACACACATCAGCCTCCCACCCATTAAAGGACAAGTGTGCTGCCTTCCATGCTTTTCTGTAATCAATAGACCAGTTTTCTAACCAGGATGCCTCCAGCTGTTGCAAAACTGCAATTCACTGTAGAATGATCTCCCACTCAGTGGTCGCTCCACCCATTGAAGCAGAAAGGCTCCTTTGAATACCTGACTAGTGAGGTTATGTCTCGGGCCACATTGCAACCTGGGAAAACCTGAGATTACAGTAATTTTGTATGTTGTTAAAAATAAACATCGGCTTAGCTTAGTTCTGAAAGCTGTGTGCACCCTCCTCAATGTAAGTCTATGGGAGGGGACAGCGCACACACAGAGTTTGGAACTAAATGTTCCAAATGCTGGCCAGTGGAGTACTCCTTTTATATAAATAATGGTACATCTCAGGGATAGCCTCCCAAGCTCAACCATCCATTTTAAATGTTTTACACAATTTTGTAAAAGTTTCAAAAAAGAGTCAAAATTTAATATTTTTAATTTAGGTCTCACCAACAATAACCAAAGAATTATAAACTAAATTTCCCTTTAAATGGGTTTTAGATTTCTTATCCTATTTAGGATATATCTCTCTTATCCTTCTACCTCCTTATTTACAGCAAATTCAGAAAGATATAAAAAACATAATATGCTCATACAAAATGTTTTTGGTGGCTCATGGCCGGGCAGATCAACAGCAATAAAAAGGTTTGTCCTGTCCATAGTTATTGACTTGTTTAGAAACAAGTCTATTCAACTTCCTATCGTCTACATTAAAAATATTAAATAAATTCTTATGGAACAAGAAAAAGCCCAGAGTACGAGCCAATGCTCTATGGCAGTCCTTCAGTAATGGAGGAATTAGTTCCCCATCTGTTTTATTGGACTATCTTAAAGGAGTAATCCGACATAAGAAAATGTATCCCCTATGCAGTGCATGATGCGAGCAACGGTCCGGTGCTCGCGTTATGTATAGGACGTAAATGTATGACCTGGTGCGTTAAGTATCAGGGCATGAGGACATGATACAGATTTCAGATGGCAAGAAATTGGGACTCGTTTTGAATTCCAACTATATTCCAAAAAATTTGGATAATACTGTTGGCATAAATATAATATTCTGCCAAAATGTACTGGTCATTGCTTTCAATGGGATTCTGTAGTCCTGATCAGAGAGTGGAATTTCCTCATACTGCAAAAATATAAGACCAGTCTTATATTTTGTGAAATCTGGTGTCGGAATCCCGTTGAATCCCTTGAATTTCATCAGAATTATGACTTCTGAGAACTCAGGAATTCTGCTACACTTCTGCCTAAATTCTGACTAAATTTAGCAATTTGTAAGGAATTGCCATGTGAACAAAGCCTATGGAGAATCTGCTAGTACAAAACAGCTGACAAGCCTTAAAGGGGTATTCCAGCCTTATACATCCTATCACCTGTCATAAGGGGATAATATCCCCAAATAGGGGATAAGATGTCTGATCGTAGGGGTCCCGCCGCTGAGACCCCCCGCTATCTCTGTGCTGCTTCAGTCTCGAACAGAACAGTATATCTGTTATTTAAAAGTAAACTTTAGAAAGGTCCCAGAGACATTTAAAAAGTTTTGATCGGTACGGGTCTTGGTGCTGAGACCTCCACCGATAAGGAAATGAGCAAGGAGAAGCGCGTGGTAAGGCGCACCATCCCCCAGGCGGGTATTGAAGCATGCTACCTGATTTTTCTCTGGATCAATTGGAGCTTCAGCACTGAGACACCAACCAATAAAAACTTTTAACATTTCTTTGTGACTTGTAAAAAGTTTTTTTTTTAATGCCAGATACACTATTAATTGCCAAATACTTAGCTTGCGGGTTGGTTACTGTAGGTAAATATATCTGGTTATTCATAAATGGAAGAGATGAAATGAATGATGCTCTATTTTATTGTTCCCTTTTGAAGCACAGAACTGAAGAGATAGGGAGGTTTCAATGACTGGAGTTTGTGTTTAACATGAATTCAATTTGCATGTAAAGGGTATACTGCTGAATGACTGCACAACAAGCATCTATAAAGGTAAAAATGAATAGTACATAAAGTGCAAGGTGCAGCTATTCTCATTATACTGAAATGATGCTACCAGGAAAACAACCCCATTAATGGACACTCAGAGCCCTTATGAAATCTGCTGTTCAAATTAATCTTCTTCTGTTGCTGATCCCATCTGTAATAAAAATCATCTCGGGGTAGTCGGGGCCTAGTGTAAACTGATGGAGTTGAGTGGCTAATGCGTTTATGACCGTTACAGGTGAGGTCAGGTAGAAAATGGAGAGAAAGGTTAATTATGAAGCATCCGGAACATTTTAATTAGATTAGTTATAAGGATTGAATGGAAAAGTACCTACACCAAATTGTCTTCTGGGTCATTGACTGCACAAATGTCTAAAATATACAAGTGAGCAACTTTATTGTTATTCACTGTGGCAACTTACTATTATGGTAGTATACGGACATAATATAGGTTGTACTGATACATTACTGTCCCAACTCCCTATAAATGTCTCTAATTCGATATAGACACCATACTGAGGGACATTAGTGAATATTCCATTGGAACCAATATTGCCAAATTGTAGTAATGATTCACATGGACCATGGTAAAATGTGAGACAATAGGTCTATGGGCATCAAAAGACAGATTCTCAATATAGTTCTGAAATGTATGTTTTTTTTCACACACCCATAAAGTTGTTTTTCATTTTATCCTGTGTCATAACAGTACATTGGTATGTGGGAATTGCATACTTCCAGTAAATTTATTATAAAACAATTGTGATGGAGTGGCTGGCTGTATAATGTTTACAGTGAAGAGAGAGTTTCTTACCATATCGTTGCTGGTCTGGGCCTCTTCTTGTGTAGCTTATGACATTATCACTAGAAATGGGACTAAACAAGAAGAGGCCCAGACCAGCAACAAGACAGTATCACTATCTTCACTGTATATATTATACAGCCATATGGATGACTATATAATGTATACACCCTCTCTCCCCTCTAAGGAGTTAACGGGTGCTGCTCAACAGCTCTAATATATTCCTTCTTTGTGATATACTCCTTCTTTGTTTGGCCAGTGCTTGGCGCTCAGCCCAGCAACATGTTACAGTAAACTAGCTTATTTGCTTGTTTACTGTGACAAAAGAGTGAAGTTGCTCTGCGCACTACTAGTTCACCACAAACCGAACATGTTTCTGAAAGTTTGGTGAGCCCGGCAAGTTGAACTTTTTAAAAAGCTTTCTCAACTCTATTAACCATAATACAGAATCGTACACAAGCCTGAACAGAAAATTTTCTCCTTATTTTTGGGTGAAGGTAGACCTGAGAAAGGCCAAGCGAAGAAAGCAAACCCACAACATTAATGCTCATAGCTGAGAATCAGCTCATACTTTAGAAATCATAAGTGAATCCTTGTACTGAATTACTGAATGCCTATATATATATATATATATATATATATATATATATATATATATATATATTGGGCTTGGAGTGTCATTTTAGCAAATGAAACAAAAAAATGTAATGAACCCTGTTCCTTTACAGTGTGCAGATAGCATAAAATAGCATTGAATTCTAGTTAGTCATCCACCCATTCTGCGTTACTGAATTATTGTTCAGAGGCATGACCAGCATTCTCTTTGATCATCAGTAAAAAAAAGTTTCTTTGGTTATAACACACAAGCCATAACTCTCCACGTTGATGAATTATTAACAGCTCGAGTCATTACAGGACTGAGGTTATAATGTTTCTGTGTTTGTGGAGCAAGGGTCACACTAAGGCTATCATATGTAGCTGCTCTCAAGCTATTAGCTAAAGCTGACCCTCGCAGACTTACTGATCATCAACTATTGGCTAAAGGAGCTCCTTACAGACTTCCTGCTCTCCAGCTATTGTCTAAAGCTGTACCTTAAAGATGTTCTGCTTTCCAGCTATTAGCTAAAGCTGACCCTAACAGACATCCTGTTCTGCAGCTATATGCTGAAGCTGTACCTTGCAGAATTCCAGCTCTGCAGCTATTGACTAAAGATGCACCACACAGACTTCCTGCTCTGCATCTATTGGGCCAAAGATGCACCACACGGGCTTCCTGCTCTGTAGCCATTGGCTGAAGCTGCACTGCATGGACTTCCTGCTCTGCAGCTATTGGCTAAGGTTACAACACACATACATCCTTCTATGTAGTTATTGGCTTACATTTTAACCAAGATTCAGAGATTATTTGGAATATGAAAGTTCAAGGGAATAAAATCAGTTTTGTGAAATCTCATATGACTTCTGGTAAACATGGCCTTTCCTCTTTAGGCTTCCCTTGAATTAACCCACACTCCTGCTTACTCCTCTCCACACTGCAACTCACACTGAGCTTTGCACTCAAGCTCTCCAAACTGCTAACAATAAATAACTCCCCCCTCACACTATGTATGGCTTAGCTAGGGGCCTTCCCATTGGGCAATCAGGGTCACATAGGTACACTGCATTATACCTCTTGACAGATATCCTGTACATTTCTTAAAGATACAGTGAAAAACGTTACAAATGAACAGGCAAAGACTATAATGAATATTAACCCCTTTAGGACCAAGCCACTTTTCACCTTAAGGACCAGAGCATTTTTTTGCAAATCTGACCACTGCTACTTTAAGCATTAATAACTCTGGGATTCTTTTACTTATCATTTTTTCGTGACATATTCTACTTTATGTAAGTGGTAAATTTTCGTCGATACTTGCATCATTTCTTGGTGAAAAATTCCCAAATTTCATGATAAATTAGAAAATTTTGCATTTTTCTAACTTTAAAGCTCTATGCTTGTAAGGAAGATGGACATCACAAATAAATTATGAATTGATTCACACATACAATAATGTCTACTTTATGTCTGCATCATAAAGTTGACATGTTTTTACTTTTTGAAAACATTAGAGGGCGTCACAATTTAGGAACAAATTTCAAGATTTTCACGAAAATTTCAAAATCGGAATTTTTCAGGGACCTGTTTAGTTTTGAAGTAAATTTGAGGGTCTTTATGTTAGAAATACCCCATAATGGGGGAGCGTAACTGGGAGTTGATGGAATAGGATGCAAGCTTACTGTGCTCCTCTCCTGGCTGCACTCAAAAACAGTATTTGCCCTGCCACTTTGCAAATGTACTGCAAGCAAAGTACCTGAGAATATTGGGGACACTTGCCTGATCACCCTGGTCCTTTTTCTGGCTCCGTCCAGCTCTTTACACGCTCTCTGGGAGAAGTGGACTTGCGCAGGCAGCAGGAGGTGCCCGTAATGACAGCGCACACATGCCCAGCGATTATTCTCCCCTCACTTCACCATTCACACCGGACATAGCATGACCTGACGGCTCTGCAATAAGGGGACTTGAACTGTAATATCCAGCCTTGGGGGAACCACTGAACTGCAGAATAAAACAGCTGGAGATCCAAGATCTAAGGGGAGAAGCAGACACACAGCGCTACTACAGCAAGCATCCTACAGCTTTCAATACAGGATCTCCCTCTTCACAATAAGCTAAGTGAAACTAGCTAAATATTACAAAACCAATATCCCCTGCATCATTTTAGTTTTCTGCATCCACATTGCTATTACTGGGGCAGTGTGCAGGGTCTGTGGGGTCTCCAGGGAGCCGCCATTTTAACCATCCCATTCAGACACCATCTTGTGGTTCCACAGGGGACAGTTCAATCTGCTCTCTAGTTAACTCTTTGCAGCAGACTGTTATCCTCTATGTGAAATACTCTCACCTCAGTTTTGCTCTGTCTCATATCCAAATTACTTAGGTCAGCTACACTAGTCATCATTATACCATGATCTGGGCTCTATACCTCAGGGGTACTAATAGAAGTTACATTCATATTTTGCTATGACTACATAGTTCTCATCACTGTTGCCGGTGGAGCTGAAAGTTCTGTTAGAACATACAGATATTAAGTTATAACTCTAAAAGTGGGTGCTGGAGATAAGAGGAACTTAAAGTGTAGAAGATTTTCTTACTGCTTTGAATCAGTTTATTATTTGCATTCTTCCCAAGGACTCTGCTGCCATCTTCAGACGAATCTGTGAATTGCCCCATATTTTATAAAACAGCTTTCATCAAGTTATTGTGAAGTCTACTTGTTGCCTGTTGTCAGAATATTTACTGGACACTATTCGAGCAAGTATTGTCTCCTCCACAACTCATTATAGATTATATGTTCTCTAAAGTCTTCATATGGGCGGTAATAAAAAACAGAAAGATCCAACACCAAAGCCAAGATCTCTGAGATCCAGATCCAAACCGACGTCTGCTGCTGCATGTAAACGATCTGACATGTTATCCTAAAATACTTGTTTTCCTGAGGTTTACAGCGCTGCATCGTCACCGACCTCTGTATTATCTACAGCGTTATCCAATAGATTTAATCCAATTCAAGATCTCGCTGACTCTTTTCAAGACATTAACATAGTCCCTTCTACTGCAAGGTCTCCAAGCATAATGGAAGACTCGGCTTCAAGGGACAGCACCGTCTCTGAAAATTTCCTGGAAACATCTGACCACTCACTCCAGGCTGCGTATCCTGAGGAATTGGATATCCAACAACCTCACCATATAATGCCTTCTCAGACCCCAGTTCAGACCCTGAGCAATGACCCAAACACACAAAGAAAACCTAAATATCCTCCACTTAATGTTAAGAGGACACTTTCCTCTACAACATCCTGGGATCTTGATCCCACTGAGCACTCCTCCTCTCCACTGCGCAAGCGTTTGGATCAAACCCCATGGTCTCCTCAACCCTCTGGCTCTCATACTGACAATACCTCATGTCAGGGAGAAACTAATTGGAGAAATTATGTCGGAAGGAGGACTTCCAAAATGAAGGCCACTCTCAAGTCAGAGATCGCAACTGTGAGACAAGATATACAGTACGTTCAGTGGCGCGCAGGGTAGACAACTTGGAAGAAGATCACGATGTCACTCAAAAATACATTTCATCACTGCAATCCACAGTGCCTGATCAATACTCCACCCTCTGTGAATATGAAAGACATCTAGAAGACTTGGATAAAAGAGGGAGAAGACATAATATACATGTAAGGTACCAAAAGCCACACAAGAGGAGGATTTGAAAATTACTCTAGATGCGATCTCAGTTTAGATCTCAGCGTTTAACTCAATTTTAAAAGCTCCGCCATGTCACAAAATTCAAATGGATAGGGCCCACAGGGCTCTGAAACCTAAACCTCTCTCTTCCTAGAGACGTGATTTGCTGCATTACAGATTACTCGTTGAAGGAATAAATTATGCTAAAAGCTAGGTCATTGATTTTCACGGGGCAAATATTCAACTGATGACACCAATCATGGATAACCCTCGAAAAAAGACGTCAGTTGAGACCCCTGCTACAATCTATCAGAGACAATGATATAATATACAGATGGGGATTTCCATTCAGCGGCAAAGAAAAACGGAAAGACAGCTTTACTCTGGTCTTCTCAAGACTTGCATGCCTTTTGCCTCCTCCTCCACCGGTCCAACTTCAATCTTGTAGCCCGGACAACCGTAGATCTCCAACAAGGGACTCATATGGTTAAAATGGTAACCCCCTATAGTCAATTAGATCTACAATCCTATAGATAGATCTTCCTGGTAATGTTATTATTTTTAGGTATTTGACAGGGCCTAATCATTTCATTGATTAAGCTTCTTGATAGTATTAAAAAAATTTAGACCGCTAGTTACATTTGCTGGTTTACCTCAGCCTATACTATGCAGCCAGGGGTAGAGTGGGTTATTGGAGCTTTCTTTAATACTCTCCTGCTTGGATAACAACTTTTAGTCTCTTCCCCCACACGTAGAGGAACTACCCCTCTTCCCTAAGCTTCTGGTATCTTAGGAGTGAGTTTAGTATTCAGTTCCTCCACTGTTATTCTCAGGAGACATATCTCTAGAATTGTTAACGAAATGACTCTCGCTTACTGTTACGTATGTTATTAATGGTGTTCTATATTTCCTTTCTGGTGCTCTCATTTTTTCTTTCCCTTTACTTTACCCGCACGGTCATCCATTCATATTCTTCATATTCTGACATGTGGAGATCAAATGCCATCTTACAGACTTGCTGTAATACTACCACATAAAGGCTTCATGACTTCAGTCTGGTACCTACCAAAATTGTCTTCCACTCCCTTCATCCCCACAGTAGGCCCCTGCATTCATATACTCCTTCACTCCTTAATCAATCAATATGGCACGCTTAATGTCTTATAAAATCAAGGGTCTGAACACAAATGTCAAGAGGAGACTCCTGTTAAAGGATCTGAAATCTCACAAGATAGATATAGCCTTCATCCAGGAGACCCATCACTATAATTCCCAATCCTTAAATGTTGCTAACCAAGATAGCAAAAGAGGAGGTGTGGCCATCATGATTTCCAAAAACTGCCCTCTTCAGATAGACTCTGAAATATCAGATCCGAATGGCAGATATATCACTATCTCTGGCTGATTGTATAATGCCCCCCTTTACTCTTTGTAATTTATATTCTCCTAATCATTCCCAAATTATTTTTCTATTTCAATAAATTGTCTAAATTTCTACCGACTACTCTACTAATAGGGGGGGGGGGGACTTTAATATCCCATTCTCTGTCACATCTGATAGACATTTGATAGATCCTCCTTCCCCATCATCAGCTTCCGTTCACCTATCTACACAATTTAGACAATTGATTAGGAAACATCACTTGTTTGATTTATGGTGCATTCTTCACCCGAAGAATAGGGAATTCACTTTTTATTTACACCCACACACCACCCATACAAGAATAGATTCCTTTTTCAGAAATGTGTTGGCACTACATATCTCAGGTAAATCCGTGATTCATTCCATCACATGCTCCGATCTCATTAGAGTTATGAGATGGTTCGGTTCCACGAAGGGTGTGTCATTGGGGGCTAAACGAGTCACTGTCTAAAAAAAGGAATGCATAAAAAATTCCTAGAGGGATGTTTGAAGGAATATTTTGTACATAACATAGGGTCAGTCTCGTTCCCGTCCACTTTATGGGAAGCACATAAATTAGTTATCAGAGGGCAATGTATTGCATTGTCTTCTAGAATCAGAAAGGAATTATTAAAGGACTACTCTGACTTAGAGAAATCACTAAAAACCCTGGAGCAGAGGATGCAGGCTCACCCCACTGTTGCCCTATTGAAACAAATTACTCATGCTAGACACAAACTGAGAGAACATATCGCTAAATTGTTTGGAGAATATTACTCCAAACTATATAACTTGGATTCTGACCATCCTTACGACACGATGAATAGGGACTTACTGATTCGAACATATTTAGAAAAATGTAACCTGCCAAAAATCTCATCAGATGACTTACAATCACTCCCACATCACGTCAGAAGTATTACAAGCTGCAATAAAAGTTTACCAAATGGTGGGACCCGATGGTTTTACGTATTTATACTATAAAATATTTATAGATATTCTTACCCCCCATATGTTGACTTTAATTCTTTCCTATCAGGTGAAACTACACCCTCATCTATGCTCAACTCATATATTATAGTCCTCCCCAAGCCAGATAAAGATTCCTCTGAGTAATTGAGTTATCGCCCAATCTCTTTGCTAAATTCAGACTTGAAAATCTTCTCCAAGTTGTTGGCTAACAGATTGGGTGAAGTACTTCCTAAGTGTATAAGTATCAGGTGGGGTTTGTGCAACAGAGACAGGCTGGGGACGGCACGAGAAGAAACATTAATATCAATTAAATTATTTCTAAAAAAAAAAAAAAAAAAAAAAAGGGTATTCTCCTCAGCTTAGATGCTGAAAAAGCATTTGACCAATTGAGTTGGCCATTCCTCATGCAAGCCCTCAAATTTTAAGTATTACAGGTATGTTCCTCTCGGCTGTCTCCAGCTTTTATACCACCCCATCAGCTCAGGTTCGCTTGACCCATGCACTATCCCCCCTATTTAAGATTTCTAATAGGATGAGGAAGTGGTGTCCCCTGTCTCCTCTATTATTTGCATACTGTTATTCATGAGCTCATTGGTTATCAAGCTCAGCTTGATCCTGCCATATTCCTCCTTAATCTCCCCCCGAACTGTTTTAATAAGTTCCAGGTCAAACTTTTTCTTCACTTCCTGACTGTGTACAAATGCTCATAGCTCAGTGGTGGCAACGTACTGAGACACCACCCTTGTCGGTGTTACTAGGTAGGATTAGGAAGGTGAGACGGATGGAATATCTCTCTGCCCTTATAGACCAAACCTTGTCTCAATTTTATTCGACATGGCGGCCTTGGGATTTATGGGAGGAGGAACAATACAGAATTTAGTCTCTGTACCGTGCGGTCATGGGACCATGCGGGTATAACTCTCTTTTCTTTTCTTGTCCTTCATTCTTAATATGTTTTATTTCTTTACCTCAATTCTTATTCTTTCCTTTTCTATGTTCTTGATTTTCACATATATTCTCCTTAAAGGGGTATTCCAATCAAAACCTTTTATATATATATATATATATATATATATATATATATATATACATACATATATATATATATATATATATATATATATCTCAACTAGCTCCGGAAAGTTAAACAGATTTGTAAATTACTTCTAGTAAAAAATCTTAATCCTTCCAATAGTTATTAGCTTCTGAAGTTTTCTGTCTAACTGCTCAATGATGATGTCATGTCCCGAGAGCTGTGCATGATGGGAGAATATTCCCATAGGAACTGCACAGCTCCCGGGATGTGAGTCATCAGAGAGCAGTTAGACAGAAAACAACAACTCAACTTCAGAAGCTAATAACTATTGGAAGGATTAAGATTTTTTAATAGAAGTAATTTACAAATCTGTTTAACTTTCCAGAGCCAGTTGATATATAAAAAAAAAGTTTTGGCCTGGAATACCCCTTTAATTTCTAGTGGAAATTTTTCCTCTCCCAATGAGAAACATATATGTCATAGTAATCTTGGTTTCTCAGGATAATCTCTAAGTATGTCATTACTTAATTCATAATGAATCATTGGGACTTTACACAACATAAGTTTCAAAAACTAGAGACCCAGACGAATCACATTTTGTTTTCATTTCATACGACTTGAGGAATGTAATGCCTCCACTTTAAAATGTAGTGCATATTACTGTATTAAATATATGTCTCTGCTCTTTGTTTTCTTTATGCTACTGTATGATGTACCTTTTTCTTTTTGTAGCTCATATGCTATAAAACAGAAACTTATTTGAAATAAACAATTATATATATATATATATATATATATATATATATATATATATATATATATAGCAAAAAGAGAAATATACTGCAGCACACAAATACGTGTGCTGCAGTATATTTCTCTTTTTGCTGTACAAATGGTGGGCCTTTGACCACAGCCCCAGTAACTGCTTTGCAACAAATACGCTGCATATATACATATGTATAACTCAACGTGTGTGTATGTATGTATGTGTGTATGTTCCAGCATCACGTCCAAACGGCTAAATATATTAACATGAAACTTGGCACACATGTTACTTATATGTCAACAACAAACATAGGATAGGTGATTTAACCCTTACTCACCCTCATTTGCCAGGGGCGGGGTTTATGTTTAAAGTTCCATACAAGTCAATGGGAAATATATGTTACTGCATAACTTCCAAATGGCTTGAGATATTTCGATAATACTTGGTTACATGTTACTTATATGTCCACTTAAAATATAGGATAGTTAATTTAACCCTTAACTACCCCCATTTGTGAGGGTCAGGGTTTTTGTTTAAAGTCCCATACAAATCAATGGGAAATGTATGTTCACACATAACTTCCGTACGGCTGGAGATATTTCAATAACTGGTACACATATTTCGGGTCGGGATAGGAGGTCGACATAGGAGGTCGGGATAGGAGGTCGGGATAGGAGGACGGGATAGGAGGTCGACATAGGAGGTCGGGATAGGAGGACCGGGATAGGAGGACGGGATAGGAGGACGGGATAGGAGGACGGGGTAGGAGGTCGGGATAGGAGGTTGGGATAGGAGGACGGGATAGGAGGTTGAGATAGGAGGACGGGATAGGAGATCGTGATAGGAGGTTGGGATAGGAGGACGGGATAGATGGACTGGATAGGAGGATGGGATAGGAGGACAGGATAGGAGGATGGGAAAGGAAGATGGGAAAGGAGGACGGGAAAGGAGGTCGAGATATGAGGACGGGAAAGGAGGACGGGAAAAGTGGAAGGGAAAGGAGGACGGGAAAGGAGGACGGGATAGGAGGACGGGATAGGAGGACGGGAAAGAAGGACGGGAAAGGAGGACGGGATAGGAGGACGGGATAGGAGGATGGGATAGGAGGACGGGATAGATGGACGGGATAGGAGGACGGGATAGGAGGACGGAATAGGAGAACGGGATAGGAGGACGGGAAAGGAGGTCGAGATAGGAGGACGGGAAAGGGGGACGGGAAAAGAGGTCGAGATATGAGGACGGGAAAGGAGGACGGGATAGGAGGACGGGATGGGAGGACGGGATAGGAGGACGGGATAGGAGGACGAGATAGGAGGACGTGATAGGAGGATAGCATAGGAGGTCGGGATATGACAACAATATATGAGGACGGGATATGAAGTCAAAAGATTCCTCCTTTGTTTATTTCCCCCCCCCCCCCAACAAGGATTAGGAAGGAAAAACCGGGCAAGGCCGGGTACTCAGCTAATATATATATATATATATATATATATATATATATATATATATCAATGCAATGCAGGCAGCACATCAGAATCAGTGCAAAATTCAAGTGTTTATTCCAAGGAAAAGAGACAATGTTTTGGCGATCTCACACCACCATTTTCAAGTGGTTTACAAGTGATACAGGTGGGGTTTAAATACACTCCCCATTTAGTGACATCATGATCATTAGCATATCACATGACAATAAACAAAATGTAAATAAAGTGAAAATTCATGTTTTACAGTGAAAATATATCTATCAAAACCATCTCATATATACACTATTGTACGGTGAAGGGTTAAAAACATTACCCATTCAAGCAGCCTCCTCCATACACTGGCCTCCTTGCAAATCGCGCCATTGACTGCAAGCCCGTACTCCACATGGGACTCCGGGACTTACTTCCGGCATTGCCGGACCTCAACCAATCACAGAGACGGCGTCATCTGTTGTCATGACTATTCTCTGCACAGTCAGTGCAGAGGTGACGTGCGCGGCGCAGCCAAGCTCCGTGGCTCTCTGCGCATGCTTAGTGTGTATTAACACAGTCATCAGCGCCATCTTAGATTCGGGCAAGAAGGTAAGTATCCAAATCATGTCCTATGGCGATGTATTAGAAAAGTAGATCGCTCTACTAGTTAATCAAGTAAACCTCCAACTGCAAAAGGAGGCATTCTTAATACATCCTGATAATGTTACTCTGCATGCAACAAAATAACAAATAATAACATTCAAGGGGCCTAAACTATTCACCCTGTACCCTCCTTGCTAACGCCTATCCTGTAGGATCCAAAAGAACCCTCAAGCACGCTTCTCCCTCCCAGCTTGGTGTGTTCTCACCTTCTGGACTTTGGGATACTTCACCAGACCATCGCTTCTGGTACAGAGGTGTTATTTGGCAACCCAACATGCAGATGTCCCTCATTCCAGGGTATAACATCAGGAGTATAAGTAACTCTATTCCATATCAGTCCTAATTGCCCCAGAGACGCTGTCACTGTGTTGGTAGAGAAAATGAAAACAAAATCTAAATCTAGACACACAAATAGATATGCATGTTGAGGTCCTCTGTTCATTTCTTAGGCTGCTTGATCGCAATGTAGTAACTTAAAAAATCTGAAATAAAGAAAAAATGTTATTAATAAATAATATCACTTATAAATTTAACCACACTGTATACAAACTAGACTCTGAGAGACCAACTGAAGTCTACATCATCATTTTAGGGGTAACCACGAACTCTACATTGAGGCCATTCGGTTTGAGTGAGTTGAGGTTATATATCCACCTCAACTCTCTCTTTTGTAATAAAGAGACCCTATCCCCACCTCTTCTCAATGGTGGTATATGGTCTACTACCATGCATTTTAGATCTTGTTCCCAGTGTCCCACATCTAAAAAATGCTTGGACACCGGTAAGTCTGTCCTGTTCTTCCGTATGGAGTATCTATGTTGATTTAACCTCACTTTGAACTCACACTTAGTTTCTCCAATGTATATCAGCCTACAGGGGCACCACAAAATATATACCACAAAATCACTCTCACAATTTAAATAGAAATTTATCGGGTATGTTTTACCCATTAGGGTGTGTGTGAATGCACTCCCTTTCACCATGTGCTTGCAGTTCACACACCTCCTACATGGAAAACATCTCTTGACTTGTACAGATGCATACCTGTGTGTCAAACATTGTTTTGACACATCCGATTTAACCAGTTCATCTTTCAAATTCCTGGCTCTATGATACGACATCAGGGGCATTTGCCTAAACTCTGGAATGTTTGGAAAACTCTGGCTGATCAAATACCAATGTTTTTTCAATTTCTGAGCTATCTGACCTGAAGCCTAATTGTAAGGCGAGATGAATGGGATACGTATTGGTTGGTCTCTTCTTAACTTGGGTGTCCTTTGTCCACTCCGTTCTTCATAAAGTCTCTGTTTTTGTCTGTCTATGAGTGTGGGAGGATAACCCCTGGCGATAAATTGATCGGTCATTTTTTCAATTGCCCGGTCTAGCTTGTCATTGTTGTCAACAATCCTACTGGCTCTTAGGAATTGGCTGTATGGTAACGTCTCAATCATTGGTCTAGGATGACAGGAATTAAACTTCAATAGAGTATTACAATCTGTCGGCTTACAGTAAAGATCTGTAGACAATCTATGATTGATAATGGATACCTCTGTATCCAGAAACTGTACTTTGTCTTGCGAATAGGTGAGTATGAACTGTAACTCTTTGTCAATGTGGTTAAGGTATGTCTGAAATTCAACCAGTTCGTCACCTGTACCGTCCCAAATCAAAAAAATATCATCTATGTAGCGCCACCACCCCAGGATTTTCCTGGAGTGGTGGGCTACATAGGCATGACTCTCCTCAAAGTATCTCATCACTATGTTCGCATACGTGGGCACAATGTTACTGCCCATGGCAGTCCCACGTAGTTGAACATAGTATTTCTCGTTAAAGAAAAAGTAATTGTTCTGTAACACAAACATCAGTAATTTCAAGATAAACTCAATTTGGTCAGTATCAAAATGTGCCCTTTCCAGAGTTTTACCAATAGCCCTTACACCCCTCTCATGTTGAATCGACATGTATAGACTCATTATATCAAAGCTAGCAATTATAGCATTAGTGTGTACAAAAATTTGTGAGATTGTCAAAAAATCCCTAGTGTCATGTAGATATGACCCTGCATCAATAGCAAACTGACGCAGGATTTTATCCCAAAAAATGGAGACATTATTAGTTATCGCCCCCTCCCGTAGACTTGCATTGAGGGGCGGAGCGTGACGTCACACGGGGGCGGAGGCATGACATCACACGCCGCCGGCCCGTTGGTCGCCTGTAATCAGACCCGGAGCGAACACGCTCCGGGGACTGATTACAAACGGGGTGCCGTGAGAATATGTGTAAGCACTGGAGAACCCCTTTAAGCTCGCAGGCCTTTTTTGCAAATCTGACCACTGTCACTTTAAGCATTAATATTTCTGGGATTATTTTCATGACATATTGTACTTTATGTTAGTGGTAACATTTCATCGATACTTGCATCATTTCTTGGTGAAAAATTAAAAAATTTGATGAAAAATTAGAAAATTTTGCATTTTTTTTAACTTTGAAACTCTCTGCTTATAAGGAAAATGGACATCCCAAAT
The DNA here is from genome assembly GCF_029499605.1 of Hyla sarda. NCBI lineage: Eukaryota > Metazoa > Chordata > Amphibia > Anura > Hylidae > Hyla > Hyla sarda. Next base: position 62,315,225 of record NC_079189.1, read on the forward strand.
AAATGATATATTGATTCACATACACAATACGTCTACTTTATGTTGGCATCATAAAGTTGACATGTTTTTACTTTTGGAAGACATCAGAGGGCTTCAAAGTATAGAAGCAATTTTCCAATTTTTCACAAAATTTTCAAAATCTGTATTTTTTAGGGACCAGTTCAGTTTCGAAGTCATATTAGAAAACCCCCACAAATGACCCCATTATAAAAACTGCATCCCTCAAAGTATTCAAAATGACATTCAGTAAGTGTGTTAACCCTTTAGGCGTTTCACAGGAATGGCAGCAAAGTGAAGGAGAAAATTCTAAATCTTCATTTTTTACACTTGCATGTTCTTGTAGACCCAGTTTTTTTATTTTTACAAGGGGTAAAAGGAGAAAAATCTTCCTAAAATTTGTAGCCCAATTTCTCTCGAGTAAGGAAATATCTCATATGTGGATGTGAAGTGTTCTGTGGGTGCACTAGAGGGCTCAGAAGGGAAGGAGCGACAATGAGATTTTGGAGAGTGAGTTTTTTTTAAATGGTTTTTGGGGGGCATGTCACATTTAGGAAGCCCCTATGGAACAAGAACAGCAAGAAAATCCCCACATGGCATAATATTTTGGAACTTAGTATGAGGAGAACCTCGTATTGGAACCTCGTAACTTCTAGGAGGCGCTGAGGTCTCATGTACGAGTGCCCACTGTTGGCAGGCTGCGGACCCGTTTGTCGCCGCATGCGCTGTCCCTGCATGTTGGGGGTATTTCTTTGGAGTTACCCCGTAGCACAAGCATTGAGTGGAACACGCCGAAACTGGTATGTAGATTAGTAGTTCAGTCCAGGCCGCTGGAAACACCATTAAAGGAGAACGTAATGGTTTCTTTGTAGGAGCGGTGTGGACTATCTTGATGCAGGTAAGCGGATGGTGAGGTATCCTCTGTTTGGGAGCAAGATAATTGTATCTTGGGTATGTTCCTTGGTTATAGGGGATGGGCATGCCGGTATGCATATGGATATAACAATTATTAATTATTAAAAATTATTTAATAATTATAGCGCTCCCGGCGTGTCTAACCGGACCGAAATTGTAGTCGCAGTGGTCTATTTGAAGGTTATTGGCAGTAGACACTTACTATACCCTGGTTGTCTAGCTAGCTTGAGCCATTATATGGACATAAAGGATTATTGGAATTATGATAACGGATTATATAATAGTCTCGACTATTTCATTGAGACCCCTCGGGTTCACTGTGCTCAACTTGAAGATCCAAAAGACCTCTCGTTTTTTTAGGAGTTCAAATCGGTTGGAATTGTGATCAGGAATGTGATCAATGGGAGTGATTTTTATGGTATCCGCACTCTCCGCTCCGGGTGTGCAATTGCACAGTGCCTGGAGTCTCCATGGAGAAGAAATGTTTTCTTTATATTTTGTCTATGTTTGTTCATCCGACAGTGCAGGGATTGGGTCGTCCTGCCTATATACTGCAGACCGCACATACAATCCAGTAGGTAGATGACATAATTTGATTGGCATGTCAGTCTGTATTTGAGTTGGAATCTTTCATCTGTTGAATATGACTTAATCTCATTTACATTGTTTTTGATCTCCTTGCAACATTTGCAACGGGTGGACCCACATCTGAAGCTTCCTACAGGTAAGGTCATGGTCCCTTTAGTCTGTTTGTGCTGTCGTATCTGGCTGGGGGCCAGCAGGTTCTTCAGAGTGGGGGCTCTGCGGAACGTGATTTGGGGGTGCTCGGGAATTTTTCCTTTCCACCTGTAGGAAGCTTCAGATGTGGGTCCACCCGTTGCAAATGCTGCAAGGAGATCAAAAACAATGTAAATGAGATTAAGTCATATTCAACAGATGAAAGATTCCAACTCAAATACAGACTGACATGCCAATCAAATTATGTCATCTACCTACTGGATTGTATGTGCGGTCTGCAGTATATAGGCAGGACGACCCAATCCCTGCACTGTCGGATGAACAATAGTGTTGCTCGCGAATATTCGCAATTTGAATTTTATTCGCGAATATCGCATATTCGCGAATTCGCGAATATTCGCGAATATAGCGCTATATATTCGTAATTACGAATATTAATTTTTTTTTGTGTTTTTTCACAGTACACATCACAGTGATCATCCCTCTCTGCTTCCAGCTTATGTGGTGTAAGAAGGCTCTAATACTACTGTGTGAGACTGGCGTGCAAATTTTCGCATATGCGTAAATGTGCATATGCTAATTTTCGCATATACGAATTTTCGCTTATGCTAATTTTTGTATATGCAAATTTTCGCATATGTTAATTTTCGCGCACACGAATATTCGCATATGCGAAAATAAAACGAAAATATTACGAATATGCGAATATTCACGAATATGGCCAATATTCGTCCATATATTCGTGAATATTCGCGAATTCGAATATGGTCTATGCCGCTCAACACTAATGAACAAACATAGACAAAATATAAAGAAAACATTTCTTCTCCATGGAGTCTCCAGGCACTGTGCAATTGCACACCCGGAGAGTGCGGATCCCATAAAAATCACTCCCATTGATCACATTCCTGATCACAATTCCAACCGATTTGAACTCCTAAAAAAACGAGAGGTCTTTTGGATCTTCAAGTTGAGCACAGTGAACCCGAGGGGTCTCAATGAAATAGTCGAGACTATTATATAATCCGTTATCATAATTCCAATAATCCTTTATGTCCATATAATGGCTCAAGCTAGCTAGACAACCAGGGTATAGTAAGTGTCTACTGCCAATAACCTTCAAATAGACCACCCGTCATATGCTTCATACCCGCTGCGACTACAATTTCGGTCCGGTTAGACACGCCGGGAGCGCTATAATTATTAAATAATTTTTAATAATTAATAATTGTTATATCCATATGCATACCGGCATGCCCATCCCCTATAACCAAGGAACATACCCAAGATACAATTATCTTGCTCCCAAACAGAGGATACCTCACCATCCGCTTACCTGCATCAAGATAGTCCACACCGCTCCTACAAAGAAACCATTACGTTCTCCTTTAATGGTGTTTCCAGCGGCCTGGACCGAACTGCTAATCTACATACCAGTTTCGGCGTGTTCCACTCTATGCTTGTGCTACGGGGTAACTTCAAAGAAATACCCCCAACATGCAGGGACAGCGCATGCGGCGACAAACGGGTCCGCAGTCTGCCAACAGTGGGCACTCGCACATGAGACCTCAGCGCCTCCTAGAAGTTACGAGGTTCCAATACCTAATATAAATATCACAAACCTGGCGCACCAACCTGCGGAGAGTTCCTCATATTGTTAATATTCGCAGCCTGACCGCAGCCCAACAGCAGTGGGCACCTTCTAAGGGAGACCTCAGTGCCTCCTAGGAGTGGCGAGGGTATAAGTGCTAATTTAACCAATATAGAGGTGTTATACCATATCTATAATTCTGCTTTACATATTTTAAGTGTTTCATGTTTGTTAATTTCCTTATGTGTAAAAATAACTTTTTGCCAAAATGTGTTAATTGCAATGACCCGGTGACCCGGCAACAGTTCTATGCCGGTCCACAGGTGTATATTTAAACGAGCGGGAATGTGCTTTTGTAACAACCACTGCCTGATGAAGAACCCGGCCCGGGTTTAAAACCAATGTGTTGCACCCTTCTTCTTTTTTACCAATAAAGGCCAGTTGTTTTATGGACTACTACCGGCTGGAATCGTTACTTGGGGAATAGGCGCCAAGGGCTAAGCAAGTCCTATCTTTTCGCTACATTGGCTGACTACAGGCCAATTATTAGGAACAGGTGCTCCTAGGAACACTTATTCTTCTAAAAATCTGCCTTTGTAAAGGAACCTTAAATGGGCACTTTAAAATCAAAAACTTTTGTATCTTAAACATATTGGCAAAACATTAATCTTTCTAATATACTTAATAAGAACATTTTATTTTTATAAAAATCAGGAAGTATAAAAAAAGACCACTAGGGGTCCCCCTACCATACAGAACATAATCCTGTTTGGCTGCAGCATTATCTTTGTCTAAGCGTAAGCACAGGCAGGGACAAAGTCCAGGAAGTGACGGTGGGACTAGCACTTCTCTGTGCTAATTCCTGTCCTATTAGACGGCAGCATGAAAACAGAGAGGAGGGGATTACAGAGCAGTCTGCAGTGATTGGATGAAAAGACCCAGCACAGCACACTCAGGGAGGAAGTGACTGCACTTTGAGTGAGGTCGGGCTCAGTGCATGCCTCACACACATTCCTTCCTGAACAGATTTCAGAATGAGTGAGCAGCAGAATAGAGGTATTTGTGAGCTGAATACAGAAGCTGGACACATAAAGAGACATGTAGAGAACCTACATGACCTAGTGAGTAACGTATATAAGAATTATTATTTTGCTGTGATAGGACTGGTACGCTTTAAGGTTAATAGAAAGACGAGACTCCAGGGGGGGACATTAAATCACTTAGCAGTGTAAAAACATCTCCTGGTCAGATGAAGTCAGAATTCTGTGGCATTATGCTAATGGAAAGGTCACAATTTGGCACAAGCAGTATAAATCGATAAACACTGGCTTCTGGCATCTGGAAACAATTGATATTACTAGGGACGGGATGGCCACAAACAGGCATTTATCCAGAACATGGCATTCAGATAAATGGTCGCCCATGTAATACAGTCCCCAACAATGGCAGCTGCTCTCTTTTGTGACTCATAAAGGGAGGTCCTGAGACATGAAGCCCTCCCTCTTTAATATACATATGATGTAATAGGGCATATGTATAGGGGTTGTCTTTATTAGACAACTTTTCAAAGACTGAGATGGCACCTTTAGTCTAGGTTTCCACACAGGTTTTTTTCTGGAGTTTTTTTTTAATAAATTTTTTTGTTAAAAACCGCCATTGCAGTTTTTGAGCCAAAGCAAGAAGTATATTTAAAAGGAATAGGAAATATAAAGGGAAAACTTAGCCTTCTCTTTCCTACTGGATCCACTTCTGACTTTGGCTCATAAACTGCAGTGGCAGTTTAAAAAAAAAAAAAAAAATGTCCCAAATAACCTGTGTGGAAACCAAGCCTTAAAGGGGTATTCCAGGATTTTTTTTTTATTTGACTATGCTACAGGGGCTGTAAAGTTAGTGTAGTTCATAACATAGTGTCTGTACCTGTTTGTGATGGTTTTCTCACAATTCTTCTGTGATTTTCACCCCAATATGTATTTTTAACAGCATACAAAATGACTGTTGTTTCAGATTTTTCCGAGGTTGCAATGCGTCCGTGACCTGACTCACTAGTCAGCTGATGACAGGGTGCCTGTCTGCTTCAATGGGTGGAGCGATCGCTTGGTGGGAGAGAAATCAATCTGCAACTAATGCAACAGCTGTAGGCATCCTGATGGAAAACCACATGTCTTTTGAATGGATGCAGCTCATTTATGTTTCAATGGGTGGGGTGACTGATGTGTGGGAGGGAGAAAAATTGAATTATGGGATTTGTAGGCAGAAAAGAAAACTCAAACAGGAAATACCAGTTCACAAAAAGCATAGCCACAGTGTTATGGTAATCTCCCAACATAGCCATTTAACACTAAAACAAGCGCAGATCCTTCCTAAGCATGTCCATTACTGTCTGGCAGGTACATACTAAAATCACCTTATGGTGGATAACCCCATTATTTTTTATTTCATCCCTGTATTTCCGAATGTCAAAAATAACAAATATTTATAGAAAAATAGACCTATATAACATAAATAGCATATAATACATTTTCAGGTACTGTACAGTTGTTCTGCCAATATTTTCTAAATTCAAGGAGATCTTTAGGCTAAACAATAAGCAGATACTGACCCCTAGTGGTCATGCAGCAGAATTAGTCTTCTCGAGTCATGAAACTACAAAAGCAATTGATATTCATCTTTATCTCTCATGAGGCTTTCTTATTGTTTTAGATATTTTCTTATCTTGTAGATCTTCATACTGTGAAAGTATATATATTTTTTTATTTCACCTTTTTTTTCTTGGGCAGTGAGTTTCAGCTATATTATTTACCTAAACAAATCTAATTTATTAATGTATAGTGATTCCAAATATGTGTAAAGTTTCCAATGAGGTCATTTCAAACCCATGGATCTCCAGCTATTGCAAAACTGCAACTCCCATAAAGCTGAGCCTCAGGTTGGGGAACACTGATCTAATGTATAATACCATTATAGCGTCAATAACATTTATGTTTTAAATATATCTTCTTGTCTTAGCTATATATGATCAGAAATATTTTACTAAAACAGGGATGTGGAAATCCTATCACCAGACGCCTGGTACATGCAGTTCCGGGTGCCGAGCAGGGGAACAACCCGACGGTGCTCAGGGTGAATGGAGCGGGCTCCTGACTTCAACTGATTTCAGTAGCTGGGGGCCACAGCTAATAGTCGGATTGCGGCAATCGCAGTGGCCGGCTACTAACCCTTTAGAGCGCCACTGTCAAAGTTGACAGCGGGGTCAAAAGGAACCTTTTAACCATCCCTAGTGGTCTAGTGGGGTGGGTTACCTCTCCTTCCATGGCTGCCATAAATCTGTATTTGATTGAGCCTGCCTTGAACAGGCTCAATCAAATGAGCACAGAACACATGAATAAATGGAATTCAATAGAACTGCTTTGATCTGTTTGAGGTAGTGAATGATTCCTCCTAAAAGTCTAATAAAGTGGAAAAAAATTAATATAAAAATGTATTATAAATAACAAATATAATAAAAATAATTTGGTGTTGGCGGTATTTGACATGCGTAATTGTCCCAACTATTAAAGTATAACATTATTTATCCTGTATGGCCAATGGCGTTAACTTGAAAAAAAAATACCAAACCACAGAATTGCGTTTTTTTATAACATCATATCCAGAAAAAATTAAGTAAAACGTGATCAAAAAGTCTGATCAATACCAAAATTGTACAGATAAAAACAGCAACAAATGTAATAATAATAATAATAATAATAATAATAATAATATATATATATATATATATATATATTCTTTCCCCATCTGTTCCCCAATCATTTTCATTAGGTCACATCTGCACTTTTATTACACTTTTTCCGCAAATGGACATATACTCACAGACTCTGCGGGCTCCCGATGTATGATGAGAGCTCAGCAGCATTAGCAACCGGGACCCACGGTTAATGCCGGACATCACCAACCGGGCCGATGTCCAGCATTAACCCTTTAGATGCCACGATCAAAGTTGATTTTTCTAATAAAATAATGTTAAAAAAATTAATTATAACATATTTGGTATCGCCGCGTGCGTAAATGTCCAAACTAAAAAAATATAATGTTAATTAAACTGCATGGTCAAAGGAGCAAGTGTAAAAAAATTCCAAAGTCCAGAAATGCATAATTTTGGTCACTTCATTGACTAGAAAAAAAATGAATACAACACAATCAAAAGGTTCCATCAAAACAAAACTGGCAGATGTACAAAATCTACAGATCACAGCGCAAAAAATGAGCGATCATACAGCCCTGCATGCGGAAAAATATAAAAGTTATATGGGTCAGAAGAGGACAATTTTATGCATATTAATTTCCATACAAAAAGTTAGAATTTTTTTTAAAGTAGTAAAATAAAACAAAACCTATATAAAGCATAATTTTAATCGTATGGACCTACAGAATAAAGTAAATGTGTCACTGTTACCGAGAGGTGCACTGGGTAGAAACGGAAGCCCCTGAAATACCCCTTTAACCTTTGATGGTTACCATCTATAAATGAACATGCATTCATGGGCCTATATTTACCTCAGAGACCATCTTTAACATTTAGGAGAAGTCCTAATCTGTGAGACATGCTGGTCCATAGCTATCACAGAAGTCAGAGACCTGAACCAATTTTTGGAGCCTCTAAACCAAAGTGGGGTAGTGCTCCATGTGGCCGCTGTGTAGCTTGCCATAACATGTGTCCAGACACAGAATTTTATAACCATGACAAAAGCCGTGCCTTTCAGATTCGGCATTGCATTTCTTGCAATACAATTGGGGTTATTTATCACTTGACTTGTGCCTGTAATTCCATCTATATAGGCATGACAAGTAGAGAACTGAAGAAACGTGTTAGAGAACATGTTCTGGGAGTGATTGCGGCAAGACATGAGAACGACCACTCACGTTTGACGACCATTCCACGTCACTTCAAAATTTATCACAACTGTGATCCTAGTTCCCTTCAGGTGAGAGGCATTGATCGGGTTATTCCTGGTATATGAGGGGGGAACTGGAAGACGAAATTAGCTCAGTTGGAGACAAGATGGATCTATAGGTTGAAGACTCTCCAACCGAAGGGTCTAAATGACCATGCGAGCTTTGCCCCGTTTATATAAGCGCATATACTTATAGTAACACGTTATCCTAATTTTTTGTCTTTTACCACCTTTTCTGGTGGGTTGTTTTTAACCTTGTTTTTACATGTTTTCAATTTCCTTCTTTCTTCTCATCTTTTTTCTTTTTTAGGTTTACAAGTCTCCATCCTTGCTGATTTCATCTTCCTTAGCCTCCCCTGCCATGCAGTTCACCTTCCGCCTACTCCATATGCATCTATGTACTTATGCTCCTTGCACTATGCACCTTATATGTGTGTGTGTGTATATACATACACATTTCTTTTTTTCACATTTGATGGTCCTTGCCATGTATACAGCCACCTGCCAGTTTTTCATTTTAGTCCCCCTTTTTTTTAGCCTTTTTTAGTGTGTCACTTCGTTCTACACCTTTGTTATTAAGCATTTTGCACCTTCATTGCTGCTACACATAGGCACACCTGTATCTTCATTCAAGCTATGATTAGTGATTTGTAAATAAATGAATTCATTACTAATATTAATTAAAAAAAAAATTTGTATTATCCACACACCAATACTGCTTGCACGTGACTAGTCTACGTGTTTTTGTTGTGCAACCTCTCTCCAGACACATGGGGTAATCTGCCATTATATTGGTGTAATACTTACCTACTTTATATGTGCACTTTTTTTCTCTTGCACCTTTTTCACTTATCACTATATTCCTTTTTTATTCCTTTATTCCTTTTTATTTACTCACCTTTTGCACCATTATTTATTTTGCGATTGTTTTGCACACATTTTGGGCACTTAATGTTTTGTGTTGTCTGTCATGTATGTCCATGTCGGCCGACCACCAGGGTTGTTACCTCCCCCCGTGTAGCAGATGTCACCATCACTGTGCGAATTCAGCCGCTACTCAGTGATAGTCTGGGGAGGTTCAGCATTTGTTGCTGCCCTCCGGGTTATCGCTGTGTGCGCATGCGCCTTCCCAGGGACTTGAAGGAGAATGCCTCCCTGTCATGTATTACTCACCCTACGATGTTCTATGCGCGTGCGCATCTTTGGACATTGTAGGGGGCGGCGGCTCCAGCCTTCTCCGTGCGATGTCACTGAGTGACGCGCAACCAGCTCCGATCATGTGACTACACGAGTATGATGCGGGATCACATGACCGCCGCCCCAGTCACATGTCTGGGCCGAGGTAATCATCATAGGGGGCGGCACTATATGCCTCCTCCTCGTTGTAGCACCATTTGTGTTGTGACTAGTGCGATCATGTGATTCCCTGTGCTTTATGCGGGATCACATGGTTGTCACTCTAGTCACATGATTGGGCGGAGTTATATTGTTAAAGCCAGCTTATATTGTTTTGACTAGGTGGTATTAGGGCACACAGTGATGACACAGTGACGCATTCTGTGATGTCACTATTACTACACAGGTGGTGTTCATCTAAGGTAGGGGTAATTTGTGTGTGAACACCTTAATAGATGGGCGGTCCATGGTCAGGATTGACTAATGGAGACATCAGTCTAGCCACATCAGGCATTTCATTGGATGAGAGATAGTTCATATACCCATCAGGCAGGGGCATTAGACACGCCCCCTGACGAAGCACAGGTGAAACATACATTGGGGTAGGAGCTGGCAGGTGTGTGTCTGCATGGCAGGAGGACCTTTTATGTGGTTTGTCTAACATTTGTTAGCTTTTCCATGTTTTTTCACAGATTATATCATTACTTTTGTGGTATATTGGTTTCACTTCTTGAAATGTAGCATTATTTATTCTTTAACTACCTTTGTCAACCAGTCCCACATGTTTTGTATTATTAAGATACTGTGCTCATTCTCCCTGCATACTATGTATTCCATGTATTGACTTCCATCCTGCCGTCTCCAATCTTCTGCGGTTGTGACTCTAGTGCCGTATTTTATTCTTTCCCATTTTAAATGTATGTCATATATTTTTTGCATAAATGTTAATAAATCGTATTTATATATTTAACACAGTCTGGTTCTATTTTGTTGGTGGTTAAATGAACATACATGTTGGCTGTAACGGAGGAAGGTGTGTGGAGCACTCTCCTTATCGATACAGCAAACTCATAACTATATAAACAGCAGACAGAGATCTTTGGCGGCACCACACTGCTACTTAGCAATGGTAAAATTACACTCAGAGGTAGATACAGTTATAAATCTGCACATGATCCCGGTACCTGAAATATACTGTCCTTACATAGTCTCCAATCTAAAGGGATTGTCAAGTCAGATAAAAAAAATTTGCCAACACTTAGGCTAGGTTCAGACGACGGAATTTCCGACAGAAATTCAGACGTAAAATTTCTGTCAGAAATTCCGCTTGCTAAAATATCTAGTGTAGTGAATGGTTTTCCGTTCACAAATTCACACTTCGGAATTTGGTGGCGGTGCTCTTTCTTCAGGCGGAAATCTGCGCGGAATACATTTCAGTCTATGGGAGACTGCAGTGTCCGCGCGGTCCTAGCGCCGAACTCGGAATCTCCGCGGTGGAAATTTTCTGCCCGGAGATTCCGTAGTCTGAACCTAGCCTTAGGGTCTATTCACATGGCAGAATTTCTGCTTGCGGAATTCTTCCTCAAATAAAGCCCATAGACTTCTATGAGATTCTGCACTCCCATTCCCACTTCTGAGTTTCCGCTTGCAAGCGGAAATTCAGAAGTGTGAATGGGAGTGCAGAATCCCATAGAAGTCTATGGGATTTAATTTGAGGTGGAATTCCGTGAACGGAAATTCTGCCATGTGAATAGACCTTCAGTAATATATCCTGTACAGAGCGAATTACCCAAATTCCTGCTATAAGCACTGGACCCGCTCAACTACCAGGTTTTCTCGACAAAAAGAGTAATATTCCCCCTACTATGCCAACAGGGAATGTGCGGGTAAAGGCCTGGCTGTATGACTTAGTTCCATAAGCCAGTCCCCTTTTCCATAGCAGCAGAAATAAAGACAAAACAAATTACATGAAACATTTATTAACTTCAATTTGAAAAAAAAAGTTTACTACTTTTCACACCAATATTTCTAAGAAGGTGTTTACATCTGTACTGGATGCTTTATCCCAAATTCCTTCATACTGACTAAATAAAGATGCATGCAATAAAAGACAATACACCAGAAATGGATGAACCCCATTATAAGTCAATAGAGTCCATCGGGCTTTAGTGGTTTCCATTATACGACGGATGTACCTTATGATTGATGAAAGTCATAATTCCAATCTAAACAGAAGCATATAAAAGATATAATACAAATAAGTGTTAAAAAAATACAAATTCTAAATTCAATTTAATTTAAAGTACGGCTATTTGACCAGAAGATGTGAAAGATCAAACTGTCCTGTTGGTTAAGGTCTATTGTAGCTTGAACATTTATTCTGTGGTGGTCTTTTAGAGAGGTTTTACTGTTGTAAAGTTGGGGTTTCAGACCGGACTAAATTTTATTTTGTAGGTAGGTTGTCACCATTCAACAGATCTTTACTATTATTGTAAATGTTAAAAGAAGCTTACATACTTTCCATTTGTAAATTGCAATTTTTACATGTTTTTTATTTTTATTTTTTTAGTCTATCATACACCATGCATAGTGGCCATTTTCTTTGAGAAGACCACCTCCCATAGAAGATGACTTTTTAATGTAATTTTGGGAGGTTTTACTGTATTTTTCTGCATGTTGCCTTTTTTTCTTTTGTCCTTTAAAACATTTATGTATTTTAACACTTTTTTCTCCAAACAGCTGAAGCAGATGAATACATTTATTCTAAAGGCTGTCACAGTTAAAATTATACCAAAAATATTAGTTGCCATTAGAGATGAGCGAAGTTACAGTGATTCGATTCGTCACAAACTTCTCAGCTCGGCAGTTGCTGACTTTAGCTTGCATAAATTAGTTCAGCTTTCAGGTGCTCCGGTGGGCTGGAGACTCTCTCCTAGGACTGTATCCACCTTTTCCAGCCCACCGGAGCACCTTAAAGCTGAACTCATTTATGCAGGATAAGTCATCAACTGCCGAGCCGAGAAGTTTGTGACGAATCTAATAACTCTAACTTTGGTCATCTCTAGTTGCCATAGGTGATATAAATATGTTTGATTGCTTTAAAGGGGTACTCCGCCCCTAGACATCTTATCCCCTATCCAAAGGGTCCAGTTGTTACGCCCCCTCCCATAGACTTGCATTGAGGGGCGGGGTGTGACGTCACACGGGGGCAGAGTCGTGGTCGAGATGGACTCAGCCTGAGGACCTCCAGGTGGGATAGGGGATAAGATGTCTAGGGGCGGAGAACCCCTTTAACTATCCTTTTATTTAATCAAGAAAAACTTAAAATCTAGATTGTATATTTACATTACCTGGCCGCAATATAGGCTTAAAAACTTAAACATTTAAGCCAATGTTTGTCATAGTAATAAATAAATAAAATAAACACAACTTAAAATATGATTGCAATAAAATAAATATAAATTATAAGATGCCTAGTAGCTCCGATTCAGTTATCCTATATCATACATGTCAAAGTCCATGGTAGAAGATGGGAAAAAAATTCTTAAAGTTTTTGTGAAGTTATATGTATATAAATATATACTGTACTGTGTTTAAAGTGATAAAAGCAATTTGGTTAGAAAAATATATTGAAATAAAGTAATGTGAATCAAAAATTACTTAAAGGGGTACTCAATGGAAATTAAAAAAAAATCTAATCTATTGGTGCCAAAAAGTTAAACAGATTTGTAAATTACTTCTATTTAAAAATCTTAATCCTTCCAGTACTTACCAGCTGCTGTATGCTCCACAGGAAGTTCTTTTTTTTTTATTTTTTTTTTTTTTTCTGTCTGACCACAGTGCTCTCTGCAGACACCTCCACGTCCATTTTAGGAACTGCAGCAGAGAGCACTGTGGTCAGACTGAAAGGAAATTCAAAAAGAAAAGAACTTCCGGTGGAGCCTACAGCAGCTGATAAGTACTGGAAGGATTAAGATTTTTTAATAGAAGTAATTTACAAATCTGTTTAACTTTCTGACATCAGTTGATTTAAAAAAAATGCTTTCTAGCGGAGGACCCCTTTAACACTGGTTCTGAGTGCTAAAAATGCAAAACAATTACACAAATTGTCAAAAAATTTTGAAAACCCACTAGTCGAGAAATGAATATGTAGTTTATTTTTCTATGGAAATTAAAACCTATGGAAATCAATCTGTTACTTTCATGCTAAGCTAAGACTTTATAGAGCTGAGGTACTGTATTGTTATTACTTAATGTAGGTCCTGGCTATTTGTTCTATGTCAGAAACACTCACTGTATACTAATGTAGTAAAACTATACATGGGGTAAGATACTGTACGCATTTAATGGACCGCCCCAGCATCACTCCACAGTTTGTATTAATACGCCAGCTTTGTCTTACTCTTCCACACATGTTGTTTGACATTAGCCATTTCATCCCAACACTTACTACGTACTTGAGATTAAGACCTGTCAGCCACTCACTGGAACAGAAAACTGGGAATGTTTAGCCCAGCTGTGTGAGTGTTTCCTAAACCTGTGTGGCATTGGTCTTATAATGCATAAAGGTTTGTAAGTGAGCTGGAACAGGAATTCAGCAGAAGCTGGGTCCCAGAGTGAATGCATGGCTGACGTGCAGCTGAGTACATAAAGACTCGTAAAGATAACCAAAACAATGACATTCCCTGTTGTTACTGTTTAGTCTTTCTGAAGAGACTCGTGAGGTCTAATATATTATCTATTTTTAAAGTGACTTGACCCAAGGAGGCCGTTACCATCTGTAAAAATGTAAAAAAAAAAAAAAAAAATTGATAATATACCATAACAAATTCTGTGCGGTGAATGAGTCCATTTCCAGGGGTGAAACATCTTGTGAAACCATTAAGTTCATCTAGAAGAAAGATTTTTCTTTTGTGTTTGTTTTATTTCAAAATTGCTGACAAATCATCAGAATGATTTGGAAATAAAGTTTCCACTTGGTCTCAAAGAAAGAAGCATGGAATAAAAATAATTAAAATTAGAAGAAGCAAATGAAACTAAACATGAGCCTAATTTTAACCTCTTAACGACCAATGACGTGCATACATGTCATTGGGCCGTTAAGGGTGTATGGCGCAGGCTCGTGTCATACCGAGCGGCCCTCAGCTAAAATCTGTAACTGAGGGCAACCACTAATGGCCAGCATTGGGGTTGTGATCCACTGTAGAGGAAGCCGGTGGGCTTACCTCTCCATCCATGGTGGCTGTGGCTCTGCATTTGATTGAGCCTATATATATATATATATATATATATATATATATATATATATATATATATATTGATTGAGCCTATATATATACGTGAACATTGAAAACGTAAAAACACAGAATTGTGTTTTTTTTTTTATCCCATCATACCCCAAAAAAATGAAATAAAAAGCAATCAAAAAGTATGATCAATGCTGAAAATACACCGATGCAAACAACAGATTATGGTGCAAAAAAGAAGCCCTCAAACAGCCCGGTATACAAAAAAATACAAATATTATACGGGTCAGAAAATGGCAATTAAAAAAAAGTTTAGATTTTTTTTAAATCAGTAAAACATGATGCAAACTATACAAATTGAGTATTGTTTTAATTGTGCTGACCTAAAGTATCAAGATCACTAGTGTTGGGCGCGAATATTCGCATTTCAAATTTTTATCGCAAATATCCCAAATTCGCGAATATTGTGAATATATTCGCTATATATTCGAAATTACGTATATTCACTTTTTTCTGCATATGCGTATACTCGCATATGCTCATATGGAAATAGTCCTTTTCACTTGTGTTCCAACTAAAATGATGCAAATACACTTGTCAGAGGTTATCAACAACATCCTTAGCAACCAATAGTAAAGTTGTCCAGCCCCTCACTGTTTTCTTCCTTGAATACGCGAATATGTGAATATAATGAATATGCAAAATTAGCGAATATAGGATGAATATTCGTCTATATTTTCGCGAAATATCCCAAATTCGAAAATGGGCAATGCCGCTCATCACTAAAGATCACATGTTAGTTTGACCACACAGAGAAGGCCCCCTGAGGAAGCCATTTTGCGAAACGTACATTGGGGTAGGTGGTGCTGTGCTCCGGTTGGCATAAATGGTGGCTAGTGTGAGTGTACCTTTTGTTTTTGCTTGTGGGATCCTGTTCTCTGTGGATCTCTGTATGTTACCTGGCTTGTATGTGTACCTGTCCCTATGTTGCTATGGTTTATGCAATGATCTATTTTTTTCCTTTTATACACCATGGGGGACATGTATCTTTGCCTTTAGACTACTTTTCATGTCTACAGATTTTGCGCAATTGCGCTTTTTTTGCATTTGAGCTGTTTTTTTGGTGGATGATTTTCTAAAGTTGTCACCTGTTTGGTGTGCCGTAGACAACTTAATCCAGTGGACTGGTATGTATAATTTGCGCAAAAAAGATTTAGATGTTTATTTTTTTTGCGCAATTGCGCTTTTTTTCAAAAATCTACTTAAAATGTACGAGTGGTAGCAAGGACACGTAGAAAAGTGTCGGACGCTGGACGATGCAGGAGCCAGCCCTCAGCATTACAATACTACAACTACTCCCATCATGGGACAGAATCTGTCCCATGATGGGAGTAGTTGTAAAACCGCAGTGCTGAGGGCTGGCTCCTGCACATCCCCCAGCTGCGGAACTCTATTGGGACTGTTAGGACTACTACTCCTATCATGGACAGACTTCGTCCATGATGGGAGTTGTAGTCCTGGGGCTGAGGTGCAGATCGCAGCAGGTCATTCTGCAGAGACCCACAGTGATCCGCATTTATTAAGTTAAAAAGCCGGCGGCGCATGCGGCTTCACTGCGCTACTGCTGGCTCCTGTATACACATATAATTCATAATCCCCGCCGCTGGAACACAGGAAGCTCTGATTGGTTAATAATTATTCACCAATTAGAGCTCCCGTGTTTCGGCAGGGATTATGAATTATGACAGCTGTAGCGCAGTGAAGCAGTGAAACTGCACGTGCCGCTGGGTTCTGTATATGCTCTCATAATTCAAAATCCCTGCTTGAACACGGGAGCACTGATTAGTCATTAACCAATCAGAGCTCCCGCTCTAACCCATTTTTTTTTTTTTTTCTCTCTTTCAGATGTGAATGTGGAGGACTACATCAGATTCGGTGGACTGCGACGATGACCAGCATTTTTTTTATGTCAATAATATGGTTAACGAGGGCTGTGGGGGGAGTGTTTTTTATAAAATTTTCTTTTTCAATGTGTTGTGTTTTTAATAATTGAATTTTCAGGCTTAGTAGTGGAAGCCATCTTATAGACGGAGTCCATTACTCAGCATTAGCACCAAAAACAGCTAGAGCTAACCCCCAATTATTACCCTGGTATACACCGCCACAGGGGGTGCAAGGAAGAGCCGGTACCAACAGGCCCGGAGGGTCAAAAATGGCGTTCCTGGGTCTTAGCAGTAACAGGCTGGCGTTATTTAGGCTAGGAGGGCCAGTAACAATGGTCCCGGCCCACCCTGGTAACGTCTGGCTGTTGCTGCTTGGTTGGTATCTGGCTGAGAATGAAAATACGGAGAACCCTATGCATTTTTTAATTAAATAAATAAATAAATAAAAAACGCATAAGGTTCCCAATATTTTCATTGTCAGCCAGATACCAACCAGATAACAACCTGACGTTACCAGGGTGGGTGAGGAACATTGTTACTGGCCCTCCACAGCCTAAATAACACCAGCCTGTTACTGCCTAGGCCCAGGAGTGCCATTTTTGATGCTCCGGGCCTGTTGGTACCAGCTCTTCCCGGCACCCCTGGGACGGTGGGTACCGGGTAATAATTGGGGGTTAGCACTAGCTGGTTTGTGGTTAACACTAAGCCCGGGCTTAGTAAGGGATTCCGTCTATAAGACGCCTTCCACAACTAACCCTGAAAATTCAATTATGAAAAGCACAACACATTGAAATTTTTTATTTTATTTAAAAACACTCCCCCACAGCCCTCATTAACCCTTTTATTGACATTAAAAAAAATCACTGATCATTGTCGCAATCTGCCGAACCTGACGTATTCCTCCGCATTCATGTATCTGAAATGAAAAGAAAACAAAAAAAGGGTTATTACATTTTTGTCGCTCTCCCCTGAGGAGTCCGCCCAAACTGCAGTGTAACAGGGAGCCCCCAATTGTTGACGTCTGCCTACTGTATCCTGTATATACAGTAATCTATAGATGGGTGTATATACAGGATAGCGCACAAAGACTTAACCCAGAACTGCTCAGCAGCAACCTGGGTTAACGCTTTCCTTGCTGGGCTCCTGTATAGTATACATGGGTACACAATGCACCCCTGTATACTATACAGCCGACGGAGGTAAGTAGTGATGCTCTGCACCCTGTATATGTGCTATACATCACTCCTCACCTTCTTACACTCTGTGGGCCGGGCGCTCTGCATCTAACCCACAGAGTGGTACCTGAGGGCAGTGAAAAAAAATTGCCACAGGGCAAAAAAATTATTGTTTCCACACAACAGCAAAAATGCAAGAAAAAATGCAAGAAAAAGCTGTGACAGTTTTTCTGGTGTTTTTGCTGGTGGACAAAAAAACAAACAAACAATGGAATGTAAACCCTTCTATAAGTACCCTCCTGCCCTAATGTAAATCCCTTTATATGTACCCTGCTGTAATCTCCCAATATGTACCCTGCTGTAAACCCCTCTATATGTACCCTGCTGTTAACCTCTCTGTATGTACCCTGCTGTAAACCACTCTAATAAGTGTTGCTCACGAATATTCACAATTCAAATTTTAATCGCGAATATGCAATATTTGCGAATATAGCACTATATATTTGCAATTACGAATATTTGTTTTTTTTTCACAGTACACATCACAGTGATCACTGATCATCCCTCTCTGCTCTTCGCATATGCGCATATTCTTTAATGGTATGGGGAACTAATGGGTTAGTGCAGTGATCTCCAACCTGCGGACCTCCAGATGTTGCAAAACTACAACTCCCAGCATGCCCGGACAGCCAACGGCTGTCCGGGCATGCTGGGAGTTGTAGTTTTGCAACATCTGGAGGTCCGCAGGTTGGAGACCACTGCACTAGTGCATTAACTAGTGCATTGCCCATTGTGGTCTATGGGGATCTCACGGTATGTAAAACTGTAAGATAAGTAGGAGGGTCTTGGCAGTGTAGTGGATGGGAGACCGTGCGGTGGTTTGATTCCCGTGGTGGGGTGGAGTTTTACAGGGTTGTGGTTTAACTTTTTTACTCGTGATTGACAAATGTAGGTCAATTGGTAATTAAGAAAGCCTTTGAACTGTGGGAACTAGGTCAATTGCCAATTAACTGAGTGTTTGAACCATGGGAACTAGGTTAATGGGGTACCAAATATGGGTATTGGAGCTAATTGAAACTGGATGTAATGTGTAAGGCTGGGTTTGAATGAACGAATGGGAGGTTAAGGAACATAATTGGATATTTATCAATACCTGTGCAGAGTAAAGGTTGCCCAGTTGCCCATAGCAACCAATCAGATTGTTTCTTTCATTTTTCAAAGGTCTTGTTAAAAATGAAAGAAGCAATCTGATTGGTTACTATGGGCAACTGGACAACTTTTCCTTTGCACAGGTTTTGATAAATCTCCCCCATGGGGGAAATTTATCAAAACCTGTCCAGAGGAAAAGTTTCTGAGTTGCCCATAGCAACCAATGAGATTGCTTCCTTCATTTTTCACAATCCTTTTCAAAAATTAAAGAAGCAATCTGATTGGTTCCTATGGGCAACTCAGAAACTTTCCCTTTGGACGGAGATTTATCAAAACCTGTACAAAGAAGTTGTCCAGTTGCCCATAGCAACCAATCAGATCGCTTCTTTCATTTTGCAGAGGCCTTGTGAAAAATGAAAGAAGTGATCTGATTGGTTGCTATGGGCAACTAGGCAGCTTTTCCTGGAAAAGCTGCTGAGTTGCCCATAGCAACCAATCAGATGGCTTTTTTAGTTTTGCAGAGGCCTTGTGAAAAGTGAAAGAAGCGATCTGATTGGTTGCTATGCGATCTGATTGGTTGCTAAGCGATCTGATTGGTTGCTTTTCCAGGAAAGTAAAGTTTAACCACACCTATAGCTACTGAAGAAAAGGCCCGCGGCCTTGAAACGCGTCTAGCCCATTATCTGCACCTTATCCATAAGTGTATATCACTTCAAATAGACTGTATCTGCCATATTCCAATTGCAACAGCTGGATGCCCACGATTCCGGGACCACTGCTGCACGCGCACTGTTAGCACCTTATTCATACGTGCAATCCGCACCACCTGTTACCTGCATCCTCTCACAGCCCCGGTCGGCAGAGTTACTCCTGGACATCATCCTCCCCAAGGCCGGACGCCTCCCGTGCCAGCCCAGGACACTCGGACCCCCGGAGATTCAGCCATTCACCCAGCATACCACCCAGGCGGGCATTGATATCCAGAGTGCCGGACTCAGCCGTGCCAGCCCGGACCTGAGGACTCCAAAGGAGGGTGAGTGGTGCTGTGCACCGAGACTTGACATCTTCATCGCTGACAGTGTTTGCCACATTGTCTGCATTACCTGTCCATGAATTTCCTATTGTAGCTATTGTGGCTACACTCACTACCATATATCGTTACTCCGCACACACCCAAACTAATTGTGACTTTTCATTCTGGACATTTCTTGTGGATTTTTCATTGAAATATCCCTATGAATTACATGGACTGAGAACGTTTTCTCCTGATATATGCAGCAGATATTTAATTAATGAATTTTCTTTGGTGCTACTTACCCATCATATTTATCTCATTTTAATCCTACTATATTCTGTATTTTTTATTATATCTATTTTTTACCCAGTATATTCCATTCGCCTTTAGCAAGGGCCCTGCTAGGCGATTGGTCATATATATCCTTTTTATATAATAAAGACCATTTCTTGGATCCCATCTCCACTAGTCTTTTCCTTTTTCTCTCCCTTGTGCTTTTGAGGACTGGTTCACATAAATATTTTTTATTTATAATTTCTACATAACCACAACACTGTAACACTCCGTCTCACCCCAGGACTCAAACCACCGCACGGTCTCCCATCCACTGTACTGCCGAGCTGCTCCGGCTTATCTTACAGTTTTACATAACGTGAGATCCCCATAGACCACAATGGGCCGATTGATTTCCATTGGCAAAAAATCACAAAGTTAATGCACTAGCCCATTAGTTCCATATACCATTAAAGGGAGGGCTAAATATGCGCAAATATTTCGCATATGCGCATACATTTTTGCAAATGCGCATAGATAAAAAACGAATATAACGAATATGCGAATTTTGCAAATATATGACGATTATTCATCCATATATTCGCAAAATATTGCGAATTCCTATATGGCCTATGCCGCTCATCACTACTCTACATGTACCCTGCTGTAAGCCTCTCTGTATGTACCCTGCTGTAAACCTATCTTCATGTACCCTGCTGTAAACCCCTCTATATATACCCTGATGTAAACCCCTTGATATGTGCCCTGCTGTAAACCTCCAATATGTTCCCTGCTGTAAACCCCCCTATATTTGGCCTTCTGCAAACCCCCCTGTATGTGCCCTGCTGTTAACCTCTCTATATGTGCCCTGCTGTACCCCTTCGTGCACTGCTATGGCTTATAGCAATATATAGCACATGCTACCATCCTTGATATGTTCATAGCACTATAGAGTACATGCCACAAGCTTAGATGTGCCCATAGTAATAGAGAATGCAGCAACTCTGCCATAAAGACAGAATAAAGGTCCACTTTTTATCCCTCACTGAAAAAAAATTTAACTTAACTTTTAATGAAAAGTAATAATAGTGAGCTAAACAGTGATATTTTAAAAGCCCAGCACTATCTCACACCTATCATACCATTGTCCAGGTCGTTCATTGGCATGCAATCTGACACTTATAACAAGCAGACCTGCAGTGTGTGCCTGTACTAAGGTGTTAGTGCTGATGTTTAAAACATTTACAGTGCCCCCCCCAACAGGTTTCGTCACAGACATGACGTCCTCAGAGGTTAATGGGCAATGACTCCGAAAATTGCCTTTCTGTGGGTTTTAAAACCTCTCCTTCTGACATCACAGACCACTCCTCTAGCTATTGCTCCAATGGCAACACATATTTTCTGATAGACATAGTGTCCAGCCTCTGATTTCTTATAACACATTCACCAATGGGCTGCATTGTAATCCTCTACATAAGTACAATGCTCTCTGATTGTTTCCTACACCTGTTCATCTTCTCATACTTACCCATATTGGTTAACAATGGCAGGAAGTGCGTCATGTCAACAATTCAAGTCAGTGCAGGCGCCCGGACTTAGAAAAAATTAGCCGATCCAAAATAGTTCTGCACCTGTGCGCAAACTGGCGCATGCGCCAGAAAATAGATGGATGGACCTATTAGAACTGAATGGTGCGCCTGCGCGTGTCCTGCACAGGTGCCGAAACTTAGACGGAACTTCAACCAAATACCAGACATTCCAATTTTACAGTGGAGGAGAGAGAGGCATTGGAACAATTAGCACAAAATGACTCCCTAGTCTGCAAACATTTGAAGATGAATTCAAAGTACTCTATAATCCTACACCCACGATAGCAACCATGTACACACTCTCTAAGATACACAAAAAAATATGTCCTGTTCCTGAATGTCCTATCAGAGAATGATAACATTACTCAAGGGGTGAGCCTCTATGTTGATCAGTTTTTGGCACAGTTCGTCACAAGCCTACCTTCGTATCTCCGAGATACAAAAGACATAGTGATCAAACTACAAGAACTTCTTATCACAATGTTACGTTTTCTTCTTAAGCACAATTTTTTCTTTTTTGATCGCAAATATTATTTTCAAATTAAAGGCACCCCAATGGGCACAACTTGCGCACTAAATTATGAAAATTTATTTCTTGGGTGGTCGGAAAACACTATGATTTTTTCAGATTTTTCTGAATTCACCGAACACATTTTATTTTGGGGTAGATTTATTTGACATTTTGATTTTTTGGGGACAGCACTATCACTGATTTCAACCATTTTGTCACAGTACTGAACATGAATAGGATTGGGATGAAATTCACATCAGAAATGCACATGAGCACGATTAACTTTTTGGATCTTGAAACTTCCTTGGACTTGGACGGTACTGTGCATACTAAGATATACAGGAAAGAAACATCTACTAATAGCTTTTTGCAAAGCTATCATCCTCCACCTTTGAAGAGAGGTATACTTAGGGTATACTGATAGGGCAATATTTGCGGGCGAGAAGAAATTGATCTAGTGAAGCAACTTTTTAAAAAGAGTGTGATGACCTTTATGTGAGGTTTATCGCACGAGAATACACTAAAAAATGGCTACACAAAGCCTATGCGACAGACAACTCAACTCCAAGCAATCTGTTATTGCAAAATAAGGTGAGACGTACAACAGAAACTAATAAAAACTATTAGGTGTGTAGGAACCTTTAATTCTAATAACAAATTATGGCAAAATATTGCCCACTACTCACCAGTGATGCAGAATTGAAAGAGGTTTTAACTTCTAGACCGGCAGTTACTTACCGTCAGGGACAGAATTTATGAGAATCTCTGGTACATAGTTTTTTCTCAGAGACCTTGACAACCAGTTGGTTAAGATCACCAGCCATAGGATCATACCTGATCCTGACCTGCGGGAATTGCACGTTTTGTAAGTTTATGCCCAAGACTAAATAATTAGAAAATCCTGTGGATAAGAGAAAATACACCATCCGAACACTAAATAGTATACGTGGCACAATGCCCCTGTCCGAAATTATATGTCGGCAAAACTATAAAACAACTTAGAAGGAGGATATCCAAACATATCATTACCATCAATACCAATATGGGTACTCCCCTATCCAGACATATGAGAGAATACCACGGAGGGAATGTATTGTTATTGAAGTTTTGGGGAATTCAAAAATGTGTACTTGGCCCGAGACAGGGTGATCTAAACCAAAAGCTGCTAAGAGAAGAAGCCTTTTGGATATATAAATTTAAGTCATGCAGTCCAACTGGCTTCAATGAGGGGTTCACATTCATGGCCTTTTTATAAACTACCAGCCATATTATAAATTTATTGGTAATAAAGATATACAGTAGTATAAGACTAATGAGCTATGTCCAAATCATATATTGGCTGACACAGCCACTTAGCTTTTCATTCTTTTAGCAACGCAAGTTAAATTTACACTAGGGTGGTGAGGATTTGTAAATAAGTGAGACAGGAGGCATCCAATATTTATGTGATGTAACCATTTTATTATACTTCCTTCATATCCTTTTGTAGGTGTATGATTTATATAATTTTTTTCTCTCATGGGAATTTAGATTAATATATGTGAGATTCATGAGATGATACATATTTTAAAATCAGTTTATGATGGTGGGTAGGCACAATTGCATTCCTGGTGACAGGAATGTCATTATACTAATATATAAATACGCTGTCTGTGCAGGTTGACCACATCGCAGTCTGTGTCTGTAAGTTCTAGCGCAGGCGCAGTTCCCTTGTTTATACGTTCCGGCCCCTGCGCAGGACACACACAAGTGCCGCATTCATTTCTAATAGGTCAGTGCATCTATTTTCTGGCGCATGCACCAGTTTGCACTCAGGCGTGGAACTATTTCGGATCAGCTAATTTTTCCTAAGTCCGGGCGCCTGCGCCGACTTGGATTGTTGACATGACGCACTTCCTGCTATTGTAAACCAATAAGGGTAAGTATGAGAAGATGGACAGGTGTAGGAAACAATCAGAGAGCATTGTACTTATGTAGAGGATTACAATGCAGCCCATTGGTGAAATAGTGTTGAGCGGCATAGGCCACATTCAAATTCGCGAATATTCGCGAAATTAGCATATTCGTAATATTCTCGTTTTATTTTCGCACATGCGAATATTCGCATATGCAAAAATTTGCATATACAAAAACTAGCATAAGCGAAAATTCGCATATGCAAAAATTAGCATATGCGAAAATTCGCACGCCAGTCTCACACAGTATATTAGAGCCTTCTTTACACCACACAAGCTGGAAGCAGAGAGGGGTGATCACTGTGATGTGTACTGTGAAAAAAAAACTAAAAAAATTTGCAAAGAAAATTGGCATTGCGAATCTTCGCGAGCAACACTATGGTGAATATGTTATAAGAAATCAGAGGCTGGACACTATGAAGGAGATTTATCATTCGTATGGCTTCTATTTATCAAATAGTCGCATAACCTTGATAAATAAATCACACGTTAGCAAAACCCCGGAAACTGGCTTACAAAAGCATTTTTTTAAAGCAGAAAAGTTTTCCCTTATGTCAATAACCGAAGTTCTTTATCTACCCTTTATTACCAGTATTTTTGCTAGAGAGTGATGGGGAGGGGGGGGGGGGGGGCGTACCGCATCGGGTGACAATTCATCGGATGAAAATTCCAAAGTCCAAAATAGCGTATTTTTTGTCAAAAAATTTATAAAAAGCAATCAAAAAGTCTGATCAATATAAAAATGAATGCCAATAAAAAGTTTGGATCACAGCGCAAAAAAAAATGAGCCATCAAACCACCCCATATGTGGAAAAATAAAAAAGTTATAGGGGTCAGAAGATGACAATTTTAGACATATAAATTTTTCTGCATGCAGTTATGATTCTTTTTAGAAGTATGACAAAATCACACCTATTTAAGTAGGGTATCATTTCAACCATATGGACCTACAGAATAAGGATAAGATGTAATTTTTACCAAAAAATGCACTGCGTAGAAACGGAAGCCCCAAAATGTTTAAAAATTGAATTTTTTCTTTAATTTTTTCCACAATTAAATTTTTTCTGCTTCGCCGTGGATATTTTGATAAAATGACTAATGTCACTGCAAAGTAGAATTGGTGGCACAAAATATAAGCCATAATATGGAATTTTAGGTGCAAAATTGAAAGCGTTATGATTTTAAGAAGGTGATGAGAAAAAAATGAAAATGCAAAAACGGAAAAACCCTGCGTCCTTAAGGGGTTAAAAACATACTATGCCGTACCATGAATATCCGTACTCTGGAGGCTTTTTTGTTTAATTTTGAGCCCACATTTTGTGATGTGCTGAGGCCAGAGTTTACATCAGGAAGGAAGACAGAGCAGCACCAACAGGCACATAAACAATAGTGAAGCCAAAAAAAAAAAAACAGCTTGGTACATTACCAATACTATGGATGTTTCTTTTTTTTTTTTTTTAAGGAAAAACTTTTGTGCCACATATGGGTTTTTTACGTAGCCTGTAAAAATTCTTACACAATTATTTTGTGCCTTATGCTATTTTAACACAACATTGATTTTAAAATTTAGTGGGTATGCCAGCATGTATGTGTCCTAAAAGGTTGTGCAGTGTGTATTTTCAACCTTTAAATTAATAGAGTTATTAGTTATATAATTTTTTTTCTATAATTATCATTAACATTAATGTAGTAGCATTGTTTCATGATGCAGAACAAGAACATTTGTTAAAGTGGGTGTTAATATCCTTTTCTGCAGTCGTATGCACTTTCTGTAAGCCAGGTTGGACCAGGAATACATATGAGACTTTTAAATGGAGATGCAACTTTTTTTCTTCATAAATAGCGACTAAATAAATACATGACCACTGCAAAGTAAAAAAAAAAAATTTTTAATTACTACTTGAGCAAATTTCATAAATGTGCTTTGGAATAAGCAAAAACCAAAAAGTTGCAGCACGTATAGAAAAGTATGTGCAGCTTTTTTTTACACAAAAAAAATCTACTATGGAGCTTTATAAATCTTCTTCTGTCTATCAGAAAATATGTGTTGCCATTGGAGGAATACCTAGAGGAGTGGTTTGTGATGTCAGAAGGAGATATTTTAAAACCCACAGAGAGGCAATTTTCGGAGTCATTGCCCCATAACCTCTGAGGACATCATGTCTGTGACGAAACATGTTAGGGGGGGGGGGCACTGTAAATGTTTTAAACATCAGCACTAACACCTTAGTACGGGCACACACTGCAGGTGTGCTTGTTATAAGTGTCAGATTGTATGCCAATGAATGACCTGGACAATGGTATGATAGATGTGAGATAGTGTTGGGCTTTTAAAATATCACTGTTTAGCTCACTGTTATTACTTTTCATTAAAAGTAAGTTTTATTTTTTCAATGAAGGATAAAAAGCGGACCTTTATTCTGTCTTTATGGCAGAGTTGTTGAATTCTAAACATTGGTTAAGTCCACCCCTGTAGTTGTTTATCAGGTGGTGACTAGTTCATTATCTAGTGTCTGTACCTGTGTGCCACGGTGGTGTCACAATTCTTCTGTGATTAAAGCCCTAATTATTATTTTTAAAAGCATAAAAAATTACCCAGGTCTCAAGTTTTCCCAGGTTGCAGTGCAGCCGAGACATGACATCTCTAGTCACGTGTGCAAAGGGAGCCCATCCTGCATCAATGGGTGAAGCCACCACTGGGTGGGAGAGAGATCATTCTGCAACTAATTGTATTTCTGCAAGAGCTGGAGACACCCTGGTTAGAAAACACTGGTCTTTTAAATGGAATGCAGCTTATTTGTGTTTAATTGGGTGGGGTGGCTGATGTGTGGGAGGGAGGAAAGTGACTTCACACTTACAAACAAGGAACTATGGGATTTGTAGTTTGAGAGAACAAACTCAAACAAGAAATACCCAGTTGACAAAAAGACAGTCACAATGTTATGGTAATCTCACAACATAGCCCCAAGACAAGCACAAATCCTTTCCAAGCATGTCCATTACTGGCACCCTTAACTTAATATTTGGTTGCACATCCTTTGGAATGAATAATTGAAATCAGTCACTTCCTATAACCATCAATAAGCTTCTTTCACCTCTCAGCCGGAATGTTGGCCCACTCTTCCTTTGCAAACTGCTCCAGGTCTCTGTTATTGGAAGGACGCCTTTACCCAACAGCAATTTTAAGATCTCTCCACAGTTTAATGTGATGTAGATCTGGACTTATTGCTGGCCACTTCAGAACTCTCCAGCGCTTTGTTGCCATCCATTTCTGGGTGCTTTTTGATGTATGTTTGGGGTCATTCGGGGAGATTTACCAAAACCTGTCCAGAGGAAAAGTTGCTGAGTTGCCCATAGCAACCAATCAGATAGGTTCTTTCATTTTTCAGAGGCCTTTTCAAAATGAAAGAAGCGAGCTGATTTCTGACACTGGGCTGTACAGTGCAATCCAAAATCCGTTTATAATCCTCAGATATCATGATGCCTGTCACACATTCAAGGCACCCAGTGCCAGAGGCAGCAAAACAACCCCACAACATCATTGAACCTCCACCATATTTCAATGTAGGTACTGTGTTTTTTTTCTTTGTTAGCCTTATTCAGTTTTTGGTAAACAGTAGAATGATGTGCTTTACCAAAAAGTTCATCTGTCCACAAGACATTTTCCCAGAAGGATTTTGGCTTACTCAAGTTCATTTTGGCAAAATGTAGTCTTGCTTTTGTGTCTATGTGTCAGCATTGGGGTCCTTAATGGTCTCCTGCCATAGCGTTTCATTTCATTTAAATGTCGACAGATAGTTTGCGCTGACACTGATGCTCCCTGAACCTGCAGGACAGCTTGAATATCTTTGGAACTTGTTTGGGGCTGCTTATCCACCATCCAGACTATCCTGTGTTGACACCTTTCATAAATTTTTCTCTTCCATCCAGGCCCAGGGAGATTAGCTACAGTGCCATGGGTTGCAAACGTCTTGATAATGTTGCGCACTGTGGGCAAAGGCAAATCTAGATCTCTGGAGATGGACTTGTAACCTTGAGATTGTTGATATTTTTCCCCAATTTTGGTTCTCAAGTCCTTAGACAGTTCTCTTCTCCTCTTTCTGTTGTGCATGCTTAGTGTGGCACACACAGACACACAATGCCAAGACTAACTGAACTTCTCTCCTTTTCATCTGTTTTCAGGTATGATTTTTATATTGCCCACACCTGTTACCTGCCCCAGATGAGTTTAAAGGAGCATCACATGCTTGAAACATTCATATTTTTCCACAATTTTGAAGGGCCAGCCCATTTTTGGAGTCTGGTGTGACATTATATCTAATTTGCTTTTTTCCCTCCCTTTTTTTGTTTAGTTCCAATACACACAAACGGAATAAACGTGTATAGCAAAACATGTGTTACTGCAATCCTTTTCTGTGAGAAATAATTCCTTTTCTTGAAAAATTTCAGGGGTGCCAACATTTACGGCCTTGACTGAACAACTGGGTAGTGTATTAATCGTATATTATTACCATAAAATGTACTTCATTTAAATGAAAGACCTCAAAAGTTGCTAAATTGCATTAGAATTTTTATTTCCCTCCCCCCCCTCACTCCCTCCCTACCCAAATAATATTGGTTGGGCCCTACATTTTATAGGCAGCATGGTGGCTAAGTGGTTAGCAGTGTTGGGGGCCTGGGTTCAAATCCCATCATGGAGAACATCTGCAAAGAGTTTGTATGTTCTCTCTGTGACACTCAACAGTGTGCTCAGATCAGCCCAGCAGCTGCAACAGGGAGCAGGACTATGCACTAATGCCACCATGACTCTAATACAGCAGTGCCTCTAGCTGTTGCAAAACTACATCTTTGGCTGTCCCAGCTTACTGAGAGATGTAGATTGGAACAGCTGGAGGCACCCTGCTCTACAGTCTAGCTCAGCAGAAAGGGTGCTATAATAATCAGCTCTGTATAGAGCTGAGGTCCCACCTGCATTTCCTGACTTTTGTTTCTGCCAGGCTGCTACAGGAGACAATCTGCTAGCAGGACCAGAAGGAGGACCCCTGGTAGCCAAACTTTTAGGGGTTAATTTAACACATAAAGTTACTTTTTTTTTCAGAACTATATTAGAAAAGTAAATCAAATAGGTTAATCTATAATGTATTAAATGTCATTTAATTTTAACCCCTTAAGGACCCAGGCTTTTTCAGTTTTTTCATTTTCAATTTTTCCTCCTTAACTTTAAAAAATCATAACTCTTTAAAATTTTCACCTAAAATTCTATATGATGGCTTAATTTTTGCGTCACTAATTCTACTTTGTAATGACATTAGTCATTTTACCCAAAAATCTACGGTGAAACAGGAAAAAAAATCAATGTGCGGCAAAATTGATGAAAAAACACTATTTTGTAATTTTTGGGGGCTTTCGTTTTTACGCAGTACATTTTTCGGCAAAAATGATACCTTATCTTTATTCTGTAGGTCCATACGGTTAAAATGATACCCTACTTAGGCTGGGTTCACACTACGATTTGTAACTACGGTTCCCCTATACGGCTGGGAGGAGGGCGGGCGGGGCTTAATTGCTGCGCCCGCACTCAGCCGTATTCGGCAACCGTATTTAATGCATGTCTATGAGCCGACCGGAGTGAACCGCAGCCTCCGGTCGGCCGCTTTTTCGGTCGTATGCGGTTTCCCGACCGTAGGCAAAAACACGGTTGACCACGTTTTTGCCTGTGGTCGGGAAACTGCATACGGCCGAAAACGCAGCCGACCAGAGGCTGCGGTTCACTCAGGTCGGCTCATAGACATGCATTAAATATGGTTCCCGAATACGGCTGAGTGCGGGCGCCGCGATTAAGCCCCGCCCCCTCCTCCCAGCCGTATATGGGAACCGTAGTTACAAATCGTAGTGTGAACCCATCTTTATATAGGTTTGGTTTTGTATCACTTCAGAAAAAAATCATGAATACATGCAGGAAAATTTATAGGTTTAAAATGGTCATCTTCTGACCCCTATAACTTTTTTATTTTTCTGTGTTGAGGGCGCTATGAGGGCTAATTTTTTCTGTGGGATCTGAAGTTTGTAGCGGTACCATTTTTGTTCTGATCAGACTTTTTGATGACTTTTTATTCACTTTTTTGTGGTATAAAAAGTGACCAAAAGTGCGCTATTTTGGACTTTGGAATTTTTTTGCACGTACGCCATTGAACGTGCGGTTTAAAAAGCGGTATATTTTTATAATTCGGCCATTTCCAAACGTGGCAATACCACATATGTTTATTTTTATTTTTATTTATTTTTTATTTTTTTTTATTCTTGGAAATGCCGGGTGATTCAAACTTTTATTAGGGGAAGGGATAATTGAAAGGGTTAATGATTTTTTTTACACTTTTCTTATGCAATATTATAGCTCCTATAGGGGGCTATAACATTCCATTAACTGATCTTTTACCCTGATTGATGCATCTCCATAGGAATGGATCAATCAGTGTTTTCGGCGATTGAATGCTCAAGCCTGGATCTCAGGCTTGAAGCATTCATTCGGCGATCGGACAGCGCAGGAGAAGGTAAGAAGACCTCCTCCTGTGCTACAGCTGTTCGGAATGCCACGATTATACCACGGCAATCCCGAACAGCTCCCTGAGCTAGCCGGGCACTTTTACTTTCGTTTTTAGCCGCGTGTCTCAGGTTTGAGCGTGCGGCTAAAGGGTTAATAGCGCGCGGCACCACGATCAGTGCCGCGCACTATTAGAGGCTGGTCCCGGCTTCACTATGACGCTGGGCCCGCCGCGTCATAGGACCGGGATCCAGGACGTACCCATACGTGCTGGGTCCTTAAGAGGTTAAAGCACATGTGTTTTAGGAACATTATGATAGGGGCATTTAGGTGTGATCTATGAAAAGTGTTGCTTGCACAGGGGTCCGCTTTCTGTCCCATATCTGAATTGTATAGTCAGGCACAGTACACAAGGACTAAGTTTGCATATGGCAATTCATTAAACATGCAGTTGAGTTTCAATACCAGACACAGCCCATGTACAGAGGGGGTACTGTTTCTGGGGTAAAAAAGCTGCTCTTTATCCTAATCTTGGGCATCCCAAGATTATTTCAACTACTAATATGCCAGACTGGTAGATTTCTACATATATTATTGTAATATCTTAACAGTAAATATATTATTGTAATATCTTAACAGTAAATATATTATTGTAACATCTTAATAGTACATATATTATTGTAACATCTTAATAGTACATATATTATTGTAACATCTAAATGACTACATTCCACCCTTTTATGATGTGTCACAGATGTATATACATTATCATTTGTAAAACATCACTCCGCCAAGTGTTACTATGCTGATAAATATTAGAAGCGGCTAAATGACAATATTTATAGATGGATTCATTACAATAAAAAAAACTTTCCACAACCTGTTTATGTGTCCAGTGCTGGGCTACAAGCACTTTAATTCTAAGAGAGTGTGTGAGGGGTCTGTGATGTTTCATCTTGTTTTCAGCTGTGCAAATATTACATACTTTCCCTTTTCCCCGGGGAACCATATTGTTGTCTTGTAAAATATTCCTAGGTACCAAGGTAATGATGACTGAGGTTCTCCATGGTGGACTTGGTGGCTATCATCTTGACTGCAATGGTTGGGTTTATTTTTTCAGCTCTCGTATAAATATATTAACAACAGTTTTGTATACATACTAAGGGTAATTGAGTTGGAGAGCTCAACTTGTTTTACAGCTTTTCCTGATTTGTAACATGCTAATAATCAAATGAATAGGAAACTCTGATGGAACCAGGTCCTTGTAAAAGAATGCATGACTAATAAGGTATTGAAAGTAGAAGTCACTCAATGAATGGCCTTATTTGTGTCATACAGACTCGCAATTTTGAAGCAATTTTAAATTGTGTAATTTAAATATTATGAGACTATATATATATATATATATTTATATATATATATATATATATTTTTTTTTTTTATTATTTTTTTTTATTTATTTACACAATAAAAAATTAATTAAACAAGTTTGTTTTCTGTCTACAGCATATGTTGACTTAGAGCCCTGTTACACAGAGATCTCTATGAAAAAGGGCCAGTGATCAGCTTGTTGGTCAGCTGATCATTTTGTTCTGACTTGCTATATCATTCTCTTTCACCTACTGGATTTATCCCCATGTAACAGGGTATTTAAGGCTAATAAATTATTAGAAGCAGGGGCTGCACAAACAATTTTCGGATTGGTTACATGACCCTCCCCCGTTGTTGGGTGAGCTTTGTAATAGGCTCAATGGGGGAATTCATCTTGTAGCATTCCCCCATCCAGCCTGCAGAAATTACTAGGTGCCAGACCATAGGTCTTTAATAAGTTCCTGCAATGGGGTAACAGACATGCCTGTACAACATATACATCCCAAAAAATAAAGCATAACATGTCTGATCACAGGGGGTCCAGTCACTTATGTTCAGAATGCCGGCTTTGGATGGCTGTGGTTGTGACATCATGCCCCACCCCCTCCATTCATGTCAATGGGAGAGAGTGTGACGACTGTGGTCGCTCAAGCACATAAATGTAGGGGAAGGGGTGTGAAGTCACGACCACGGCCACCCGAAGCTGGCGTTCTGTGCATAGATGTTTAGAATGATTGGGCGTTGGGCCAGAGATCGCGCTGGAGGGGGGAGGGGGCGATGTGATCTCTGGCCCAACACCCAATCGTTCTAAACATCTATGTACAGAACACCAGCTTCAGGCTTTCTGTGCAATCAGACATCTTATCCCCTATCCTTTGCATAGGGGATAACATGTCTACAGGCCGAGTACCCCTCTAAACAAGAATTGCTACTCGAACTCTTCACTTGAATGCATTTAATAGTGTTGGATTTAATCCTTTCACTACCCTAGATAAACAGAGAACTGTAGACAACCAGGATGTTAGCACTATTTCTTTAATCCCTTAAAAACGTATCACATACGTGTATGTGAGTGTGTAATTAATAATGTATGGAGCAATATTTAAATGGTAGCATTACACATAGTTAGTGGCATAGTGGGCTGATCATCATCCTGAGAGATCACAGGATTCCAATCTGTTGCCATGGTAGCTTAAAGCTTTTATTAGGCTACTCTGACTGCCATCAATAATCTGCTTTTACAGCCTGTCAAAGGCCAGCTGTACCATCAGATTATTGATTAAATGCAATGATAAGTGTGTCCATGCAATGCAAAGATTGCTCATACAAGATCCCTAAGGACTAAACATTTTTTTTTTACTTTCTAGAATGCCCCTATAAGAAATTTTAAATCACCCCCTTTCCCTCGTTTTTTATATAAAATAAATGTAAAGAAAAAAATTAAGTAAGTATTGTCGCTTGTGGAATTGTCCTAACTAATAAAACACCAAATGATTGAAACTTTTTTTTTAAAGTTTTGTAAAATAAAACAAGCTATGCCAATTGGGCCTCCCACAGAATAAAGAAAACATTGTCAGTTTTTATATTATTAAAGTGCACTGCATAAAAACGAAAGCCCCCAAAATTGTATTTTGTTTTGTTTTTCAATTTCACCTCATAAATATATGTTTTCTTTTTTTTTTGTACATTTTATTATAAATTGAAATGTGTCATGCCCAGGGGGTCTGGCTATGCTGCAGTGGGTGGGTGCATAGCATTACTTAAATAAATCCCTTCCGCCTTGCTATCCGCCCATCCACTTCAGCATAGCCATGCCCACTGGAGATCATGTGGTTTTTGGCTGCATAGAATGCTGGGAAATACTTGTACTACAGCACTTCTGGGTGTGGGACCATGCATGAAAATGGGACAAAACAGCACTCTGAGTTAATAGAAGCCTATTATATGTTATTATAACTTGGCATCATGAACTTCAAGACTAAAGGAAAAAAAAACTACAATACATATTGTCTGGGAGTCCTGGTCAGGTAATCATTTCACCCAAGGGGTGATATTGTAAAAACATACGATGGTATTATGATAATAACTCCTCAAGACATGAATGGAGGGGGTATGGCGTGACATCACGAGGGGACATGGCGTGATATCACGTTTCCAGTCCCGGATACACAGAGGGTTCTGAGACTAGAGCAACAGACCGGCATAGAATGCGGGTGCTGCATGGAGGTTGCAGGGGGTCCCAGTGTCAGGCCCCCTGTGATCAGACATCTTATCCCCTATCCTTTGGATAGGGGATAAAATATCTATGGCTGGAATACCCCTTTAAAAGGCACCATTCTCCTATTCTCACATGGCATAGACACTGTGCTACCATCTTAGGCCGAAGCCAATCAGGCAATATTCGCCAATATTTTCCAAACTTTTGACAGAACCCAGCCTCTACAGGTTTGGTTTGCTCAACACTAGCCTTAACCTTATAGTTTATCTGCAGTAGTATGAAATACCACAGATTAAAGTCCCCTCTGCTAGGTTCGACACAAGACATCACAAAACAACCATACAACATATGTTGACCTTGGCAGCTAAACTGAATCATGACAAGAAATCCTTAGGATTACTTTTATCAGAAGACAGTTTTCCTCTGTTTAATCCAAGATAAAATACAACAGCCACATTATAGCCTGGAAGAATTTCTTTTCACCCATGAGACAAATTGGCAGTGACTTCATTTGGGGCTCTCTATTTGCTTTGCTCAGGATTAACTTCTTGATGCTTAGGAAAGGCTGATTTTGATGGGTTTATGTTGTACCTAACTATGTAACACTGTTTTACATAGTGACAAATCACTTGCCATAATGAAACATTTCATTTCACCAAAGCTGTAACAAGCAGCGACTTCTCTACTCCCTCCGACCACTGAATAATTACAGTGTGCGGGGTCAGTGATGTACCAATGTAATGGAACATTTAGAACTGTACCTAATAGCTACCCAAGTGCAAACACCTGCAATAACAAAATTATCCCTGTAAATTTGTCTAAGGCAAAATGATTTCCAGTAAGTTAAAGCTTTAATATGCACCCCATTTAGAAAAGTCCAAAAATAACAGAAATACCATATTTGGGTAGGAAAATATTAGAATAATGGATAGAGAATATGATCCCTTATTTAATGTATAGGAATGTCATATTTTAGTATTTTTCATAAAATAACACAGACTGTGGGATGATATATAGTGTATAGGACTAAACCAAAATGAACATATCTGAAATTTGGAAAAGAAGACTGTGTTACCCACTTAGAGTTGTTTGATCTATTTTATTATGTATAGCTGGAATCCATTTAATTTTCTATGGTGGTTTTTACTTTGGTATCATTCATCATTCTGAAATAAAGAAAAATAATATGATTTATAGGAAAATCATTAAAACTAAAACAAGACATATATGATGGATGTCAGGGGGCATAGTACTACCGCGTGTATTAAAGATTACATACAGGAAAGTGTTTTATAAAGGGGCAGTAATGAACTACTGCTTGGAAATAAGCCTCCTCCACCACTGGAAAGTTAACCCTTCATACCTTACAATGTATCTGAATCATTGACTCTAAAACCTTATAAATTGTATTGATTTATTTTTGAAAGGATTAGAATTTGGTCCCTTAGTAACAATTCGTAGGTGACTTGTTATTATTAATTTGTCTTTTAGCGCAAATTTCAAGTCTGGTGAACAAGTCATGTACATTGTCACTACTGCAGTCTAACTAAAGCTGTTCTATTGGGTGTATATATATATATATATATATATATAATCAATAAATTACTTCCAATCACATTGACATAATAGGTGAAGGCTCCAGGGTTTTCCCTGTAAACCAGAATGTACAACCATTGGGATCGGGCTTCATTTGAATGGGCACCACGTAATGCCCTCCTACAGTTTTCTCAGCAATAATCCCTCATTGTCTGAGATTTTAGTATGAAGGCTGATGGTCCTCATTTAGAGAAAGGAAATCTCCAGAATTTCCGTCCTTCTTAACTGGAAACTGGACTCCATAAGCTGCTATGCTAGTGCCCATTTCCATTTTGTCTGCTTTTTATCTCTGTTCTATGTTTTCTACCACTGTTGAGCAAAGCAAACTCAGCAAACCAAGATGTGGTCACAACTTTTCAAAAAATTCAGTTTGACAAGTTAAAAGACCTCAGATGTTTAATTTAAGCTAAATATGCTTACATACAGAAATCTAAGAATGCTTAAAGGGGTACTCCACTGCTCTGTGTTTGGAACAAAATGAAGGCTTGGACACTTTTGACCAGGTCCTACAGAAACACGCCGACTCTACCAAAATCAGACACCAAATGGTGGGGAGGGGGACTAGCAATAAAGGGCTCCCTTTTGCTAATCTTGGTCTTTATTACAACTAAATGCATCATTTTCTGGGCAGAATCCCACTTCTCACTGGTTCTGTGACTCCACTGTCATTTCAACAACTGGTTTAGGGGTACAAATGGCTGAATCACACCCCTGTACAAAGAGCCTAACCTTTTCATATTTCCTACTTCCTGAATTGTTTGTCCAGTCATTCCTTTCAATAAAAGGAAATATTTTAGTGCATTGTTCACTGTACTGCACTAACATAACAAATCATCCATAGTGTATTTTTGTAAGGTTAAGATAGGCAATGTCCCTGGCACAGTTTCTCTACCCCGTCTTTTATAGTATTCTGACTACGGCATGTCTAGTAAGTAGCAATGAAAAGAGCTACATTCTAAACATTTACTTTTCTTTAGATTTAGATGTTTAACACATTTATAAAGAAGGTGACGTTAATATATACATGAACATAATATACAGCTGAGACTACTGGAATAGGCAGCAATTTATAGTATTCAGTATAAATAGGAATGAAAATTCCACATGGTCTGATGATGTCTTAAACTACTTCTGGAATAATAAACCTGTATCAGTTTTCCAGTCTGAACACACTGTCATAGTTTTCCACTCTAAGCCATATGGATATATACTTTTTTTTTTTTATTTGTTGGGGAGGGGGGGGGAGGAGGCGGGAGGGGAGTTTACCTTGATAATGTTAAAATAATTCTTTAACTATTTTAATATCTGTCAATAAATGGTCATTGGCAGAATATGCTTCTCTATAAGGATAGCTTGAGAATAGAGTTGAGTGTACTTTTGGTAAGTTTGGTATACTGGCTTGCAAAAAAAATGTTCAAAACAATTCGGTTGACTGTGAATGAGTTCTAAGAGAACTGGCAAATCCTCAATACACATGTATAACACTGCCTAAGAACGATAAAGCCCTGTATAACACTGCTAGGGTCACAATGTATTTAAGTAGTTTTAAAGTAGTTTTAATGCTAAGTTAAAGTGGTACTCTGCCCCTAAACATCTTATCCTCTACCCAGAGGGGCTCTTACCTCTACTGTATTGTTCTCATTTTATCATTAATTTAAAGGGGTATTCTGCCCATAGTCATTGTATCCCCTATCCATAGGATAGGGGATGTCTGATCGTGGGGGTTCCTAGCCGGGCTGTTGCTCCAGTCCATTCTGTGCCGGGCTGCTGCTTCAGGCACTAGAGACGTGACATCATGCCACGCCCCTTCATCACATCACACCAAACCCCCTCCATTCATGTCTATTTGAGGGGGTATGTAACCTAGGGTATGTTTGAGTCAATATGGATTATTCTGTGTGACAGGTACCAAAACTTTGTTTGTGATATACTCACACAGGGTATCTATAGGGGGAATGAAGGTTAGATTAGTGTCACAACAATTACTGAAGATGAATAGATGCATTCCTATAACCCTGTTATAAGAAGGGTGTCTTGATGGTTCTATGCCTATAGCTTATTAATGAGAATATTATGGGAAGGATAATCACATTGGGGACATTTATCACGGTGTGTTGCTCATAAATAAAGCTTGTTTTTGGTCCACTGGATTTACTAAAAGGAACATACCTCTTAGTTGATCTTATGGCTCTGTGGCTGCCATTTTACCCAATGCACAAATATACACTACCTCTTGAGGTAATGTATTTATATTCTGCAAGTCAGCCCTAAAGTGACATGCCCCCCCCCCCACCCCAGCATCCCCCTTCTATGCGAGGTCAAGCCCCTTTCTAACCTCCCTAACCATCCCTTTGCATAAGTTATGCAGACCCTCTAAAATGACACATTTTTGTGCAGGATCTGTGCTATTGACACGGCTTGATAAATTGGCTTGAGTTTTTTCTATTTGTAAGGGCAATCCCAGCAAAAATTGTAATTACGTATTTAAGTCACTTTTATTTCATCTCAGGGTGCCACTGCACAGCATGCCCTGACTGCCAGTGTCAGGACTTTGGGGGAGATTTATCAAAACCTGTGCAGAGGAAAAATTGACAAGTTGCCCATAGCAAGTGATCTGATTGGTTGCTATGTGCAACTGGTCAACTTTTTCTTTACACAGGTTTTGATAAATCTCCCCCAATTTATGTGTGATGTTTTGTTTTGCTACAGTCTTGTTTTCCTTTTCTAATTTTTCTTTTTTGTTTACACTTGCACCTAAGTTTACACATAACTAACTGGAAACAACCTCTTATACTGAATTTCTATCTTGAGGGTAGGGTCACACGGAATGGATCTGCAGCATTTTTACGCTGCAGATCCGCTGATGACTCGACCCTAAATTGTGCCTCCAGCTGTTCCCTCCTGTGTGCTGCTTGCAGCAGCAATGCGCCGCTCCGAGCAGCCACACAGGCCTACGAGTCACCGTGCATACTCGTAGTGTACTCACAGACATCGCGGAGCGGCCCTGATGCATGAGTACACTGTGCATGCGCGTGATGACTCACAAGTCCCTGTGTGGCTTCTCGGAGAAGGGCATTGATGCTGCAAGCAGCACACGGGGAACAGCTGGGTGCACAATTTAGAGTCAGGTCATCGTAAAATACGGTGCGGATCCGTTCCGTTTGACCCTACCCTGAAGATGTTTGATGTTTTGTAATCTTCAGTATTAAATTTGATAATTCTCTTGTTGTAGGCCTTTTTTTTTTTTTTTTTTAAAGAAATGTGAGTTGCAAGTTGATCCCATCAGTATATCCTATTCTTAGGAATCCAGAATGTCCAGCTATCAAACAAATGCTGTTGTATGCCTTATCTCTGACTGCTTATAGTTTATAATATGAAAATGTGGGGGAAAGGTTGAGTAATTGTGTGAATATGTGATCATGTCAGAGGTGATATTTTAACCTCAAAAACTATCTGATCCTACTTGTTAATATAGATCTTACTTAATACAGTGAATGTGATTCATGGTTTACTTTATAACATTGTGAAGACTTTTATATATTGGACAAATAGCCATTTAAACTTGCTAAACATGTCCCAGAAAAAGTAATTAACTGGCAAAATCATAGATCAGTTGGAGGATCGGCGTGTCACTTTTTTTTTTGTTTTAAGAGCTGGTATACTTTTGTCTTTGACCCAGCAATTTTTTTTTCTGGCTCACGTTTTTTTCCTACTTACCTTCTAAGACCCATAACATTCTTAATTTTTCGACTGACAATGTTGTATTAGGGCTTCATTTCTGCACGACAAGTTGTACATTCCACTGACAAGTTGTACATTCCAATTATTTTCTGGCTTTGTAAGACATTGTATGATAAAAAAAAAAAGTGGATGTAGGGCAAAAAAAAATAAAAAATGGAATTTCACAATTTTGTAGACCAATAATTTTCTTGAGGTTAAACATATGGTAAATCTGACATGCTATCTTTCTATGGGTCAGTATGATTCCAATGATACTAATCTTGAATAACTTTTTTTTTCTTTTTATGGTTAAAAAAATTGAAAACTTGAAAAAGGAAAAACATTTTTTCATTACCATGTTCTCACCCCTATAACTTTTTTTATTTTTCCACCTACGGAGCTGTTTTAGGTTTGTTTTATTGCACCATGTGCTGTAGTTCTAGCTTTTTTATCACTTTATATAACTTTTTTGGGATGTAATATAACCAAAAATGAGAAATTTTGGCATTTGGAATTTTCTTGTGTTTACTTTGTTCACCGAACAGGATCAAAAACATAATATTTAATAGTTTAATATTTGATACCAAAATGTGTATTTTTTCCTTTTTTGTACACTGCTTTATTTCAAAAATGAGAAAAGGGGGTGCTTTGAAATTTTATTAGATGAGGGATTTTATTATATTTACATTTTTTTTTTACTTTTGTTTTACATCATCAGATGGCTTACATAGAACAATGTAATGCTATTGCATTACATTGAACCATGAAACCAGTGCTCAATTGCTAAGGGCTGCCAAAGGCAGCCTTAAGCGAACACAGATCTATGGAAGATGCCGTGGACCAGGTAAGGCCTCGGACTTCTAGCTATGGGACCACTAGACAGCAGAGAATAGTGGCATGTAATGCTTAAAGGGGTGCTCCAGTGGAAAACATTTTTTTTTTAAATTAACTGGTGCCAGAAAGTTAAACAGATTTGTAAATTACTTCTATAAAAAATTCCTAATCCTTCCAGTATGTATTAGTGGCTGTATGCGCTGTATACTACAGAGGAAATTCTTTTCTTTTGGGATTTCTATTCTGTCACGACAATACTGCTCTCTGCTGACACCTTTGTCCATTTTAGGAACTGTCCAGAGCAGCATATGTTTGCTATGGAGATTTTGACCTGCTCAGGACAGTTTTTGACATGGACAGAGGTGTCAGCAGACAGCACTGTGGTTGTGACAGAAAAAAAATCCAAAAAGAAAAGAATTTCCTCTGTAGTATACAGCCTCTAATAAGTACTGGAAGGATTAAGATTTTTTAATAGAAGTAATTTACAAATCTGTTTAACTTTCTGGCATCCTGTTTATTTAAAAAAAAAAAAAAAAGTTTTCCACCGGAGTACCCGTTTATATGCCTGGATCTGTGTAGATCACAATATTTAACCAGTTAACCCCTTAAGGATTGAGTGTTTTCTGTTTTTGCACTTTCATTTTTTTATTAAATAAAAAGTGACCAAAAATACACTATTTTGGACTTTGAATTTTTTTTCTCGTACACCATTGACCGTGCGGTTTAATTAATGATATATTTTTATAGTTCGGACATTGATATACTACATGTTTATTTTTATTATGGTTACATATTTTTTATATGGAATTTGGAAAAGGGGGGATTTAAATTTTAATAAGAAAGGGGTTTATAGGTGTTTTTTAAAACTTTTTATATATTTTTTTTTTACACTTTCAGTCCCCTTAGGGGACTTTAGGAGGAATCATTTGATTCCTCATTCAGATCAATGTGGTTTCATAGAACCGCATTGATCTGTGTGCTCTGCACTTGATTGATAAAGCCTGGTACTGCCAGGCTTTATCTTTCACAGCGCAGCTGCCAGCAAAGGATGTGAGGTAAGCCCTCCGGCTACCTCAGCAGTGGATCGCTGCGGGGTTGATCCACCCCACTGGACCACTAGGGATGGTTTAATTGTCTCTTTAGATGCCTCTGTCAACTTTGACAGCGGCGATCTAAAGGGTTAACAGCCGTCCGCGGCAATTGCCGATCGGTATTTTGCAGGCTCGAGTCAGAAGCCTGTGTCATACACAGCTTGTCGTCTCAGGATGAGCCGGCTCGTTCTTAGGCGGCAACCGGTTAAATGACGGACATTGGAGCGATCTCCGATGTCCGTCACACCGGCAGATGTCAGCTGCTGATAGCAGCGGGCATTTCCCAGTTATGACATAGACTCGACCCATGGGCCTGCGCCATGTTCGCTTCCCCGACACATGACGTACATGTATGTCATGGGTCGGGAAGGGAAACATATTATAATACTATCCAAAACAAAAGGGATAGCACATTGGTATAATAAAACCTAATACATAAAACCGAAAATGATTACACAAAAATTTGATCATTAAAATATCTGTTTATTGAGAATATTAAAACAAGAACATAGTATAAAATACATGATACATGCATGTGGCTAAAAGGTATACCAATGAAGGAAAGTAAACAGTGTGAGATGGTCAGTATGGTGAACGTGCTAATATATGTAGGTGAGCTGTAAGTAAAACACACTCACATTAGGGCTAGCTGTAGAGGCGAGAGAGGACAGAGAAATATATACACACTGGCCCCAATGTAAACCCCATGGAAGTAAACAAAAGTAACAGAAGCAATATACATGCAAGACCCACAGAGCACAAATAGCAAGAGTAATAATACACCATACAGACCACTTCACAGACCACTGACACGTGTTTCACTGACCGATTTATCTAATTCCTTTCACCTAAACATCTTTCCTCTTGATAAAAAAAGGTGTGTTTTCCATATTAGGGATAATTGACTTTTCTGTAGGCAATATAGCTTTTGCAGCCATGGAGGATCTTTCTGACAAGGATTCAGTCGGCAACTGAAAAAACTATTTCTCCTGCTTATTTATTGCATGTTAAAATAACTCTGCACCTTCTTCCTCAGTCTATACAGAAAAGCTGATAACTGAGCTGCAGAAAAAAAACGAAATTTCAGCCTATTGTGACTAATTTATTGGCCAGTGTGAAGATTGGAACTATCCGATTTTTTTAATGAATTTATTAAAGAGAACAGTACCAAAAACGTATGAAGACTTAAAAGGGGTATTCCTGCCAGATGTCTGATTCTGTACCGGGCACTGCTCCTGAGACCGAGACGTGATGTCATGGCCACGCCTCCTCATTAATGTTTATGGGAGGGGCGTATGGTATAGGGCCCTGGCTCTGCTGCCACTCTCCCCATGCAGGAGAGCTGAATGGAGGAGCGTGTCTGTTGACGTCTTAGTGAGGTCGATGACACAAGCTGCAGCAGTTCCAG
This sequence comes from Hyla sarda, assembly GCF_029499605.1. Taxonomy (NCBI): domain Eukaryota; kingdom Metazoa; phylum Chordata; class Amphibia; order Anura; family Hylidae; genus Hyla; species Hyla sarda. The sequence goes on from NC_079189.1 coordinate 62,358,226, forward strand.
GTCCCCGTATGGGAGATCGTGGGGATCCCAGCAGTAAGACCCCTAGTGATCAGACACTTATTCCCTATCCTGCAGATAGGGGATAAGTTGTCTTAGGCTGCAGTACTCCTTTAAGTTTAAAATGTGGATACAAATATGCAAAAAAGGAAGGAGACAGAGATCGCGGGGTAAAGGTGCAGCCTGGATCAGCCCGTTTTGGAGATCCCGTGGATGGTCTTCATATGAAGGTTACTGGATGCTTGTAGAAAAATGATCCTTCATGGCGCTATTCACTTTACATCTTTTGTGACAGACATACTTGCAGACTCGGCATGATATTCCCTGGTCGCTCACAGGTACCTGCAGGTATTGTCTGAGTAGTATAAGCGCGCAGTGTGGTGTACATCTGACGCCAGAAGATATTGCTTCAAGCTCTCACACTTTTGAGCAGAAATATTTCAGGAAGTCGAAGCCTTGCTCAGTTTGCAAGCAGCCTGTGAGCGACCAGGGAATATCATGCCGAGTCTGCAAGTATGTCTGTCACAAAAAATGTGAAATGAAGGAGCGCCGTGAAGGATCATTTTTCTACAAGCGTCCAGTAAACTGGGCGCATTTTGTGACCATACTTACACTGATCACAGATGCATTTAGTGTGCATTTAAAATATGCCCTGAATTGTATGCTGTGTAAACCAAGCTTTACATTGATAAGTAATACTAATGTTAAATGGGTAAAAATAATTGCAAATTTGCACCTGCTTCTTCCTATGAAGGCCTTTTTTATATTTTATTTTCTGGGTACATGGAACAAAGGAAACTGTTCTTATTACCTCTTTGTTCTTCTACTAAATTTAAAAAATAAATGGAAGAGTAAAGACATTTAGTTCCTTCAACCTAAAATACTAATACATAGATGACCTTTTATTATAATTTCCCCTGAATTGTCTTGTTATCTTTGTCCACTATAACTCCAAAACTTGAATGTCAGTTTCCTCCTTAATAACTAATTTGAAACTGAAGTAAAAAGAAGTTACTTTTTCAGGCGCAGTCTATTGAAAAACAAGAATTCTCTATATTTAACACGTTTCTTTTAAACAAATTATTAAAATTTTCAAAATTTTCTTTCTTTTGAAGACTTAGCATTACAAAATGGGATATTATCCCAATGCTTTTATACAGTACAGAAATGTCCACTTAGAAAGAGATGAGTGGTACAAGATGATCAGCTTTAACTAAAAATACACATGATTTCCTGACATTGTCATTCAATGTATATGTGTTTATATGTTGCCACCTAGTGCTTGTTAAGTGAAATGAAGCTTGTTAAGGGTTTTGCTAGCATTTTACAATAACATATTAAAATGTGTATCCTAGTCCTAAACAGCAGTAAAAAGGCATTGCATATCTCAGTTTTTTTGCATACTGTTCTGATAAAGATTGTTCAGCTTTATTTATTTAGTTCGTTTTTTTTAACTATTCCATAAATCCTCCAAATAGTTGAGAATTGATAATAGCCATCTTTGGATTACCAATAAGATATCAATTCTTATTCACAAGTTCTGTGCAGAATTCAATTTACCCCTTAAAGGGGTACTCCGGTGAAAACTTTTTTTTTTTAATCTTTTTAAATCAACTGGTGCCAGAAAGTTAAACAGATTTGTAAATTACTTCTATTTAAAATCTTAATCCTTCCTGTACTTATTAGCTGCTGAATACTAGAGCAGAAATTCTTTTATTTTTGAAACACAGAGCTCACTGCTGACATCATGAGCACAATGCTCTCTGCTGACATCTCTGTCCATTTTAGGAACTGTCCAGAACAGCATGTTTGCTATGGGGATTTCCTTTTACTCGGGACAGTTCCTAAAATGGACAGAGGTGTCAGCAGAGAGCACTGTGCTCATGATGTCAGCAGACAGCTATGTGCTTCAAACGGAAAATAATTTCCACTGTAATATTCAGCAGCTAATGAGTACAGGAAGGATTAAGATTTTGTAATAGAAGTAATTTACAAATCTGTTTAACTTTCTGGCACGAGTTGATTTAAAAAAAAAAAGTTTTTTTTACCGGAGTACCCCTTTAAGGACCCGGGTTTTTTCCATTTTTTTCACTTTCCTTTTTTCCTTCTTACCTTTAAAATTCTTTAACTTTTTCAATTTTGCACCTAAAAATCCATATAATGGCTTGTTTTTTGCGCCACCAATTCTACTTTGTAATGACATTAGTCATTTTACCCAAAAATCTATGACAAAACGGAAAAAACACAATTTTGTAAATTTTGGGGGCTTCCGTTTCTACACAGTACATTTTTTGGTAAAAATGACACATTCTCTTTATTCTGTAGGTCCATACAATTAAAATGATACCCTACTTACATAGGTTTGATTTTGTCGTACTTTTGGAAAAAATGAAACTACATGCAAGAAAATTGATACGTTTAAAATTGTCATCTTCTGACCCCTATAACTTTTTTTATTTTTTGGCGTATGGGGCGGCATGAGGGCTCATTTATTGCGCCGTGATCTGAAGCTTTTTTCATGATAAAGTGACCAAAAATACACTATTTTGAACTTTGGATTTTATTGCGCATATGCCATTGACCGTATGGCTTAATTAATTATACATTTTTATAATTCAGACATTTCCGCACGCGGCGATACCACATATATTTATTTTTATTTACACAGTTTTTTCTTTTTTAATGGGAAAAGGGGAGTGATTCAAACTTTTATTAGGGAAGGGGTTAAAGGGGTACTACCGTGCTGACAACTTATCCCCTATCTTTATCTAAAGGATAGGGGATAAGTTGTCTGATCGTGCGGGGTCCCACCGCTGGGGCCCCCCGCGATCTCGCACGCACGCAAACATCGCTCTGGGTCTGATGAGTGCCGATCACTGGGCGGAATATCATGACATCACGGCTCTGCCCCCCATGTGACGTCACGCTCCGCCCCTCAATGTTATTCTATGGCAGGGGTCGAGACAGCTGTCTCGCCCCTGCCATAGACTTGCATTGGGGAGCGGAGCGTGATGTCAAATGGGGTCGGAGCTCTGACGTCACGATCACCAGCCCCATCATCAGACCCGGAGCGGATGTGCGAGATCGCGGGGGTCCCCAGCGGCAGGCTAAGTTGTCAGCACGGTATTACCCCTTTAAATGATCTTTATTAAATTCTTTTTCACTTTTTTTTTTGCAATGTTGTAGCTCCCATAGGGGGCTGTAACACTGCACACACTGATCTTTTACATTGATCAATTGTTTCTCATATGAAACCATTGATCGATGATTCTGCCGCTTGACTGCTCATGGCTGGATCTCAGGCACTGAGCAGTCATTAGGCGATCGGACACAAAGAGGCAGGTAAGGGACCCTCTTGCTGTCCTACAGCTGTTCGGGATGCCGTGATTTCACCACAGCAATCCCGAACAGCCCCCTGAGCTAGCTGAGGGTAGTTTAGTTTCACTTTAGATGTGGCGATCAACTTTGAATGCCGCATCAGTGGCGCGTGCTATTAGCCACGGGTCCCGACTAATGTTAGAGGCCGTGGCCCCACATTATAGAAAGGGAGAAGACTCAGGGTGTACAGGTCCTTAAGGGGTTAAAGCAAAGGACTCTACAAAGGACTGTACAGGTCCTTAAGGGGTTAAAACAATGGACTCTGCTATTTTTTTTTTTTTACCAGGTTCCCTGAAAATCTTTCTCTTATCCATTATCTTTTCTCTACTATTTGCTTCGGTATTGAAGGGGTTGTCATACAAAGACAATCCCTTTTTAAATATTCTATAATGGACATCAAGGAGGTTGGCCCTACATTTGGCTATGCCTTCTCTGACCCTTATAAGTGCTCTGGTTGACCTTTTATAATTACAAGATTATTGGTGATAAAGGATTCCAAGCTCTGCTCCAAAATTGCGTACAAATGGGCAGGATGTAGAGAAGCAATATACCTAATATTAAAGGGGTTATCCAGGAAAAAACTTTTTTTATATATCAACTGGCTCCAGAAAGTTAAACAGATTTGTAAATTACTGCTATAAAAAAATCTGAAAATATGAGCTTCTGACGTTGAGTTGTTCTATTCTGTCTAAGTGCTCTCTGATGACACGTGTCTTGGGAGCTGTCCAGAGTTGAAGCAAATTCCCATAGCAAAACTATTTTGCTCTGTGCAGTTCCTGAGACAAGCACAGATGTCAGCAGAAAGCACTGTTTCCAGACAGATAAGAACAACTCAACTTCAGCAGCTTATAATTATTGGAAGTATTAAGATTTTTTAATAGAAGTAATTTACAAATCTATTTAACTATTTGGAGCCAATTGATCTAAAAAAACTAAAAGTTTTTTTCCTTGAATACCCCTTTAAATATTGTTGTACTAGACATCATTTTACAAATACTTCAGCAAAATAATACTTTACTGTTATCTTTATTTCTGTAGTATTTTTTATTTATTTATGTGGCATCAGAATGTGTTTATTTGCATCTCACCTGCTTTTTGCTCTGCCTATTTTTCAATTTTGTGTTACTTGTCTCATACATTTTTATCATACATTTCTAATTATATATATATATATATATATATATATATATATATATATATATATATTTCACATTTTGATTTAAAGGGGTACTTTAAACAGATTTGTAAACTGCTTATATTAAAAAAAAAAATCTTAATCCTTCCAGTATTTATCAGATGCTGTAAGCTACAGAGGAAATTATTTTCTTTTTAAATTTATTTTCTGTCTGACCACAGTGTTCTCTGCTGACACCTCTGTCCATTTCAGGAACTGTCCAGAGCAGTAGCAAATCCCCATAGCAAACCTCTCCTGCTCTGGTCAGCTCCTGACATGAACAGAGGTGTCAGCAGAGAGCACTGTGGTAAAGCAGAAAATAAATTCAAAAAGAAAAGAACTTCCTCTGGAGAATACAGCAGCTGATAACTACTGGAAGATTAAGGTTTTTAACTAAAAGTAGTTTGCAAATCCATTTATCTTTCTGGTACCAGTTGATTTAAAAAAAAAATGTTTTCCACTGGAGTATCTCTTTAATCACTTTTTAGTCAAGATATCTTCAATTTGACCAGTTTCATGTAACTTTTTCTGATAACAGAATCTACGCTACACGCTATTTATTATTATTATTATTATTATTATTATTATTATCATTAAATTTTGTGTCTGTTGTTTTTTATGGGAAAGCAACACTATTGTTATATTATAAGTATTCTTTTGGGTTCTGTCTCTTGTTTATGCTATTACAATTTATAGTTGTGTCCTGCTACTTAGTGCACAGTGACATACATTTACACCGCATGGTTCAGCAATCACAAAATATACCAACATGGTGATCGGAACAATCCAGCCACTTTATCAGCAGAAGAGACCTCATGGATAATGTCCAACATCAACCCTTTAGATGCATCAAAAAAAATTAGGTAGGCTTTGTGAGACTCATCGGACCACCCACAGCACAATTTCAGGGACCTGATGAGTCAATATGGCATCCAGAGCTCTGATTAACTTCTGCACACCACTCTGCTGCAATTCACTGGTATGGTCTGCCTTCTGTGGATCACAGATATTACTGATCAGTGCTATGGAAATGCATAGCACTGAGCAGTAATAACAATCGATAAATTGCTATAGATTGTTCCCTATGGGGATTTAAAATTGTGGGGGGAAAAAGTAAAATAAATAAACTTACTTGGTATTACTGTATGTGGAAATGTCAGAACCATTAAAATATAATATTGAAGGGGTTCTGCACCCCAAATTAACTTATCCCCTATCGATAGGATAGGGGTTAAGTAGCTGATTGTGGGGTGTCCAACCGCTGGGACCCCCAGTGATCTCTGAAACGAGACCCCGGCTCTCTCAGTGAGGAGCCTGTGTCATTTACAGGTAGACTGCATGTGCTCCATTAATTTCTATGCTGGAATCGGGTCTCTTCTGAGCTCCTATAGAAATAAATGGAGCAGGTGCCGTCTACCGCACGCACTCCTCATTTAGAGCTGGATCCCATTCCAGAGAACGTGGGGCCAAAATAATTTTGGCTGCAGTTCCCCTTTAATGACCCCACACTGGAAACGCATAAAAACAAATAAAAATAATCCAAAATTGCTGGGGGGTTTTTTCACATTATATCCCAGAAAGAAATGAATAAAAATGTATCAAAAATTCACAGAACCAATAAAAATCATGGTGCAAGAATAAGACCTCCAAAAGCCCCATATATGGGAAAAAAATTATTGAGGGTCAGAATAGGGAAAATTTTAAGGAAATTCCAGGCAAAAACATCTTAAGCCTTATCGAAAGGATAGGGGATAAGATGTCTGATCTTGGGGGGCCTGCCGCTGGGACCCCCCGTGATCTCCCTGCTGCAGCCCGCATTCTATGCATAGCTGCATCTGAAGTTTTGGAAAGCGCCGGGCTTCCTAGACAGGGACGTGACATCACGTCATGCTCCCTCCATTCATGTCTATGGGAGGGGGCATTGCAGCCGTTACGCCCCCTCCCATAGAAATGAATGGAGGGGGCGTGGCGTCACGTCCCCGTCTCAGAAGCCCGTAGGTTTCCGAAACTTCAGACACAGCTACACATAGAATGCGGGCTGCTGCAGGAAGATCACGGGGGGTCCCAGCGGCGGGCCCCCGCGATCAGACATCTTATCCCCCATCCTTTCGATAAGGGATAAGATGTTTTTTGCCCGGAATACCCCTTTAAACATACTTGTTTCATTTAAAGAAAAGTTTGACCTTTTTAGTTTTTTACTCAGTACAATAAAAGGAAAGCAAGTAATCATGGGTATTGTTTTAATCATATTGAACCACATAGAGAACATGTCAGTTTTACTGTAAAGTGCATTGCATAAAAATTATGCTTTTCAAGTTCCTGCAGCAAATAATATTTTTTTTTGGTTGTGCTATACAGTCTGTGGATGTAAAAATAAAAGAGTTATGGCTCTTAAAGGTAGACTAGGAAAAACAAAAATGCAAAAATAAAATTGGTGGTGTCCTCAAGGCCAAAATGGGCTGTGTTCTTAAGAGGGTACTCCCCTTCTAGGCATCTTATCCCTTTTCCAACGGATAGGGGATAAGATATCTGATCGTGGGGGTCCTGCTGCTGGGACCCCGCTATCTCCATGCAGCCGAGTGCTGCATCGAGATTAGGGGTTTACAAATGGTGGGATCTCCATGATCAGACATCTTATTCCCTAACCGGTTGATGGGACTTCGTGATCTCCATGCAGTGGAGTGCTGCATGAAGATCATGGGGCTACCAAAGGTGGGACCTCCACTATCAGACATCTTATTCCCTATCGTTTAGATAGGGGATAATATGCCTAGCAGCAGAGTACCCCTTTATGGGGTTAAACATACAAAACAGTTCACAAACAAACATAGTATTACTTGTTACACATTTAACAAAAATTAACATAAAATATTTAACAGCTATAAAGAACATTTCTTACATAAAAAAGATAAACATGTTTTAAAATCAATAGCTGAAACTTGGATATCTATGATCAAAATTCTCAAAATTTGTATTTTCTTGTAGTTAATGTAATTTGTATGTACAACATCATAAATCCTCTTTCTAAAGCATGACAATAAATTGTCTGATATGTTCCAGTCAGTATCACATAAAGCCACTAGGTGGAAATATTGCCTAGATGAACAGAAGTAAGACTTCATGGCTTTCAGGAAAAATATTCTCAGGGTTTTGCATTGTATTAATCAATGTATTAAAAACTATAACAGTGAAAATTGTGAAAATATCTGAAAATATTTGTTTAACAAGTCCCTTACTGTGTACTTTCAGGACAGATATATGCAGAATATTTGTAACTTTATATCCCGTTTATTGAACCAGGCATTCTATGGGATTGTGTAATGAACACATAACATATATTTCATTACATTTTTAATGTGAAAAGCTAAGGTTATTCTCTTACTAAAATATTTATGTTTTTTTACATGCACTGGTCCTAACCTGTAATAGGAATTATTACTTTATTGGATTCTATTCATTTCTTAATAAGGAAAAAGTTTCTAACATGAAAAGAAAGCAAAAGAAAACAATACATGAATAAAGTTAAGAATAATAGGTGTCAGCTAATATTTAAAAAAAAATCTAGATATATTGTTTACAGAAATTTAACACAAAAATTGAAAGAATGCTAATACCATTCTATTCTTAATAAAAAAATCTTTCAATATTTACAAAAGAAACCTAAAGTAGTAAAAGAAAACAAATAAAAAAAAGTATATTTATAAATTGTGAACTAAAAAAAACCCATAATAATCTAATTCATGAAGAAAACTTGTTTTACATTATTTGCAACTTGTTTTACAACTTGTTTTACATTTTAGTATGGTTGCAAACTATATTTAAAAAGCAGAAATATTTTATTTTCGTTCAAATATAATTTATAAAGAAGTATCTATAAACGTATACTTTTATATGTACTTTCTCTCAGCATATTGTTTTTGTACAGCAGATAATTTGGCATATTCTGTAACTTCTATAAATCAGTATTGCCTAGTTAGATCCTATTCCTATAAAAAGTAGCTCCCACCTAGTTCTCAGTTTACATATGGCTCTTGTCATGGAAATATAAAATATATTTAAATATTTGTTTTATTAGATGTTTTAAAAGTTAAAAGTTTAACTTTAACAATCATTAAGCTTTTTTTTTATTTCCTTTTTTTAGCATTGACCAAATATATTTTTAGATTTTCCTCTTCTTCCCTTACTTGATTGTATAAATTTTAACCTATTTCACAACTGAATAAACCGTGTTTTTGTAACATTCTGGTTGTTATAAACCATGTTTTCAAATGAGGTATAAAGTTTAAACAAATCCAGATCAGTACACGAATTATAAATCCAGACTCTATAACAATTAAACATTGGAGGAAATTTTTTAACTCTAAAAACAAAATAGCTACAAATTGGTATGCATTAAACCATGGAAACTATCTCCTATTGAAAGTCCATGGAATTTTTTTTACCTTCAATTTTTGAACTGGTTTATCTTTACATTTCAACATATCCAGAGCACTTAACAAAAGGTAAGAACAGTTACAACTTAATTTTCTTTTATTTCCAAGTGCCAAAAATGCCATATTTATTCTAGTAAATATTAATCAAAGAATTTTCTTTTTTGACACAAAATAAAAGTAACAATATGTATTACATATATTTCAATCAATACATAATTCAGTATTATTTATAAAATAATTATATGTAATGTAATGATATAATTTAATTTAGATTTTATGATCTCTTGTATTTGTATTGCAATATTTTACTACGTATATAGTATAACATTCTATACTGATTTAAAGGATAGGTACCTATCTACAAAGTTATCTACCTATCTCATACATATCTCTTCTATATCTATTTATCTATCTATCTATCCTCTTTCTATCTTTCTATCTATTTATCTATCTATCAATCTTATTTAAGCATATATAGCTTATCTAGCTTTCTATTTAGCTATCTATCTATCTCATATAAATCTATTTATCTAGCTATCTATTTAGCTATATAGTTATCTATATTATATTTATTTATCTAACTATTTATCTGTTCGTATAGACAACGCATTTTGGTTGCAGTCCTACTTAAAAGACAAACATTCCAAACTACACCTATCTATTCTTTGTGTGGAATCTCAGTAGAGTTGCTCTGTTGTTTCATGACGCCTGTCATCACTCCATTACTACCTTTAGTAAGGTTCATAGACCAATTCAGAAAATACACCTGAACAAGCATAACAAGAATGATTATTTCTAATTGTGTTTAGAACAAATGTTTCTTTTTAAAAACATAGCAACTTAATGTCGAAAGGAAATATATTACACTTCTGTGATACGCATTAAAGCAACACTAGCTCCTTTCAAAGAAAATGACATGCCATGCAATGTCAGCAATCCATTTGTTTGAACATCGAGTCACCGAAGTAACAGAACTCTGAAAATACAAACATTCAGCTCATACAATGTAACATCCACGTTTTTTACACATAAACAGCAGACATTCTTCTGCTTTGCAAACAATTTATACCGCATTAGTATCATTGAAAACTATAATTTCATTAAATATATATATATATATATATATATATATATATATATATATATATATATATATAATGTAAATAAAAGGGTCTGGTATTTTCTAAATGGAATGAATGATTAAATCTATTAATAAATATGATATCCTTGTACTGTAAGTGCTAGTCCTGTACTTTCTTAACGTCATACAATTTCTTTTATGTTTATTTTTATAATTTTCAATCTTAAAACAATCTTTAAAGAGTTAATAACATGAATGGTGTTATTTCACAATTAAATATTTTGTTTTATTGATGTGCTTGATTCCTTCCTAGAATGTGCACATTTTGGGGTAGATTTTAATAATCTTAGCTTAAATAAAGATAAGTTAAAGCTAGAGGAGCTAGGTTGTATGGTGCATGTCACCTTTAGACCATTTTTGTACCAAGAAACTAGTGCATGCTATTATGTAAGTCTGGCTAATGTTAGGGTTCTCATATTCTAAGTATACGACTCAACATAGAGAGTGTGTGTCACGATGCCGGCTGGCAGGTAGTGGACCCTCTGTGCCAGAGAGGGATTGGCGTGGACCGTGCTAGTGGACCGGTTCTAAGCCACTACTGGTTTTCACCAGAGCCCGCCGCAAAGCGGGATGGTCTTGCAGCGGCGGTAGTGACCAGGTCGTATCCACTAGCAACGGCTCACCTCTCTGGCTGCTGAAGATAGGCGCGGTACAAGGGAGTAGGCAGAAGCAAGGTCGGACGTAGCAGAAGGTCGGGGCAGGCAGCAAGGATCGTAGTCAGGGGCAACGGCAGAAGGTCTGGAAACACAGGCAAGGAACACACAAGGAACGCTTTCACTGGCACTAAGGCAACAAGATCCGGCAAGGGAGTGCAAGGGAAGTGAGGTAATATAGGGAAGTGCACAGGTGAAAACCCTAATTGGAACCACTGCGCCAATCAGCGGCGCAGTGGCCCTTTAAATCGCAGAGACCCGGCGCGCGCGCGCCCTAGGGAGCGGGGCCGCGCGCGCCGGGACAGAACAGACGGGGAGCGAGTCAGGTAGGGGAGCCGGGGTGCGCATCGCGAGCGGGCGCTACCCGCATCGCGAATCGCATCCCGGCTGGCAGCAGGATCGCAGCGCCCCGGGTCAGAGGACGTGACCGGAGCGCTGCAGCGGAGGGAGTGAAGCGAGCGCTCCGGGGAGGAGCGGGGACCCGGAGCGCTCGGCGTAACAGTACCCCCCCCCTTGGGTCTCCCCCTCTTCTTGGAGCCTGAGAACCTGAGGAGCAGACTTTTGTCAAGGATGTTGTCCTCAGGTTCCCAGGATCTCTCTTCAGGACCACAACCCTCCCAGTCTACTAAAAAAAATTTTTTCCCTCTGACCTTTTTGGCAGCCAAAATTTCCTTGACCGAGAAGACGTCCGAGGAGCCGGAAACAGGAGTGGGAGGAACAGATTTGGGAGAAAAACGGTTGAGGATGAGTGGTTTGAGAAGAGAGACGTGAAAGGCATTAGGGATACGAAGAGAAGGAGGAAGAAGAAGTTTATAAGAGACAGGATTAATTTGACACAAAATTTTGAAAGGACCAAGATAGCGTGGTCCCAACTTGTAGCTAGGGACACGGAAGCGGACATATTTAGCGGAGAGCCATACCTTGTCTCCAGGGGAAAAAACGGGGGGAGCTCTTCTTTTCTTATCCGCGAACCTCTTCATGCGTGAAGAAGCCTGTAAGAGAGAATTTTGGGTCTCTCTCCATATAATGGAAAGGTCACGAGAAATTTCATCCACAGCGGGCAGACCAGAGGGCAAGGGGGTAGGGAGGGGGGGAAGAGGGTGACGGCCGTACACCACGAAAAATGGGGATTTGGAGGAAGATTCAGAGACCCTGAAGTTATACGAAAATTCGGCCCATGGAAGGAGATCTGCCCAGTCATCCTGGCGGGAGGAAACAAAATGTCGCAAATAATCACCCAGGATCTGGTTAATTCTTTCTACTTGTCCATTGGACTGGGGATGATATGCAGAGGAAAAATTTAATTTAATCTTGAGTTGTTTACAGAGAGCCCTCCAGAATTTAGACACGAATTGGACCCCTCTATCCGAGACAATCTGCGTAGGCAACCCGTGAAGACGAAAAATGTGTACAAAAAATTGTTTAGCCAACTGAGGCGCAGAAGGAAGACCAGGAAGAGGGATGAAATGTGCCATTTTGGAGAATCGATCAACGACCACCCAAATAACGGTGTTGCCACGGGAAGGGGGTAAATCAGTAATAAAATCCATACCAATCAGAGACCAAGGCTGTTCGGGGACAGGCAGAGGATGAAGAAAACCAGCGGGCTTCTGGCGAGGAGTCTTATCCCGGGCACAGATAGTGCAGGCTCGCACAAAGTCCCCAACATCCGTCTCCAGAGTCGGCCACCAATAGAAGCGGGAGATGAGTTGCACAGATTTCTTGATGCCCGCATGACCTGCGAGATGGGAGGAGTGACCCCATTTGAGGATTCCGAGGCGTTGGCGTGGAGAAACAAAGGTCTTTCCTGGAGGAGTCTGCCTGATGGAGGCAGGAGAAGTGGAGATCAGGCAGTCAGGTGGAATGATGTGTTGCGGAGGGAGATCAACTTCTGAGGCATCCGAGGAACGAGAGAGAGCATCGGCCCTAATGTTCTTATCGGCAGGACGAAAGTGAATCTCAAAATTAAATCGGGCAAAGAACAGAGACCACCGGGCCTGGCGAGGATTCAGCCGTTGGGCCGACTGGAGGTAGGAGAGGTTCTTGTGGTCGGTGTAGATAATAACAGGAAATCTTGATCCCTCCAGCAGATGCCTCCATTCCTCAAGTGCTAATTTAATGGCTAGAAGCTCTCGATCCCCGATGGAGTAGTTCCTCTCCGCTGGAGAGAAGGTCCTAGAGAAAAAACCACAAGTGACAGCATGCCCGGAAGGATTTTTTTGTAGAAGAACAGCTCCAGCTCCTACTGAGGAGGCATCAACCTCCAATAGGAAGGGTTTGGAAGGGTCAGGTCTGGAGAGCACGGGAGCCGAAGAAAAGGCAGACTTGAGTCGTTTAAAGGAGTCTTCTGCTTGAGGAGGCCAGGACTTGGGATCAGCATTTTTCTTGGTTAAAGCCACGATAGGAGCCACAATGGTAGAAAAATGTGGAATAAATTGCCTGTAATAATTGGCGAACCCCAAAAAGCGTTGGATAGCACGGAGTCCGGAGGGGCGTGGCCAATTTAAGACGGCAGAGAGTTTGTCTGGATCCATCTGTAGTCCCTGGCCAGAGACCAAATATCCTAGAAAAGGAAGAGATTGGCATTCAAACAGACATTTCTCAATTTTGGCATAGAGTTGGTTGTCACGAAGTCTCTGAAGAACCATACGGACATGCTGGCGGTGTTCTTCTAGATTGGCAGAAAAAATTAGGATATCGTCCAGATATACCACAACACAGGAGTATAACAGATCACGAAAAATTTCATTGACAAAGTCTTGGAAGACGGCAGGGGCATTGCACAGTCCAAAGGGCATGACCAGATACTCAAAGTGTCCATCTCTGGTGTTAAATGCCGTTTTCCACTCGTCCCCCTCTCTGATGCGGATGAGGTTATAGGCGCCTCTTAAGTCCAATTTAGTGAAGATGTGGGCACCTTGGAGGCGATCAAAGAGTTCAGAGATGAGGGGTAAGGGGTAGCGGTTCTTAACCGTGATTTTATTAAGACCGCGGTAGTCAATGCAAGGACGTAGGGAGCCATCTTTTTTGGACACAAAGAAAAATCCGGCTCCGGCAGGAGAGGAGGATTTACGGATAAAGCCCTTTTTTAGATTCTCCTGGACGTATTCGGACATGGCAAGAGTCTCTGGGGCAGAGAGAGGATAAATTCTGCCCCGGGGTGGAGTAGTACCCGGGAGGAGGTCGATAGGGCAATCATAAGGCCTGTGAGGAGGTAGAGTCTCAGCTTGTTTTTTGCAGAAAACATCCGCGAAGTCCATATAGGCCTTAGGGAGACCGGTTACTGGAGGAACCACAGAGTTACGGCAAGGGTTACTGGGAACCGGTTTTAGACAGTTCTTGGAACAAGAGGACCCCCAACTCTTGATCTCCCCAGTGGACCAATCCAGGGTTGGGGAATGAAGTTGAAGCCAGGGAAGTCCAAGGAGAATCTCCGAGGTGCAATTGGGGAGGACCAAAAGTTCAATCCTCTCATGATGAGATCCGATGCTCATAAGAAGGGGCTCCGTGCGGAAACGTATGGTACAGTCCAATCTTTCATTATTTACACAATTGATGTAGAGGGGTCTGGCGAGACTGGTCACTGGGATGTTGAACCTGTTGACGAGAGAGGCCAAAATAAAATTTCCTGCAGATCCAGAGTCCAAGAAGGCCACTGTAGAGAAGGAGAAGGCAGAGGCAGACATCCGCACAGGCACAGTAAGACGTGGAGAAGCAGAGTAGACATCAAGGACTGTCTCACCTTTGTGCGGAGTCAGCGTACGTCTTTCCAGGCGGGGAGGACGGATAGGACAATCCCTCAGGAAGTGTTCGGTACTAGCACAGTACAGGCAGAGGTTCTCCATACGGCGTCGTGTCCTCTCTTGAGGTGTCAGGCGAGACCGGTCGACCTGCATAGCCTCCACGGCGGGAGGCACAGGAACAGATTGCAGGGGACCAGAGGAGAGAGGAGCCGAGGAGACGAAACGCCTCGTGCGAACAGAGTCCATATCTTGGCGGAGTTCCTGACGCCTTTCAGAAAAACGCATGTCAATGCGAGTGGCTAGGTGAATAAGTTCATGTAGATTAGCAGGAATTTCTCGTGCGGCCAGAACATCTTTAATGTTGCTGGATAGGCCTTTTTTGAAGGTCGCGCAGAGGGCCTCATCAAATTTATCCGGCAAGGATAAGCGTATCCCAGGAGCGGCCACTCGCTGCGGAGGAGGTGCAGGAGCTGGCGGAGGAGATGACTGCTGAAGCTGTGGTAGCAACTGTTGTAGCATAACGGTCAGTTGAGACAGCTGTTGGCCTTGTTGCGCTATCTGTTGTGACTGCTGGGCGACCACCGTGGTGAGGTCAGCGACAACTGGCAGAGGAACTTCAGCGGGATCCATGGCCGGATCTACTGTCACGATGCCGGCTGGCAGGTAGTGGACCCTCTGTGCCAGAGAGGGATTGGCGTGGACCGTGCTAGTGGACCGGTTCTAAGCCACTACTGGTTTTCACCAGAGCCCGCCGCAAAGCGGGATGGTCTTGCAGCGGCGGTAGTGACCAGGTCGTATCCACTAGCAACGGCTCACCTCTCTGGCTGCTGAAGATAGGCGCGGTACAAGGGAGTAGGCAGAAGCAAGGTCGGACGTAGCAGAAGGTCGGGGCAGGCAGCAAGGATCGTAGTCAGGGGCAACGGCAGAAGGTCTGGAAACACAGGCAAGGAACACACAAGGAACGCTTTCACTGGCACTAAGGCAACAAGATCCGGCAAGGGAGTGCAAGGGAAGTGAGGTAATATAGGGAAGTGCACAGGTGAAAACCCTAATTGGAACCACTGCGCCAATCAGCGGCGCAGTGGCCCTTTAAATCGCAGAGACCCGGCGCGCGCGCGCCCTAGGGAGCGGGGCCGCGCGCGCCGGGACAGAACAGACGGGGAGCGAGTCAGGTAGGGGAGCCGGGGTGCGCATCGCGAGCGGGCGCTACCCGCATCGCGAATCGCATCCCGGCTGGCAGCAGGATCGCAGCGCCCCGGGTCAGAGGACGTGACCGGAGCGCTGCAGCGGAGGGAGTGAAGCGAGCGCTCCGGGGAGGAGCGGGGACCCGGAGCGCTCGGCGTAACAGTGTGTCACACATTATTATTATTTTTTCTTCACTATAATGAATGCACAGAATATGAAATGTGTCATACTACATGGCTTAATACAAGGTAGAAATAAGAAAAAATTATTATAATAAACCTTCCCTACTGTATTCAGTTCAGAGAAGCAGTGTTGGCTGACCTGTACAATAGCAAGAGTCACTCTGATGCCCATGTACATGAGCATGAGGGCAATGGGACTGAGCTGCTGAGCATGTGTGACCACTGGCACTAAGGTGGTCATTCAGAGACAAAATCACCAGGGGCACCTGGACAAAACCTAGACAGCATTCTAAAAAAAATTATTCAAATTGATATATTTTTATTTTGCATAAGCAAATAAAAATTGATCTAATATAGGGTAACTATGCCAACAAATTGGAACACTCTCGAACTAAATTCATACTATGTATGTGGCAGACAGTCAGTGTGCTCTTTTGGCATCTGTGTTAGTATTAACCCCTTAATCGCCAGTCATGAATAAAGCTTAAAGACCAGCAATTTTTTTCAGTTTTTGTTGTTTTGTTTTTAATTTGTTGGCCAGTTATTGAGCAGGCAAAACATTTTCTTTTTTCATTGTTTAGGCTATATGTGGCTTTGTTTAATGAGACAGAAAATGTAGTTTTCAGATAAAAGTTCCCTATAAGCATTAAAAATAGGGGAAAAAAGAAAACAAAAGTGATAACCCCTCTAGAATAATGTTTTAAATAAAATAATAATAAAATAATAAATAAATAAAAAATAAACAAACATATTTGGCAACGCCAAAACTGTTAACCCCTTAAGGACACAGGATTTTCCCACTTTTTCCTCCTCACCTTTTAAAAATAATAACCCTTTCAATTTTGCTCCTACAGACTCATATGTTGGCTTTTTTTTTTTTTTGCGCAACCAATTCTACTTTGCAATGACATCAGTCATTTTTCCCATAAGTCTATGGCGAAACCCAAAACAAAAATCCCAAAGCAAAATTGAAGAAAACAATTAAAATGATACCATACTTATATAGGTTTGACTTTGTCTTACTTCTGGAAAAAGTCATAGCTATATGCACGAAAATGAAAATGTTAAAAAATGTCCTATCTGACCCCAATAACTTTTTTATTTTTCCGCATACTGGGATGTATGAGGGCTAATTTCTTGCGCCGTCATCTGAAGTTTTTATCGGTACCATTTTTGTTTTGATCTGACTTTTTGATCGCTTTCTATTCATTTTTTTATGGTAAAAAAAAGTTACCAAAAATATGCTATTTTGGACTTTGGAATTTGTTTTACGTGTACGCCATTGACCGTGTGGTTTAATTAATGATATATTTTTATAGTTTGGAAATATACACACGCAGCGATACCACATATGTTTTATTAGGGAAGGGGTTAAATCACATGTATTAAATAATTTTTTACACTTTTTTTTGCAATGTTATAGCCCCATAGAGGTCTATGACATGCAGTACATTGATTGCAGGCACTGATCAATGCTATGCCATAGCATTGCATTAGACAATGTTATCGGCAGTCAATTGCTCAAGCCTGGATCTCAGGCTTGGAGCAATCAATCACCGATTGGATGCCGAGGAGGAAGCAGGGAAACCTCCTTGTGTGTCCTCAGCTGATCGGGACAGTGCGGTTTCACCGTGGTGGTCCAGATCAGCCCGTCTGAGCTGCCGGGATGTATTTTTTTACATTTTAGATGCTGTCTAAGGGGTTAATACCGGACATCACCGCAATCAGTTATGTCCGGTATTAACACGGGTTCCAGCTACCGTTAGCCGCCGGGACCAACCCGATATGACGCAGGGTCACCACGTGACCCTGCATTATATCACAGGAGCGGGCTAAGGGCGTAAAGGTATGCCCTGCATCCTTAAGAGGTTAAAATATAACATTAATGAAACCGCGCAGTCAATAGTGTAAATGTGGAAAAAAAACAAGGCCCCTGATTTTTTGTCAAGTCATATATAGGGGTCAGAAGAAGACAATTTTAAGCATACTCATTTTCTTACAAAAAGTTGTAATTTATTTAAAAGTAGTAAAATAAATTTTAATCTATATACATTGGGTGTCATTGTAATTGTATGAACCTACAGAATAAAGATAATGCATCATTTTAGAGAAAAGTGCACTGCGTAAAAACCAAACCCCCCAAAATTACCAAAATGGCTTTTTTTTTTATTTTGCCCCACAAATATGTATTTTTTTTTTCTGTTTCACCATAGCTTTTGTGTTCAAATAACTGATATAATTACAAAGTTGGTGTCGCAATAAAACAAGCCCTCATGTGGTCTGTAAAAGAGTTTTGGCTTTTAAAAGGTGAGGAAAAAAGAAAATCAAACAATAAAATCAGCAAAAATGAAAATGAAAAAATTACAAAATAAAAAAATTATTATATTTTGACCAATATGCCTCAGTAGAAAATCTGCAACATCCACTCCACCTTTCCATTTTATAATGTATTTCTTTTAGCTATCAGGTGTCCTGTCATACGTTCTTAGACAGTCAAACTATCATGTTCTTTAGCAACCAGCCGTCAATAACATCAGCACAAAAATCCAGGCTTTTCCTTACTATGGATGTACACATGTAGTAAAAGCTCAGTATACACAAATGACAATTCACTTAGACCATCTGCAAATCTTGGTTCACATTAGCATTGTAGCTTGTATTCACAATAGGCAATGCCCGATGCCATGTATGTTAGAAAATTATATATAATTTTCTAACATATATGAGCTAAACTCCTTTCCTATATCTCCAATATATCTATGGTGGAGGTCACAGGAGAATGCATACAGCATAGATTGTCCCTTTGTTTTAGCAATCAGAGGGGATCTAATCAGCCACCGATCCCAACTTCTGGTATGTCTTTATGACATGTCAAAAGCTATGTGAACATTTAGGTACACTTTGAGTCATAGCACTGAACTTCTTACCTCAGACTTTTTAGATTTGGCTCCTTTCACATTATCTGTTGCTCAGTTGTAAAGACCCGGCCATTACAATGTCCCGTTAAGAAAATCCTTAAAAACAGCCATTAATAAATCCCATTCAAGTCTATGGGATTTTTTGATTATCCGTTATCACCTGTTATAGCCCGTTATGAATAACGGACGTCATTTGTGACGGGAGAAAAACCGTTACATGCACAAATTTTTCTCCCATCACAAATAACATCCATTATTCATAATGGGCTATAACGGGTGATAACGGATAATCAAAAATGGGATTTTTTAACGGACGTTTTTAAGGGTTATCTTAATGGGACATTGTAACAGGTCTTTAAAATGGAGCAACATATAGTGTGAAAGGAGCCTTACTATTGTAATACAAGATAATATTAAGTCTTGAAGAGAGCAGTACCATTAGAAGAACATCAGTAACGGCATGCAATTGCTTATTATGTCAGTTTATACATTTCTAGGCTCTAAAAGCATGACATTTAAGCCTTTCCTTGCATGTATACATGGGCAGTGTTTCCTGACTTATACCTTAAGATTGTAGTCTGTGACATATACTACTTTATATACATAAAGTTGCATACATCACCCATACTCTCCCAAGAGCCCCAAAGAAAGGTTTGCTTTTCCCTTGCTTTCCATGACCTTTTGGTCAATGCCCCCTTTAAAGGGGTATTCCGGTGCTCCAGCTTTATAAATATTTTTTTCAGAATGCTCAGAGCAGGAGGCCGTGATTGTGACATCACGGCCATGCCCCTTCGTGATGTCACACCATGCTCCCTCCATTCATGTGTATCGGAGGGGGTGTCCGCTTTCATTCTATAACGCGGGACCACAGCATGGTGGTCCTCTAACAATGGTCAGGACCTGTGGCTAATAGCGCACGGCACTGATCATGGTGCCGCGCGCTATTAACCCTTTAGATGCTGCATTCAAAGTTGAACACTGCATCTTAAGTGAAAGTAAAATATTGCCGGTTAGCTCAGGGGGCTGTTCGGGATCACCACAGCGAAATCGCGGCATCCCGAACAGCTGTAGGACAGCAGGAGGGTCCCCTTACCTGCCTCCTGTTGTCCGATCGCCGAATGACTGCTCAGAACCTGAGATCCAGGCCTGAGCAGTCAAGCGGCAGAATCATTGATCAATGGTTTCCTATGTCAATAGCGTGCGCAAAAAAAAAATCATAAGTCCAAAATAGTGTATTTTTGGTCACTTTTTGTATCATGAAAAAAATGAATGAAAAGCGATCAAAAAGTCCCATTAATCCAAAAATACAAAAAAAATTCAGATCACAGCGCAAAAAATTAGCCCTCATACCACCCCGTACTTGGAAATGTTTTAAAGTTATAGGGGTCAGAAGATGACGATTTTAAACGTATACATTTTAGTGTAGTTATGGAGTTATGATTATTTCCAGAAGCAGTGGTGTAGCTATACAGGTCGCAGGGGTCGCAATCGTGACCAGGCCCCTTAGCCTGGGGGGCCCGCAGTGTATGAGGTTATGAGAAGACTGAGGATGGGGTACGGGGGGGCTGGGTGGTGGTGTATGAGCTGATGAGGAGACTGAGGATGGGGTACGGGGGGGCTGGATGGTGGTGTATGAGGTGATGAGACTCAGGATGGGGTACGGGGGGGCTGGGTGGTGGTGTATGAGGAGACTGAGGATGGGGTACGGGGGTGCTGGGTGGTGGTATATGAGGAGACTGAGGATGGGGTATGGAGGGGGCTGGGTGGTGGTGTATGAGGTGATGAGGAGACTGAGGATGGGGTACGGGGGGCTGGGTGGTGGTGTATGAGGAGACTGATGATGGGGTATGGGGGTGGGCTGGGTGGTGGTGTATGAGGAGACTGAGAATGGGGTACGGGGGGCTGGATGGTGGTGTATGAGGAGACTGAGGATGGGGTATGGGGGGGCTGGGTGGTGGTGTATGAGAAGACTGAGGATGGGGTACGGGGGGCTGGGTGGTGGTGTATGAGGTGATGAGGAGACTGAGGATGGGGTACGGGGGGGCTGGGGGGTGGTGTATGAGGTGATGAGACTGATGATGGGGTACGGGGGGGCTGGATGGTGGTTATGAGGAGACTGATGATGGGGTATGGGGGTGGGCTGGGTGGTGGTGTATGAGGAGACTGAGGATGGGGTACGGGGGTGCTGGGTGGTGGTGTATGAGGAGACTGAGGATGGGGTATGGGGGGCTGGGTGGTGGTGTATGAGGTGATGAGGAGACTGAGGATGGGGTACGGGGGGGGCTGGGTGGTGGTGTATGAGGAGATGAGGAGACTGATGATGGGGTATGGGGGTGGGCAGGGTGGTGGTGTATGAGGAGACTGAGGATGGGGTACGGGAGGGCTGCGTGGTGGTGTATGTGGAGACTGAGGATGGGGTACGGGGGGGCTGGGTGATGGTGTTTGAGGTGATGAGGAGACTGAGGATGGAGTACGGGGGGGGGCTGGGTGGTTGTGTATGAGGTGATGAGGAGACTGAGGATGGGGTACGGGGGGGCTGGGTGGTTGTGTATGAGGTGATGTGGAGACTGAGGATGGGGTACGGGGGGGCTGGGTGGCGGTGTATGAGGAGACTGAGGATGGGGTACGGGGGGCTGGGTGGTGGTGTATGAGGTGATGAGAAGGAGACTGAGGATGGGGTACGGGGGGGCTGGGTGGTGGTGTATGAGGTGATGAGGAGACTGAGGATGGGGTATGGGGGGCGGGGTGGTGGTGTATGAGGTGATGAGGAGACTGAGGATGGGGTACGGGGGGCTGGGTGGTGGTGTATGAGGTGATGAGGAGTCTGAGGATGGGGTACGGGGGGGCTGGGTGGTGGTGTATGAGGTGATTAAGAGACTGAGGATGGGGTACAGGGGGGGGCTGGGTGGTGGTGTATGGGGTACAGGGGGGCTGGGTGGTGGTGTATGAGGTGATGTGGAGATTGAGGATGGGGTACGGGGGGGCTGGGTGGCGGTGAATGAGGTGATGAGATGGAGACTGAGGATTGGTTACGGGGTGGGCTGGGTGGTGGTGTATGAGGTGATGAGAAGGAGACTGAGGATGGGGTGTCTTCGGTGGCGGTGTATGCGGTAATGACTTAGGTTAAGACGTAGGGGGCTGAGAAGCCTGGAGGAGGACAGTGCAAGGGTGGGATTCAGCTAGACTAGGAAGAAACACAGTGTGACAGTATTATTATGGGAACAGTGTGTGGCAGTATTATATTCAGGGGGTACAGTGGTTGGCAGTATTATATTCAGGGGACACAGTATTTGGCAGGGTTATAATGATTAATATCTTTATATAGAGGATGATGATCTGCTGACAAGCTGAGGAATCAATGATGTCCGGGAGTCAGACTCTGCAGAGAAGATGGAGCTGGAAGAAGACCTGGTGCCCGGACAAGATGAGAAAGAGAAGACAACATAGGAGAAGTCACTCAGGTCACTGATATCATTGTGTGTTCTGTCTGACCCAATCTGTGGCTCTCCAGCTGTTGCAAAACAACAACTTCCATAATGCCTGAGGATCTCCAGACACAATGGGATTTGTAGCTTTATAACAGCGGGAGAGCCACTTGAACCAAGGTGATTGGTGGGGGTCTAAGCAGTCGGACCCCCACCATACAAATGGGCTGCTTATTTTAAAATGCCTGGGCTTATTTTTGGCCCCAGTACAGCCCTGCCAGTCATTCATTATTATATTTCTGCGGTCGAGGCTGGGTAAGGAGTTTGTTAGGGATTGGGGAAGCGGGTCGTCGAGGGGTAGGGGGGGCCCAGGACAATTTTTCGCATCGGGGCCCTGTGATTTCTAGCTACGCCCCTGTCCAGAAGTATGGAAAAATCAAACCTATATAAGTAGGGTATCATTTTAATCATATGGAACTACAGAATAAAAATAAGGTGTCATTTTTACTGAAAAAATGTACTGTGTAGAAACGGAAGCCCCCAAAAGTTACAAAATGGCGTTTTTTTCTTCAATTTTGTCGAACAATTATTTTTTTTTTTCCGTTTTGCCGTAGATTTTGGGTAAAATGACTGATGTCATTACAAAGTAGACTTGGTACAAAAAATAAGCCATCATATGGATTTTTAGGTGCAAAATTGAAAGAATAGATTTTTTTAACTGTAAGGAGAAAAAAAATGAAAGTGCAAAAGCTAAATTTGCTGACAATGCAGTTCTCTAAAGAGAATAGAATTTTACAGAGTTTTCTACCAGTAGAAAAAGACCAAACAGGATCTTGTGCCCCCATAGCATCCATATGCTCTTGCTTATGTTAGTGTCCCCTGCTTACTAATCATAAAAGGGGTACTACCGTAGAAAACTTTTTTTTAACCCTTTAAGGACCGAGGGTTTTTCCATTTTTGCATTTTCGTTTTTACCTCCTTGCCTTTAAAAAATCATAACTCTTTCAATTTTGCACCTAAAAATCCATATGATGGCTTATTTTTTGCGCCTCCAATTCTAATTTGTAATGACGTCAGTCATTTTGCCCAAAAATCTACGGCGAAACGGAAAAAAAATAATTGTGAGACAAAATTGTAAAAAAAAAACTTTGTAACTTTTGGGGGCTTCCATTTCTACATAGTACATTTTTCGGTAAAAAATGACACCTTATTTTTATTCTGTAGGTCCATACAATTAAAATGATACCCTACTTATATAGGTTTGATTTTGTCGTACTTCTGGAAAAAATCATAACTACATGCAGGAAAATTTATACGTTTAAAATTGTCAACTTATGACCCCTATAACTTTTTTATTTTTGCACGTATGGGGCGGTATGAGGGCAAATTTTTTGCGCCATGATCTGATGTTTTTAGCGGTACAATTTTTGATAGGACTTATTGATTGCTTTTCATTAATTTTTTCATGATGTAAAAAGTGACCAAAAATGCACTATTTTGGACTTTAGAATTTTTTTGCGCGTACGCCATTGACCGTGCGGTTTAATTAATGATATATTTTTATAATTCGGACATTTACGCACGCGGCGATACCATATATGTTTATTTTTATTTATGGGAAAAGGGGGATGATTCAAACTTTTAATAGGGAAGGGGTTAAATGATCTTTATTCACATTTTTTTTTCACTTTTTTTTGCAGTGTTATAGCTCCCATAGGGACCTATAACACTGCACACACTGATCTTTTACATTGATCACTGGTTTCTCATAGGAAACCAGTGATCGATGATTCTGCCGCTTGATTGCTCATGCCTGGATCTCAGGCACTGAGCAGTCATTCAGCAATCGGACAGCGAGGAGGCAGGTAGGGGGACCCTCCTGCTGTCCTGTAAGCTGTTCGGGATGCTGCGATTTCGCTGCGGCTATCCTGAACAGCCCACTGAGCTAACCGGCATACTTTCACCTTAGACACGGCGTTCAACTTTGAACGCCACGTCTAAAGGGTTACTAGCACGCAGCACCGCGATCAATGCTGCACGCTATTAGCCACGGGTCCCGGCTGTTGTTAGACAACGGCCGGGCCCGACCCGCTATGACGCCTTATAGATCGGGAGCGGACACATGACGTTCCAGTACGTCATGTGTCCTTAAGGGGTTAAATCGACTGGTGCCAGAAAGTTAAACAGATTTGTAAATTATTTCTATTTAAAAATCTTAATCCTTCCTTACTTTTTAGGGGCTGTATACTATAGAGGAAATGCTTATCTTTCTCGATTTCTCTGATGTCAAGACCACAGTGCTCTCTACTGACCTCTGCTGTCCATTTAAGAACAGGAGAAAATCCTCATAGCAAACATATGCTGCTCCGGACAGTACCTAAAATAGACAGCAGAGGTCAGCAGAGAGCACTGTGGTCATTTCATCAGAGAAATCTAAAAAGATAAGCATTTCCTCTGTAGTATACATCTCCTAAAAAGTACTGGAAGGATTAAGATTTTTAAATAGAAGTAATTTACAAATCTGTTTAACTTTCTGGCACCAGTTGATTTAAAAAAAAAAAACGTTTTCCACGGTAGTACCCCTTTAAAGATCATGTTACAAATGTATACAATTGTAGAGTGCCATGTATTTCTTTTTTAATATAACTGTTTATTTATGAGTTTTACATTTTTTAACAGAGTTCCAAAAAGGAAACAAACATTCAGTTCAAAAATTACTACAATGCAAGCAAAAGCATAAGTAAGGTGAAATGATAATAATACACATAAAAGAAAATAAGAAGGGGGAAAAAAGCAAGAACAGAAAAAAAAAAAGAGAAAAAGGAAAAGTAAAATGATGTAATTATAAGCCATGACATTAAATAGCACGTTCTGGCTGAGTACATTCAGAACGAAAGGCATATTAGTAAGTATATTAGCAATAACGTTGGCGGTACAATTAAATTGCAGATATTGGAGCATATTGTACTTCTAACCTTATAAGGCATAGTAGATAGGTGTGGTAAAATAAGATAACTAAGTCATGATCAGAGTGGGACAACCACTATCACGGAGAACATGTATTTCTATATTACTTAAATGTCATATAATATGTTTATTGTGATAATTATATATTGTAATGGTAAATATATGCCAGCATATTAAAACTAATAAATGTAAAACTAATAAATAACTAATAAGTGTAAAACTAATAAAGGTGCAAAACATTGTTCCTTTACTAGACCAAGGGCTGTCTTCCCATAAGTGGTATGGGCACTAATTGTGTCACAAGGAATTCCAGTGGCACAATCAAAAGAGGTGCCCCTTTTTGTCTTGTCTTTTTGCCTTGTGTTAATCGCAGAAATATTCACCACATTTATACTGTGTCAGAGATCCATGCCTGTTCGACCTCCGACACAGTACACATGCACCAGCTACAATACCGATGTATGCATGGTTCTGTATTTCCATGCCATTTTTATTTAGGGAATGGCTGTGCTCTAGCGCTGAGCTTTTGCACTTTCCTAGTGTAATTTCCGCTTTGTGGGACTGGGCAGACCAGATCTGTGCATTGCTAACATCTGTAACACACATTCTGCTATTGGCTAGTGTGACCTGTAAAATGGGGGATAATCATTCTAAACTCCATCCACTGACTAAGAGTTTTGACACTTTCACATCAGAGTGCACACTTGGGATCTCAGCACTCTGGGAAAATGTTTGGTTAGTATCCTCCTTCACCTTGCTGTCTCTTTCTTACACTGATTATTCTTTTTTATTTTTTTCTACATGTAACTCTCAAAGGGCCAGTTCATGGCCTTGATTCTCTACCGTTTCCTGGTCTGACTTGGTTGCCTTGCACATGCACTTTACAGATGTCTCACCATTAAAGGGGTAATATATGAGTCACATATGTTATTTACATTAAAAGATGCCAATTATTATTATTTTTATTTTTTTTGCACAGTCCTTACATATCGAGCAGTACAGGTGGGTTTGATGATTTACTATAATATAATAATAGCACATGTGCACTCTAATTAATAAGTATTTATCAATTGTGTGATCTGAGTTCATACAATGTTCCTTCTGTCTGTGCCCTTCATCTTGATTTAATGATTGGTCTAAATAAAAGTGGGCTTTTATGTTTTTGTTTATGAATTTAATGAATAATTGAAATATTTTCTAATAATATTGTGCCATAAAAAATGTGTAGGCATATCTCCCCATAATTTGTAAGGTTTATATGTATAGTTGGCAATAGCCTACTT
Source organism: Hyla sarda (assembly GCF_029499605.1). Lineage (NCBI taxonomy): Eukaryota > Metazoa > Chordata > Amphibia > Anura > Hylidae > Hyla > Hyla sarda. The sequence continues at coordinate 62,384,705 of NC_079189.1, forward strand.
ACAGTTTTTTGGCACCAACTGGTTGTTGGTATATATAACTTAAAAACATATGCAGCCAGTAACTTGTGTGAAAAGCCATTGCACATTTGAATCACACCACAATTAACCCTTGCATATCCATACCATAAATACACGAGTTATAATTCAAACAGCATTATTAGCTAGGACTGTAAGTGATTCCGTTATCATAATTACAAATATTTTAAATATCACAATATATTTCATATACAAACCTCAGCTAAACTGTATTGACTGTTTTTAATCAAAAAAATAGAAAATCTAGGAATCTTATGGAAGAAAGTGCAAATAAAGACATTTTTTTAAAATAAATTTTAATTATTTATATATCAATCAACAATTATACAAAGAACAATCTTAGCATATTAATACATATTAATACAGTACACATGGAATATATTCCTGATAGCACTCCTCTGTGCTCTCTCCTATCTAATAGTACTCCTCTGTACCCTCTCCTGTCTGATATGCTGCCTTCACTGCTCTCTTCTGTCTCATAGGACTCCTCTGTGCTCTCTCCTGTCTGACAGAACTCCTCTGTGCTCTCTCCTGTCTGATAGCACTCCTCTGTGTTCTCTCCTGTATGATAGCACTCCTCTGTGCTCTCTCCTGTCTGATAGCACTCCTCTGTACTCTCTCCTGTCTGATATGACTCCTCTGTGCTCTCTCCTGTCTGATAGGACTCCTCTGTGCTCTCTCCTGTCCTATCAGACAGAGCACAGAGGAGTGCTAGCCCACCCTTACTTACTGGACATTTCCCATGCCTGTGCTTCAGCTTGGACAAAAAGCCATTATTTTATAAGCCATGATTTCTATAGAGAGGAAATAAAATGTTCTTAGAAAGTACATTAGAAAGGTTAATGTTTTGCCAAGATGTACATCATATAAAAAGTTTTTGTAAATGACAGTGCCCACTTAAGTCACTTTGCGTTGATATAAAATGTCTCACAGCATTAGAAATATTTTGGTTTTTGGGTTAACAAATATTTCCTAGATGTTTATAGAAAATATTTTAATATAATATTTTTTACTTTTTGTGCAAAAGAAATTGAACAAACAATATATTCTCATTTCATTTCTTAGCTTAACTCCAGTTTTGATGGCAAAATTTTTCTCATTAAAGGAAATCTGTCATCAGAATCACCCTCACTAAACCTGTTACACAGGCTTGTAGTGCGGGTGATCCTGATTAAAACGCTTCTTACCTGGTTAAAAATGGTTCAGCGGTTCTTCAGATATCTATATTTTTAGTTTTCTGTTATTCCCTGGCTTGGGACTCAGTGGGAGGTGTTATCATCTGGGACTCGGCCACACGTCATTCTAGCTGGGCGGAGCGGCCGCCCAGCTCATGAATATTCATGACCTTATCCTCCTGGTCTAACTCCTTTTTCAAGGTCTGGTGGGGAGAACCGCGTACGTGGATAAGGTCATGAATATTCATGAGCTGGGCGGCCGCTCCGCCCAGCTAGAATGACGTGTGGCCGAGTCCCAGATGATAACACCTCCCACTGAGTCTCAAGCCAGGGAATAACAGAAAACTAAAAATATAGATATCTGAAGAACCGCTGAACCATTTTTAACCAGGTAAGAAGCATTTTAATCAGGATCACCCACACTACAAGCTTGTGTAACAGGTTTAGTGAGGGTGGTTCTGATGACAGATTTCCTTTAATGCCTTAAAAAGGTTTCCCCGCTAAGCAATATTGCTAAAATTAGACACTTTCCTCATACATAATGTAAATAAAGTATTACAATTATGTTGTTTGTTGGAAAAAATGACCAACATCCCCGTACCTTCTTCCCCATGGATCTGATCACTTCCTAGTTTCCTGCAACATGGTGTTGTGCAACATTAAACTCTTTCTCACAATCCCGTGTGCTTGCATGCAAAGAGGAGACAAACCTTGCCAAAACATTTGCCAATACTTCTGTGACAGACTAGGGGATTGCAGCTTGTGTAACCACCTTTGTGAGGGCCATAAAACTGTTATAATCAAGGACAACAGGTTATCAAAACTAAGCAGACTTATTTGGGATTAGTAAATAAAGCATCTTGCAAACACTTCATTAGGTACACTTGTTTACCTACTTGTTAACACAAATAGTTAATCAACCAATCACATGGAAACAACGCAATGCATTTAGGCATGTAGACATGGTCAGGATAATTTGCTGAAGTTTAAACCTAGCATACATCAAAATAGGGAAGAAAGTCCCTTTGAACATGGCATGGTTGTTGGTGCCAGAAGGGCTGAACTGAGTATTTCACAAACTGTTGATCTACACAAAACAATCTCTAGGGTTTTCAGAAAATGATTTGGAAAGGGAAAATATGAAGTGAGTGGAAGTTGTGTGGATGAAAATGTCTTTGAGATCAGAGAAGAATGATGAGCAGACTGGTTTGGTATGACAAAAGAGGCAACAGTAACTTGAATAACCACTCGTTACAACCAAGGTTTGCCGAATACCTTCTCCAAATGCACAACACATCTAACCTTGAAGTAGATTGGCTACAGCATCAGAAGACCACACCGGATGCCACTCCTGTCAGCTAAGAACGGGAAACTGAGACTAGAATTCGTACATTGACCAAAATTGGACAATGGAAGACTAGAAGAGTGTTGCGGGATCTGAAGAGACATTAAGATGGCAGGGTAAGAATTTGGCGTGAACAACATGAAAACGTGGATCCATCCTGCCTCATATCAACGGATCAGGCTGGTAGTGGTGGTGTAATGGCTTGGGGGACATTTTCTTGGCACACTTTGGGCTGTTGAGTATTCTTACTGACCATCCCTTTATGACCAGCAGAATAATTCACCATGTCACAAAGCTCACATCATCTTAAACCAGTTTCTTGAACATGACAATGAAGTCATTATACTCCAATGGCCCCCACAGTCACCATATCCCAATTATATAGATCGCCTTTGGGATGTGGTGGAATGGAAGATTTTCTTCATGGATGTGCAGCCGACAAATCTGTAGCAACTGTCCATCATATCCGTATGTTACAAAGAATGAAGAGAGTTCTGAAGGCAAAAGGGGGTCCAACCTGGTACCAGCAGCATCACACCCAGAGCATGCAAAGATATGAGGGAGCCATGGAAAACATTAAAATTGGCTATTTAATATCTCCACATGCCTAATCACCTGGAACATTTTGTCACCCTGGGTGGGTTCCTCTCTATAATGAATCTATTAATCCAGATGGGTTTCTCTCTATACTGTAGGTCTTCATAACATCACAAAATTGTTTTTGTTCAGAACATTATTTGTATATGATCTATACTTCTAGTATAAATTGCACATGTAATTTCCTATTTTAGAGTTACTGAAGCATTCACATACATACCATACACTGATAAAATCTAGAACCATTTTTCAATATTCTTCTTAAATATAAAAGTTTTCAGAAATATTAAAGTTTGATATTGAAAACATGAATCTTTCCTTATAACACACGCCTAAACTATTCAGATGCCTGCTGCAAATCTTAATCTCCTACATTAAAAATTAATTGCTTTCAGGTCTATTTATTTAGAATATTATGGTTAGAACCTCCATCTATTTTATTTGGAGCATTTTACTTGGATTAAGAAATTAACCCAAAGATTTTTGTGGGATTATATGAATAAGATCCTTAGTACTGAAAAATGTGGAAGGCGTCCAGCTAGCAGCTGCATGAGGGGGTGTCCCAAAATATGACTTTTTGTGGTGACTGTGGGGCAAGATTTTGTTTGTCTTAGGTTTTCTTTCTTAACATATGACAGGTTCCCAAAATTAGATAGGCTTGTAATAAATCATGCAGTAAATAAGTTATGGGGGCAGAATATTAAAAACCAGTTAGCAAGGATATGGTGTAAAATAAAATAAAATAAAAGAACATACAAAAGTTGTTTGTTCCATATTGTATAACATGATTGGTACAGTATAATGTAAAGTATTGTTTCTTTATATTTGCTGCAAGATAATAATATGGTAATGTAATGGTAACATAACATTTTACCTTACCAGTTAGGTCCTGTATTTTACTACATAACTGGGGCTAATGTTATCAGGCTGTTATTTAATGTACTGTAATGATTTACCACTATTGTACCTAATATTCCTACAATCTTCACTGTACTACAGGAGCTTGCCTCACTTAAAGTACTTTGTTTAATGTGTCCTGTTTTATGAACAGCACACTGTGTGGTTACAGTTGGAATTGCAAAGTAAAGAATTAAAGGGTACCTCTCATCAAAAAAACTTTTGATATATTATAGATTAATGTATGCAGAATAACTTTACAATTGCATGTTATAAAAAAATATCTTCTTTCTATTTAATTTTCCACTTTGAAAAAATGACCACTAGGGGTCTCCCTACCAGTCCTGGCAGCAAGCATTTCAGACTCATGCTGGAGTCCTAAACACTACGAGCTGCCAGTCTGCTTTGTTCACAAAGGAGAACACTCAGAGCTGCCAGCCTGCTTTGTTCACAGCCTGTTTGGCTGTGAACAAAGCAGGCTGGCAGCTCTGAGTGTTTAGGACTCCAGCATGAGTCAGAAATGCTTGCTGACAGGACTGATCGGGAAAAATACAATAGAAAGAAGCATATTTTTCATTAACATGCTATTGGAAAGTTATTCAACATTCATTAATCTAAAATATATCAAAAGTTTATTTGATGAGAGGTACCCTTTAAGTTAAGTTTCTCTCTATTTGGGGAAAATAATATGATAACATATCATAATTCAACCACATTCTACAGTCTATAGTTTTTATTTTTTTCCAGACCTTCATAGGAGAGATCAAGGAGTCAAAACAGGTCAACTGGACACAGATAAAAGATTAATTTGTTTGACATGGTTGACATGAAGGCCAGTTTTAGAATTTCTTACAAAAGAAAAAAAAACAATGGCCGGTGTCAGATACTAATAATATCAGCTCATATGGTAAGCGCTAAATCACTTAAAATACAGACCATAATGTGTTCTGTAATTGAACGTGTGGGTCACTTTGTAAATGTTTGTTAACAGGTTTCCTATCAATAAGTTACCAGGGCCCCCAGAAATCAGTAACATACTTCCCATAAGCCCTGCACTGCCACAAAAGGGGACATTTCAAGCATTTCTGTCATGTCCAGCAACTTTTTAGGTTATGCTTTCATGTGTGTGTACATGAGGAATAGCACAATTTCTGTCCATTATATAACTTTTATATTGCATTTTTTACAATTTTTTGTTGTACAGCCTTCAACTCTAATTATTCCACGACTAATGGGTGAGGATAAGGTAAGAAAGCTAAGATGAGAAAGAATAATTTTGTTTCTTATAAGATATATTGGCTTGTGCAAAGTTTACTGAAATAACAGTGACCACTAGAAAACATTTTATTTTAAATCAACTTGTTCCAGAAACAGATTTGTAAATTACTTCTATTAAAAAAAAATCAAAATTCTTCCAGTACTTAGCTGCTGTATGCTACAGAGGAAGTTCTATACTTTTTGAATTTCTTTTCTGTCTGACCACAGAGCTCTCTGCTGACACATCTGTCCATGTCAGGAACTCTCCAAAGCAAGAGAGATTTTCTATAAGGATTTGCTCCTACTCTGGACAGTCCCTAAAATGGACAGAGAAGTAGACAGGAATAAAACAGGGGGTTTAGAGTAGAGCGCTGCTGCTTGTAAAGAACAGGACTCGGAAGCCGCGGTTGCACAGGACAAAAGGATTTATTGAATAGAAAATTATAGGACAACGTGTTTCTGCGCTAACAAGCGCCTTCCTCAGGTCCACAGAGATCAAGTGAGTGCACCCTGTAGGTGTTTGCTGTGCATAGGCGGCGCCGCCTATGCACAGCAAAGAGGAGGAAGATGGTTTCAGTTTTGCTCTTCTGGAATCTCCCGGCGGACGACGACGAAACCCAAGATGGGGTGGCGAGTTGGGCCCCTTCGTTCCTCCTATTATCGACCAGAGAGCACCCTTTTCGTTTTTTTTACCTCTGCCTCTGCAAAATGGACAGAGGTGTCAGCAGAGAGCACTATGGTCAGGCAGATAGGAAATTCAAAATGAAAAGAACATCATATGGAGCATACAGCAGCTGATAAGTAGTGGAAGGATTAAGATTTTTAAATAGAAGTCATTTAAAAATTGGTTTAACTTTTTGGCACCAGTTGATTTAAAAAAATATATATATATGTATATGTATATGAAACTGAGCCCTCCATGGAATGTACAAACAGGCTTGGTCTTCAAAGATAAGAGATTATCTTTGTAGTTGCCATCCAACCTGATCAAAAATAAATAAAAAATAGAATACAGAATAGACCCATGTATTACCTTAGAGTTCCCTAAATTGGTTTCCTACTAAACACTTATTGGGTGACTTAAGGCTGGAAGGGATTTCAAAAATCTAAAAAGACAAAAATCATAACCTAGACAGGATAAATAAACAACATCATATCATCCAATTGATAGGAGACAATATATAATTCATATATCTCAGTTTATGCATTAATGAAGCTTATAGTGATGCATCCTAGTGATGTCATGACTCAAGTCTTTAATCCAGGGTTTTAAAAGTAAAGCAGATAAAAAAAAAGTTGCATCATTTTTGGAATGCTATGCTTTACCCACTTCATATATGAACATACCTCAAAAGACTGACAGTGTATCCATCAATTCTACAGACTAAGCAAATATATGCTGCAATTATTGAATATACCATTCCAAATGTATTCCTGTAGGTAGGGGTCTGTATGCAAGTGACAGCGTTCCAAACCATTTCTAATGGACTTCTGACATAAATGAACCTTTATGCTGGCATGGCAGGCAAAGTACTTGATTAATAAAGAGTTTCACTGTTTTCAAACACATATTCCATGCAGGCTCATTTGAAGAAACCACAAGTGGAGAATGCTTTACTGCTTCCAGTCACAAGGGGGTTGTGTATTTCAGCCCTGCTTACACAGTCAGCTTACTTTGGAGTCTTGCTAGGAAAGAAACTCAACCAGAAGAAAAAACGCCACATTCTCTGACCTTGCCCAAAGATTCAATTGACCTGAAAGAAGAATCATTTTTCCCCCCTGTCTCACTGTTTTCTTAGTTTTATGCCCACTTAACCCCTTCAACCATGGAAACCACCATTGTGATAGATCACTGAATAGTATTAAAGGGGTACTCCACCCCTAGACATCTTATCCCCTATCCTAAGGATAGGGGATAAGATGTCTGATCGCGGGAGTTCCACTGCTGTGGACCCCTGGAATCTCGGCTGCAGCACCCCGCTATCATCACTGCACAGAGCAAACTCGTTCTGTGCTTAATGACGGGCGATACAGGGGCCGGAGCATCGTGATATCATTGCTCTGCCCCCTTGTGACGTCACGGCCTGCCCCCTCAATACAAGTCTATGGCAGGGGGCGTGTCGACCTCACTACTTACCTTCGATTCTGAAACTATGGTTTTTGCTTAAAAATATGCCAGAGTTTAGCATGCTGCTATTTAGAAAATCTGCCAATGAGTCTGAAATCACAGCAAAATGCAGACATTAGGGGAAAAAATGCCAAACTCAAAAACACAAAGTGGGTTTGGCATTACGCATTTTCTTATTGTCTCCATGCCAACAACTGGCCCCAGCTTTAGTCCCACAAAAGAATGCTGTGCACCAGTTTGGGCAGTTTTGCCCCCCAAAAATAAGTGGAAACTTAGCCTTACTGTGCAAGGAGAAACCTCAGTGCCTATTACAACCGAATCCTGCCGTAGTTCATGCTATAAAGTGGATGGTGGGCATAGGAGCCTTGGGCCTAATATCATTTCCCACAGCAGTCGAGTTCCTAACAACTGGCGAAACCCTCCCCCCAGATTAGGTTAGAAGTCTCACCTGTGCAGCCCTAGGTGCTGGAGCTCCAGTGGGAGAAATAAAACTCTGCTTAAATTTATTTGGTGTTGTTGACTTGAATTGAATATCTATACAAAGAGCCTGTCACGATGCCGGCTGGCAGGTAGTGGACCCTCTGTGCCAGAGAGGGATTGGCGTGGACCGTGCTAGTGGACCGGTTCTAAGCCACTACTGGTTTTCACCAGAGCCCGCCGCAAAGCGGGATGGTCTTGCTGCGGCGGTAGTGACCAGGTCGTATCCACTAGCAACGGCTCACCTCTCTGGCTGCTGAAGATAGGCGCGGTACAAGGGAGTAGGCAGAAGCAAGGTCGGACGTAGCAGAAGGTCGGGGCAGGCAGCAAGGATCGTAGTCAGGGGCAACGGCAGAAGGTCTGGAAACACTGGCAAGGGACACACAAGGAACGCTTTCACTGGCACTAAGGCAACAAGATCCGGCAAGGGAGTGCAAGGGAAGTGAGGTAATATAGGGAGTGCACAGGTGATAACTCTAATTGGAACCACTGCGCCAATCAGCGGCGCAGTGGCCCTTTAAATCGCAGAGACCCGGCGCGCGCGCGCCCTAGGGAGCGGGGCCGCGCGCGCCGGGACAGAACAGACGGGGAGCGAGTCAGGTAGGAGAGCCGGGGTGCGCATCGCGAGCGGGCGCTACCCGCATCGCGAATCGCATCCCGGCTAGCAGCAGGATCGCAGCGCCCCGGGTCAGAGGACGTGACCGGGGCGCTGCAGCGGAGGAGGTGAAGCGAGCGCTCCGGGGAGGAGCGGGGACCCGGAGCGCTCGGCGTAACAGTACCCCCCCCCTTGGGTCTCCCCCTCTTCTTGGAGCCTGAGAACCTGAGGAGCAGACTTTTGTCAAGGATGTTGTCCTCAGGTTCCCAGGATCTCTCTTCAGGACCACAACCCTCCCAGTCTACTAAAAAAAAATTTTTTCCTCTGACCTTTTTGGCAGCCAAAATCTCCTTGACCGAGAAGACGTCCGAGGAGCCGGAAACAGGAGTGGGAGGAACAGATTTGGGAGAAAAACGGTTGAGGATGAGTGGTTTGAGAAGAGAGACGTGAAAGGCATTAGGGATACGAAGAGAAGGAGGAAGAAGAAGTTTATAAGAGACAGGATTAATTTGACACAGAATTTTGAAAGGACCAAGATAGCGTGGTCCCAACTTGTAGCTAGGGACACGGAAGCGGACATATTTAGCGGAGAGCCATACCTTGTCTCCAGGGGAAAAAACGGGGGGAGCTCTTCTTTTCTTATCCGCGAACCTCTTCATGCGTGAAGAAGCCTGTAAGAGAGAATTTTGGGTCTCTCTCCATATAATGGAAAGGTCACGAGAAATTTCATCCACAGCGGGCAGACCAGAGGGCAAGGGGGTAGGGAGGGGGGGAAGAGGGTGACGGCCGTACACCACGAAAAATGGGGATTTGGAGGAAGATTCAGAGACCCTGAAGTTATACGAGAATTCGGCCCATGGAAGGAGATCTGCCCAGTCATCCTGGCGGGAGGAAACAAAATGTCGCAAATAATCACCCAGGATCTGGTTAATTCTTTCTACTTGTCCATTGGACTGGGGATGATATGCAGAGGAAAAATTTAATTTAATCTTGAGTTGTTTACAGAGAGCTCTCCAGAATTTAGACACGAATTGGACCCCTCTATCCGAGACAATCTGCGTAGGCAACCCGTGAAGACGAAAAATGTGTACAAAAAATTGTTTAGCCAACTGAGGCGCAGAAGGAAGACCAGGAAGAGGAATGAAATGTGCCATTTTGGAGAATCGATCAACGACCACCCAAATAACGGTGTTGCCACGGGAAGGGGGTAAATCAGTAATAAAATCCATACCAATCAGAGACCAAGGCTGTTCGGGGACAGGCAGAGGATGAAGAAAACCAGCGGGCTTCTGGCGAGGAGTCTTATCCCGGGCACAGATAGTGCAGGCTCGCACAAAGTCCCCAACATCCGTCTCCAGAGTTGGCCACCAATAGAAGCGGGAGATGAGTTGCACAGATTTCTTGATGCCCGCATGACCTGCGAGATGGGAGGAGTGACCCCATTTGAGGATTCCGAGGCGTTGGCGTGGAGAAACAAAGGTCTTTCCTGGAGGAGTCTGTCTGATGGAGGCAGGAGAAGTGGAGATCAGGCAGTCAGGTGGAATGATGTGTTGCGGAGGGAGATCAACTTCTGAGGCATCCGAGGAACGAGAGAGAGCATCGGCTCTAATGTTCTTATCGGCAGGACGAAAGTGAATCTCAAAATTAAATCGGGCAAAGAACAGAGACCACCGGGCCTGGCGAGGATTCAGCCGTTGGGCCGACTGGAGGTAGGAGAGGTTCTTGTGGTCGGTGTAGATAATAACAGGAAATCTTGATCCCTCCAGCAGATGCCTCCATTCCTCAAGTGCTAATTTAATGGCTAGAAGTTCTCGATCCCCGATGGAGTAGTTCCTCTCCGCTGGAGAGAAGGTCCTAGAGAAAAAACCACAAGTGACAGCATGCCCGGAAGGATTTTTTTGTAGAAGAACAGCTCCAGCTCCTACTGAGGAGGCATCAACCTCCAATAGGAAGGGTTTGGAAGGGTCAGGTCTGGAGAGCACGGGAGCCGAAGAAAAGGCAGACTTGAGTTGTTTAAAGGAGTCTTCTGCTTGAGGAGGCCAGGACTTGGGATCAGCATTTTTCTTGGTTAAAGCCACGATAGGAGCCACAATGGTAGAAAAATGTGGAATAAATTGCCTGTAATAATTGGCGAACCCCAAAAAGCGTTGGATAGCACGGAGTCCGGAGGGGCGTGGCCAATTTAAGACGGCAGAGAGTTTGTCTGGATCCATCTGTAGTCCCTGGCCAGAGACCAAATATCCTAGAAAAGGAAGAGATTGGCATTCAAACAGACATTTCTCAATTTTGGCATAGAGTTGGTTGTCACGAAGTCTCTGAAGAACCATACGGACATGCCGGCGGTGTTCCTCTAGATTGGCAGAAAAAATTAGGATATCGTCCAGATATACCACAACACAGGAGTATAATAGATCACGAAAAATTTCATTGACAAAGTCTTGGAAGACGGCAGGGGCATTGCACAGTCCAAAGGGCATGACCAGATACTCAAAGTGTCCATCTCTGGTGTTAAATGCCGTTTTCCACTCGTCCCCCTCTCTGATGCGGATGAGGTTATAGGCGCCTCTTAAGTCCAATTTAGTGAAGATGTGGGCACCTTGGAGGCGATCAAAGAGTTCAGAGATGAGGGGTAAGGGGTAGCGGTTCTTAACCGTGATTTTATTAAGACCGCGGTAGTCAATGCAAGGACGTAGGGAGCCATCTTTTTTGGAGACAAAGAAAAATCCGGCTCCGGCAGGAGAGGAGGATTTACGGATAAAGCCCCTTTTTAGATTCTCCTGGACGTATTCGGACATGGCAAGAGTCTCTGGGGCAGAGAGAGGATAAATTCTGCCCCGGGGTGGAGTAGTACCCGGGAGGAGGTCGATAGGGCAATCATAAGGCCTGTGAGGAGGTAGAGTCTCAGCTTGTTTTTTGCAGAAAACATCCGCGAAGTCCATATAGGCCTTGGGGAGACCGGTTACTGGAGGAACCACAGAGTTACGGCAAGGGTTACTGGGAACCGGTTTTAGACAGTTCTTGGAACAAGAGGACCCCCAACTCTTGATCTCCCCAGTGGACCAATCCAGAGTTGGGGAATGAAGTTGAAGCCAGGGAAGTCCAAGGAGAATCTCCGAGGTGCAATTGGGGAGGACCAAAAGTTCAATCCTCTCATGATGAGATCCGATGCTCATAAGAAGGGGCTCCGTGCGGAAACGTATGGTACAGTCCAATCTTTCATTATTTACACAATTGATGTAGAGGGGTCTGGCGAGACTGGTCACTGGGATGTTGAACCTGTTGACGAGAGAGGCCAAAATAAAATTTCCTGCAGAACCAGAGTCCAAGAAGGCCACTGTAGAGAAGGAGAAGGCAGAAGCAGACATCCGCACAGGCACAGTAAGACGTGGAGAAGCGGAGTAGACATCAAGGACTGTCTCACCTTTGTGCGGAGTCAGCGTACGTCTTTCCAGGCGGGGAGGACGGATAGGACAATCCCTCAGGAAGTGTTCGGTACTAGCACAGTACAGGCAGAGGTTCTCCATACGGCGTCGTGTCCTCTCTTGAGGTGTCAGGCGAGACCGGTCGACCTGCATAGCCTCCACGGCGGGAGGCACAGGAACAGATTGCAGGGGACCAGAGGAGAGAGGAGCCGAGGAGACGAAACGCCTCGTGCGAACAGAGTCCATATCTTGGCGGAGTTCCTGACGCCTTTCAGAAAAACGCATGTCAATGCGAGTGGCTAGGTGAATAAGTTCATGTAGATTAGCAGGAATTTCTCGTGCGGCCAGAACATCTTTAATGTTGCTGGATAGGCCTTTTTTGAAGGTCGCGCAGAGGGCCTCATTATTCCAGGACAATTCTGAAGCAAGTGTACGGAATTGTACGGCATACTCGCCAACGGAAGAATTACCCTGGACCAGGTTCAACAGGGCAGTCTCAGCAGAAGAGGCTCGGGCAGGTTCCTCAAAGACACTTCGGATTTCCGAGAAGAAGGAGTGTACTGAGGCAGTGACGGGGTCATTGCGGTCCCAGAGCGGTGTGGCCCATGACAGGGCTTTTCCGGACAGAAGACTGACTACGAAAGCCACCTTAGACCTTTCAGTGGGAAACAGGTCCGACATCATCTCCAGATGCAGGGAACATTGGGAAAGGAAGCCACGGCAAAACTTAGAGTCCCCATCAAACTTATCCGGCAAGGATAAGCGTATCCCAGGAGCGGCCACTCGCTGCGGAGGAGGTGCAGGAGCTGGCGGAGGAGATGACTGCTGAAGCTGTGGTAGCAACTGTTGTAGCATAACGGTCAGTTGAGACAGCTGTTGGCCTTGTTGCGCAATCTGTTGTGACTGCTGGGCGACCACCGTGGTGAGGTCAGCGACAACTGGCAGAGGAACTTCAGCGGGATCCATGGCCGGATCTACTGTCACGATGCCGGCTGGCAGGTAGTGGACCCTCTGTGCCAGAGAGGGATTGGCGTGGACCGTGCTAGTGGACCGGTTCTAAGCCACTACTGGTTTTCACCAGAGCCCGCCGCAAAGCGGGATGGTCTTGCTGCGGCGGTAGTGACCAGGTCGTATCCACTAGCAACGGCTCACCTCTCTGGCTGCTGAAGATAGGCGCGGTACAAGGGAGTAGGCAGAAGCAAGGTCGGACGTAGCAGAAGGTCGGGGCAGGCAGCAAGGATCGTAGTCAGGGGCAACGGCAGAAGGTCTGGAAACACTGGCAAGGGACACACAAGGAACGCTTTCACTGGCACTAAGGCAACAAGATCCGGCAAGGGAGTGCAAGGGAAGTGAGGTAATATAGGGAGTGCACAGGTGATAACTCTAATTGGAACCACTGCGCCAATCAGCGGCGCAGTGGCCCTTTAAATCGCAGAGACCCGGCGCGCGCGCGCCCTAGGGAGCGGGGCCGCGCGCGCCGGGACAGAACAGACGGGGAGCGAGTCAGGTAGGAGAGCCGGGGTGCGCATCGCGAGCGGGCGCTACCCGCATCGCGAATCGCATCCCGGCTAGCAGCAGGATCGCAGCGCCCCGGGTCAGAGGACGTGACCGGGGCGCTGCAGCGGAGGAGGTGAAGCGAGCGCTCCGGGGAGGAGCGGGGACCCGGAGCGCTCGGCGTAACAGAGCCTCATGTACAATTGTACTATTCTCTTAAAATTTTGGTTAAAAAAAAATGGGACAATGCATATTTATTAATGGCCAGTGCCAAACATGCACCATAGTTTACCTATTTTTCTGGCCAATCCATCATTTCCCAAAATCTTGGCATGGTTTTCATTTTATGATTTTTTTCCCCTTGTTTGGCCTGTTTCGGGCTGTGATTTTTGACTTTCAACAGAGAAGTTAAAGGGGTTATCCAGGAAAAAAAAATGTTTTTATATATCAACTGGCTCCAGAGAGTTGAACAGATTTGTAAATTACTTCTATTAAAAAATCTTAATCCTTTCAGTATTTATGATCTGTTGAGGTGAAGTTGAGTTGTTCTTTTCTGTCTAAGTGCTCTCTGATGACACCAGTCTCGGGAACTGTCCAGAGTAGAAGCAAATCCCTATAGCAATCCTCTTCTACTCTGTGCTGTTCCCGAGACAAGCAGAGATGTCAGCAGAGAGCACTGTTGCCAGACAGAAAAGAACAACTCAACTTCAGCAGCTGATAATTATTGGAAGGAGTAAGATTTTTTAATAGAAGTAATTTACAAATCTGTTTAACTTTCTGGAGCCATTTGATATATAAAAAAAGTTTTTTCCTGGAATACCCCTTATATTTGACTATGCTATAGGGGCTGTAAAGTTAGTGTAGCTCATAATATAGTGTCTGTACCTGTGTGTGATGGTGTGACATGTGATTTTCACCCCTATACTTATTTTTAACAGCATACAAAATTATTACTATCTCAGTTTTTCCCAGGTTGCAATGCCTGCAATGTATAGGGGTGAGATCCACAGTGATTTTACAACAAAATCCACATTTAACTCATGCTTTTTTTTTTGTCTTTGGAATCGCCCCATTCGAGTGTATTCAGTCGGAGTGCCTAGGGCAGCACAGGCTGTAAATATGGCTCTGATTCTCATCATAGATATTTATAGTATTATCATAGAATAGACATGCTCAACAGAGAGAAGATAAATCATATAGAGCTGTACCCAGGCCCAGATATCTCTTCATGCATTTAGTGTCTGGCTTTAGAGGCTGGTTACCCCTTTACCAGGTGGGACAGAAATTAGGGGACCTCCAAAAAATCTCAGAATCTCTTGGATCAGTAAAAGCTTTCCAAAGTTATTACTACATAAAGAGATACAGGTAAGATTTGATAAATGGGGCCAGTTCATTAAGGTAAAAATAACCTCGCATCATTAAAGGGTTAAAGAGTATTTCCTACAAGAACATAATTATATAAATTCATATTTACATCAAATTTTATTACACTTTGTGTAGAATTTAATCATTTTGGGTTATAAAATTAATCTATTAGAACATGACAATAATTGATATTTTACAGGTATTTCACATTGCTGCAGACATTCTCCTTCCATATGTTCCTTCTGAACATTCTATGGTCATGACATCATGATGAAGATGTACCAATGCTGAGCTGGGGTATTTACAAGCTGACCGGCTGCCTGAGTCCTTTGAGGGTTTGTAATGGTGGCGGCAGTTTTTATTGTGTGGCGAACTACATTTTGTAAGTTATTGTCATCATGTATTGTAGTTGTTTTTTGTCTGTAAACTAAATCAGACATTATGGACCATGTGGTTACTGTAAAGTTCAATTTAATCTTTTCCATTTCTTTTTTAAGCAAAAAGTATTGGATTGGAGATAGGAGAGAACGATTATTAACCCTTAGAGGATACAGGGCTATGGTACTAAGGTAATGGCTGCCAACATCAGCCAAGACTTACAGCTAATGTCAGGCATCAGTGATCACACCTATGTAAAGCATTAACCTTTTAGATCCTGCAATGAAAATCTATTGCAAGATCTAAAATGGTTAAAAAAATGGCGCTGGTACATATACTATGGGGGCTAAAAAATAGTGAATAAAATTATTAAAAAAAAAAAAAAAAAAAAAAAGGTGTTCATAAAGGTGAATTAGCCCCTAATATAAAAGTAAAAATTACCTCCTTTTCCCATTTTTCAAACAAATAATGTAAACAAACATAAACCGATTTGGTATTGCCACGTGTGCAAAAGGTCCAAAATATTAACCCTTTCCTGTCATGGGACCTATAGTTAGTCCTTGTAGCTGGGAAGTTCCCATGACAGTTCTCGCAGCGATTCCAGAGACTTAGAAACAGAGCACATGGGATTAGTGGCGACAGCCAGGTGTCAACTGTCGAGACCCAGATCATTCGCTGCTAATTCTGAGCGTAAGAAAAACAGTGTTTTTGGGCGGAAATCTTCAGCGTGATTTCCGCCCCAATTCTTCAGTGTGAACATACCCTTAGGCTAAGTTTCCACTCGGTTTTTTTCTGGCAGTTTTTGGATATCTGCCACTGCAGTTTTTGAGCCAAAGTCAGAAGTGAATCTATAAGGGAGGAGAAGTATAAGTTATTTCTTTATATTTCCTATTCCTTTTGAGTACATTTCTGGTTTTGGCTCAAAAATTGCAGTGGCAGTATTCCAAAAGCTGCCAGAAAAAAAAAGAAAAAGAAAACAAGTGGAAACTTAGCCTTACTGCAGCAGGAAATTGCATTTTTAAAATCTGAGATATATAAATTACTGTTAAACAAATTTAGGGTGGGACTGCTGCGATGCCACTGCCACAAAGGCCCGCTAGAAAAGGCAGATGGGTTACTGTAGGTTCTGGAAGACTTAAAGTTGTGGATAGAAGACATGTCCCACAGTCTGTGATTCTCCATAATTCATTTGCAGCACTTTCAGAATGTAAGGGCAACATGGATATTGGCTTAAAGGGGTTCTCCGGTGCTTAAACATCTTATCCCCTATCCAAAGGATAGGGGATAAGATGCCTGATCGCGGGAGTCCCGCCGCTGGGGACGCCCGTGATCTTGCACGCGGCAACCCATTTGTAATCAGTCCCTGGAGTGTGTTCGCTCCAGGTCTAATTATGGGCGACCACCTGGCCGGCGGCGTGTGACGTCACGCCTCCACCCCCGTGTGACGTCACGCCTCTGCCCCCGTGTGATGTCACGCTCCGCCCCTCAATGCAAGCCTACGGGAGGGGGAGTGATAGCTGTCACGCCCCCTCCCGTAGGCTTGCATTGAGGGGCGGAGCGTGACGTCACACGCCGCCGGCCCGGTGGTCGCCCGTAATCAAACCCGGAGTGAACACACTCCGGGGACTGATAACAAACAAGGTGCCGCGTGCAAGATCAAGGGCATCCCCAGCGGCGGGACTCCCACGATCAGGCATCTTATTCCCTATCCTTTGGATAGGGGATAAGATGTCTAAGCACCGGAGAACCCCTTTAAAGAGGTACTCTGGTGGAAAACTTTATTTTATTTTTTATTTTTTTAAATCAACTGGTGCCAGGAAGTTAAACAGATTTGTAAATTACTTCTATTAAAAAATATTAATCCTTCCAGTACTTATTAGCTGCTGAATACTACAGAGGAAATTCTTTTCTTTTTGGAACACTTCATGAGTACAGTGCTCTCTGCTGACATATCTGTTCATTTTAGGAACTGTCCAGAGCCACATATGTTTGATATGGGGATTTTCTCCTACTCTGGACAGTTCTTAAAATGGACAGAGATGTCAGCAGAGAGCACTGTGCTTGTGATTCAGCAAAGAGCTCTGTGTTCCAAAAAGAAAATAATTTCCTCTGTAGTATTCAGCAGCTAATAAGTACTGGAAGGATTGAGAATTTTAATAGAAGTAATTTACAAATCTGTTTAAATTTCTGGCACCAGTTGATTTAAAAAAAATAAGTTTTCCACCGGAGACTCGCTGGGACTTGTAGTAGACTTGGACAGAATGCTACAGACCCATGCTGAATTTAGACAGACTTGACTGACTTGACTGGGACTGACTAGACTTCACCCCTTGTGTAGCTTACCATGTTTTGACGTTCACCTGTGGGGCACTTGGTGATGGAAGCATGGCTGCGTGACTAGGCCTTGGGTCTCCTCAGGACACCAGACACTCTCAGGTCTTGACTGTTCCTCAGCAGAGATTAGACTAACTTACTAGCTCCTCCCTGGGTTTATATGGGTGCACTTTTGGAGGGGCCCTATAGGTCACCACACAAGTCACCTGGCTACTGACACCTTCCCTGGTTACATGACTTGGTAACAACATATGAACATCATAAAGACATTCTCATTAACCATTTGAGATATATACAATAAGGGTGGACTCAGGGGACACTGAGATAGAGTCCGCCACACAGGACAGAAAGGTACAGGAGTGCAACTCCTGTACTGGGCCACCACATTATCATTATGAAAGACTTCAATCTTCCGGATATAACCTGGAAAGCAAAAATAGCTAGTTCTGCCAGGAGTACAGATATTCTAAATTCCCTACTGGGATTATCTCTACAACAACTAGTCTAGGAGCCAACCCAGATGAAGGCCATTTTGGATTTGGTATTCACAAATGGGGATTTGGTATATGATTTTTTTTTGTAGGTGAAAGATTGGGATCTAGTGATCAAAAGTCAGTGTGGTTTAATATAAGAACAGTGAAGGAGTCACACCACACAAAAACTAAAAGTTGTAGATTTTAGAAAAAACTACTTTCCAAAAATGAGATTAGTCATAAATGAGTCCCTATCATACTGGAACGGATTACATGGGGTCCAGCAGAAATGGGACTACTTAAAAGATGCATTATTGAAGGCAACAGAAAATTGCATTAGACTTGTCAGTAAAAGCAGAAAAAGGAAGAGACCACTATGGTACTCAGCAGAATTGGCCAAAATCATAAAAAACAAAAAGCTAGCATTTAGTAATTATAAAACAACCCAGAGCAATGAAGATAGGGAAATCTACAAAACTAGGCTGAAAGAGGCCAAGCAAGTTATAAGAACTTCTAAAGCGCAGGCAGAAGAAAAACTAGCTCAGTCTGTGAAAAAAGGAAATTAATACAAGGAATAACTAAATTAAAAACAAAGGAAGGTATGTAGAAGAGAATAAAGGGCTAGACGACTGCCTTAATGAATACTTCCGTTCAGTTTTTACAGAAGAAAAAGAAGGAAAAGGACCTCCATTAGGGAGGAAGACTAATGAATCTTTTGATGTGTCTTCACAGAGGAAGAGGTTCTACGTTTGCTGTCTAAAGTGAAGACAAATAAATCACAGGGGCCTGATGGGATACACCAAAAATATTTTAAAAAGCTTAGCGGTGAACTAGCAAAACCGTTAACAGATTTATTTAACCACTCACTGGTAACAGGAGTCATCCCGGAAGATTGGAAATTAGCAAATGTCATGCCCAATCACAAGAAAGGTAGTAGGGAGGAATCAAGCAACTATAGGCCAGTAAGTCTGGCATAGTGCACTTCAGGGGGATTATGTAAAACAAATCTTATTGATTATTTTGATAGGGTGACTAAAATAATAGATGGCGGAGGGGCAGTAGACATCGCATATCTTGATATTAGTAAGGCTTTTGACACTGTCCCACATAGAAGACTTATGAATAAACTACAGTCTTTGAGCTTGGACTCCCATATTGTTGAGTGGATCAGGCAGTGGCAGAATGACAGACAACAGGGTTGTAGTCTATGGAGTATATTCAGAGCAAGGTCTTGTTACCAGTGGGGTATCTCAGGGATCTGTAATGGGACCAATTTTGTTTAATATCTTCATTAGTGATATCGCAAAAGGTCTCGATGGTAAGGTATGTCTTTTTGCTGATGACACAATTATATGTTACAAGGTTGATGTTCCTGGATGGATACGCCAAATGGGAAAGGATTTAGGCAACCTAGAAGAATTGTCAGAACTCTAGAAACTGCAATTTAATGTGGATGAGTGCAAGATAATTGCAGACAATGTAATAGAGCAGCAGGGAATGCTAGCAGAATAATTGGGTGAATAGGGAGAGGTATAAGCAGTAGAAAGAGAGAAGTGCTCATGCCACTGTACATAACACTGGTGAGACCTCACTTGGAGTATTGTGCGCAGTACTGAAGGTCTTATCTCCAAAAGGATATAGATACTCTAGAGAGTACTAAACTAGTACATGGATTGCAGGATAAAACTTACCAGGAAAGGTTAAAGGACCTTAACATGTATAGCATGGAAGAAAGAAGAGACAGAGGGGGATATGATAGAAACTTTTAAATACATAAAGGGAATCAACATGGTAAAGGAGGAGATTATATTTAATTGAAGAAAAACTACCACAAGAGGAAATAGTTTTAAATTAGAGGGCCAAAGGTTTCTGCAGTAATATCAGGAAGAATTACTTTACTGAGAGAGTAGTGGATTCATGGAATAGCCTTCCTGCAGAAGTGGCTGCTGCAAATACAGTGAAGGAGTTTAAACATGCATGGGATAAGCATAAGGCTATCCTTCATATAAGATAGGACCAGGGACTATTGATAGGATTCAGATTATTGGGCAGACTAGATGGGCCAAATGGTTGTTATCTGCTGATACATTCTATGTTTCATTGAACCTCAGCAAATATTCAGCACTGCAGTCTTACTGAGATCAACATTATGGTCCATGAATAAAAACCATTTGAAGGAGAAGCGCATGAAGAAACAATGTGCATTGCATCAAATCCCTATGGAGCCCCAGAGTATGTTTCCAACTACTGTAGAAATGTTGTAGTGGAGAATGATGACTCCGGTTAGGAAATATACAGAAGGAGGTCATCAGCAAAAAATGTTAAATGTAGATTTACCCTGAATCTCATAAGATTGAATACAACAAGTGTTTCATGACAAGGACCTATAACAGGGGCATTCCTGCCTTGTCCAATTTTTACCAATTTTTACCACAATTGGCATCCTACACCTGATAAACCTGATATTCCCTTGGTATTTCTAACTAATTTAGTATGGGGAAACAGTATTTTGCAAATCTTACTGCAGGACATGCTTGCTTACAACACACCAGTAGGATAATAAAGCATATTTATTTATTTATTTAATTGTCTTCCATTACCATCCTATGCACTTTATGGCAGTTTCGCGCCACACTATGCACTTTATGCAAGGTATGCACCTCCTTTTTAGTGAATAATTTATAATTTTATACTTTTTATGTTTTTAGATTTTCTATGGGGATTTGCTGCTACTCTGGACAGTTCCTAAAATGGACAGAGGTGTCAGCAGATAGCACTGTGGTCAGGCAGAAAGGAAATTCAAAAAGAAAATTACTTTCTGTGGATCATAAAAGCAGCTGATAAATACTGGAAAGGTTAAGATTTTTTAATAGAAGTAATTTACATATCTGTTTAACTTTCTGGCACCAGTAGATTTAAGAACATTTTTTTCCAGTGGAGTACCCCTTTAAGACAAAAACTCCCTCCTTCACGTAAGGGGGTAGGTTAGGGTTATTTTAACTATCAAATTTTTTTCATCCTGTGTGTTGAATAAAGCATGAAAAAGTGATTTCTGAGTCTGCGCTGTACTATTGTTCATATTGAAAACTTATATTTTTATTTAACATAAAAGTAAAATGTGTACTAAGTTTCATCAAAATATTTCCAGTCATTTGGAAGTTATGCTGGAACATACGTTTCCTTGCATAGACTTGCATGGGACTTTCAGGGGTACTCCACAGGAAAACATTTTCTTTTAAATCAACTGGTGACAGAAAATTAAACAGATTTGTAAATTACTTCTACTAAAAAATGTTTACCCTTCCAGTACTTATCAGCTGCTGAATACAACAGAGGATGTTATTTTCTGTCAGCAGTGAGCACCACAAGTGCTCTCTGCTGACACCTCTGTCTATGTCAGGAACTGTCCAGAGCAGGATAGGTTTGCTACGGGGATTTGCTCATACTCTGGACAGTTCCTGTCATGGACAGATGTGTCAGCAGAGCAAAAGAACCTGCCAAACACGGAGTTTACCTCGTCTGGCCCCTGTGTTCCAACATCCTCCCCTACTCTCTACTTTGCCTTCTGCTGAAGAGGTTATGGGAGTGGACCATTTTCACTTAGGCAGCAGGAAAAATCCTGTCAACGAAATTTGTGCCTATATTGTGCCAGTCCGGAGCTCCTTCTCAAAAACTGTTCTATACCTCTGCGTCTGGGAGAATGCTCTAGACTTGGCCCTAGATGTTAATATTACCTCTCCTCGCTTGACCACCCCGATTCAAGCATTTTCGTCAATACTTGCATCATTTCTTGTGAAAAATTTCAAGGAAAATTTGACAATTTAGCATTTTTCGAACTTTGAAGCTCTCTGCTTGTAAGCAAAATAGACATACCAAATAAATTATATATTGATTCACATATGCAATATGTCTACTTAATGTTTGCAAAATAAAGTTGACATGTTTTTACTTTTGGAAGACATCAGAGGGCTTCAAAGTTCAGCAGCAATTTTCCAATTTTTCTAAAAAATTTCATAATTGCAATTTTTAAGGGAAGTTCAGTTTTGAATTGGATTAGAGGGCCTTCATATTAGAAATGCCCCATAAATTACCCCCACAGGTGTTTGACAATTTTCCGCTAAATTTGGACGTGAAAATGAAAAATTTGTTTTTTTCCACTAAAATGCTGGTGTTACCCCAAATTTTTCCTTTTCACAAGGGGTAATAGAAGAAAAAGCGTTCCAAAATGTGTAACCCCATTTCTTCTGAGTATGTAAATACCCCATATGTGGATGTAAAGTGCTCTGCGGGCAAACTACAATGCTCAGAAGAGGAGTGCCATTGAGCTTTTGGAGAGAGAATTTGTTTGGAATGGAAGTTGGGGGCCATGTGCATTTACAAGGCCGCATGCTACCAGAACAATGGGCCTCCCCACATGTGACCCTATTTCGGAAACTCCACCCCTCACGGAATGTAATAAGCAGTGCAGTGAGCATTTACACCCCACTGGCGTTTGACAGATCTTTGGACCAGTGGGCTGTGCAAATGAAAAATTAAATTTGTAATTTTCATGGACCACTGTTCAAAATATCTGTCAGACACCTGTGAGGTGTAAATGCTCACTGCACCCCTTGTTACATTCCTTGAGGGGTGTTGTTTCCAACATGGGGTCACATGTGGGGAGGGGGGGGGGGTTAATTGTTCTGGCACCATGAGGGCTTTGTAAACGCACATGGCCTTCAATTCCAGATACATTGGGGGAGATTTATCAAAGTTGTCTATGGGGGAGATTTATCAAAACCTGTACAAAGGAAAAGTTGCCCAGATGCCCATAGAACCAATCATATTGTTTCTTTCATTTTGAAGAGGCCTTGTTAAAAATGAAAGAAGCGAGCTGATTGGTTGCTATGGGCAACTGGGCAACTTTTCTTCTAGACTGGTTTTGATAAATCTCCCCCTATGTCCCACATCAATAGAGACCAAACTACAGAGTGTTTGGCTGGTCTGTTGTGTGCCTAATTTATCAAAGGTTGCACGGTTCTTGATAAACTCTTCATGATCTATGCTTTAGACTGTATTTAAACCTGCTCCAGCATGGTTTGACATTTCAGTGTACTTTCAGCTGATGCGATTTGTCGGCGAAAAGTCGCTTTTGATAAATTCTGCACCAATGCCTTTTTCCGTCTAAAATAGACTAGAATGCATCATGTTCTGAAAATCCTCTAGAGCAAAAGTCGCAAAAAAGTTGCAACATATTTAGACTGCGACTTTCTGTGAGACAAATTTAGACACGAAAAACCTGTCTAAATCCTTTGATAAATCTCCCCCATTCTCTCTCCAAAAGCCCAATGGCACTCTTCTTCTGAGCCCTGTAGTGCGTCAGTGGAGCACTTTTTGTCCACACATGGGGTATATATATAATGGTGTTACAAATTATGGGGGGCTTTTTTCCTATTACACCTTGTGAAAATGAAAAATTTGGGATAACACCTGCATTTTAGTGTCAATGGCTTTCCCGGCAATACTGGGAATTGTTGTTTTGCAAGAGCTGTAGGCTCCGTTTTGGAAACAGTGCCGTACCAGGCGTTTTTTTTTTTTATTGAGGGGGGTGGGGTGGGGGGGGGAAGAGGGAGGTAACTGTCTAGGGGTATGTGTATATGTAGTTTTTTACTTGTTATTCTGTGTAGGTGTAGTTGTCACGATGCCGGCTGGCAGGTAGTGGATCCTCTGTGCCAGAGAGGGATTGGCGTGGACCGTGCTAGTGGACCGGTTCTAAGCCACTACTGGTTTTCACCAGAGCCCGCCGCAAAGCGGGATGGTCTTGCTGCGGCGGTAGTGACCAGGTCGTATCCACTAGCAACGGCTCACCTCTCTGGCTGCTGAAGATAGGCGCGGTACAAGGGAGTAGGCAAAAGCAAGGTCGGACGTAGCAGAAGGTCGGGGCAGGCAGCAAGGATCGTAGTCAGGGGCAACGGCAGAAGGTCTGGAAACACAGGCAAGGAACACACAAGGAACGCTTTCACTGGCACTAAGGCAACAAGATCCGGCGAGGGAGTGAAGGGGAAGTGAGGTGATATAGGGAAGTGCACAGGTGTAACCACTAATTGGAACCACTGCGCCAATCAGCGGCGCAGTGGCCCTTTAAATCGCAGAGACCCGGCGCGCGCGCGCCCTAGGGAGCGGGGCCGCGCGCGCCGGGACAGAACAGACGGAGAGCGAGTCAGGTAGGGGAGCCGGGGTGCGCATCGCGAGCGGGCGCTACCCGCATCGCGAATCGCATCCCGGCTGGCAGCGGAATCGCAGCGCCCCGGGTCAGAGGACGTGACCGGAGCGCTGCCGCGGGGAGAGTGAAGCGAGCGCTCCGGGGAGGAGCGGGGACCCGGAGCGCTCGGCGTAACAGTACCCCCCCCTTGGGTCTCCCCCTCTTCTTAGAGCCTGAGAACCTGAGGAGCAGACTTTTGTCTAGGATGTTGTCCTCAGGTTCCCAGGATCTCTCTTCAGGACCACAACCCTCCCAGTCCACTAAAAAAAAATTTTTCCCTCTGACCTTTTTGGCAGCTAAAATTTCTTTGACCGAGAAGATGTCCGAGGAGCCGGAAACAGGAGTGGGAGGAACAGACTTGGGAGAAAAACGGTTGAGGATGAGTGGTTTGAGAAGAGAGACGTGAAAGGCATTAGGGATACGAAGAGAGGGAGGAAGAAGAAGTTTATAAGAGACAGGATTAATTTGACACAAAATTTTGAAAGGACCAAGATAGCGTGGTCCCAACTTGTAGCTAGGGACACGGAAGCGGACATATTTAGCGGAGAGCCATACCTTGTCTCCAGGGGAAAAAACGGGGGGAGCTCTTCTTTTCTTATCCGCGAACTTCTTCATGCGTGATGAAGCCTGTAAGAGAGAATTTTGGGTCTCTCTCCATATGATGGAAAGGTCACGAGAAATTTCATCCACAGCGGGCAGACCAGAGGGCAAGGGAGTAGGGAGGGGGGGAAGAGGGTGACGGCCGTACACCACGAAAAATGGGGATTTGGAGGAAGACTCAGAGACCCTGAAGTTATACGAGAATTCGGCCCATGGGAGGAGATCTGCCCAGTCATCCTGGCGGGAGGAAACAAAATGTCGCAAATAATCACCCAAGATCTGGTTAATCCTTTCTACTTGTCCATTGGACTGGGGATGATATGCAGAAGAAAAATTTAATTTAATCTTGAGTTGTTTACAGAGAGCCCTCCAGAATTTAGACACGAATTGGACGCCTCTATCCGAGACAATCTGCGTAGGCAATCCGTGAAGACGAAAAATGTGTACAAAAAATTGTTTAGCCAACTGAGGTGCAGAAGGAAGACCAGGAAGAGGGATGAAATGTGCCATTTTGGAGAATCGATCAACGACCACCCAAATAACAGTGTTGCCACGGGAAGGGGGTAAATCAGTAATAAAATCCATACCAATCAGAGACCAAGGCTGTTCGGGGACAGGCAGAGGATGAAGAAAACCAGCGGGCTTCTGGCGAGGAGTCTTATCCCGGGCACAGATAGTGCAGGCACGCACAAAGTCCACAACATCCGTCTCCAGAGTCGGCCACCAATAGAAGCGGGAGATGAGTTGCACAGATTTCTTGATACCCGCATGACCTGCGAGATGGGAGGAGTGACCCCATTTGAGGATTCCGAGGCGTTGGCGAGGAGAAACAAAGGTCTTTCCTGGAGGAGTCTGCCTGATGGAGGCAGGAGAAGTGGAGATCAGGCGGTCAGGTGGAATGATGTGTTGCGGAGAGAGTTCAACTTCTGAGGCATCCGAGGAACGAGAGAGAGCATCGGCCCTAATGTTCTTATCGGCAGGACGAAAGTGAATCTCAAAATTAAATCGGGCAAAGAACAGAGACCACCGGGCCTGGCGAGGATTCAGCCGTTGGGCAGACTGGAGGTAGGAGAGGTTCTTGTGGTCGGTGTAGATAATAACAGGAGAACTTGATCCCTCCAGCAGATGTCTCCATTCCTCAAGTGCTAATTTAATGGCTAGAAGCTCTCGATCCCCGATGGAGTAGTTCCTCTCCGCTGGAGAGAAGGTCCTAGAGAAAAAACCACAAGTGACAGCATGCCCGGAAGAATTTTTTTGTAGAAGAACAGCTCCAGCTCCCACTGAGGAGGCATCAACCTCCAATAGGAAGGGTTTGGAAGGGTCAGGTCTGGAGAGGACGGGAGCCGAAGAAAAGGCAGACTTGAGTCGTTTAAAGGCGTCTTCTGCTTGAGGAGGCCAGGACTTGGGATCAGCATTTTTTTTGGTTAAAGCCACGATAGGAGCCACAATGGTAGAAAAATGTGGAATAAATTGCCTGTAATAATTGGCGAACCCCAAAAAGCGTTGGATAGCACGGAGTCCGGAGGGGTGTGGCCAATCTAAGACGGCAGAGAGTTTGTCTGGATCCATCTGTAGTCCCTGGCCAGAGACCAAATATCCTAGAAAAGGAAGAGATTGGCATTCAAACAGACATTTCTCAATTTTGGCATAGAGTTGGTTGTCACGAAGTCTCTGAAGAACCATACGGACATGCTGGCGGTGTTCTTCTAGATTGGCAGAAAAAATTAGGATATCGTCCAGATATACAACAACACAGGAGTATAACAGATCACGAAAAATTTCATTGACAAAGTCTTGGAAGACGGCAGGGGCGTTGCACAGTCCAAAGGGCATGACCAGATACTCAAAGTGTCCATCTCTGGTGTTAAATGCCGTTTTCCACTCGTCCCCCTCTCTGATGCGGATGAGGTTATAGGCGCCTCTTAAGTCCAATTTAGTGAAGATGTGGGCACCTTGGAGGCGATCAAAGAGTTCAGAGATGAGGGGTAAGGGGTAGCGGTTCTTAACCGTGATTTTATTAAGACCGCGGTAGTCAATGCAAGGACGTAGGGAGCCATCCTTTTTGGAGACAAAGAAAAATCCGGCTCCGGCAGGAGAGGAGGATTTACGGATAAAGCCCTTTTTTAGATTCTCCTGGACGTATTCGGACATGGCAAGAGTCTCTGGGGCAGAGAGAGGATAAATTCTGCCCCGGGGTGGAGTAGTGCCCGGGAGGAGGTCGATAGGGCAATCATAAGGCCTGTGAGGAGGTAGAGTCTCAGCTTGTTTTTTGCAGAAAACATCCGCGAAGTCCATATAGGCCTTAGGGAGACCGGTTACTGGAGGAACCACAGAGTTACGGCAAGGGTTACTGGGAACCGGTTTTAGACAGTTCTTGGAACAAGAGGACCCCCAACTCTTGATCTCCCCAGTGGACCAATCCAGGGTAGGGGAATGAAGTTGAAGCCAGGGAAGTCCAAGGAGAATTTCCGAGGTGCAATTGGGGAGGACCAAAAGTTCAATCCTCTCATGATGAGATCCGATGCTCATAAGAAGGGGCTCCGTGCGGAAACGTATGGTACAGTCCAATCTTTCATTATTTACACAATTGATGTAGAGGGGTCTGGCGAGACTGGTCACCGGGATGTTGAACCTGTTGACGAGAGAGGCCAAAATAAAATTTCCTGCAGATCCAGAGTCCAAGAAGGCCACTGTAGAGAAGGAGAAGGCAGAGGCAGACATCCGCACAGGCACAGTAAGACGTGGAGAAGCTGAGTAGACATCAAGGACTGTCTCACCTTTGTGCGGAGTCAGCGTACGTCTTTCCAGGCGGGGAGGACGGATAGGACAATCTCTCAGGAAGTGTTCGGTACTAGCACAGTACAGGCAGAGGTTCTCCATACGGCGTCGTGTCCTCTCTTGAGGTGTCAGGCGAGACCGGTCGACCTGCATAGCCTCCACGGCGGGAGGCACAGGAACAGATTGCAGGGGACCAGAGGAGAGAGGAGCCGAGGAGAAGAAACGCCTCGTGCGAACAGAGTCCATATCTTGGCGGAGTTCCTGACGCCTTTCGGAAAAACGCATGTCAATGCGAGTGGCTAGGTGAATAAGTTCATGTAGATTAGCAGGAATTTCTCGTGCGGCCAGAACATCTTTAATGTTGCTGGATAGGCCTTTTTTGAAGGTCGCGCAGAGGGCCTCATTATTCCAGGACAATTCTGAAGCAAGAGTACGGAATTGTACGGCATACTCGCCAACGGAAGAATTACCCTGGACCAGGTTCAACAGGGCAGTCTCAGCAGAAGAGGCTCGGGCAGGTTCCTCAAAGACACTTCGGATTTCCGAGAAGAAGGAGTGTACAGAGGCAGTGACGGGGTCATTGCGGTCCCAGAGCGGTGTGGCCCATGACAGGGCTTTTCCGGACAGAAGGCTGACTACGAAAGCCACCTTAGACCTTTCAGTGGGAAACAGGTCCGACATCATCTCCAGATGCAGGGAACATTGGGAAAGAAAGCCACGGCAAAACTTAGAGTCCCCATCAAATTTATCCGGCAAGGATAAGCGTATCCCAGGAGCGGCCACTCGCTGCGGAGGAGGTGCAGGAGCTGGCGGAGGAGATGACTGCTGAAGCTGAGGTAGTAACTGTTGTAGCATAACGGTCAGTTGAGACAGCTGTTGGCCTTGTTGCGCTATCTGTTGTGACTGCTGGGCGACCACCGTGGTGAGGTCAGCGACAACTGGCAGAGGAACTTCAGCGGGATCCATGGCCGGATCTACTGTCACGATGCCGGCTGGCAGGTAGTGGATCCTCTGTGCCAGAGAGGGATTGGCGTGGACCGTGCTAGTGGACCGGTTCTAAGCCACTACTGGTTTTCACCAGAGCCCGCCGCAAAGCGGGATGGTCTTGCTGCGGCGGTAGTGACCAGGTCGTATCCACTAGCAACGGCTCACCTCTCTGGCTGCTGAAGATAGGCGCGGTACAAGGGAGTAGGCAAAAGCAAGGTCGGACGTAGCAGAAGGTCGGGGCAGGCAGCAAGGATCGTAGTCAGGGGCAACGGCAGAAGGTCTGGAAACACAGGCAAGGAACACACAAGGAACGCTTTCACTGGCACTAAGGCAACAAGATCCGGCGAGGGAGTGAAGGGGAAGTGAGGTGATATAGGGAAGTGCACAGGTGTAACCACTAATTGGAACCACTGCGCCAATCAGCGGCGCAGTGGCCCTTTAAATCGCAGAGACCCGGCGCGCGCGCGCCCTAGGGAGCGGGGCCGCGCGCGCCGGGACAGAACAGACGGAGAGCGAGTCAGGTAGGGGAGCCGGGGTGCGCATCGCGAGCGGGCGCTACCCGCATCGCGAATCGCATCCCGGCTGGCAGCGGAATCGCAGCGCCCCGGGTCAGAGGACGTGACCGGAGCGCTGCCGCGGGGAGAGTGAAGCGAGCGCTCCGGGGAGGAGCGGGGACCCGGAGCGCTCGGCGTAACAGTAGTGTAGTGTATTGTTTTTAGGGTACACTCATACAGACGAGGGTTCACAGAGAATTTTCCGCTGGGAGTTTGAGCTGCAGCAGAAAATTTGCTGCATCTCAAACTTGCAGTGAGAAACTTGCATTAACTGTGTGAATGTACCTCACATGGGGGGGGTGGGGGGGGGGGGCAAACCTTCAGCCAGGGTCGCCATCAGGAATTTCGGGGCCCCATAAAGTCATAGCTTCTGCCTACTCCAACCCCCCCACCACCAAAAGCAATAGTTAAAATTTTTTTTTTATATGAGTCATATCTCAAACAGCGATTGCAGGGGGGGGGGGGGGGTTGCCGCCTGCGTGTTGGGGAGCGGTATGTGCTCCGGTGTTCACCTATACAGGGTGCCTCCAGTTGTTTCCCCACTACAACTCCCAGCATGCCCTGACAGCCAATAGATGTCAGGGCAAGCTGGGAGTTGCAGTGGGGAAACAGCTGGAGGCACCCTGTATAGGTGAACTACGGGCGGAAGTTTCGGCCCCAGCAGGCATCAGTGACGTGGTGCCTGCTGGGGAAGTCTGCCTAGTAGTGAGCACACTACCAGGCAGACGAAAAAGCATTTTTAATATGTAAAAAAAAAATTAAGGCAGGGAGGGGGTTAGGGATAGATGGGTAATAGGCAGGGACAGAGAAAAAAAAAGTGATGGTGGGAGCTACCCTTTAAATATAGATTGTATACATGCATCTGTGGATTAACTACTATATTCTGGGCTGTTCACATAACAAAACCAGTATACCAATACCAACGTTATCAATAATATCACTATATAAAGGACAAAAAATACTGCCACCTCATTATCATACAATACCGAATAATGTTGCCATCCATATACCTATACTAAAAAAAAATTAGGTATTACCCAAGACCAATATTACCAATGATACCTCTATACAGGGGACACCCTAATCACATATTCCTACCATTCAATGACTGAATAATACAGTCATACAGTTATTGTATACCAAACATTATATAAAACCAACATTATTCCCATACAGTGACCATACAGTGCAGTTACATCCAAGTGACATACAGGTGACGTCTTCTCTGATTCATTTACATTTTTTTTCCCTTCCGGCCTAGATGGCGACTTTTCCCAGCTGTCAGACAAGCATTTTAGGCACTGCACTTAATGCTACACCTATGCAAACTTTCTATAGTAGTATTGCCCCACACAGTAATAGTGCTTCTTTAAAAGTGTGCCCCACACTGTTGTGTCCCCATACAGTAGATTGCTCCCAATAGTGGCCAAACACAGATATCTGTCCCCAAGAATTCCCCCCTACACTGTAGTTTCCCTCATAATTGTGCTCTGGCACAGTAGTTTTGCCCCCTAATAGTGTGCTTGCACACTAGTTTTGCCCCCTAATAGTGCTTTGGCACAGTAATTTTGCCCCCTAATAGTGCTCTGGCACACTAGTTTTGCCCCCTAATAGTGCTTTGGCACAGTAGTTTTGCCCCCTAATAGTGCCCCCACACAGTAGTTTGCCCACTAATTGTGCCCCCACACAGTAGTTAGAGCCCATTATAATGCTCCTTACAATTGATAGTACGGATGTTCTAATATCGGTGTTAGTGGTGTTACTGTACATTTGCATGAGTACTTGTACACGTGCAAATGTCCCTGATATCTATTTCAATACCTGACAGGGGAATGGAGAAAGAAGGCACGCCGAGCTGCACAGTGAGCAGTGGTGTTGCTAAGTTAGTGTGAAGGGCAGTGGGAGGGAGAGGGCACAGCTTCCATACATAGTGACAAGTAAAGGGAGGACGAGCAGTCCATCACTTTTGGGGCTTCAGGAGACTGGGGAAGCTGGGTAATAGTACACAGTGAAGGGCTCACATTACTTTCCTAGCTTTATGTATTTCCTGTCACCCAGCTTTCCTAGCCTCCTGAAGAGAATATATGTCTGGTGAAGCAGCTATATTGGAGACATTAAGTACCAGATGTCACACTAATATTCTTTTATTCAGGAGTCTTATAAAGCTGGGAAAGTACTGTAAGTCCTGCACTAAGACTCCTTTAAAGGGGTACTCCACTGGCCAGCATTCAGAACATTTAGTTCTGAACGCTATGAGTGCGCCGTGGGGATGGCCACGCCCCCTCATGCCGTAACACCACGCCCGCTCAATGCAATCTATGGGAGGGGTGGTAGGGCCATCATGCCACCCCCCCCCCCCCCATAGACTTGCATGCGTGGCCCACCCCCGCAGTGTGCGCACAGCGTTCGGAACTAAATGTTTCAATTGCTGGCCAGTGGAGTACCCCTTTAAAGGAGTCTTAGTGCAGGACTTACAGTACTTCCCTAGCTTTATAAGACTCCTGAATAGCAGAATGCTAATGCATATAATGCCAGAGTACTAGTGTGAAATCTGATACTTCACTCCATGTTACCTCTCCAATATGGCTGCTTCACCAGATATTCCCTTAAGGAGAGTGGAAAAGATGGGGGACAGGCAGTACATATAGCTGGGGAAGTAGTGTGAGCCCTATACTGTGTACTGCCTTTCACACAGCTTTCCCAGTCTCTGGAAGAGAGCACCCATATACTCATGTAATGCCCCACCCCATGAATACACACATAAATCCATACATAGACAAACATTTCACAGATACAAACACATGCACTTTACATATACAGTATTTATCGGCATATAACACACATTTTTTTAGGCAAAAATTTTTAGCCTAAAGACTATCTGTGTGTTATACGCCGATAAACTTAAAAAAATGGGCAGAAGCCGCTGCAGTTCAATGATTTAAAGTGGTCGCTTTAAATCAATGAACTGCAGCAGCTTTTGCGGAGCCAGAGACCTGCCGTCGCTGCCCGATTCTCTGCCCCTGCCGATCCTGGGGTCCAGAGACCGTCGCAGCCACTGCCCCATTGACTCCCCCATCCCCAGTTTTATCATTACGGTACCTGCTCCCGGGGTCCGCGCTGCTTCTGGCTCCGGCGGTGTCCTGCGATGTTGCTATGCGCCGCGCTGCGCAATGACGAGTGATGTCTTCAACGCGACGTCACCGTCAGAGGCCCGGCGCACAGTGACAGCTAAGGACGCCTCCGGAGCCAGAAGCAGCGTGGACCCCGGGAGCAGGTACCCTAATGATAAAACCGGGGATGGGGGAGGCAATGGGGCAGTGGCGGCAGCAGTCTCTGGATAGCCAGGGGGAGAGAAGCGGCGGCAGCAGGACTCTAGACCCAAGGAAAGGCAGGGGGAGAGAAGCGGGCAGCGATGGCGGTCTCTAACCCCACAAAAGCTGCTGCTATCAGGGTATACACATGCACACACATGCACCCTCATTTTACCCAGGATTTTTGGGTAAAAAACTTTTTTTACCCAAATATCCTTGGAAAAATGAGGGTGCCTGTTATAGGCCGGTGCGTGGTATACCCCGATAAATACGGTATATACATTCATAATTCTAACAGATATACACACATGAATAGGCTCAATATATATATATATATATATATATATATGTATACAAACACACATGATTAGGCTCAGTATATATATATATATATATATATATATATACACACACACACACACCTACTTTTTGGGCAGGATTGAGCAGCTTTAGGGGGGTCCACATCTTGGGGGACTTCCAGTTTCAGTTTCACTTCAGACTGTGCACCTTGCAGCCTCCCCTCCTCCTATTCCCCGACAGCGAGAGGTCGAGTGGGGGAGGGGCCTAGGAGAAAGAAGAGGGGCCCGGGTACATCTTCCTGCCTGTATGTGGGGAAGTGTTGATCCCCAGAGCTTCTAAGCAGGTAGGCTCTGCAATGTCTAGGCAGGGCATGGGGAGGGGATGGGCCCCCTGTGATTTTAGCTCAGTAAAAAGAACAAGTCCTGCTGCTTTGCAAGGAGCTTGTTCGTTTTATCGACATGCTGTGTGGAGTGCAGGAGGAGGGGGGTGAAAGAGCCGGCAGCAGCTGGCCCGTATTCTGGTCCGGGCCCTTGACGGCAGTACTGCCCTAATGGTGGCCCTGCTTCCAGCTGCTGCAAAACTAAAGCTCTCATCATGCCCTATGGCTGTTAGTGCATGCTGGGGGTTATATTATGCAACAGCTGGAGGCACACTGTTTGTGAAACACTGAGTTAGGTAACAAGCTGTTGCAAAAACTACAACTCTCAGCATGCATGGGCAGCCGTAGGGCATGCTTGGAATTGCAGCTATGCAACAGCTGGAGGCATGATATTACAACTTCCAGCATGTCCTTTGGCTGTCTGTGCATGCTGGGGGTTGTAGTAATGCAACAGCTGGAGGCACACTGTTTGCAAAACACTGAGAGTTTGTTAATCAGTGTTTCGCAACTAGTGTGCCTCCAGCTGTTGCAAAACTACAACTCTCAGAATGTACGGTCTTTCAGCGCCTGCTGGGAGTTGTAGTTTGCAACAGCTAAAGTCACACTGGTTGCGAAACACTGTGTTAGGTAACAAACTTTCAAACCAGTGTGCCTACAGCTGTTGCAAAACTACAGCTCTCAGCATGCACTGACAGTCGAATGGCATGCTGGGACTTGTAGTTATACAACAGCTGGAGTCACACTGCTACAACCCCCAGCATGCCCTTTGGCTATCCATGCATTCTGGGGTTGTAGTTGTGCAACTGCTTTAGGCACACTTTTGCATAGAAAAAATGTGCCTCCAGTTGTTGCATAACTACAACCCCCAGCACACACAAACTACCAAAGGGCATACTGGGAGTTGTAGTTGTGCCTTCTGCTGTTACATAACATCAAATCCCAGCCTTACCTGGGATGGCTGTCCGGGCATGCTGGGAGTTGTAGTTTTGCAACATCTGGAGGTCCGCAGGTTGAAGACCACTGAGAAGGGATTGACAGGCGGAGAGTTCACTCAAGTATAAGCCAAGGGGGGCGTTTTCAGCACGAAAAATCATGCTGAAAAACTCGGCTTATACTCAAGTGTATACAAATATAAATTTTCCTGCATGTAGTTATGATTTTTTTCCGAAGTACGACAATATCCAACTTATAAGTAGTATAAGTAGGATATCATTTTAACCGTATGGACCTACAAAATAAAGATAAGGTGTTATTTTTACCGAAAAATGCACTGTGTAGAAACGTTAGCCCCCAAAAGTTACAAAATGAAATTTTTTCTTCAATTTTGTCGCACAATTCATTTTTCTTTTGGTTCGACGTGGATTTTTGGGTAAAATGACTAATGTCACTGCAAAGTAGAATTGGTGGCGCAAAAAACAAGCCATCATATGGAAAGTTATGGGCAAAATTGAAAGCGTTATGATTTTTAGAAGGTGATGAGGAAAAAATGAAAATGCAAAAATGGAAAAACCCTGCGTCCTTAAAGGGGTACTCCGGCGCTAAGACATCTTATCCCCTATCCAAAGGATAGGGGATAAGATGCCTGATCGTGGGGGTCCCGTCGCTGGGGACCCCCGTGATCTTACAGGCCGCACCCCGTTAGAATCAGTCCCCAGAGCGTGTTCGCTCTGGGTCTGATTACTGGCGATCACAGGGAAGTAGCATAATGATGTCACGGCTCCGCCCCGTGTGACGTCACGCTCTGCCCCCTTAATGCAAGCCTATTGGAGGGGGCATGAACGCCCCTCCAATAGACTTGCATTGAGGGGGCGGAACGTGATGTCACACGGGGCGGAGCCGTGACGTCACTATGCTCCGTCCTTGTGGTCGAGATGGACTCAGCCTGAGGACCTCCAGCGGTTCCGGAAGCCGCTAAAGGTGGGTGCTGCATGGTAGATCCCGGGGTCGTTAATGGGTTAAATTTACATCTTGCCCACTAGTGATCACTGGGTCATCATGTGACTATTGTATTACTTCTAGTCCTTAATGGGGTACTCCAGTGGAAAACATTATTTTTTTTTAATCAACTGGTGCCAGAAAGTTAAACAGATTTGTAAATTACTTCTACTTAAAAATCTTAATCTTTCCAGTACTTATTAGCTGCTGTTTAATAAAGAGGAAGTTAATTTCTTTAAAAAAATGTTTTTGTCTGTCCACAGTGCTCTCTGCTGACACCTCTGTCCATGTCAGGAACTGTCCAGAGCAGGAACAATTTCCTATAGCAAACCTCTCCTGCTCTTGATAGTTCCTAACATGGACAGAGGTGTCAGCAGAGAGCACTGTGGTCAGACAGGATTAAGAATTTTTAATAGAAGTAATTTACAAATCTGTTTAACTTTCTTGCACCATTTGATTAAAAAAAAAAAAAAAAAGTTTTCCACTGGAGTACCCCTTTAATCCTGGTCCCAACAGCGGCGTTTTTTGTTTGTGGTTGTGTGGCACACCACTACAAATCTAAGCCTAGCTGCCAAAACGCATCGGAGGACTGGTGGTTAATTGGGATGGTACACTGATGTTCTGTATATTCTGTAGTGCGTATGCTGCCTGCATTTGTACGCATTTTTCATATGTAGGCTATGGCTAGATTTATTAAGTACGTCTATTTATTACCTTACTAGCAGTATTATCTTACCTATGCAATTGATGTAACTTTGGCATGAGAAGCGTTACCTGTTTATTTTATTAGGAGTTTTCTTCTATCCCAGTACAACATTTTTGCTCAGTGTTTCCTTGTTGTGGACATGCTTTTTATGTGATCTTACATAATGTATGCTGTGAATTATTTTCAATAAAGACTTTTTTTTGGGGGGGAGTAATTGGCAAAAATGTCTAACATTCGATTTTCAAATTCTTATCATGGGGTATTGAGTGCAGAATAATGGGGGGACTTCCAAATGCATTGTACATTATGTGGCAAAGAGACAGTAGGTGAGTGAAGAAGATTCTTATATGGTAGTGTATTATCAGAAATAATTACCGTATTTTTCGCCCTATAGGACGCACCGACATATAAGACGCACCCAATTTTAAAGGTGCAAAATCTAGAATAAAAAGATTCTGAACCCAACAGTGATCTTCAACCTGTGGACCTCCAGATGTTGCAAAACTATAACTCCCAGCATGCCCGGACAGCCGTTGGCTGTCCGGGCATGCTGGGAGTTGTAATTTTGCACCATCTGGAGGTCCGCAGGTTGAAGACCACTGGACTATAGGAGGTAATACTCACGTGTCCCCGCCGCTCCGGACCCGTCACAGCTGCCCTGGATGTCGCACCATCACTGTCGCTGCGTCCCTGTGGTGTCCCCGACGCTCCGGACATCTTCTTCCCCGGGATCCACGCTCTCCGTCATCACGTCGCTACGCACGCTGCTCCTATTGGATGACGGGATGGCGTGCGTGACGACGTGATGATGTCGAAGGAGAGCGCCGGCCATGCAGGGGATCCCGACACGGATCAGACACCAAGGAGGCAGGTAAGGTCCCTCCCGGTGTCCTGTAAGCTGTTCGGAACGCTGCGATTTCACCGTGGCGGTCCCGAACAGCCGGACTGAACAGCCAAGTTAGTGTTATTTTCGCTTCAGACATGGCGGTCAGCTTGGGGAGGAAAAAGTGCGTCTTATACGGCAAAAGAAACGGTAAGCGGTATTTGAATTTATTATTCACAATATTTTCATCGTTGTCATGTGAATGTTCATGCTGATGGTGGACAAAACCTCAGGCCACCAGGAGAACAATGAATATATGTCTAAAATTCATAAAAGTTCCTAAAAATGATGCTATATTTGACTTTTTTGGGGGAAAGAATCTACAGCTTTGTAAGAAGTGATTGAGGCCATAGGTTTGGGGTTAAGTACAACAAACAAAACAAACAAAAAAAAACTAAGATATTTACCTGAAATAGTAAGTCGGTTTTGAACTTATCGATGATATTCTATTTTTGTGGCAGTCAAGTTTTTTATTGTAGCTTTCATTTTATAGTTTCCTCTTGAAAAATGAAAACTGCTCAGTAAGTGGTTAGTAAAAAACTGTTTCTTTGTAAACAGGTTTCATAGCTCTCGCCAAAGTCTTCAAACTTTTTTTGCCCAGATGACCAGAACTCACAATACCTAAATGTATACTTTCTACAAGGTCCTGGAGAATCGGAGATTCTGGTCCATATGGACATGATGGCATCACGTAGTTGCTGAAGATTTGTACACCACATCCCTTTTCACCACATCACAAAAGTGATCTATTGGATATAGATCTGGTGACTGTGAAGGCCATTCAAGAACATTCTAGAAGTAGCCAGCAGAAGATATGTACAATGTGGTCATAAAGGGATGGACATGGTCAGCAACACAGTACACATCACAGTGATCACCCCTCTCTGCTTCCTGCTTGTGTGGTGTAAAGAAGGCTCTAATACTACTGTGTGAGACTGGCTTGCGAATATTCGCATATGCAGAAATTTGCATATGCTAATTTTTGCATATGCTAATTTTTGCATATGCTAATTTTCACATGCGCGAATTTAGCGAATATATGACGAATATTCGTCCATATATTCGCGAAATATCGCAAATTCGAATATGGCCTATGACGCTCAACACTACAGTAGATACGATAGATAGATAGATGATAGATAGGACATGGATATTTTTTTACCAACCAGGGTGCCTCCAGATGTTGCAAAACTAAAAAACTACAACTCCTGGGCCTTTGGCTGTTGAGGTATGCTGGGAGTTGTAGTTTTGCAACAGCTGGAGGCACCCTGTGGGATGGATAGATCGATAGGTAGATAGATAGTGTTTTCCAACCAGGGTGTCTCCAGCTGTTGCAAAACTACAACTCCCAACATGCCTCGATTGTAGTTTTGCAACAGCTGGAGGCACCATGGTAGGAAAACACTGATCTATGCCTAGTCAATCTATCTATCTCAGTGTTTACCAACCAGTGTGCCTCCAGCTGTTGCAAAACTACAACTCCCAGCATACCCGGACAGTCTACCAACTCCCAGCATGTTCGGAAGTTGTAGTTTTGCAACAGCTGGAGGCTCCCTGGTTGGGAAACACTGCCTTAATGGATTAATGATAAATAAACAAGCAGTGTGTCCACATATTGTGGCCCCAGTGGGGTCACTTTCCCTCCTCCGGGGTCCACAGGTCACCTACAGGTCACATTACAAGAATTTTTTTTTAAAAAAATCGCGGCAAAAATGGCGCAGTTTTACCGCGATTTTTCGAAATCGCGGTAAAAACCGCACCATTTTTGCAGCAATTTTTCCCAAAAATTGTTCTTGTAATGTGACCTGTAGGTGACCTGTGGACCCCGGAGGAGGGAAAGTGACCCCACTGGGCTGCTACCCCCCCCCAGCCCCAGGTTATACTGCTAGTGAGAAGAGAGGCAGGACAGGGGGACATAACTTCCCCTCACAGCCGCTGTGCTCCTGGGAGGCCTGTCAGCTCTTGGCCTCCGTCCTCTTCCTGTTCTGGGGGCGGAGCCATGAATCAGATACCTTCATCCCTGCGCTACTGCCTGTCTCCCTAATGATACCGGAGCAGGAGCAGAAGCAGCGCAGGGATTGTAAAAAAAAAAAGTAGCGCTTGTCTGAGTGGGGATCGGGACAACTGTCCTGGATTCTCACCAGCTGCACCTCTCTCTCAAGGGGGCCCTTGGCCAGTGCCTGAGGGCCCATGTGTAGTGGCGGGCCCCTGTGCAGCTGAACATGCTGCACATGTGATTTGTCCGCTCCTGGTCAGCAACAATACTCAGGTAGGCTGTAACACTTAAACAATGGGAGGCTCAAAATGTGCTGAGAAAATCTCTCCACACCCATACACCACTAACAACAGCCTGTACCAATGATACAAGGCTTTCTTTCATGTTGTTTAGACCAAATTCTGGCCCTGCCATCTGAATGTCGCATCTAGAATTGAGACTCGTCAGACCACACCAGTCTGCCATTATCCAATTTTGGTGAGCCTGTGCAAATTGTAGCCTCAGTTTCCTGTTCTTAGCTGACAGGAGTAGCACCCTGTGGGTGTGGGGCACCAAGTGTATTCTGAGAATAGGGCACTTCAGCCAATCACAAGCCTCAGTAGTCATGCTCAATATACAGGGAAAATATACCAGCACTGGGGGCTGAAGCGGCAGTGGTGCTGAACCAGTGGGTAGTTGGGGGGGGGGGGGGGGTGAATATAGCCTTATTTTATCTTTTGTGTTATTTTGTTACAAAGCCCAGAAAATCCACTCTATAATACTTATTGACAACCCTGCTATATACTGCCAAGAGCAATGGAAGAAAAGACACCTACTCACATTTTGGCTTAAAAAAATAGATGTCCACTCAAGTTCACTGAGCCATTGTCCTGACAACCTAAGCTGAATATTGTAATTCAGTCAGAACTACTTTTTATATAAATATATTAAACTCCAGGGACAAACATTCCAAACTGAACATGAAGAATTTCCATGTATAACTGTTGATAACCTCTTCCTGTCTGGCCACTGTAAGCTTGGTGCCTATGAATCATGCTGAAGTAGTTTGCAGTGAGGTATCCTTGCTGCTCCTGGAGCTATAATATTACATAATGTTAACCCCTTAAGGACCAGGCCCATTTTATTTTCTCATTTTCGTTTTTTCCTCCTCGCCTTCTAAAAATCATAACTCTTATATTTCCATCCACAGACCCATATGAGGGCTTGTTTTTTGCGTCACCAATTGTTCTTTGTAATTACATCACTTATTTTACCATAAAATGTACGGTGCATCCAAACAAATATTATTATGTGGGAAAATTGAAAAGAAAACCGCAATTTAGCAAATTTTGGAAGGTTTTGTATACTTTATTGTAAAAAATGACGTGTTTTCTTTATTCTGTGTGTCAATACGATTAAAATGATACTGTTATATGCTTTTCTATAATTGTACCGCTTAAAAAAAAATCTCAAACCATTTTAACGCCTATAACTTTCAAATTTTTCCGTATATTTGGAGGTAATATTTTTTACACCATGATCTATAGTTTTTATCAGTACCACTTTTGCCTAAGTTTTACTTTTTATATGTTTTTTTATTAATTTGTTTTTAATAAAATGTGACAAAAAAGCAGCAATTTTGGACTTAAAAAAAAAAAAAGTTTACATTTACGCCTTACACCATACTGGATAATTAACAATATATTTTAAAAGTTCAGACTTATACGCATGCGGCGATACCAAATATGTGTATTAATACATTTTTTTTACACTTTTTGGGGGGTAAAATGGGCAAAAACTGACATTTTACCTTTTTATTAGGGGAGGGGATCTTTCAAATTTTTTTACATTTTTATTTTACATTTTTTTTACTTTTTTTTTACTTTAATAGTCCCAATAGGGGACTATTTATAGCAATCATTTGATTGCTAATACTGTTCAGTGCTATGCATAGAGCATAGCACTGATCAGTGTTATCGGTGATCTTCTGCTCTGGTCTGCTCGATCTCAGACCAGAGCAGAAGACCCCGGCAGACAGCCAGAGCCAGGTGAGGGGACCTCCGGCTGCCATGCTTGATGATCGGATCCCCACGGCAGCACTGCGGGTGATCCGATCATCTATTTAAAGAACTGCACAGCCACAGATGCTGTGATCTGTATTGATCACGGCATCTGAGGGGTTAATGCTGCGTGGATGTCCGCCATTACTGGCGGGTCCCTGGCTGCTGATAGCAGCCGGGACCTGCCGCGCAAAACTTACAATTTAGCTCCGCCATGACCGCGAGCACCGGACCGGTGCTCGCGGTCATGGCGGAGCTAAAATGTACGTTATGGTGCATTAAGTACCATGGCACCATGACGTACATTTATCTCCATTGTCTTTAAGGGGTTAAAGGGGTACTCCGGTGGAATTTTTTTTTTTTTAAATCAACTGATGCCAGAAAGTTAAGATTTCTAAATTACTTCTATTGAAACATCTTAATCCTTCCAGTACTTATTAGCAGAGGAAATTCTTTTCTTTTTGGATTTTTTTTCTGTCACGGCCACAGTGCTCTCTACAGACATCTCTGTCCATGTCAGGAACTGTCCAGAGCAGGAGAAAATCCCCATAGCAAACACATGCTGTTCCTAAAATGAACAGAGGTGTCAGCAGAGAGCACTGTGGTCGGGACAGAAAAGAAATCCAAAAAGAAAAGAATTTCCTCAGTAGTACAGGGTGGGCCATTTATATGGATACACCTTAATAAAATGGGAATGGTTGGTGATACTAACTT
The DNA here is from genome assembly GCF_029499605.1 of Hyla sarda. Taxonomy (NCBI): domain Eukaryota; kingdom Metazoa; phylum Chordata; class Amphibia; order Anura; family Hylidae; genus Hyla; species Hyla sarda. The sequence goes on from NC_079189.1 coordinate 62,426,101, forward strand.
CCTGTTTGTGGCACATTAGTATATGTGAGGGGGAAACTTTTCAAGAGGGGTGTTGACCATGGCGGCCATTTTGAAGTTGGTCATTTTGAATCCAACTTTTGTTTCTTCAATAGGAAGAGGGTCATGTGACACATCAAACTTATTGGGAATTTCACAAGAAAAGCAATGATGTGCTTGGTTTTAACATAACTTTATTCTTTCATGAGTTATTTACAAGTTTCTGACCACTTATAAAATGTGTTCAATGTGCTGCCCATTGTGTTGGATTGTCAATTACTCTTCTCCCACTCTTCACACACTGATAGCAACACCAAAGGAGAAATGCTAGCACAGACTAAGGGGGTCAGATCGGGAGACCTTGGGGGCCATTCAACTGCCCACGACGACCAATCCACTTTCCAGGAAACTGTTCATCTAGGAATGCTCAGACCTGACACCCATAATGTGGTGGTGCACCATCTTGCTGGAAAAACTCAGGGAACGTGCCAGCTTCAGTGCATAAAGAGGGAAACACATCATCATGTAGCAATTTCACATATCCAGTGGCCTTGAGGGTTTCCATTGATGAAGAATGGCCCCACTATCTTTGTACCCCATATACCACACCATGCCATCAATTTTTGTGTTCCAACAGTTTTGGAGGGATCTATCCAATGTGGGTTAGTGTCAGACCAATAGCGGTGGTTTTGTTTGTTAACTTCACCATTCACATAAAAGTTTGCCTCATCACTGAACAAAATCTTCTGTGTAAACTGAGGGTCCTGTTCCAATTTTTGTTTTGCCCATTCTGCAGCACCTGAAACTACGGATACTGGAAGCCTGTGCTAGCATTTCTCCTGCGGTGTTGCTATCAGTGTGTTAAGAGTGGGAGAAGAGGGTTGCATTGACAATCCAACACAATGGGCAGCACATTAAACACATTTTATAAGTGGTCAGAAACTTGTAAATAACTCATGAAAGAATAAACTTATGTTAAAACCAAGCAAATCATTGTTTTTCTTGTGAAATTCCCAATAAGTTTGATGTGTCACATGACCCTCTTCCTATTGAAAAAACTAAAGTTGGATTCAAAATGTCCGACTTCAAAATGGCTGCCACTGTCACCACCCATCTTGAAAAGTTTCCCCCCTCACATATACTAATCTGCCACAAACAGGAAGTTAATATCACCAACCATTCCCATTTTATTAAGGTGTATCCATATAAATGGCCCACCCTGTATATATGTGAAACAATATATATTAATGAAAATTATATTGATAAATCAGATAAATTAAAGACACAATATAATACAATATGCACAGAAAAATTACTCATCTTAACAGTCTGTTGAGCAGCAAAAGAAGAAGGAAGAGATGATACTAACAGTTATTCATATATCCTATACAATATTCTGATTGGCTTCCATTGCATTACAAGTTTGGCTACACCATGCTTTACATTTTCAAAGTTTTCTCTGATATATCAACTTATATATTCTTTTGCTGCTGAGTTAGTAAAAGAGATTTTAAAGCATAATAGGAGCGTCTTGTGTTTCAATAAAATTTGATTTTTATGGTTTCTAACAGCAACTAAAATAATGGATACCTCATGGAATGAATTATCTTAACTTAAGATTTGACGGTAGCTATACACTTAAAACAGTGAGACGCTGATGGGAACTGCTGTTAACCAGTGAAACAAGATCTGAACGATGGTAAAACTCTTCCCTTATACATATTTATGTGGGTATAATTGCTATAATTTGTTTTGTCTTATTTTAAAAAGACATAAGGGCACAGACCTTATCTTCATTCAGCACTGAATAGGTAGGAGGGATTTGTCCTGATGCTCCCACTTATTTCAATAAGAATTTCAAAGCAGAACTACACTACTTTTTTTGATTCATCTCCAATTTTAGTCAATAGGACGATTTTTTTTTTTGGGGGGAAAATAGTTTTGTACCCATAAATTGGAAAAGTTTTCACATCAAAACACATAGGTTAACCTGTTGGAGATGGAGGGTGTAGGGGTACGCCCTCACGTCCTGGTACTTAAGGGTGGAGGGCGTACCCCTGAGTCCCGTTACCAGGGTTGTAAGCGCGTGGGTCCTGACTGCTCTAAGCAACCAGGAACCAGAGTTAATGCCGATGCCCGGCATAAACCCTTTAGACGCCGCAAGCAAAGTTGAATGCGGCGTCTAAAAAGGGAAGTAAGATGTCCCGGCAGCTCAGCAGAGCTGATTGGGACTATCACGACGTCCCAATCAGCTGAGAGGACAGCGGGAGGGTACTCACATGCCTCCTCGCTGTCCGATTGGTGTTCTGCTGCTCCATGCCTCTGCTCAGCAGGCTGGAGCAGCATAGCACCAATAACACTGATCAATGCAATGGAGAGAGAGAGAAAGAGAGAACTCAACACAATATTCCAACAGCATACTGAACTTAGTGCAAAAAAAAAGTGAAAAAATTATTGCATCATTCCAGTGTTATACAGTAGCAACGTTTCCGCGACCTCTCATCACCATTTTCAAGCTCAACTGACTGACCCACAGAGTAGCCTTAAATGTGCTCAGTTAATTGCATAGTTAGCATACAGTGCACATTACATTAGTGTATGGAGCATGGGTTGCCAGCAAGTGCGCAGCTGCATGGAGTCCGTCAATCAGGTGAGTCAGATGGCAGGTTAGGAAGTATAAATGTATAATAAATGTCAATAGTTCCATGCTCATATTGATGGAATTTGTTGCAGACAGAGCTGGCATGGCTCAGGCTCACTGTAAGCAGTCTAGCGGGCTCCGGGTGTTCACATGTATGCACTCAACGAATGAACATCGGGTGCTGCATGCGGGAAACCAGGCGGACAGGCATCTGTCCAGACGACAGACGCTGCCACCTGTACTCCTATCACTCACCCACTATAGCTATATTGGAGTGATCTGCACACACTGCATTATCCTATGTACAATATGTAAATATGTATGAAATGAAGGCTGCACTGTGAGTCAGTCAGTTGAGCTTGAAAATGGCGACGAGAGGTCGCGGAAACATTGCTTCTGTATAACACTGAAATGATGCATTACATTTTTTACCTTTTTTTTTTTAACTAAGTTCCGTGTGCTGCTGGTATCTTGTGTTGATATTAAGCTTTGGGCCACCTACCAAGGCTCTCAACCAGTATGTACCATCTACGCATTTACTTTTTGTGTTGTGCTGCTCTCCTTGGATTTTCTAGATAGATTTATAGATAGATAAGATAGATAGATAGATATGAGATAGATAGATATATAGATATGAAATAGATAGATAGATATGAGATAGATCGATAGACAGACGTTGCTACCTTGTTGTATATTATAATCTAATAGGAGATACTCAAGGACTTCAATTATACAATAAGTATTTTTCTGTTAGAATTAATGCAGCATCATTTCTTGCTTTTGTAATGTCAGAAAGTTTCCTAATGACAAGCTTACAATAATTTTATCATATTTCAATTACCTCAGAAACATACATATTTATATAGGAACTCTATGAAAGACATAAAATGAGTCCATCTGTAAATTGCTCCTAATAGTGTTTTATTAACCTGCAGTCATTATTGTAGTCCGCAGCGTAGCGTGCATTAACCTAGTTATTATTCTTCAAATTCACTACTAATCCAATAGTGATTACTAATTGTTAACAGAGATGTCAGGACCGTGCAGCTGCCTATCATAAATAAGGGCAACGCTAGAAATGGCTTGTTAAAAGATTCCATATGAGTCGATGAAGAGGAAAATAATGCAAAGCAAGTCTCAGGGAGTTGTCTTGATGATATGTGACAACTTCTTAACCACTTGAAGGCTAGGTTATTTTTAGACATTTAAGTTGTATTATTATTTTGTAGCACAATTATCTTCTAAAGTGCTGCACATATGACATAAAGAAGGGCATACCTACAGGACATGAACACATTCTAAAGACAAGCAACAACTAAGTGACAAACTGGTATAGAAGGAGAGAGGAACCTGCCCATAAGGGCTCCCAGTCTATGAGGGAAAGCAACAATGAGTAGAAGCTAGATACAGACATGGCCTTAAGGGTGCGTTCCCACAGGGCGTATACGCAGCTTATTTCCCGCTGCTGTCAAATACGCTGCATATACGCCCTGTGGGAATGCACCCTAAATGATGGCACCCCTGAAATTTTTCTAGAAAATGAAGTATTTCTCAAAGAAAAGGATTGCAGTAACACATGTTTTGCTATACACATGTTTATTCCCTTTGTGTGTATTGGAACCGAACAAAAAAAAAAGGGAGGAAAAAAAGCAAATTGGACATAATGTCACCAAACTCCAAAAATGGGCTGGACAAAATGATTGGCACCCTTTCAAAATTGTGGAAAAATAAGATTGTTTCAACCATGTGATGCTCGGGTCATGCGCAGCAGGTCCCAGCTGCTGATAGCAGCCAGGGACCCGCCGGTAATGGCCGACATCTGCGATCGTGTGGATGTCCGCCATTAACCCCTCAGATGCCGTGATCAATACAGATCACAGCATCTGCAGCGCTGCACTATGATGATCGGACTGCCGCGGCGATCCGATCATCCAGAACGGCAGAAGGAGGTCCCCTCACCTGCCTCCGCTGCCTTCTATGGGTCTTCTGCTCTGGTCTGCGATCGAGCAGACCAGAGCAGAAGATGACCGATAACACTGATCAGTGCTCTGTCCTATGCATAGCACTGAGCAGTATTAGCAATCGAATGATTGCTATAAATAGTCCCCTATGGGGACTATTAAAGTGTAAAAATAGAAGTAAAAAAAAGTTTTTAAAAAACGTAAATTGTCCCATTTTCCTATTTCACCCCCAAAAAAGTGTTAAAAAAAAATGTATATAATACATTTTATGTAAATTTATGTAAATATTTGCTGTTGGGAAAAGGCGCCCTTCCAATAAGAGAGACCTGGAGCGGTTTGCAAAGGAAGAGTGGTCCAACATTCCGGCTGAGAGGTGTAAGAAGCTTATTGATGACTGATTTCAGTTATTTTTTCCAAAGGGTGTGCCACCAAATATTAAGTTAAGGGTACCAATAATTTTGTCCAGCCCATTTTTGGAGTTTGGTGTGACATTTTTTGAAGAAGAAGAAGTGGTTTCAGGATAGTTTAGAAAGCATGAATGTTGGTGGAGAACCTTTGAGAAAATAATAGGAAGAGTAGAAGTGAGTCATTTACAAAGGAAAGAGTTGAGACCAGAAATACTGGGGTACATTTACTATTGCAAAAGTGCCAGAATTGTGGCAAGAAAAGGTGTGAAAAGTGCTACCTTTTCAGTGTACACAAGCTTTGCCTAGAAAGATAGTGTTATTCTACAGATGCTTAAAACATGACTGGGAATGTGTGCCAAGCCAAGCTCTCTAGAAGAAAAGAATACCAATCTGAAGACAGCCGCTTTAGTGTTATTACCCCTTGTATGTACAGATCAGGGTGCCTATTATTGTGGAACCAAAGGGAAAATGTTTCTCCTTTAGGAGATCGTCATAAAAATGTGTGGAGGCTTATTAATCATTCTTTCTCCACTGAGAATTTTGGGAAGAAAGCATATGCAAAGCCTTTCTCTTATGCCAGCTGTCTACAGTTAGGTATTCCCTCCTGGCTTGATGTACATTCCCAGTCACGTTTCAGGCCTCTTACTGGAAGTGAAACACTGAAGGTGAAACTAACTGAAAAAGGTGTTGTGAGAGAGTTGCTTTGCATATGTTACATGCTATACACCAGATTTGCTACATTTGTAGATACTTTTCCACATCAGTAGACACAAGTGTTTAGAAAAGGAGACGTTTATGTGCAGTATTTTACTGAAAAATTCTTATCTAAAGTAAGCTATAAGGAAAAGTATATATGAAGATGTGCCAAATGTGTGATCTGTGCCACTGTGACACATCTTTTTCTTCTATTCTCCTATAGAGTAAAAGAAAAAAAAATGAATATACTTTATCTGCCTGAATGTGTTAGGGGGTACTGGGCGGAAATGTATGAACATGACTGGTTGTAGACCCTTTCATATATCATTGTCAGAATTTTGTACTTTATTTGCTAGACAATCAGTAAAAGGACTGACAAAGAGAAGAGGCATTAAGAGGACAGGTTTATTAAACTGTCCAGAACATTTAAAAAATCCTCATAGCAAACCTCTCCTGCTCCAGACAGTTCCTGCCATGGACAGAGATGTCAGCAGAGAGCACTTTGATCTGTCTTGAATGAACTACACAACTTCCTCTGGAGCATACACCAGCTGATAAGTACTGCAAGGATTAAGATTTTTAACATGAAGTACCCAAAGTACCCTTTTAGTAGGCAATTGTTCAACATCTATAATTTTTGGACTTTTAGTAATTATAAGTAGCTGGCCGTAGGGAAAATATTCATTTTTGTGCTCCATATGAAGTAGATTTATAGTCTATAGTCCTAAGAGTCCTGAATTCTTTCACCATGGTTTTTATATATTTTTTTATATTTATCCTTTATTTAACCTGTTGGGGACCACGGGAGTATGGATACGCCCTTGCGTCCTGGTACTTAAGAACCAAGGGCGTACCTGTGCGCCTGTGGGAATTTTGATCCCCGCCCCTAGCCTGACGGGATTGGACCGGACTGCCTGCTGAAATCATTCAGCAGGCATCCTGTGCAAATGTCTGCGGAGGTCCTGAACCCCCCACCCCCCATGTCAGCGATCGCTGCAAATCGCCGATCAGGGCAGGGGCACGGGTAAAAGTGCATTTCCCCCGCTCTGCCGGCACCTGATGTTGGGGCAGACCGTGGGCCCTTCAGTTCTGGCCCTTCAGTTGTTGCCAAACTACAACTCCCAGCATGCCTGGGCAGTCTGGGCATGCTTGGAGTTGAAGTTTTGCAACATCTGGAGGACTACAGATTGGAAACCACTACACAGTGGTCTCCAAACTGTTCTCCCCCAGTTGTTGCATAACTACAATTCCCAACATGCCATTCAGCTGTTTGGGCATGCTGGGAGTTGTAGTATTGCAACAACTGGAGGCACACTGGTTGGGAAACATTGTCTGTTTGCTAACTCAGTGTTTTCCAACCTGTGTGCCTCCTGCTGTTGCAAAACTATAACTCTCAGCATGCGTTGACATACCATGCATGCTGGGAGTTGTAATTTTGCAACAGCTGGAGGCACATGGGTTGGGAAACACTGAGTTAGGAAACAGACAGTGGTGCGGAAACAATGCGGTAGTCTCACTGTTTCCCAATCCCAACCAGTGTGCCTCTAGCTGTTGCATGACTACAACTCCCAGCATACGTGGTCTTTCAGTGCATGCTGGGAGTTGTAGTTCCCCCCACCCACCCCCCACGTGAATGTACAGGGTACATTCACATGGGTGGGGGTTTACATCAAGATTCCTGCTTCAAGTTTGAGATGCGGCAAATTTTCTGCTGCAGCGGTAAACTCACTGTAAACCCCGCCCGTGTGAATGTACCTTAAAAACACTATACAACACAACACTAAACCTAAATAAAGAGTAAAACACTACATATACACTACACCCTTACACTGTCACCCTCTTCCCCCCCCCACTCCAATAAAATTTAAAAACGTCTTGTACGTCAGTTTCCCCAAAACGGAGCCTCCATCCATTGCAAAATAACAACTCCCAGTATTGCCGGACAGCCATTGACTGTCCAAGCATGTTGAGAGTTTTGCAACAGCTGGAGCCACCCTGTTTTGGGAAAACTGATGTACAATATTTTTTGATGGAGGAGGCAAGTGTAACGCTTGCATCTGGGTACACCCCTATTAAAATCCCTAATTTAGGCCTCAAATACGCATGGCGCTCTCTCACTTCAGAGCCCTGTTGTATTTCAAGGCAACAGTTTAGGGCCACACATGGGGTATTTCCGTACTCGGGAGAAATTGCTGGTTTTTGATGGCTTTTTCTCCTTTTACCCCTTATGAAAAGGTAAAGTTGAGGTCTACACCAGCATGTTAGTGTAAATGTTTTTTATTTTTTACACTAACATGCTGGTGTTGCCCCATACTTTTCATTTTCATAAGAGGTAAAAAGGAAAAAAAAGACCCCCAAAATTTTAAAAAGAAAAATATAATTTTTATTTGCACAGCCCACTGTTACAAAGATCTGTTAAGCGCCAGTGGGGTGTAAATGCTCACTGCACCCCTTGTTACGTTCCTTGAGGTAAGTAGTTTCCCAAATAGTATGCCATGTGGGGTGTTTTTTTGCTGTTCTGGCACCATGTGGGCTTCCTAAATAAAATATGCCCCGCAAAAACCATTTCAGCAAAATTCGCTTTCCAAAAGCCCAATGTCGCTCCTTCCTTTTTGAGCCCTCTAGTGCACCCGCAGATCACTTTACATCGACATATGATATATTTCCTTACTCGAAAGAAATGGTGTTTCAAATTTTGGGGGACATTTTCACCTATTGCCCCTTGTGAAAATGAAAATTTGGGGTAACATAAGTATTTTAGTATAAAAACACCTGTGGGGTGTTAAGGCCAACTGTACCACTTGTTACGTTCCTTGAGGGGTGTAGTTTCCCAAATAGTATACCATGTGGGGTGTTTTTCGCTGTTCTGGCACCATAGGGGCTTCCTAAATGTGACATGCCCCACAAAAACCATTTAAGCTAAATTCTCTCTTCCAAATCCCATTTTTGCTCCTTCTCTTCTGAGCCCTCTAGTGCACCCACAGAGCAATTTACTTCCACATATGAGGGTTACAAATTTTGGGGGGCAATTTAGAATTTTTCCTGTGAAACACTTAAAGGGTTAACAAACTTTCTGAATGTCATTTTGATTACTTTGAGGGGTGCAGTTTTCATAACGAGGTCAATTATGCTGTATTTCTAACATAAAGACCCTCAATTTCACTTCAAAACTGAACTGGTCCCTGAAAAATTCAGATTTTGAAATTCACTTGAAAAATTGGAAAGTTGCATGCAGAACTTTGAAGCCCTCTGATGTCTTCAAAAAGTAAAAACATGTCAACTTTATGATGCCAACATAAAGTAGACTTATTGTATTTGTGAATCAATATATAATTTATTTGGTATGTCTATTTTCCTTAAAAGTTTAAGTTAGAAAAATGCTAAATTTTCAGAGCACATTACATCCACATATGGGTTTTTTCCATACTCAGAAGAAATGGGGCTACAATTTTTTTTCCTATTTTCCCCTGTGAAAATGAAAAATGTAGGGTAACACCAGCATTTTAGTGAAAACATTTTTGAAAATTATTTTTTCATCCAACTTCGTCAAACACCTGTGGGCTGTTAAAGCTCACTATACCCCTTGTTACGTTCTGTGAGGAGTGTAGTTTCCAAAATGGGGTCACATGTGGGTATTTATTGTTTTGCGTTTATGTCAGAACCGCTGTAAAATCAGCCACCCCTGTGCAAATCACCAATTTAGACCTCAAATGTACATAGTGCGCTCTCACTTATGAACCTTGTTGTGTGCCATAGAGCACTTTGTGTCCACATATGGCGTATTTCCGTACTCAGGAGAAATTGCGTTACAAATTTTGGGGGTCTTTTTTTCCTTTTACCGCTTGTGAAAATTAAAAGTATGAGTTAACACCAGAATGTTAGTGTAAAACATTAATTTTTTTACACTAACATGCTGGTGTAGACCCCAACTTTACCTTTTCATAACGGCTAAAAGGAGGAAAAGCCCCCCAAAATTTGTAATGCAATTTCTCCCGATTAAGGAAATACCCCATATGTGACCCTAAACTGTTGCCTTGAAATACGACAGGGCTCCAAAGCGAAAGAGCGCCATGTGCATTTGAGGCCTAAATTGAGGATTTGCTTCCGCCACCAAAATACCCTACGCCAGTGTTGCCTTGACAGTCAGTGGCTGTCCGGCAATACTGGGAGTTCTTGTTTTTCAACAGCTGGAGGCTCCGTTTTGGAAACAGTGCCATACAATACGTTTTTTTTTTTTTATTGGGGGCGGGGGGGATTGCGAAAGAGTGTGTATATGTATTGTTTTACTTCCTATTTTGTGTAGTTTAGTGTAGTGTTTTTAGGGTACATTCACACGGGTGGGGGTTTACAGCGAGTTTCCCGCTGGGAGTTTGAGTTGCGGCAGAAAATTTGCCGCATCTCAAACTTGCAGCAGAAAACTCGCTGAAACCCCCGTCCGTGTGAATGTACCCTGTAAACCTTCAGCTGTTTGTTACCTAACTCAGTGTTTCACAACCAGTGTGCCTTTAGCTGTTGCAAACTAAAACTCCCAGCATGCACTAACAGACCATACATGCTGGGAGTTGTAGTTATGTAACAGCTGGAGGCACATTGGTTGCAAAACACTGAGAGTTTGTTACTTAACTCAGTGTTTTGCAACCAGTGTGCCTCCAGCTGATGTAAAACTACAACTCCAGCATGTACAGTCTATCAGTGCATGCTGGGAGTTGTAGTTTGCAACAGCTAAAGGCACACTGGTTGTGAAACACTGAGTTAGGTAACAAACTTAGTGTTTCGCAACCAGTGTGCCTTCAGCTGTTGCAAAACTACAACTCTCAGCATGCACTTACAGCCGAAGGGCATGCTGGGACTTGTAGTTATGCAACAGCTGGAGGCACACTACTGCAAACCCAGTCCAGGTACACACTCCCGAAACCCGCTCTCGCCCTCCGGAGTTGTGCCATTAAGGACACCCCCACAGCAGGCGTTCTGATTCATCGGGCGTTACGGAATCAGGACGATCGTGAGGTGGCACCAGTGCCACCTCACTCCTGCTGCTATAAAGTGGTAGGTGCGGTGTCATACAGTACCTATCACCCTGAATTGCAGCGATTTTGGGTCAATCGGGTCCAAGGTGACCCAATAACCCAGAATCACTGCAATTCAGATCGGCAATTTCAGATCGACTTTGACATTTCAGATCGACATGGGGGGTCTCAGGACCCCCCCCCCCCCCCAGGGGTTTCCACGGGATGGCTGCTGAATGATTTCAGCAGGCATCCCTGTCCGGTCCCCACCCGGCAAATGGCGGGGACCGGAATTCCCATGGGCGTACAGGTACGCACTTGGTCCTTAAGTACCAGGATGTCAGGGTGCACCCATTCCCCTGTGGTCCTTAAGGCGTTAATAATCGCCACCATATACACATATTTGGTACCCCCTACATGTAAAATCCCTCACAGCGAAGTGATGGTTTTATTTAAAGTACATGGCATGAATATGGTATAGTTTGAAAAAATATTATAGTAGAATTTATTTTATTATCTATTTCCCCATTGTAAAAAATATTAAACAGATTAAATTCCAATTTATGTTTAACCTAAAATGCCGCCTAAAAACTGTTCAATCAGCTAAAAATAAAGCTTTAAAGGACAAGTCTCATGCCGATAAGTACAGAAAAACGTATCCCCTATTTGCAGGATTGCAGGGGCGCGCCATGACCCCTGCCCGAAGCCGAGGCCGCCACGCCACCTCCATATATCTCTATGGGAGATCCAAATATAGCCGAATGGCTTTCCCATAGAGATAAATGGAGGGGGCGTGGTGGCCCCCGCTTCGGGAGAGGTTGTGACACGCCACTGTAGGGGATAGTCTGGACTCCGGGGGGCCACAGCGCTTGGACATGCAGATAGGGGAAGCATTTTCTGTACTTAACGGCATAGGACTTGTCCTTTAAAGAGTGCTGGGTTGTTGGGCTCGGTCTTTAAGGGGAGAGAGTTAAGGTATATTTTCTCTCTGAAGCCATTATCCCCATTCCTTTACTTACAAATTTTTGGTTCTGTGTTATCCACCGACAACATAAATTTTCTCCAATCCAGGGGCCTTTGAATGTATTCATAATGATATTCTATACCAACAATACAATACATAGAATGATATGAAACATTGTGGGCACTTATCTACTTAGGGGTTATTCACACTTTATAAAAAAAAAAAATTATAAGAGACCCAAATGTCTTAAAATAACATAAAAACTTTAACTTTATGATCCAATACATCACAAAAGCTCCGGTTGGCTACCAGTCTCTTATTTACTAGCAGCCAATCAGTAGTGTTGCTCGCGAATATTCGCAATTCGAATATTATTTGCGAATATCGCATATTCGCGAATTCGCGAATTTCGCGAATATAGCGCTATATATTCGTAATTACGTTTTTTTTTTTTTTTTTTTTTTTTTTTTTTTTTTCTTCACAGTACACATCACAGTGATCATCCCTCTCTGCTTCCAGCTTATGTGGTGTAAAGAAGGCTGTAATACTACTGTGTAAGACTGACGTGCGGAAATTCGCATATGCGAAAATTAGCACATGCTAATTTTCGCATATGCGAATTTTCGCATGCGTTAATTTTGTGTATGCAACTTTTCACATATGTTAATTTTCGCATACGCGAATATTCGATTATGCGAAAATAAAACGAGGGTATAACGAATATGCGAATATTCGCGAATATATGACGAATATTCGTCCATATATTCGCGAATATTCGCGAATTCGAATATGGCCTATGCCGCTCAACACTACCAATCAGTAGTCATGTGTCACCCTTCTGGCATCATGGCTTCCATTACTGAGTGATGATGCCAGTACAACAACATATGTTGCTGAGACCATTGATTGGTTGCAGCAGTCACGTGCCAGCCACTAGTAAATAGAGACTGGAGCGCCCAGGTTAGCTTTTGCGCTGGATGACATCAGGATTGGAAAGATGAGTAAAGGCTTCTATCTATGTAATTTTTATGACATCTGGGCTGCTTATTAAATTATTTTCAAAGATTGGATACCCCTTTTAATTTTAGCCCCTACATTTTCTATGTTGAGATAAACCCTTTCCTTTCTAACAACACTTTTTATAACAAATACAGATGTAATAGAGTTATAGTAATAAATTACTTTTATTTAAAAATCTTAATCCTTCCAGTACTTCAGCTGCTGTGCACTACAGAGGAAGTTCTTTTCTTTTTTAATTTAATTTCTGTATGACCACAGTGCTCTCTGCTGACACCTCTGTCCATGTCAGGAACTGTCCAGAGCAGGATAGGTTTGCTATGGGGATTTGCTCTTACTTTGGATAGGTCCTGAGACAGACAAAGGTGTCAGCAGAGAGTACTGTGGTCAGACAGATGAGGAAATTTAAAAAAAACTTCCTCTGTAGTATATAGCAGCTGATAAGTGCTGGACGGATTAAGATTTTTTAATAGAAGCAATTTACAAATCTGGCACCAGTTGATTAAAAAAAAAATGTTTTCCACTGGAGTTCCCTTTTAACTCTAACAGAAAATAAATTCAAAAAGAAAAGAACTTCCCGTGGAGCATAAAGCAGCTGATAAGTACTGGAAGGATTAAGATTTTTAAATAGAAGTAATTTACAAATCTGGTTAACTTTCTGGCAGTTGATTTAAAAAAAAAAATAGCTTTCCACCGGAGTATCCCATAAAGTATAGTAGAGTTTTATCATATTAACTAAATGTGTTAGCTCACTAATAGAGGTGAGCGGATTTATAAAAAAATTAGATTAGGCCGATTCGCAGAATGAAAAAATTTGTTTTGGTCCAAATTTATTTGCGGCAAATCTGTATTAAAAATGGCTATTTCTCGCCTACAGAGAGCCTCAATAGGGGGTAGTACACTTTGCCTTGCTGTTACACACATAGGGTGTGTGCTGGGTTAGTGAAATAACACTGTTATTCAGTATGACATGCAGATCAGAGGCATCGCTATTAGGATCACTGTCGCAGAGCGGCACAATGACAGAGCCTGGAGGTGGCATCAGTATGAGAAGACCTTATAGTGGCTGAATAACACAGCCTGCAGTTGGCGGCAGCAAGAGCAGACCATATAGTGGCTGAATGACAAAGCCTAGAGTTGGCAGCAGCATGAGGAGACCATATAGTGGCTGAATGACACAGCCTGGAGGTGGTGGAAGCATAAGAAGACCATACAGTGGCTGAATGACACAGCCTGGAGTTGGCGGCAGCATGAGGAGACCATATAGTGGTTGAATGACACAGCCTGGAGTTGGCGGCAGCAAGAGCAGACCCCATAGTGGCAGAATGACACAGCCTGGAGTTGATGGCAGCATGAGGAGACCATATAGTGGCTGAATGACACAGCCTGGAGGTGGTGGAAGCATAAGGAGACCATATAATTGCAGAATGAGACAGCCTGGAGGTGGCAGCAGCATGAGGAGAACATATGGTGGCAGAATGAGACAGCCTGGAACTGGCATCAGCATGAGGAGAACATATGGTGGCAGCAGTGGCGTAGCTATAGAGGTTGCAGGGGTCGCAATCGTGACTGGGCCCCATAGCCTGGGGGGCCCTCATTATGCTACATGCTGCAGCAACAGGCCGGGATCTCGGGCGTGGCCCGGGCCCGACACTGCCAGCGTTTTTTTTTTTTTAATTACCTGCAAACGGCGCGGGCTCTTTAAATAATTTCCGGGTCGGACGGACAGGCCAGGGGCTCATGGGAGTAGATGTGCACCGCGTAGGCACGCACGTCTGCTCCAAGCCTCTGCTGTGTCACAGCCTCTGACCCCGCGTTGCAGTGGGAGTACACAAGCAGCAGCCTTCCCCGCATCCTCACACCCCAGAACTGCCGATCTCCAGGAAGGTAAGGAGACCAAGGATCGGGTGTTGGGGGTGGGGTAATATTAATGAGCAGGAGAACGAGGAAGGGGTCTGGATAAGCGGGGATTGCAGTGATAATGATGATGAGGAGGAGGGGGTTGCTGGGAGGCGTGCAATGATGAGGAGACTGAGGGTGAGGTGTGAGGGGGGAATTTGATGATGATGAGGAGGAGGAGGAGGGGGGGTGCAATGATAAGGAGACTGAGGATGGGGTGTGGGGGGGATTGCAATGATGAGGAGGAGGAGGGGGTGCTGGGAACGGGGTGCAATGATGAGGAGACTGAGGATGGGGTGTGGGGGGGTGTGCAGTGATGATGAGTGTGTGTGCGGGGGATGGGGGTGCAACGGGGGGTGCAATGATGATGATGAGGAGTCTAAGGATGGGGTGCTGGGGGGTGCAATAATGAGACTGAGGATGGTGGGGGAATACTATAGAGTGCGGGGGTGAGGAGACAAGGATGGGGGTGGGTTTGATGATGAGGGTGGGGTGTATGGGGTGATGAAAATACCTAGGATGGGGGAGGTGAGGGGGCATTACGGTGATAAGCTGTCCAAGCATGGGGTGGGGGGGTTGATAAGACGGAGGATGAGGTGAGGGGTATGCGGTGTATGGCAGTATTATATTCAGGGGGTACAGTGTGTGGCAGTATTGCAGTATTATATTCAGGGGGTACAGTGTGTGGCAGTATTATATGCAGGGGGTACAGTGTGTGGCAGCATTATATTCGGAGGGTACAATGTGTGGCAGTATTATGTTCAGGGGGTACAGTGTATGGCAGTATTATATTCAGGGGTACAGTGGGGCAGTATTATATTCAGGGGGTATGGTCTGTGGCAATAATATATTTAGAGGGTACAGTGTGTGGCAGTATTATATTCAGAAGGTACAGTGTATGGCAGTATTACATTCAGGGGGTAGAGTATATGGCAGTATTATATTCAGGGGTTACAGGTTGTGACAGTATTATATTCAGGGGGTACAGTGTATTGCAATAATATATTTAGAGGGTACAGTGCATGGCGGTATTATATTCAGGTGGTACAGTATTTGGCAGAATTATAATGTGTTATAATTAATATTGTCTTTATACAGAGGATGAGGATCTGCTGACAAATTAAGGAACCAATGATGTCTGGGCGTCAGACTCTGCAGAGAAGATGTAGCTGGAAGAAGTCCTGGTATCTGAACCAGATAAAGAAGGAAAGGAAAGACAAC